>NC_139762.1:137443436-138162851 GCF_965231275.1 Zosterops lateralis | reverse complement strand
ATTCCCGCAGAGGAGGCTGATGCAGCATGTGTGGATGCTGCCCATGCCCAGGACAGCCTTGAGCAGGAAAATCCCTGTGGGACTGGCACCCCAGCAGGGGCTTCTCTGGTGCCTGCCCAGCCCCTGGCCTGCAGTGTTCCTTCCTCCCCCACTGACATGGCCCCTGTCCCTCAGCCCCCAGCCCCACAGCGGTGGCGCTCCGTCCTCAAGACGGCCCGGCAGGCTCTGAGGGGGCTTTTCTCCTTCAGCTGCCTCAGGGGGCAGGGAGAGGAGTGAGCCTGGCTGCCAACACCACACAGATCTCCAGAGATGGCCTCTCATCTGAGGCCACACAGCTCTCAGACGGAAGGGCACAGGGAGGCTCGCAGTAGATGCAGCGAGGGATGCATGTATTGATGGACAGATGGATGGATGCATGGTGCCCAAGGCAACCAGTTGCCACAGGTGGGTCCTGCTGCCAGCCCCAGCCCAGCGTGCCCAAGCCAACTGCAAGGCAGCCTGATTGAGGAGAGCCAGCTGAGGAAGGATTACAGCACTGCGCAGGCAAAGGAAGGCACCCCCATCCTCCTTTGGTATGGCACGTAGGGAAATGCCTCCCTGGATCCCCACAACACACACTGAAGAAAAAGGCTAACCCTGGAAGAATCCAGGGCCCCAACCTCTGTCTCCACGACAACCACTAGCACTCTTCTGCATCAAGAAGAGCAGGATGATGAAGGACTGACAGGACACTGCTGGAGTCAAGCGGTGTCCGTCTTCTTGTTTTCTCCACTCCCTTCCTGTACTTCCCTCAAATGCCCCCCCCCCCCCCCCCCCCGCTCCTTCTCACCCTCCTCTTTTCTATTCCATTCTATCTCTCTACCTCCCATTTATTGTTAAATTAAATCCCTGTTGTTGACTTTGGTGGATGGTCTCGTTGGCACTTTAATTCACACAGAGGCGTTGTTCTCTATTGGCATCTGAAAAGGGGCACACATCTGCACACAGCACTGTCCAGTGCCCAGCACAGAGGGACAATCACAGCCCTGGTCCTGCTGCCCACGCCGTTGCTGACACAGAAGGCTGACATTGTCGGCAGCACCCCCAGGGCCTTTCCTGCTGGGCAGCTTTCCTGCCACTCTGCCCCAGCCTGGAGCACTGCAGGGCCTTGTAGGGACTTGAGGACAGGACCCACTCTTTTTGAAACTCAGCCTCTCACCATCAGCCTGTCCATAGATCCCCCTGCAGAGCCTTTCACTTTTCCAGCATGCTGACACTGCCACTCAATTTGGTGTTGTCACAAATTTACTACTGAATGTACACTTGACGGCCTTGGCCACATCAGCAGGACAGACACTGAACAGGACTGGGCACAGGGGACACCATTAGTGACCAGATGCCAACTGGATGCAGCAGCATTGACAACCACTCTCTTGGCCCAGCCATCCAAACAGTTCCTAACTCAGCAGAGAGTGCTCCTGCCCAAGCCCTGGGCTGACAGCTTTTCCAGGACTGTGCTGTGGGAGATGGAGTCAAAGGTTTCCTCGACTCCAGGGAGACTCCATGCATGGCTTTTCCCTCACCCCTGAGGCGAGTAACCTGCTCCTCAAAGGACATCATGTTGCTCAAGCAGGACCTGCCTTTCCTAAACCCACACTGGCTGGGCCTGATCCCTTGGTTGTCTTCTCTGGGCCCTGTGATCCCCCTCACAATGATCTGCTCCAGAACCTTGCTGGCCCCAAGGTCAGGCTGACAGCCCTGGAGTTCCCCACATCCTGCCTGCAGCTCTTCTTGACTGTGGATGACACACTGGCACATCCAGTCCTCTGGGACCTCCCTGACTGGCCAGGACTGACAATAAAGGACAGACAGAGGCTTAGCCAGCTCTTCCAGCTGAGCACCTCTGGGGAACTCCCGGCCAGCCCCATAGACTTGGCAGTGTCTCAGTGGCTCTGCAGGTCACTAAAGATTTCCTCCTGGATTACAGGGACTCCAGTCTGCTCCCTGTCCCTGTCTGGCAGCTCAGGGGGGCTGCTCAACCTCTGCATATCCAGTCTGAGTATCAAAGTTTGAGGCAAAGAAGGCATTAATTAGCTCGGAGTTTTCCTCACCCTTCATGACCATATTTGCGTTGCGCATCCAATAAAGAACAGAGATTTTCCTTGTCACTCCTTTGTTGTTAATCTTTGTAAACAAACACTTTTTATCATCTTTTACAGTAGGAGCCAGATTAAGTGCTAACAGAGCTTTTGTCTTCCTGATTCTCTTTCTACATGAGGTGGGGGCCAAGGATGGTCTGATTGGGAAAAGCAGTTTGGCAGGGCACAGGGCTTCTTTGGGGACATTTAGGGGAGGAACACAAACTGGGACAAGGGAGAGCTGTAGATCATTAGGAAAGGAACAGGCATAGGCAAAGCTGAGAGGCAAAGTCCTAAAAAAGGCCTTTGTGACCAAGGAGATCTCCATGTCTCTCCATGCCCACCAGGCCTTTGTGACCCGCGGTTCATCGTGCCCAGAGGCCATTGTGACACGGGTCCCTGCGGTGACACAGAGGCTCTTGCAGGGCCAAACCCCTGACGTTGGCACTCCCAGGAGAGCAGCGCTCTGAGGAGGCAGCAGCTCTCTGGCCAGGCAGCAGCTCCTCAGGAGGAAGCAGCTCTCCCGGGTGCCCTTGGCCAGTGTTCCTCAGAGCACGGCCAAGATGCCAAAGAGGCAGAAGGCGAATGCCCACGGCCAGTCCCGGGAGGGGCAGCCGCTGCTGTCCAGGCGGCCAGAGGTGAGGGACGGGCATGGAGGGAGAGGCTGCACTGGGACCTGCAGGGGCAGGGCTGGGGGCAGACACCTTGGGCCAGGCCTGGCCCCAGCCCTTGCTCTGGGCTGGAGCCGGTGTCAGCATGGCCTGGGTGAAGGAAAGGCCCAGAGACAGCCAGTGCAGCCGGGAACCCAGCCCAGCCTGGCTGCCGTGGTCAGCACCTGCCTTGGGGGCAGAGCTGGGCTTGCCACCATGCAGGGGGACAGAGCGTCCACACAGCTGCCTCCATCCCACGCCTCCTTTGCTTCCCACAGAGGCCGCCACAGGCAGCAGCGGAGGTCACATGGGTGACCATCACGCCCCTCCACGGGGACCAACTGATCCCCAGACAGGACATGGAATGGATCCTCAGAGAACTGAGAGGACAGGAGGACAGCCTGGAGGATGGGCACTCATTGCCCCACATTGGCACAGTCACACGGCCACCAAGACTGTCCGTGTCAGACTTGCCACCTCTCCACGGCCCTCCATTGACAGTGACACCTCCGTGCTGGCTCAGCCCTGAAATGCCCAGAGCAGCCTCGGCAAGGGTCAAGTTGCCCCCTCTGCCAGCAGCCCCAGCAGCCTCTGGGTCCTCTCCCAGAGGCACAGCACGGTCCGTGGGCCCCGTGGCCAGGGGCTACCCAGACCTGGTGCCACCTTCTCCATGGGGCACTCTGGCTGCTGACAGGGCCCAGGTAACACCTTCCCTGCACAGCTCAGCTGAGAGGCTCTGGCCAGGCTCAGGGGCAAGGCAGGGCCATCGCCTGCCACCCCTGCAACGTGCAGGTGGCCTCCCGCTCCACACAGGGACCCGGCCGGCCGGGAACCTCCTGGGGCACACCGGGGTGGAGGAGCTCTCTGAGGTGCAGGAAGAGCACGGTGGCAACAGCTATGGAGATCCATTTAGAGGCCTTGCCCCATGCCTGTGCGAGGACACATCCATCGAGTCCACCTGCACCCAGGAGCAGTCAAGTGTCTGCCAAGAGGCAGATGCAGAGCCCCAGGTGATGCCCAGCACTCCTGGCTTGTCCGAAGGCTCCACAGGAGAGACAGGAAACTCCTCTGAGCTCCTGTCACCTGGCCTGGTGGGAGAGCCACACTCTGGCTCTGACAACTTGCAGTCTGGGGACACATTCCTGAAGGAGTCAGAGGAGATGTGGGAGGAGGAAGAACTCCCAGACACAGCAGCTCCAGCTGCAGGAGACGTGGACAGAGACCTGTGGAGCGTGTCACTTGTCCCATTGAAAAAGGCAGAGGCAACAGCTTCTGCCGTGGCTGGAGAGCCCTGGGACAAGGGCTCCAGTGAGCTTTTCCCCACTGCAGAGCCTGAGAAGAGCTCAGGCTTCTCAGCTTCATCTTTGCCTGAAGGGCCCTGTGAGGACAGGGGAACTCATTGGCTGACAGAGAAAATCACCCACGACAAGCTGCTCCTCAAGGAGACCGGAGATGCTTCAAAGCACCTTCCGCATATCGAGGCAGAGGAGCTGGAGCAGTTGGAGGAAGACATCCTCTCCTCCCTGGATCAAGAAAGCCCCTTGGTGCCACACAATCTTTGCAGCTGGAGCAAAGACTACGGAGGAGAGACCAAAAAGTATTCACAGCTTGTGCCTCCTGACCTGTTTGCAGAGCTGTGGTCTCTCTTTAACAACAGGGACGTGCCATCTTGGGAGACTCGTCTGGATGAATTGCTGGCAAAGTGGGAGGAAGAAGAGCTCCCTGACACAGATGCTGCAGGAGAGGGGCACAGTGAGCCAAAGTGCTCACTCTGTGCCCCCCTGCAAGATGAAGAAGCAGAGCCAGAAGCTTCTCCCCTGGACAGCGATCCCTGCGATGAGGGACACAGTGAACCTCTCCTCAGGGCACCACCTGAAGAGGCAAAGATGTTGGCTCACAACTTGCCTGCTGATCCCGCAGAGGAGGCTGATGCAGCATGTGTGGATGCTGCCCATGCCCAGGACAGCCTTGAGCAGGAAAATCCCTGTGGGACTGGCACCCCAGCAGGGGCTTCTCTGGTGCCTGCCCAGCCCCTGGCCTGCAGTGTTCCTTCCTCCCCCACTGACATGGCCCCTGTCCCTCAGCCCCCAGCCCCACAGCGGTGGCGCTCCGTCCTCAAGACGGCCCGGCAGGCTCTGAGGGGGCTTTTCTCCTTCAGCTGCCTCAGGGGGCAGGGAGAGGAGTGAGCCTGGCTGCCAACACCACACAGATCTCCAGAGATGGCCTCTCATCTGAGGCCACACAGCTCTCAGACGGAAGGGCACAGGGAGGCTCGCAGTAGATGCAGCGAGGGATGCATGTATTGATGGACAGATGGATGGATGCATGGTGCCCAAGGCAACCAGTTGCCACAGGTGGGTCCTGCTGCCAGCCCCAGCCCAGCGTGCCCAAGCCAACTGCAAGGCAGCCTGATTGAGGAGAGCCAGCTGAGGAAGGATTACAGCACTGCGCAGGCAAAGGAAGGCACCCCCATCCTCCTTTGGTATGGCACGTAGGGAAATGCCTCCCTGGATCCCCACAACACACACTGAAGAAAAAGGCTAACCCTGGAAGAATCCAGGGCCCCAACCTCTGTCTCCACGACAACCACTAGCACTCTTCTGCATCAAGAAGAGCAGGATGATGAAGGACTGACAGGACACTGCTGGAGTCAAGCGGTGTCCGTCTTCTTGTTTTCTCCACTCCCTTCCTGTACTTCCCTCAAATGCCCCCCCCCCCCCCCCCGCTCCTTCTCACCCTCCTCTTTTCTATTCCATTCTATCTCTCTACCTCCCATTTATTGTTAAATTAAATCCCTGTTGTTGACTTTGGTGGATGGTCTCGTTGGCACTTTAATTCACACAGAGGCGTTGTTCTCTATTGGCATCTGAAAAGGGGCACACATCTGCACACAGCACTGTCCAGTGCCCAGCACAGAGGGACAATCACAGCCCTGGTCCTGCTGCCCACGCCGTTGCTGACACAGAAGGCTGACATTGTCGGCAGCACCCCCAGGGCCTTTCCTGCTGGGCAGCTTTCCTGCCACTCTGCCCCAGCCTGGAGCACTGCAGGGCCTTGTAGGGACTTGAGGACAGGACCCACTCTTTTTGAAACTCAGCCTCTCACCATCAGCCTGTCCATAGATCCCCCTGCAGAGCCTTTCACTTTTCCAGCATGCTGACACTGCCACTCAATTTGGTGTTGTCACAAATTTACTACTGAATGTACACTTGACGGCCTTGGCCACATCAGCAGGACAGACACTGAACAGGACTGGGCACAGGGGACACCATTAGTGACCAGATGCCAACTGGATGCAGCAGCATTGACAACCACTCTCTTGGCCCAGCCATCCAAACAGTTCCTAACTCAGCAGAGAGTGCTCCTGCCCAAGCCCTGGGCTGACAGCTTTTCCAGGACTGTGCTGTGGGAGATGGAGTCAAAGGTTTCCTCGACTCCAGGGAGACTCCATGCATGGCTTTTCCCTCACCCCTGAGGCGAGTAACCTGCTCCTCAAAGGACATCATGTTGCTCAAGCAGGACCTGCCTTTCCTAAACCCACACTGGCTGGGCCTGATCCCTTGGTTGTCTTCTCTGGGCCCTGTGATCCCCCTCACAATGATCTGCTCCAGAACCTTGCTGGCCCCAAGGTCAGGCTGACAGCCCTGGAGTTCCCCACATCCTGCCTGCAGCTCTTCTTGACTGTGGATGACACACTGGCACATCCAGTCCTCTGGGACCTCCCTGACTGGCCAGGACTGACAATAAAGGACAGACAGAGGCTTAGCCAGCTCTTCCAGCTGAGCACCTCTGGGGAACTCCCGGCCAGCCCCATAGACTTGGCAGTGTCTCAGTGGCTCTGCAGGTCACTAAAGATTTCCTCCTGGATTACAGGGACTCCAGTCTGCTCCCTGTCCCTGTCTGGCAGCTCAGGGGGGCTGCTCAACCTCTGCATATCCAGTCTGAGTATCAAAGTTTGAGGCAAAGAAGGCATTAATTAGCTCGGAGTTTTCCTCACCCTTCATGACCATATTTGCGTTGCGCATCCAATAAAGAACAGAGATTTTCCTTGTCACTCCTTTGTTGTTAATCTTTGTAAACAAACACTTTTTATCATCTTTTACAGTAGGAGCCAGATTAAGTGCTAACAGAGCTTTTGTCTTCCTGATTCTCTTTCTACATGAGGTGGGGGCCAAGGATGGTCTGATTGGGAAAAGCAGTTTGGCAGGGCACAGGGCTTCTTTGGGGACATTTAGGGGAGGAACACAAACTGGGACAAGGGAGAGCTGTAGATCATTAGGAAAGGAACAGGCATAGGCAAAGCTGAGAGGCAAAGTCCTAAAAAAGGCCTTTGTGACCAAGGAGATCTCCATGTCTCTCCATGCCCACCAGGCCTTTGTGACCCGCGGTTCATCGTGCCCAGAGGCCATTGTGACACGGGTCCCTGCGGTGACACAGAGGCTCTTGCAGGGCCAAACCCCTGACGTTGGCACTCCCAGGAGAGCAGCGCTCTGAGGAGGCAGCAGCTCTCTGGCCAGGCAGCAGCTCCTCAGGAGGAAGCAGCTCTCCCGGGTGCCCTTGGCCAGTGTTCCTCAGAGCACGGCCAAGATGCCAAAGAGGCAGAAGGCGAATGCCCACGGCCAGTCCCGGGAGGGGCAGCCGCTGCTGTCCAGGCGGCCAGAGGTGAGGGACGGGCATGGAGGGAGAGGCTGCACTGGGACCTGCAGGGGCAGGGCTGGGGGCAGACACCTTGGGCCAGGCCTGGCCCCAGCCCTTGCTCTGGGCTGGAGCCGGTGTCAGCATGGCCTGGGTGAAGGAAAGGCCCAGAGACAGCCAGTGCAGCCGGGAACCCAGCCCAGCCTGGCTGCCGTGGTCAGCACCTGCCTTGGGGGCAGAGCTGGGCTTGCCACCATGCAGGGGGACAGAGCGTCCACACAGCTGCCTCCATCCCACGCCTCCTTTGCTTCCCACAGAGGCCGCCACAGGCAGCAGCGGAGGTCACATGGGTGACCATCACGCCCCTCCACGGGGACCAACTGATCCCCAGACAGGACATGGAATGGATCCTCAGAGAACTGAGAGGACAGGAGGACAGCCTGGAGGATGGGCACTCATTGCCCCACATTGGCACAGTCACACGGCCACCAAGACTGTCCGTGTCAGACTTGCCACCTCTCCACGGCCCTCCATTGACAGTGACACCTCCGTGCTGGCTCAGCCCTGAAATGCCCAGAGCAGCCTCGGCAAGGGTCAAGTTGCCCCCTCTGCCAGCAGCCCCAGCAGCCTCTGGGTCCTCTCCCAGAGGCACAGCACGGTCCGTGGGCCCCGTGGCCAGGGGCTACCCAGACCTGGTGCCACCTTCTCCATGGGGCACTCTGGCTGCTGACAGGGCCCAGGTAACACCTTCCCTGCACAGCTCAGCTGAGAGGCTCTGGCCAGGCTCAGGGGCAAGGCAGGGCCATCGCCTGCCACCCCTGCAACGTGCAGGTGGCCTCCCGCTCCACACAGGGACCCGGCCGGCCGGGAACCTCCTGGGGCACACCGGGGTGGAGGAGCTCTCTGAGGTGCAGGAAGAGCACGGTGGCAACAGCTATGGAGATCCATTTAGAGGCCTTGCCCCATGCCTGTGCGAGGACACATCCATCGAGTCCACCTGCACCCAGGAGCAGTCAAGTGTCTGCCAAGAGGCAGATGCAGAGCCCCAGGTGATGCCCAGCACTCCTGGCTTGTCCGAAGGCTCCACAGGAGAGACAGGAAACTCCTCTGAGCTCCTGTCACCTGGCCTGGTGGGAGAGCCACACTCTGGCTCTGACAACTTGCAGTCTGGGGACACATTCCTGAAGGAGTCAGAGGAGATGTGGGAGGAGGAAGAACTCCCAGACACAGCAGCTCCAGCTGCAGGAGACGTGGACAGAGACCTGTGGAGCGTGTCACTTGTCCCATTGAAAAAGGCAGAGGCAACAGCTTCTGCCGTGGCTGGAGAGCCCTGGGACAAGGGCTCCAGTGAGCTTTTCCCCACTGCAGAGCCTGAGAAGAGCTCAGGCTTCTCAGCTTCATCTTTGCCTGAAGGGCCCTGTGAGGACAGGGGAACTCATTGGCTGACAGAGAAAATCACCCACGACAAGCTGCTCCTCAAGGAGACCGGAGATGCTTCAAAGCACCTTCCGCATATCGAGGCAGAGGAGCTGGAGCAGTTGGAGGAAGACATCCTCTCCTCCCTGGATCAAGAAAGCCCCTTGGTGCCACACAATCTTTGCAGCTGGAGCAAAGACTACGGAGGAGAGACCAAAAAGTATTCACAGCTTGTGCCTCCTGACCTGTTTGCAGAGCTGTGGTCTCTCTTTAACAACAGGGACGTGCCATCTTGGGAGACTCGTCTGGATGAATTGCTGGCAAAGTGGGAGGAAGAAGAGCTCCCTGACACAGATGCTGCAGGAGAGGGGCACAGTGAGCCAAAGTGCTCACTCTGTGCCCCCCTGCAAGATGAAGAAGCAGAGCCAGAAGCTTCTCCCCTGGACAGCGATCCCTGCGATGAGGGACACAGTGAACCTCTCCTCAGGGCACCACCTGAAGAGGCAAAGATGTTGGCTCACAACTTGCCTGCTGATCCCGCAGAGGAGGCTGATGCAGCATGTGTGGATGCTGCCCATGCCCAGGACAGCCTTGAGCAGGAAAATCCCTGTGGGACTGGCACCCCAGCAGGGGCTTCTCTGGTGCCTGCCCAGCCCCTGGCCTGCAGTGTTCCTTCCTCCCCCACTGACATGGCCCCTGTCCCTCAGCCCCCAGCCCCACAGCGGTGGCGCTCCGTCCTCAAGACGGCCCGGCAGGCTCTGAGGGGGCTTTTCTCCTTCAGCTGCCTCAGGGGGCAGGGAGAGGAGTGAGCCTGGCTGCCAACACCACACAGATCTCCAGAGATGGCCTCTCATCTGAGGCCACACAGCTCTCAGACAGAAGGGCACAGGGAGGCTCGCAGTAGATGCAGCGAGGGATGCATGTATTGATGGACAGATGGATGGATGCATGGTGCCCAAGGCAACCAGTTGCCACAGGTGGGTCCTGCTGCCAGCCCCAGCCCAGCGTGCCCAAGCCAACTGCAAGGCAGCCTGATTGAGGAGAGCCAGCTGAGGAAGGATTACAGCACTGCGCAGGCAAAGGAAGGCACCCCCATCCTCCTTTGGTATGGCACGTAGGGAAATGCCTCCCTGGATCCCCACAACACACACTGAAGAAAAAGGCTAACCCTGGAAGAATCCAGGGCCCCAACCTCTGTCTCCACGACAACCACTAGCACTCTTCTGCATCAAGAAGAGCAGGATGATGAAGGACTGACAGGACACTGCTGGAGTCAAGCGGTGTCCGTCTTCTTGTTTTCTCCACTCCCTTCCTGTACTTCCCTCAAATGCCCCCCCCCCCCCCCCCCGCTCCTTCTCACCCTCCTCTTTTCTATTCCATTCTATCTCTCTACCTCCCATTTATTGTTAAATTAAATCCCTGTTGTTGACTTTGGTGGATGGTCTCGTTGGCACTTTAATTCACACAGAGGCGTTGTTCTCTATTGGCATCTGAAAAGGGGCACACATCTGCACACAGCACTGTCCAGTGCCCAGCACAGAGGGACAATCACAGCCCTGGTCCTGCTGCCCACGCCGTTGCTGACACAGAAGGCTGACATTGTCGGCAGCACCCCCAGGGCCTTTCCTGCTGGGCAGCTTTCCTGCCACTCTGCCCCAGCCTGGAGCACTGCAGGGCCTTGTAGGGACTTGAGGACAGGACCCACTCTTTTTGAAACTCAGCCTCTCACCATCAGCCTGTCCATAGATCCCCCTGCAGAGCCTTTCACTTTTCCAGCATGCTGACACTGCCACTCAATTTGGTGTTGTCACAAATTTACTACTGAATGTACACTTGACGGCCTTGGCCACATCAGCAGGACAGACACTGAACAGGACTGGGCACAGGGGACACCATTAGTGACCAGATGCCAACTGGATGCAGCAGCATTGACAACCACTCTCTTGGCCCAGCCATCCAAACAGTTCCTAACTCAGCAGAGAGTGCTCCTGCCCAAGCCCTGGGCTGACAGCTTTTCCAGGACTGTGCTGTGGGAGATGGAGTCAAAGGTTTCCTCGACTCCAGGGAGACTCCATGCATGGCTTTTCCCTCACCCCTGAGGCGAGTAACCTGCTCCTCAAAGGACATCATGTTGCTCAAGCAGGACCTGCCTTTCCTAAACCCACACTGGCTGGGCCTGATCCCTTGGTTGTCTTCTCTGGGCCCTGTGATCCCCCTCACAATGATCTGCTCCAGAACCTTGCTGGCCCCAAGGTCAGGCTGACAGCCCTGGAGTTCCCCACATCCTGCCTGCAGCTCTTCTTGACTGTGGATGACACACTGGCACATCCAGTCCTCTGGGACCTCCCTGACTGGCCAGGACTGACAATAAAGGACAGACAGAGGCTTAGCCAGCTCTTCCAGCAGCTCCCTGAGCACCTCTGGGGAACTCCCGGCCAGCCCCATAGACTTGGCAGTGTCTCAGTGGCTCTGCAGTCACTAACAACTTCCTCCTGGATTTTAAGTTATGTTGTCTGCTTCTCATCCTTGTTCACTTTTTCCTGGCTTCAACAGTTATCTTTATTTGAGATTGTTGCTAAAAAAGGCATTAAATTCCTTCGACTCTTCTCCATCCTATGTGGCTCTATTTTCTTCTTTACCTAAAAATTTTGAAGGTTTTCTTTGCCCCTCTTCTGTTTAAGAGTGTCTTTATAAAAACATGTTAAAAAAAAGTCCAGATTAATTTCCAAGTTTTCTTTTGCCTCTGATTTTATTTCTGCTTGACCTAACTGCAGTGGTCGGCTTCCCTCACCCAAGGGGTGCGGTGCTCCGGCCAGCCCTGCCGCCACCACAACCCGGGGGCCACATAGCCAGAGGAGTGGCACAGCCCAGCTACAGCGCAGGTAGAAGTAAAGAGACGGGACTCTCACGCACTTCCAACAACAGGAGCGTGCTTCCCGAGGTGGTGCTCCGGAGAGACCCCAATCCTTTGTGTGCACGGCTTTTTATTGAGGGGTGGGTATCAAAGGGAAGGATCATCAAGGACCAATGGAAAATGGGTGGGGTGTGGCATGACAGCAATCTATCAAAACTTCAACCAATGACATATAACAAGGGGAGGGGGGATTACATAACCAGGACGAGGAGAAATTATATAACTTAAAGATTGACAGATGAACAAAAGTGGTAAACAACTATTATGGGATGGGGGTAATTTAGCAACTGAGGGTTTGGCGGGAAAACCTGAGGAGAAAGGAGGCCATCTTGAGCAAATGCAATAAATGTAAATTTAACAACTGTAAGCTTTAACAACAGAACAGAACTGGGGCTCATGCGCGCACCTCCACACCAAACGATATCTCTAAACTCTCCCTGGCTTTCCTGCTCCTTTCTCCAAAGTAGATATACCTTCTTTTTTTTTTTTTTTTTTTTTTTTTTTTTTTTTCCCTGTGCATCCCTGTTTAGCCTGGCTAATCCTTTTCTTTGCTAACTAATCTTTGGTACATGAGGCTATCCTGCTCGTGAGCTTTCAATATTTCTTTCCTAAATGACAGGAAAGTGTTTCCTAAACGATAGGTCCAGCCTTCCTGGGACATTTTGGTGCCAGTAAAAATTGGATAAATTTTCCTATCATCAAACTCCTGCAATCTAAGAATCTACACCTGAACTACTGAATATAAGTCCCCTTTACATTTAAGAGGGATTTTTACAGTTACAGTGACCTTCCTATTCTAATCATGTACTTAAATACATGTAGGTTCTTTTTAGATCTCTCTATGCTTTGCTTTTTCTGTGTCCTGGGTTGACAGTGCTTCCTATCCCATATCGTGGACTACCTTGTTATGTCTAACAGCTGTCCCTGTTTTCCTGTTGGCTGGGCGGGCACTGTCTGCCCCCCTTTTCCTTGGCTTCTGGCTTTCAGGCGGCTGGTTCCGCTTTTTGCTGCTTGCAATTTCTGCTCTTTTTTGCCTTTTCCTTCTTTCTCTTTCTGCCGCCTCTGTGCCTCTGTTTGTCTGTTTGTTTGTTTGTTTGTTTTTTCCCTTTCCCTCTTTTTCCCTTCCCCCCCCCCCATTTAAGATTTTGGACCGGCACCCGACCTGACCTGATCGGAGAAGTCCGAGGATCTCCGGGGCCCGCAAAAGAAGCTCTGCGCCCTCCCCCTCACAGTAACCTGAGCTTTTTTTTTTTCTTTCTTTTTTTTCCCTTGTGTCGGGGGGGGGGGGTGTTTATTCATTTGTTAATAAACCGGTTTTTTCCACTTTGTTCGAGAAATTCCTTCCCAAACCCAGGGCTGGGGGAGGGGTGGTAGAGGTTTTGTTAATAGGGGATTCCTTTGGAGGTTCTCCCCTAATTCAACCTAAACCAGGACACCTTTTGGTGCGTTGGCCGGGAAACCGAGTCAAAGAAAGTGGAAAAAACCTTAATAATAATATTGGTGGTTCTAATTGTTTTGTGGGTGTATCAGGATGTTTTTTTCTGGACTCATAATGGCATTCAGGGTGAAAGCCTACCAATATTTCTGGTCCCTAGGGTTTTTTGAGGTTTTATTACCTCTGTGGTGTCTAGGGTTATTTCCTTACCCGGAGATAGCTTTGGTATTTCTCCTTATACGTAATTTATGTAGCCATGGGGCATTAACCAGAATATTGACCGGACTCGGATTGTTTGTGATTGTTTGCAAGAAGGCTGTAAATATGTTTGATGATTCGTTGTTATGGTTGGGCACTCAGTTTGTTAGGGGAGAAGCAAGAGAAGAGTTTTTTTAGCCTCTATTTTCCCTCTTCTCCTTTGAATTGTTTATATCTCTATTAGAAAATATTCAGTTTCCCCTGAGTATTAAAGAGACCATCTTTCTGGCATTTAATTTAGTAAGTGTTCTCTATACTGTCTGCAGTTTATATAAAAATGAAAGCTGAGATTTCCAAAGGGGCTAATGAGACTTCTGATTTAGGGGCAAGGCCAAGTAGAAGGAATCTTGAGTGGAGTGAGAAATGGGAAGATATGGGCCAAATTTTAAAGGAGTTCTCTGATCCTATAGTCTGGGACTTTCCATCTGAACAAATTCAGAACCCAGCTGAGGTGGCAAAGTATTTGAAAGAGAAGTGCCAGGGTAATACCAAGGAGAAAAGGATTATTACAGTGAGCTGGGCCCTGGCATATGTTTATCGTACTCTCTTAGATACTGAAGGGCAGCAGACAGAAAACAGGGAACAGGGAGATAAGCTAGTTACTATCCCAATCACTCAGGCTGCAGCTAGTATCCCAGGCTCTAGGCCAGTAGTCGAATCAGACAGCAGGGCTCAACCAAGGGCTGTTGCTGCTAATAGAAGAGGCGGGAAGTGTACAATTAAGACAGATCGCAAGGTGGAGGATGATGATGATAATCCAGGAGAAGGACCTTCACCAAAATCAGAAACCACATCGAGGGGTGTAGGTTCTGGAGCCAATATTGATTCCTTTTCCCTAAAGGACCTTCGAGGCCTGAGAAAGGATTACAGGCGACAACCTGACGAATCTATAATAAGTTGGTTAGTCCGCCTTTGGGATGCTGCAGGGGAGGCTACAGTTCTGGATGGCACTGAAGTGAGGCATTTGGAATCTCTGTCGCTTGACCCTGTTATTGATCAGGGCATGATGAGGGAGGCTAGCCCTCACAGCCTCTGGGAACAGATTCTTGCTGGTGTAGCACAAAGATACCTGTGTGCAGATGACCTTTATTTGCAGCAGACACAGTGGAGGACCATAGAACAGGGGATCCAACGTCTGAGAGAGATGGCGGTAGCAGAGCTTATTTTTTCAGATGATATAACAACTATGAATCCAGACCTGGTAGCATGTACACCTGTAATGTGGAGGAAACTTGTGCGACTTGGGCCATCTGAATACGCCTCTGCTCTAGCAATAATGAAGCGAGAGGAGACAGATGAGACTGTGCTCAATATGGCGAAAAAGCTTTGGGCATATGCTGATGCTGTACATGGCCCAACTCATGCCAGAATTGCAGCTGTGGAAACATGACTGCAGAAATTAGAGGACAAAATAGAGGAGAATCATAGGAAACTCAGGGAAGAGATTAAGGAGGACTTCCTCCAAATCTCGGCTGTGCAAATTAGAGGCCCTGGTATCCAACGCAGGCGCTCTTTTGATGGGGAGAGAAGGTACACCCCACGAGCTGAGTTGTGGTTCTTCTTGCGTGAATCTGGAGAGAACATGAGGAAATGGGACGGAAAGCCCACTGCTGCTCTGGCACAATGGGTACGTAATTTGAAGGAAGGTAGGATTCAAAGAGGAAGTCTCAATAAACAGAGAGCAGCTCCAGTTATTCGCAGCCAGGATGTCAAGTATGATGTCGATGATGACATGTCCGATCCCCTTGAAGGAACCTCTAAGACATATACCCCAGGAAAGGATAATCATGGTTAGAGGGGCCCTGCCTCTAGCCAGGTAGAGGTTAGGGAAAATCGTGTGTTTTGGACTGTGTGGGTTCGTTGGCCTGGCACACTGAAGCCACAAGACTATAAGGCTTTGATTGACACTGGCTCGCAGTGTACATTGATCCCATCGAGGTATGTAGGGGCAGAATCGGTTTCTATTGCTGGTGTGACTGGGGGATCACAGGACTATACGTTGGTGGAGGCAGATGTGAGTCTGACTAAGAATGAGTGGAAGAAACACCCTATTGCGACTGGCCCAGAGGCCCCATGCATCTTGGGCATAGATTACCTCTGGAGTGGGTATTTTAAAGACCCGAAAGGGTTCAGGTGGGCCTTCGGAGTAGCAACTGTGATGGCAGAAAGCATTCAACAGTTGAACACCTGGCCTGGACTGTCCGAGAACCCGATCACCGTAGGACTTTTGAAGGGAGAAGAACAAATAGTACCAGTTGCCACTTCAATAGTGCATCGGCGGCAATATAGAACCACTCGAGATGCTGTGATCCCCATCCACAAGATGATTTGTGAGCTGGAGAGCCAAGGGGTGGTCAGCAAAACCCACTCACCCTTCAACAGCTCCATCTGGCCGGTGCGGAAATCTGACGGAGAATGGAGATTGACTGTGGATTATCGTGCCTTGAATGAAGTGACTCCACCTCTGAGTGCGGCCGTACCAGACATGCTGGAACTGCAGTACAAGCTGGAGTCCAAGGCAGCAAAGTGGTACGCCACTATCGACATCGCAAACACATTTTTCTCTATTCCTCTAGCAGCAGAATGCTGGCCACAGTTTGCCTTTACATGGAGGGGAGTGCAGTACACCTGGAACAGACTGCCCCAGGGGTGGCAACACAGCCCCACCATCTGCCATGGGCTGATCCAGGCCACATTAGAAAAGGATAAGGCTCCAGAACATCTACAATATATTGATGATACCATTGTGTGGGGAGACACAGCAGCAGAAGTGTTCAAAAAAGGAGAGAAAATCACCCAAATTCTCCTGGAAGCCGGCTTTGCTGTTAAGAAAAGTAAAGTTAAGGGACCTGCTCAGGAGATCCAGTTCCTAGGAGTGAATTGGCAAGATGGACAGCACCAGATTCCTACGGATGTTATTAACAAAATCACAGCTATGTCCCCCACAACGGATAAGGAGGAAACACAAGCTTTCTTAGGTGCCATAGGTTTCTGGAGGATGCACATTCCGGAATACAGTCAGATTGTGAGGCCCCTTCATCTGGTTACCCGCAAGAAGAACGATTTCTACTGGGGCCCTGAGCAGCAACAAGCTTTCACCCAGATCAAGCAGGAGATTGCTCATGCTTTAGCCCTCGGCCCAGTCAGAACGGGACCAGATGTGAAGAATGTGCTCTACGCTGCAGCTAGGAGTCATGGTCTGTCCTGGAGCCTTTGGCAAAAGGTACCTGGTGAGACCTGAGGCCGACCACTGGGATTTTGGAGTCAGAGCTACAGGTGGTCTGAAGATAACTACACCCCAACGGAAAAGGAAATCTTGCCCGCCTATGAGGGAATCCAAGCTGCTTCAGAGGTGATCGGTATGGAAGCAGCACTCCTCCTGGCACCCCGACTACCGGTGCTAGGGTGGATGTTTAGAGGAAAGGTTCCCTCCACCCACCATGCCACCAGTGCTACCTGGAGCAAGTGGATTGCCCTCATTACAAAACGCGCCCGAGCTGAGAAACTGAATCATCCTGGAATTTTGGAAGTAATTACAAACTGGCCCAAAGGTGAAAGCTTCAGTGTCGCAGATGAAGAACAAGAACCAGTGACTCGGGTTGAGGAAGCTCCGCCATACAACCAGCTGCCGGCAGAGGAAGCACGTTATGCTTTATTCACCGATGGTTCCTGCCGCGTCATAGGGATGAGTCGAAGGTGGAAAGCAGCTGTATGGAGCCCCACACGACAGGTAGCAGAGGCCACTGAAGGAGAGGGTGGATCCAGTCAATTTGCTGAACTCAAAGCCATTTAACTGGCTCTAGATATTGCAGAGAGAGAGAAATGGCCAAGGCTCTATCTGTATACTGATTCTTGGATGGTAGCCAACACTCTGTGGGGATGGCTGAAGAAATGGAAAGAGGCGAACTGGCAGCGTAGAGGAAAACCCATTTGGGCTGCTGAAGAGTGGAAAGATATTGCTGCCCGGTTAGAGAAACTACCGGTGAAAATTTGCCATGTAGACGCCCATGTCCCCAGAAGTAAAGCTAATGAGGAGCAGCAAAACAATCAGCAAGTAGATCAAGCTGCAAAAATAGGGGAGCTGAAGATAGACCTTGACTGGGAGCACAAGGGAGAGTTGTTCCTAGCACAATGGGCCCATGATGCCTCAGGTCACCAAGGTAGAGATGCCACCTATAAGTGGGCATGAGACCAAGGGGTGGATTTAACCATGGACAGCATTTCTCAGGTTATCCATGACTGTGAGACATGTGCTGCCATTAAACAAGCCAAGCGGATGAAGCCACTCTGGTATGGAGGGCAGTGGTCTAAGTACAAGTATGGGGAGGCCTGGCAGATTGATTACATCACACTGCCTCAAACCCGCCAAGGCAAGCGCCATGTGCTGACCATGGTAGAAGCCACCACGGGATGGTTGGAAACCTACCCTGTGTCTCATGCTACAGCCCGAAATACTATCCTAGGCCTTGAAAAGCAGGTCCTTTGGAGGCATGGTACTCCCGAGAGAATTGAGTCAGACAACGAGACTCATTTTAAAAATAATTTTATTAAAACCTGGGCGAGGGAACATGGCATTGAATGGGTGTACCATATCCCCTACCATGCACCAGCTGCAGGTAAAGTGGAGAGGTACAATGGGTTGTTAAAAACCACCCTGAAAGCATTGGGTGGGGGGTCCTTAAAGAACTGGGAGCAGCATTTAGCAAAGGCCATCTGGCTAGTTAACACCCGAGGTTCTACCAACCAAGCGGGTCCTGCGCAGTCCCAGCTCCTTAATATAGTAGATGGAGATAAAGCTCCAGTGGCCCATGTTAGAGGTTTATTGGGAAAGACAGTATGGATCAACCCTGCCTCGAGTACAGGCAAACCCATCCGTGGAATTGTCTCTGCTCAAGGACCAGGTTATACGTGGTGGATAATGCAGAAAGATGGAACAACACGATGTGTACCTCAGGGAGATCTGAATGTGGGGTGAAACTTATATGTGCTGAATGTTACTACCATTGTCTGTACATTAGATCACTCAGACATGAAACAGAAGGAAACTTATAAGTGTCAAAGGTCTGAGCAAGTAAGACGAATGGAAATGTGTAAGTGTCGAAGGTCTGAGTAAGTGAGATGGAAGTTTTTTATTGTGTGTCCACGTATGGGATAAGGGGTGAAATGTCCTGGGTTGACAGTGCTTCCTATCCCATATCGTGGACTACCTTGTTATGTCTAACAGCTGTCCCTGTTTTCCTGTTGGCTGGGCGGGCACTGTCTGCCCCCCTTTTCCTTGGCTTCTGGCTTTCAGGCGGCTGGTTCCGCTTTTTGCTGCTTGCAATTTCTGCTCTTTTTTGCCTTTTCCTTCTTTCTCTTTCTGCCGCCTCTGTGCCTCTGTTTGTCTGTTTGTTTGTTTGTTTTTTCCCTTTCCCTCTTTTTCCCTTCCCCCCCCCCCCCCATTTAAGATTTTGGACCGGCACCCGACCTGACCTGATCGGAGAAGTCCGAGGATCTCCGGGGCCCGCAAAAGAAGCTCTGCACCCTCCCCTTCACAGTAACCTGAGCTTTTTTTTTTTTTCTTTCTTTCTTTTTTCCCCTGTGTCGGGGGGGGGGGGGTGTTTATTCATTTGTTAATAAACCGTTTTTTTCCACTTTGTTCGAGAAATTCCTTCCCAAACCCAGGGCTGGGGGAGGGGTGGTAGAGGTTTTGTTAATAGGGGATTCCTTTGGAGGTTCTCCCCTAATTCAACCTAAACCGGGACATTCTGATAACACTGCAAGTAACTCAGTTTAAGGAGTATACAAATATTGTACAAAAATATCTGCACTTATATATAAATGCATGTAAATAAATAAAAATAACTATATATAGCAACTTACAAATACATCCACAGCCATTTTTCCTATTGTGTTGAAAAATTCTACTACTGAATAAAAAAATAGGATATGGTATGCAAAATAGCATGTGAGCTTTGAGAAGTTCATGTGTAATCAGCCAGGCTATGTTGTCCATCATTTAGAATTCATTGCAGCTATTTAACTGGTGAGACAACATATTCAGTTCTGATCAGCCATCTTTAACTATCACTTTTTCAAATTCATTTTTTGGAAAAACAAAATATTTTATGTTTCTTTTTATTTCATTCATGGCACATTCAAGCAAAATAGGAATTGGCATCACTAGATGAGTAATCAAACAGGTGGCATCCAAACTGGTTTTTGATATGTGCCCAGCAAAGACATGAGGCAGCTGGCTGATTATTTTGCATGCCAAGTAAGTCTGAAGAAGAAAAGCAATCCTTTCAAGCCCCAAAAAAACCCCAACAGATGAAAAATAAATTAAAAAGAAAAAAGAAAAAGAAAAAAAGAGAAATTTCTGCAAACAGAGGGAATTTGTTTTTTTTTTTTTTTCTGGAGATTACAAGAAGCTTGTTCCTCTTGGCTAAGGTTTTCAAATATTGCTCATGAGATGGAGTCTAATTCCTGTCTTGGCCAGTCTACCTCTGTGAACTTTGAGGAACTGCATGATTTTATTTCTTAGAGCACTCTCCACAGCCTTTTAGGCTTTATGTCTATCTGGATTTCCAGAGTAACTCAGCCAACAGTAGAGAAATATTGGATATGATTTTAACATACAAAACATAGATTATAGAACAATGCTTCATGCAAGAGGAAGATTTGGAGCTAAATGTGCTTGGAAAGGAAATAACCCATCTCTGATTTATTTCCAAACTGATAATTGCAATCCCCTGAAGAATTATGAAAATAATTTTGTCTTTTTATACATTTTCTATATGCAGTAGTGATCAAAATGACATCATCAGAGT
This sequence comes from Zosterops lateralis, assembly GCF_965231275.1. Classification (NCBI taxonomy): domain Eukaryota; kingdom Metazoa; phylum Chordata; class Aves; order Passeriformes; family Zosteropidae; genus Zosterops; species Zosterops lateralis. Next base: position 138,142,617 of record NC_139762.1, on the reverse strand, counting down.
AAGGAAAATTCCTATCCTGGATCTAATAGCTTCTCTAATGTTATAGGAGAAAAAAAAAAAAAAAAAAAAAAAAAAAAAAAAAAAAAAAAAAAAAACAAACACAAAACAAAACAAAAAAAAAAAAAAAAAAAAAAAAAAATCTTTCTTCACAATCCATTACTGTAAGAAAAGTTATCCCAGAAGTGTTATGAAGAATAAAAAAAAGTCATATCTTTGGACTGAGCTCTCACAGGATTTGGTTGGAACTGGGATGCAAATAACCACAATGAACAAATTGAAAATAATGTTAAAATTACATCCCTTCTGAGGTCTATATTGCTTTCAAAATTTTTGAATAACATGTCTAATAAACTGTCAGAAAAAAACTCCAAAAGTCTATTTGCAAAAGCAAACACACAAAATGAAAGGCTATTTCAAGCATATTTTTACTCCAAAGGAGGACTCTAAATATATAATATATAAATATATACGCAGGTACGTATTTTGTAGCTTTTAAAAGTATGACTCTAAAACCAAAAATGGTTCTTAAAACTTTCTTCTCAACTTTTAGTTTACCTCAGTCTGATATTTGAGCCACTAAATGTCAATTGCAATACAATCGCTGTTTATCCTATGGCCACAAAATGTTTCTTTTAAAACAAAGACCATTATAATAACAACTGACTTAACAATTAAATATCTTGCTTAAGAAAGAATTCTAGTCCTTCAGGAAATGTGTTATATTTTAGTTAGTAAATTATCTTTTACCATCTTATGTAATAGACTTAACTAGACATATCCTGTCTTTTGGGTGGTTTTTAACTTATGAGGAAGAAAAGCAGTCAGCGTGAAATACTCTTATATTACTCCTATACTTCAAACAGTATAGATAGCCACACAATGGCTCTGAGAAAACAAAATGATAAAATTATTTGCTAAATGTATAAAATGGAAACAAAAAACACCCAGGGGTTTTGTGTCAAGTTTTGCTGTTATTTTGTTGGCTTCATAGACCATGAAAATCATATGTAAAAGCCATGATTTAACAGTGACTAAAAAGTTAAGCAGATTTTGCATCATGAATGGTGCTTCTAAGATCAGTTTGGTAGATGTTTTTGTCTTCAATCCTCAAGTCTCAGTTTGTGTAGAGTTTTCATACCCTTGCATTTCTTTACCCAAAACACTGTTAGTCAAATTCTGCTACCAAAAGTAAAGTTTTTTCTTCCAGGGAATTTGATGGCATTCCATGAGCAAAATGATAACAGTCCCAGCTGAAATCCCAGAGAAAGCTACAGGAATAGTTATCTTCTGTAGCACAGGAGAAAAAAAAAATATCTGGGCAGCTGTTCTTTGCATTTCCTTTGAAAAATTATCAATAATCCAGCAACATGCATAGCAATGATCAAACAAACTTTGATATTTGATACATTCCTCTAAACCATCTTTTCTAGACTGAACTTTTCACAGAACTTATATTTCAATACTGAAGTACAATCATTTTCATACAATATTTATTATCAACACATTAGCCTTCTATGTGAAAATAGTATCATTAAAGCAAAGGCTGTCAGTGATCTGAGGAAAAACAAATGCTATCAAAGACACAATTAAATTATTTTGTTTGTTTGCTCTGGAAAGGCACTGCCAGCTCTTGAAATAATCTGAGGCAATGAGAGTTTGTTGGAGACCTTACATGCAGATCAAGAATTCAAAACCTAAAAATTTTATTTAATTAATAAACCAATTTCTACAAACCCATCTAACAACATATATTCTTTTATTTTATTTTCTCCTTGTTCTTCTAAATATTTTTTGTGAAAAAACTACCTTTCTACATTACATAAATTTTTCAGTATCCTTAAAATCACACTGAACGCCATTAAATCTAAGGAAACACAAGAAATTTGCTTCTTCCTTTGCAGCTTCCTTCCTTATGTCTGAAGGTGAAAGGTTGGAGGGGGTGGTTTTGACTGCCACTTTCTCATAACATTTGGACGCTTCAAATGTTCATGGTTTTCTTTTCTTCTTTACGTTGTTTAGTCCATGGTTCTTTTGCAGAGTGAATTTTCATATGGAATATCACATGAAATACAATGTTTCTTTGGATATCCCTACATAAACTTTCAGAATCTTTTCACTATTTAAAAATGGCTTAGGTGCCTTTTTATTGAATACTTGAATGGATCAATGCTACTTTCTATGAGTTCAAGATGTGCTTCATTTTTTGGTCCAAAAATGAAATTAGTAGGTTTTGTGTGCAGGCAAATGAGCAAGACAAGCAAAGAAGTGAAGGGATCTTACGAAGGGCTTCGGTTTGTGTTTTGGGCTTGGTTTTTTCCATACAGATGGAAGAGATAGATAAATTTTTTCCATACAGATTAAAAGACAGGACAATAAAATTCCATTTCAAGAATCTATTAAAAGCACTGGGGAAAAGGGAGTGCAAGTCCCCTGGACAGATCCTACCTACCCTGAACCTTCACTTGCTTTTTAATCACATGTAGATTCATGACACTATTATGGACTAAAACAGGAATATAGTTTATGTATTAGAACAGCACTGGGGATAGCCACAACAAGGCCCAGCACAAATGAACTCAACATCTGTTAAATCTAACCTAGTTTACCTCTCACAATTTCATGTTTATGAACATAACAAAGTCAGAATTAAAACTGGAAATGGAGAGTAGACATTTTCACCCAGCTTCTGCCACCTGAAAATTGGATGCCTGGTTCAGGTATGCTCTGTTTTCTCCCTGTAGATATGAAATCCAACCCCATTAGGAGATAGACCCACTGAACATGTGACAACTGTCTCCAACATGTTCTGAGTTTTGTCTTAGCTTAGCTTAAGTGTGTGAGTTGCAATTGATTACAGTGAAATGAAGTGAATCCATCCCCAAAGCAGGAAGAGAGAGACAGGCTCTCTCATAAAACTAATCCTATGATAGCAAACAATACATAGTTGCCCCAGAAAATGTGCCAAACAAGTCAACTGTCAATGAAGACTTTTGTTTTTGGTGGTGGTGTTGGGTTTTTTGTTTGTTTATTTATTTGTTTGTTTTCTTTTATTTGTTTTGTTTTTACAGCTGATATTCTGTAAATGTCTTGAGATTAGATCAAAGTTTACAGCATGACTGTTTATCTTCAGTGTTCTGTACAGAACTGATGATCTTCCTCTCCTGGCTTTAAACAACTACCAGTTTCTGCTGTATCTTATTTCCACTTCAGCCTTTTTCCCATTTCTATATCCTTCTGATTTGAACAGTAGAGCCTTCCTTAAGAGCAGAAGAAGCTCAGTTATTTAGTGCCACACTCAGACTCAGGTGCACCTATATAAATTCAAACTAAACCAACCAACATCAGCAGGGTTACTCTGAGAGTCACTGTGGGCTGTACTGATGCTCTACATCTAATTACAAGAACACCTTGGCTGGATTGCAATTGGTTTATGGGGAACAAAAGCACATCTTGTTCTTTCTACCTAAGCAGTGTAATAAAAAAAGGATTATTAGAACTGTGTCAAGGTGTCTGAGAACCTGAATTTGTACCCTGAAAAATTGTGTCTTGTGTCACTTGAGTATTAGTAAAAAAACTTTCCAGCTGAGGAATGCTACTTAAATCATAGGTAGGTGAAGCCTGTGGAGAGTAGTTGGTCTTGTCAAAACATGTAGCAGTCATGATGATTGCAAATAGTAGAGACTCATTTTTCTAATAAAGGTCACTAGGAGAAATGGGCAACACTCAAATTCAGCATCTGCACCAAGAGATTTGTGAGGCCACGTCTCTCCTGGAGGTGGATTGTGCAAATAATCTGTTAGGAACTTAGAGTCCTTCCTCCCTAAAATCCAACGTTTTCCCTCCTGAAAAGATTAATGGATAATTGCTAGCCTCCCTCAGCCACATATTTTCTCATGTATCCTCAATGTTTATTGCTCAAGGCCAAAGAAAGAAGATGGTAGAAGGAGTCTGGAAGTTCTAGTAACCCCACCAAATAGAAAGAAGAAGGGACAAAACTTTCTAGTTCTTCTCCTTGTCCATTCTCACACTTTCTGTCCTGTCTCCAAAACAGGGATCCAAAATCCAACTTCTATATAATCCTGTAACTGTAGTAGGAAGACTTTTTCCCCTGCAGTGTAATATATTAAGATAAGTGCTCAGAGAGTGAGGGGTCCCATATTTGGCTTCATCTTTCATTCTAAAATTTTTATGTAAACCTGACCCTTAAGCTACTGGTATTACACAGCAGATTTTTTTTTTTTTCTACAAAACCTGCCTTTGTATCTTAAAATTCAGTATGACAGAATTTAAATAGTTATATAAATATCTTGAGATTGATGTTTAGTTTTTGATGCATGCTCTGAAGCAAAATAAAATATATTCCTTTCTGCAACAGAAATGTTTAGGATTTAACACTTTGAAATATTATGTTTCTTCATGATATCATTTGACCAGCATTGTATCAAAACTGGCAATTTTTTTTTCCAAATTATTTAATTTGAAGGAACTATTTCCTTTCTATTTCAATTTTTTCTAAGCAATATTACTTTTTGTTTTAACTTGCACTTTTATTTTTGAATTATTGGTGAATCAACAAATTATTATTTCACTGGTTTTATTCACAAGACTTAGGAAAAAAAAAAAAGTTTAATTTTTAGTAATAATTAAGACATTATAAGATCCAAAAACCAGACAAGCCTCTCATGAACCTGTCTTCTTTGGGGTTTTTCATTGGAATTTTTCTGTTTGATGTATTTTCACTGAATATGCTAAGTAATTGTCCCTGTCACAGGCAAGCTTTACCTACTCAAGATCTTCAAAGTATTTTCAGCTATAAAATAATTTTTTTTTTTTTTTTATTATAACATTTTTTATTGGTGATTACTGGTATGCACATTCTTACAGAAGAAACACAAAGATAATTCTCCACTGTTACAATGTGCATCTTTAACCTTGAAATGTTACAAGAATAAAAGAGTAGGAAAAGAACAATCACATTTTCTTGGAAGGAATTTGTTCATTTACAGCTGTAGCCTGAGATTTGATAAGATGATGACTCAGCTGGCTGGATGGAACGTGATAAGAAATGATAATAAACTGGCTGTAGGCCAAACTCATAAAAACAAGGTAGAAAATTTCCACAGAATTACACTTCTGAGACAGACATATGCATAATGCATTAGACTACATGTAAACATTTATCGATACTGGAATCCAGTAATCATTAATTCTCAAGAATGGAAACATTTTGAGCAGAGATAGTCAAGTATAACTGATTTTTTAAATTATTTTATTTATTTATTTATTTATTTATTTATTTATTTTCTCCACTGTGTGCTTATCCATAAAGATTCCTTAAGTATATTGTGAACTTTTCCTTCAGGAGCTATTCACAAATAAAAACAAACAAATAAATAAATAAATGGTCTCGTAACTCCTTATAATTTCAGTGCATATGGGACTAAGCGAAGAGCAAATGAATATGGGAAGATTGTTTTTAAATGGACTTTCCTCTTCTTTCCCTGGTTTTCATCTGCTACCTTGGACTCAGTTTTTCTCTTCATGTAATACAGAACATATCTGTAGCCCCATTTCACAATATACCCAAGACCCTTTTCTGGAGAGTTTCACTTTCAGTGGAAGAGCTCTAGATGGTTGGCCAGGATGTTGCAGTGCCAAATGGAAGATCTTGAAATGGAGTGGGATCAATAATGAGCATCACAGACCTTGTATGTTTTTATTGACAGTATGGAATGACAAAGGATTAAAATTTATTTTTGAATTTTTCTTAATTATTTTATGGTTACTGCTACCTAACACCTCTAGAAGGGGTATATCTCTTGATGTTTTCACATGATAGGCAAAGTACCTAAACATGAACTGCAACTGCTTTATACTGGATATGCCAAAGTATTCATTTAGTCCTTATTCATTACTGCAGATGTTGCTTCTTATCCTTCAGTGAGATCTATTTTTCTGCAGTTGCTGTGGAATATGTTAACACATCTGTGATTTTCTTTGATTTCCTCCAAATATTCCCCCAAACTAAACACACTGTCATGAATCCTGGTTTAGCATCTTGCTGACTACACTAATTCATTGCAAATGAGTTGTTTAGTCTGCTTTAAAAAAATCACTGCCAAAGGTATCAGAAAAAGTAGGTCTAATACAAATATGTAAAAAGGCAAGGTTCAGTGGGTAAGGTTTACTCATCTCCCTACTACATGGATGAAACATACAGAGGAATATCACATAAGAAAAAAACCTAAAATTATTCATGTGGAGAGTGAAGACATTAAGGATAAGGATGGAAAGGGTGAGGGTCACAAGGGGAGAGGATAAAGGAGAACCTTCCACTGAATGACAAATTTCAGAGTGAACTCTCTTTTCAAACTTAAACTCAGACTTGGCCAATGGTTTTTGTCTAAAGGATTTAGCAGCACTTAATGAATTGATTTAAGTTAATTTTTATAAGATGATCAATAGAATTTATGACAATTATAGCAGTGACAATTTTAGATCTAAGAGGGCAGTATTTATACTACACATGCTATAAGTATTTACATCAATTCACATACAGATGTAAAGAAGGTACAAAGGTATATTCTGAAAGATTTCCCTCAAATTCACTGAAATATTCACGTCAGGTGCCTTTGCATGTCTCAACAGGCTTAGGATTAATGAGCTTCAAGGACTTGGGATATCAGCCCAGGCCCCATCATCAGCTTTAGGCCCACCAAATATCTCCAGTTCAAGAGTTTTTGAGTTTTAAGAGTCAGAGAGAGGTGCTGGCACTGCATCCTGTGGTCCAGGAGATATTGAAGAGCCTCACTTAGGGTCACTTTTTACAGGACCACAAAATGATGCGGTTTAGTAATCCATGAAACTTCCTTCCTCAGGCTGATAATCGCTGGAGTCTCTGAAATACTTGGATTTTTTGCCAAAATTTCTGTAACAATCATAGTTTCCAAAACTCCAGGTATGATAGTATTGTTCCATTCAGGCTTTGATTAAGCGAGGGAAGGTTCCAAGGCTATCAGGGGATGATTGATTATCTGCTCTCTCGCTCTTCACCTCAGTACCACTCCCACCTTGGCCATGTAAGAATTCCTGGTATGACCAAGGGACAGTTCACTTCCCAACTCATTACACAAAAGGTTAATGCCTAATGGAAATCACTGAGATCATATTTTTATCCCCATCCCACTGTTAGAGAGTGAGTGACTCAGTTACTGGCTGGGGTTAAACCATGACCGTGGCCTTAAATCACCCTGACATTCCTGTATCCACAAAATCTCTAAATCATCAAAAAGTGTAAAAACCTGTCTCTGCAATGGAAAGACATATTTCCAGAGCTTCTACCAAATCTCCATGAGGATGTCATAGGTTTTTTTCCTGGATTGCATACAGAAAAGGAGACATAGTACTTTACCTAAGATTTGCTGCTCAGGATCACTAACTATAGGCAGGGAATTCAGCAGCTGAAGATCATAGGGACCTATAGCTCGAACATGAGTAGACTCTGTCTGCATCTCCTCAGATAATCAGCAAAAGCTCTGTCTGCAAAAAGCTACACAAATGCACTCATCCTTTGATGCATGGTGTAATCATATTCCCATCCATTTAATATCGACCACATTGATTTATTATCATTTTAATTTCCTAAGAAAGAGATACTAGATACTACAAAATCTAATGCTTCACAGAAGTCTACAAATATTTCAGCAATGATATTACCTTTATCAATTCAATCATCAAAAGATTATGGAATCATCAAAGGCATCCACAGGGAGTTTGTTTGTCCTGGTTCATTGAATTTTTTTTCTGTTCTAGAGACCCAGCTGTGAATTATCATTAGTATGGCAAGGAAAACCATTTACACTTCTTTAAGCAATCTTAGAGTCTTTTTTTTGTTTGTTTTTCTCCTACCATCCCTTTCTCATTTTTGCTTGTTTTTGTTTTAGTCTATTCTTTTCTTTAAGAAGTGATGAATTCCCTGCTGCTTTCACTATTGATTGGCTAGAGGCCCTTGCACCAGTGAAAGCTAGAAGGCAAAGCTGCTGAAAGATGTTCCCAAGTCTTGTTTTCTTTAATGATTTGGAGCATCACTGAAAATAATGTCACCCTCGTCATCTTCATTGGAATCCAACCTGAAACAGTGTGCATGTTTAAAAGTCATAAAGGATGTTGTTTACTTTGATATAGTAATATCTTTGTGCATAAATTAAAAGTATCAGCACTCATTTTTTAACTTCCTCCTGTGCACACAGGCAGATTTTTTTGTTTGTTTGTTTCACAACAGTATATTTTTTCTGTTAGGTTGGTAAAGGAATAGAAAAAACATACTTCCTTTTATCAGCCTTATTTTTAGATTTACATATATTTAATAATATTTTCTTCCACATGAAGCTCTAAGGTCCTGGAAACCAGGGGGAGAAAAGGTTGAGAAAGTGGTTTTAAATTATCTGTGAGGTATGCTTTTGGTTGATTGATTACTTGGGTTTCTTTGTTTTGGTCTTTTTTTTTTTTTTTGGTGGCATTTTTTCTTTGTCTAGTTTTGTTTTTGTGGGTTTTTTTTAACATCACTGCAAGGACTATTACATCTTTCAGAATGGACATAGAGGAAGCAGTAAATGAAGAAATGTTAGAAGTCATTATGGATGGAGACTACAGAAGGAAAAATGGGGAAAAATTTTACTCCTGCCTTTCAGTGTGTTAGTCTCTTTGCAGAGACTCAACAACCCCAGCTATATTTCCAGATTATGATATCTTTGTATGTTGGTGAGAATTAAAAAAATATCATAAATTTATAAAGACTTCAATAAAGTTCACTTGCTCTTTTATACACTCATTTTCAAAAGCTAAATTCTGGATTTCCACTACTTGGTGAAAGTTCCCATTTCCTTTTCTAGTGACTATTTTAGGATGTGCTTTTACTCATGAAGTTTGGAACTCTAGGCTACCCCAGAGATTTAGATATCCATGGGCAAGGGTATTTTCACACTTATTTGTGTGTTTTCTTATCTATTTTGTAGTCATGGTGATTAACTCAGTCTTGTGGACATAGCAGTCCAACGTGTCCTTTAGGAATATCACTGTGGTGAAAGAGAACATCACAATGGGCTCCCCAAGGCTTTAGCAGAACTGCTCCATCCCCAAAAAACATTACAAAGGACCCAGAATAATCATAGAATCACAGAATGGTTTGGGTTGGAAAGGACCTTAAAGATCATCGAGTTGCAACTCCTCTGCCATGAGCTGGGACATCTTGCACTAGACCAGGCTGTTCAGAGAATTGTTCATAAATCTCCTCAGAGGCACTTTGTATTCCCAGTACAGGCCTGTTCACACATGCTCACAGCACGTTGATACAAATATGATATTTCTACTCCAAGAATTTTTTCTTCATCAGGAGTAGGGAGATCTCGAGACACATCAGATAAAAGCGCTTTTAGATTAGGCAAAATACACAACAGACATATCCTCTGGCACTCAGTGACACATCTTTGTAGGTCCTATGAGGCAAATTGATTTCCTAAGAGTATGCCTTGGGTGACATGACATTCTTTTTTCCCCTCCATTAGAGGATGTTGCCTTGCAATGCTCTTTACCCCTGTGGGACTGAATGCTGAATAAAGCACTTCCCATTGCAAGAATAAGAGCAAAACCTAACCTTTAATCTTTAGCACATTGGTGCTACAGACACATCTGCAGGAGGACAAGATATTTCCTGTGAAAGTCAGGCTGCCTACTTCTTTGGCTGAGAATAAAGCAAGGAAAACTTCATTTTCTAGATAAAATGCTATTCATGAGGTTGGACTTTTTCCCTTCCCCCTGTGTCTCCTGAGATGTGTTAGCAGCTGGGAAGATAATGTGTGTCACTGCAATATCTGCAACATTATCAAAGAGAGCATGGGAATGGTCACATCCCCATCACAGTAATAATTTAATTTATTCCTAAGGCATCAGCATCTTCATCCAGTCTCTGACTGAATGACAGCTCAGAGTCTGCAAAGGCATCAAAGTGATCCTGGTACACTATGAGCAGCCAACTAGGTTGACAGATTTTTATAAAATTCAGCATAGCTACATGCTTTTCCCAACCAGTTTTCAATAATTTTTATTTCTATGTGTATGTATGTATAATATCTATATGATAGCCTGCTGAACTCCATGCCAATTAAGGAGGATTTGCATGTATGTAGTTTTGTGGTTTTTTTTTAATTTTCCTTTTTCTCTTCTTTTAATGAAAAATCTGTCTGTCAAGGATGAGGTTCTGTTGTCCTAGCTGCCATGTAAATATTCACTAAGAAAAATACAGAGTCATAGTAAAGATTAAATATAAAATGTAGGAAAAACATTGTTTTCCCTACAGGGATGGAGTAGGGAATTATTAGATGAATATTGTAGGACTCAGAACTTTAAAATAAAGTAATAAATCTATGCCTTGGCTCAGGAATGACTGATCTTACTTTGTGCTTGCTTATCCTAGGCCAAGGTTTATAGGACAATTTTAAGGGTTTTTTTAAGCTTTGGTGCTTAATGCTTTTTTTAAGCATTGATAATTTTCTTTGAAGCCCTTGACTGAAATTTTAGTGGGTCAGGCTTTTGTTGTTGCAGACTATGACTGTCGACATGCTCAGGGCACAGATACTCTACTCACATTTTAAACAGGAGTGGTTCCTACCAGAAAGCAGAATCAGACAAGAGTCAGGGGTGACTCCAAAGGCATGAACCAAACAGTACTAAAGGTTAAAGCTGAAGCGAATTTCCAAAATCATTAAGTAAATCATCCTTTGCTTCTCTTCTACTTGGCCACAGGAAACTATCTTTTCTTTTCTTTTCTTTTCTTTTCTTTTCTTTTCTTTTCTTTTCTTTTCTTTTCTTTTCTTTTCTTTTCTTTTCTTTTCTTTTCTTTTCTTTTCTTTTCTTTTCTTTTCTTTTCTTTTCTTTTCTTTTCTTTCATTGTTTTTTTCATTCTTTCTTTTATTCTTTCTCTTTCTTTCTTCCTCACCTTAGGAGTGGAGTAAGCGACTCCAGGAGAAGCAATGTGTACTGAAGATTAGTTCACATACAGATCAGGTGCTTGGGTTTGGGTCCATAATCATGCCTTAAACACACACATTATTGTCCAGGATAAACTCTGTGCAGTAGGATATGGAGTCACTGAATCATAGAAGCATAAAATCATTAAGGTTGGAAAAGACCTTTAAGATCATTGAGTCCAACTGTCAACCCAGCACCACCATGTTCACCATTAAAGCAAGTTTGAATGTTCACCAAATTCACATGTTTTCTGAATACTTCCAGGGATGATGACTCCACTACTTCCCTGGGCAGTTTGTTACAAAATTTTACAACCCTTTGTGTGAAGAAACGTTTTCTAAGATCCAATCTAAACATCCCCTGGTGAAACTTGAGCCCATATTATCTTGTCCTATCAATTGTTGTTTGGGAGAAGAGATTGCTCCCCACCTGGCTGCAACCATTTTTCTGGTACTTCTAGACAGGAATAAGATTCCTCCTGAGCCTCTTCTACTCCAGGCTAAATATCCCCAGATTCCTCAGCTTTTCCTCACAAGACTTGTGTTTTGGCCCTTTCACTAGCCTTATGAAATGGAGGTTTGCCTCCAAGTTCCTCAGCCCAAATCCTGAGTAAAGTCCCAGAAAAAACTTGAGTCTGCATCAAGTTCTTATTCATCTAAAGAATAGACATTGCAGTCCAACCATTCACTTGAACCTCTTGTCTTAGGTCCCTTGAAGATTAGACTTCAGTTCTAGAAGACCTGGCCTCCCTTAATACTGCTTTAGTACTTCACCACCAGCAGATTGTCTTCTCCTTGAAACTAATTTGTGTTTCCTGTGCTATTTAAAATATGCTGCATAAAAAAGACTGACTGGAAACAAAAATCTTTGAGGAATAGAATAGTAGAAAATTGCATGTAGCTGCTTCTGAAAGGAGGATAAACCCAAACAAGGATTTAAAGGTGGTAAAGGTGGTAAAAATCAAGATTATTATACTAAATTAAATAATTTCTCATAGAAGTAAGTCCATCTATTCTGGAATACTTAAAGTTTTTTTTGTGGCTATAACATCGCAAATCATATGAGAACAAGAAAACATATTGTGTATCTCAAACTTTGGTATGTTATAGGAGTATTCTTCTCTGCCTCAATTTACTGACTCCAGTAAATGATTATGTATTAAGAGTATATAAAAAGAGAAAATTACCTGAGTTTTAAGAAATGATTAAATGATAATCTGCCCTGCTTGAAGAAAAATAAGTGAAAATAAAACCAATATCTATAGAAAATTGTCCTGAATTTTCAGGCTCAAGGAAAAAAAATACTCTGGCTGAAAGTTAAATTCTTATCTCAGTTTCATGTCTTTTCTCTAAAAAATTTCTCTGAGATAGACTTTGAAATTAAATTACGTCACTCCGGTAGTTTTCATGTCTTCATTTGAAAATGTGTAAGATGTTTTCATTTTCATAAGCAATCAACATTCTCAAGTAATCTGTTTGATGGATTGAGTTTTCCAAATGTGATGGTGAGCATCTACTTGAAAACCAAAATCATGCCAGAAAATGAAGATACCTAAAAGAGACTACTTTTATGTTAAAGTCTAGATCATTTGAGTTATAAAATGACAGAAGTTTACCATCAATTCTGCTTTGGTGATCATTTGCACAATACAGTTATTTGCATCAGTGCGGTGTAAATGAATAGCTAGTAATGAAACAGCTTCCTTTTGAGTCAGCAGAATTAACAGTGGTTTCAAATGTCCTAAAATCCTTTTATTCAGAGAGTGATGGAAAGACAGGAGAAAAAAAGTTACATTTTGTGATCTATAAAATGGGGTTTATCTTTAGCTTTTTTATAGGCATATTTTTGCTCTCTTGTGGATTGATTTTGCTGCAGATCTGATGAGAACAGACAATGTGAGAAAAGCTCAGCTGATCAGAGGAGAAGCCATTTCACTGGCTCTTTCCTGCTCTCAGTTTTGATTTCACTTTGCAAAATAAAAAATGAAATTTTCAGAGCCAAAGAGGATTTTGTGAAAAACATATGTTTGAGTTCCAATTTACTGTACCTCAATCTGAATCACTCAGGCAGGGTCTTGGAGCCAAAGTTTTCAGACCCAACTGATCACCATGCTTGTTTCAAATTTATTTTCCTGATACATCTTTTTCCTACTAATTGTATACAAAGAGACATACAGATTGTGTGTGCGAGCAATACATATATATATCTCTTTATATTTATAAAAATAGACATATTTTTTTCCCTGGAAACTTCATGTAAACTAAATCAGTGAAAGAGTAACAGAATTATTTCTGCTACTTTTAGTAACAAATAAACCGTAACAGATTAAAAACAGAAGGGAGGAAAAAAAAAAGCAATTTTATTTTATTTTTTTTTTATTATATTTTAAAATTTTGAAAATTCATAATACTGGCAAGTTTTCTTCTCAGTGAATATGGATTTCTCACACCAACATTGTCTCAAATACAGATAATATCAGTTCCAAGCAAAAGACTGTGTCACATCCAAATGGGTTTGATGGGTTTTCATGTTTTCCTCACCTCTCAGTTTTCCATGGCAATTTTGCCTGTCAGAGCACGAGGTTTACAATAAAATTATTAAATGGCTTGTGCTACCACAGTGCATCTCCAGAGCCATACAGGCAGCACTCTGCTCTGCACTGCCTTTTGTTAGAAAATGAATGAAGTTCAAGGTCTTGCATGCTCTCTTCAAAGTATTCCCGCTCTCGGCTTAGGATACTTAAGGAAAAAAACACCACCTAAATCTTTGAGATGAAGAATTTGGCTGACAGTTTTAGTCCCTAGGTGCAAGGAGCTGTCTGCTGGTACAGGAGACCAAATGAGAGAAAAATAGAATATTTTCAGGGGGCAGTCCAAGGCTGCGAAGTAATTCACTTCAAGAACTTGGAACTGCTATAAGTGTCACCACTCCTCACTCTAAGTGCTTTCTGTAACAATACCTGGCAACGTGCATCTGAAGAAAAGGAGAATACAAAGCAAAATAAGTCACATCATTACAGGTATTTCTTTCTCAGGGAGTGGTGGAGAAAAAAAAAATCAAGACCTGAGACTTGTTAGTCACATCATTTAAAACACTGTGGAAAACCTTTATATATTAGAAAGATGGTCTGAAAGAATAAAAATAAGAATAAGAATGACAAGAATAGAAATAGAAATAGAAATAGAAATAGAAATAGAAATAGAAATAGAAATTAACAGAACAGAACAGAATAGAATAGAATAGAAATAATGGAAGAGGACAGAACTGAGCTGAACTGAATTTTCAGATGGAATTTGCTCGATTGAAAGGTTACTATCTTGTGTGCAGGAAGATAAACATTCTATTTATTGTATTTAAACCTTGTACCTGAAGGCAGAACATGCACTGGCAGCACTCCATGATAGGTGATTTTTTTGATATTATTCAGTATTTTCTTATGTTCTCCAGTGTGTCCACGTGCAGCCGCCTGGAACCACATCCCTTATTTTCATACTAGAATTTCTTTGAAGTGAGATTGCATTTTTTCAGGTAATTGTAGAAAGCTCAGTTCAATAAGCTTTTTTTTTTTTTTTTTTTTTTTTTTTTTTTTTTTTTTTTTTTCCCCTGCAATGGAATTACTCAGTTCTACCACAGCAGAAGAACTGTGGCTGCTAAAAGCTGTCAACACATATTTTGTGTTCTCTGGCTGTAATACATAAAGAGAAGAGAGTTGAACAAGGTCAGTCTAGAGCTCAGTAGGACTCGGGTGTGACCTGTTCAGATTGAAAACATTTACCTCCTCCCATCTGAAATAAATTTGGACTGCCTCCTGACATAGCTTCACTACTGTCTCTATCTGTTAACAAATACAAGAATCATAGTCTTGTTCCCTGTCTGCTTTCTCAGTGTTTGTTTTAGAGAATTTTTCCTTGCTTTCTTCCTGACTAATGAGCCACAGTTTTTAATTCCTTTGCCTGAGTAAATTTATACCTTTTTTGCCTCATTTTAAACACAACAGTTATGAAAATGAGAATTTTTAAAATTAATTCTATCACAATTTCATTGTGCATAGACACAGATTTTTTGCTGGATTTTCTGTTCTGATGGATCTGAAATGATGACTAATGAAAGTCTGCCTGAGAGGAAAGAGCAGGGAGAGGAGAAGTTCAGTCACTTAGCTTGCTGCTTGACTTTTGATTCAGTTTAACTGATACTTGATGCTATGCTATATAGGTGTCAGATTCAAGAAAACTAAACATGTCTAAAAGTGAAAACCATTTTTATGAGCTGTTTCTTGGTTTATCCTCAACACTAAAACTCTGTTCTGCACTCGCAATCTGAAGAGGAAGAAAGAAAATTCCTTATCAAATCCCAAATATTTCACCGAATAAACTTATTTCCTGGAGGAAAGCTGAGAAAATAGATGTAGTGTTGAGAATGGGCATAGTGCTTTCTGTGCTCACATTGTTCTTCTCAATCTGTAAGGCAAACTCCATGGCTGAGGAAGAGCAGTAGCACAGAAAGGACGAAAGGGCCATTCTTTGCCAGCCCTCCCTATAATGAGTGCAGTGGTGAAGCAGAGAGTTCATTGCAGATTGCAGTGAAGCAAACATTTAAGGAGTAGAGGAATACAGATAATGGAAAACATGCAGGTACTAAAGAGAGGCATGAAGTGGCAGAGGAAAGGCAACGTAGGACAAATTATACAAGTACTTTGTGCTGCAGCAAAGCAATAGGCTTGTCATGCATTCTTTCTTTTGCTGTGTTTGCATGAGGAATTTTTTTGCTTTCTGTACTTTACCCAGAAGAATTATCACCAAAAAAGAACACAGTAGTGTCCTGGGCAAGTTTGCTGAGTATATGCAATCTGAAGAGGCCCAGCTGCATAGCAACTGCAGCAATCATTACCTTTGTCCTATTTTGTTAGCTCTCAAATAGGTGTATGTGGCTTTTGGCAAGATGTGGATGGGGTGCAAATGTAGCAGACAACAGAAAACATGTTATCAATAATTTACAATTGTGCATGATCCATTTTAAGCAGGAAATGCATATTAAGTATTTTGTAATATATAAAGTCACTTGCCATAAGTTAAAGTGTAGTGCTCAGCTGTCTGGAAATCATGAATTACATACCTCCTCCTCCAACTCACACTCCAAGGAAATGGAAAATGACCTGCAAATTTCCTACCCAGAGACTATCTGACCACCTCACAGCTGCTGTGACACCACTGTCTTGTAGAAAAGATACTAATGAGAGTGACCCAAGAGGGAAGAGACTCCTCAGGAATCTCACACTCGTGTATTTCCAGGCTTCAAAATTTACTGGGCTATACCATTTCATACTGAAAGAAATAAAAACAAGAACAAAACCAAAAATTCCCATAAAATTCTTCAGCTATTTGCCATGGAAAATAGTCTGCAGGGTTAAAAAAAAACCCAAACAAAACAAAAAGCAAAGACTTGTGAAGGCTTATAAAGCAATCTGCCATCTCATCATAATGAAGTCAGGTTCGTTTGCACACACTGCATAATTTCTCACAGCAAAACGAGATTTTATTCATCAAGGGCACATTAGCAGCTTTGGGCAAGTGTTCTGTTCAGATGAGTCACACAATATTGCTGAAAAATTATGAAGACTCCTTCATTGGCAGCATTTCAGAAAACAGAGACACACTTAGAGGCCACTTGGCTGGGATGCAAGTTGTGCCCCACAAAGCTGCAAGAACAGCAAGAATAGCCTCAAAGATGAAACAGAAAGTGTCAAAGACATGACAAATATTTTTCTGGTTTTGGTTTATTTTTTTCTTTTTTCACTTTCCAAGCAAATGAAAAGGATTTGTTTAGCATTACTAGGTTCCATTTGACATGGGTAGTTTCAGCATTCTCGCTGCAGAGAGTGTGCCCTTAGCTCTGTGGGTCTGCTTCTGGAAGAAGAAGACAGATTCTGCTTTACATGTAAAATTTTGAAATACTAGTGGTATATTTGAAATGGAATGGCTACCTTTTTGTTTTCTAATACATGCTGGTTCCAGAGCCATTTCATGGAAGAAAGGGTAGACTTGAAGGCTATCCATGAAAATATCCACAAAAATCCTTTCTACAGTCAGAGCATGAATGAACTTTCACTTTTTAGAAAAAAATATCTTCCAGAGTACCTCCATTTCTTAGTTGTGCTTGCCTGAGTGTGTTACCATGGTGATTAGGAGATTCTGGAAATTAACTTCATTTTATGATTATTGTGAAACATTTGTATGTGAGCTGATGATCTGTATTTCAGAACCAGACCTTGAAGAGACCAGATCTTGCTAATCTTTTGGGGATTAGCAGCTTTTCCACCATGAAAAAATAAAGAGCAACCTAGGTTAAAGAAGGCCAGGCTTGTAATTGATGAATTGAACCATTAGTGATTTCACTCCAGTCGCACTTCTTTAAATCAGCCAGAAATCCATCCCAGTATGCTGTTAATTTTCTGCCAAAAAGCAATTGGATATGTAAACACTATGAAAATGAAGCAGCAAAACCAGTCAAACAAACCAGCTGTCAAATCATGTGTCTTCTGCCAACGACCACTGTCCTGCAACACCCTGCCCTGTCAGTGAAAATATTCCCTTTACTATTCCACAGATACAATTGCAGCTTCACTCTTTCAAGAGTGGCTAACAATGACAACAGCAATGACGCTTTGGTTCTATCTAGAGAAGAGAGATTTCTCCTTACTGGAAGTAAAATAGCAGGAGTTTAAGGTATGTTATCTAGATGGATGTACACTTCTTGTTATAAACAGACATTTGTTCTTTATACATTTGATTTTCTATTGACAACTGAAAGAATTTTGGCAACGTCCTTGTAAATGGGGGTAACCTTTGACATGAAAAATGTGTAATTATTGAAAAGGTAGAAAATTTAAAGTAGCAGACACCACAGCATCAGTGGGTTCTGATCTTGGCTGACCCCAAATGCCACCCCCCACCCCCCTCCAGCCTCCCTCACTAAACCTGGAGCACCTCCTCTGCCTCCTTCTTTACCTTCAGACCTTGGTGTCTGCACGGCATTCCCTTTCAGGTTTTTCTCATTCCTCACTCCCATGTGCTGTTCAACAAGTTTTACCCTTTCTTAATTATCACAGAATATTCACCTTATCTCCTACTCCCCTAAATGGAGCTAAACAGGAAAGATCCAAGACCCCAAACAGACATCTGTGGTACTTGTAACCATTCTATAGGCTGAATAGGATCCCTTAACAACTGTTCTCTGCGACCAAGCACCTAACCTGTGTTTTATCCATCTGATTGCCCAGATATGTTCACTTGAATAAGCAGAAAAGTTTGAGAAAAAGTTCCAGAAATCAAAGCAAATGTCTGCCACACCTCCCTTGGCCACAAAAACCCTCAGCTTATCACAGGAAGCAATCTGGTTGGTCATGCAAGATTTAGCCATGATAAATTCATGCTAATTGTTACAGATCACTTCCTTTTTTTATGCCTCCAGAGAAGTGGTTTCAGAGGGATTCACTCCATGTTTTTCCCTGACACTTGTGTCATTATCCTTTAATCTTCTGGATTGTCACCTTTTGAAAAAGGTGTGTGATAGGTCCTTTTCTGCATTCACCAGGAATCTTCCCAAGTCTCCCCAGCCTGTTGACAGAGTGGCTTTCAAGGACGTTGGCTATGCCTTTCAGCAGCCTTGGATGTATCTTCTTGGATCCCAGTTTTATAGGGGTTGATTTCTCTCTAGAAATCACTGACTCTTCCCTCATCCATTGACTTCCCCTTGAATCCTTTCTCTGGTCAAAAATGCCTGAGCAAACAGGGCACTGATTTCTTCATGTCTCTTGTATGTATATCTTAATGGTCTGCTTGGAAACTTTCCTTCAGTTGTTTAATTAGTCATTTACTGTACCAATAACCAATATAAAACTGAGAAGACATAGAGATTTTAGAGATTTGAAAACAACAACAAGAACAACAACAACAACAACAACAACAACAAAACCAACTAAACAAAAAACCACCAAAATCCAACAAAACAAAACAAAACAAACAAGAGCACAATACATATATATTGGTTTATAACTCCAGAGGTTTTTATTTACATTCTGGACTTTTTCTCTCAATTTTTGTTGCTCTGTCCCATCTTCTTCCCATCTTTTTCTCTTTTGACATTAAAAATACCACAACAGGGCTTAAAAGCATTCTTAAATGAGTAAAAAATGGCATAATTCCTACTTTCCTGTGCCCCAGCCAGAAAAATTTGTTTAAATTCATTGTAATGTGATGTGTGACTTTTCTATTTCAATAATCAGGGTGCTTGAACTATGATGCATAGGCACTGCTCTGTTTTGAAGTACACTTGAGGAAGAAAAGAATTCAGACCTTAGTTCTTCAAGACTGAACACATCACACAAAAGCCAAAGCGTCCCACTTTCACAAATCTCAGCAATGATTCAGAATCCTGCTAACTTTTCAAAGACAAGGTCAAATTAGATTTTGATGAGGTGCAGAGGACCAAGCTCTTAAGCAATCTGTTGAATTCTAGGAAGTAATTAATATGTTATTAGGAAAAAGTTCTGATTATGAATTTGGCATTACCTGTGCTTGACCATGAGCAGAGTTCAGAGGCAAGTGGCAAGCAAAATCCTTGGTCTGTAAAAAAAACCCACCTTGAGAGAATAAAGAAGCACAAATGCAAACTATTCTAATTTTCAGAGTGAAATGTAGGAAGCAAGGATTACCTTGGGCAATTGAAGCAGATGGTCATTGTGCATAGTGTGTTTTTTAGAGGGTAGTCTTCATTATCACTGTGTTGGGATCTGTAATTCACACCAGTGAAAATGAAGGTTTGCACACCAGAGAAAATCAAGGCTTTACTATGAAATGAAAGAAATATTTCTGGGATCAAAGTGGGGGCACTAGTACATTTCTCTGTGTTGTGGTTTAACTCTGTCTGAGAAGTCAGCCCCACACAGCCACATGCTCCCTTTTCCCCTGTAGGACAAGGGAAAGAGAGTCAGAAATATTAAAGTGAAAAAACTCATGAGAAAAAGACATTTTAATAGGTAAAGTGAAAACCATGAATATTAAAAAAAAAGCAAAACAAAGAATTAACTGACTAATTTGGATAGGCAGGCAGGTGCTCAGCCATCAGGACAGCAGGGCCTCTTTACATGTAAGGGAGACTTGGGAAAAGAAATTCCATCACTCCAAATATCCCCCTGCTGCTTCTCCTCCCCCAGCTTTATATGCTGAGCATATAAATGACCCCATGTGGTCTGGAATATCCCTTAGATCAAGTGGGGCAGCTGTCCTGGCTGTGTCCCCTCTCAGCTCCTTGTGCATCCTCAGCCTCCTTCCTAGTGGGGTGAAAAGCAGAAGACACCTCAATGCTGTGTAAGCACTGTTGAAATAAACCCAGAATTATCAATACTGTTTCCAGGACAAATCCAAAGCATAGCCCCATGCTAGCTACTGGGAAGAAAATTAACTCCATCCTAACTAAAACCAGCCCACTATACTGGAAACAGTACATTTCTACATTTGTCACTATGATCTGTGTGTGATCTGGCCACCTTGGCTGACCCATTTTTCTGCTAAGCTGATCTCTCTGGCCCAGTGTGCTCTGCAGCACAACTGTCAGGTAGAACCAGTCAATGGAAATGGAGACACTAGATTAGAGACATTAAATAAAGCTGTTTTCCCTCCCTCCTTTTTTTTTATTGTAGCAACGTAGATGGATGGGAAGGCATGTGAAGATCTCACGTTATACAGATGGTGAAGATCTTGAGGGACTCCAAGAGCTACAGGCAGAGTAATAGACAGAAACTAGAGATTATCTTTTTCAAAAATGTAAATTTTTGAGTTTTTGAGAATTTGGGGGATAATGTCTTAGACAAAGCCTGTGGGTATTTCTCCACATTTTATTCAAGACTAGTCAGTCATGAACTCAGTATTTTTTGGGTCTGTTGCATCCATTTAGAGAGAAGATGAGCTAGGGAAAGTCACACCTCTGTTGAATCAGATCAAAGTTCTGTCTTGTCTTGAAATGTTCTTTACCAGCAGCAAATGCCTACGGAAGTGTATAAGAACAGAGGAAATGTATGTGGCATCTTCCCTTCTCACTTCCCAATTATATACACTTCCTCTGCTTCCAGCAATCTGTGAATGATGGGTGAATTAGAACACATAAGAAAGGATCTGCTATATATGGATGTGCTCAACTGCAAGCAATGTTCACAGTTTGGATTTCTGGAGATTTTGGAAGCAACTCCAAAATGAAAAAAAAAAAAAAAAAAAAATAAAAAAAAAAAAAAAAAAAAAAAAAAAAATAAAAAGTCAAATGTGCAACTCGTCGCATTTCATGAATTAAATTTTGAAGAAGCATTCATGCACCAAACATGGTATATTTTTGTAGCATTTAAAAATGTTTTGATTCTTTAATGATCTTTTATATCAAAAAGCCTATAAAGTCTGTATTTTTTTAGCATTATTAGGAAAAATAAATGCTTTTAAGCAAATTAGCTGATAGCTCTTAGTTTTTCAAGGATTTTTTTATTTGGTCTTAAACCAGGAACTTAATCAGGAACTTAATTTAAAGTACTTTTCCAAATGAAGAGTCTTGGTTAGAAAAAAAAGTGAGTTTTGAGGGGTTTTCTTTTTGAAATCTTGATAAGGATGCATGTCCTGCAGACTAACTACTTGATTATTCCATGCTTCCCTCCCCCCAAAAAAATTTGTGCTGGAGAGAAAGGAGAATTACTAGGAATATGGATGAACATGGAAGAAGGGCTGATAAGGAGTGGAAAGATTCTCAGGGGAGGCAAAGCAGAAAAGATAAATTGCAGAGTAATGTAATACTCCTCATATAAAACTGAATGCAATAAGATTGAATTATGAGGAAGGTATGATTATGTTTTTAAAGGATACACACCATTATGCAAGCTGCTAAAGAAAGAAAAAGTGATTTGTGACTGACTACTGAACTAGATTCTGTCTACGATAAGTGGTGGTAATAAAAAATATTCATTTAAAATTCCAAATGTAATACTTTTCACATAATGTTGTTTGTTAAAGCAAAATATTTCATTTTCTTCTCTTATTTTGCTGTGCAATCTTAAGAGATTGAAGATCATTATTATTGAAAAAGTAAGAGGCTTTATATTCTTCAAAACTGTATTCTTTAATAATGAACTTAATGTAAAGGAATAGAAAAAGTCAGTCATGATTTTTAATACAACAGTCAACAAAATTTAGAGGAAGAGATGATCAACAAGAGCAATTACAAAAGGATGACATTCATGGAAAAAAACTGACACATAATCTAACAGAAGGAGTCTGGCTTCCCTCTCAGCCTGTCTCTGTTGTGTTTTCCAAGGGAAGTTTTTTATCACTTCTCAGATCTGCAGTGTAAGAAAAAGAAAGAAATTCATAATAGTAGTTGAATTCTTTGTGGTCCTTCATTCCAAATCACCTTCCTGTCCTTTACCTACCTTTCTGGGGATTTGTCAGGCACTTACTGAAAACTGTTAAGTGCACTCCTAGTGCAGCTCCTTTGGTTTTGTTTTTTAACTCCCTGTAGTTTCCAGACCATATGTTCTTTGACATTCTTTTTAATTAGTGACAGATGGATGAAAGAATTTTAGATCCTAGACTGAATTTCTTGCTGTTGTGATTTTTTCCTTAAAATGAGACTTTCCACACACTATTAATTTCTCAAAATACTTGGCTTCTAATTGGTGTTGGCTCCCCTTCTCTGTTCTATCAATGCCTTGGTTTTGTTTTCAGCGAGTAAGAAAGAAAGGAAAAAAAAAGACTATTCATTTGAACAATGGGATTTTTTTTACCCTATATGCAGTGGCAGTTGATGATCCTGTAGGTCTAGTCTGCTTCTCATTCTGATTAGTGTTGTCAGGATTTCTGAAAGGAAAGTCTGGCATTAAACTAAGTGAATTACACAACAGTTATAAAGAGTTTGATACTTTATTTAAAAGCATGTTCAGGAGAGCAAACACAGCAAAACACCACCAAAAACGTAAAAGAAAGAGTAAGGCAGTCTCTCTGGTATAATATGACAACCACCATTTCATATTGTCTTTTACTTTAGAACTGCACAAATGCTCCTTTTATGATTGTCTTCGATAATCTTGTATTTTCTTGGTTAGTTGCTTCTTTTTTTTTTTTTTTTTGGTGTGTGCCTTATTCTCCACTGCTATGGGTAACAAAGCTCATTGGGCATTTAAGGTCTTCATAAATTACTTGAAAAATAGTTGCTCTTCCTTTTGCTCATTAAATAGTACCTTGTTTCCAAGGAATCTGGTATTGCTTGTGCTGTGATTTTGAAGGTATTTTCAACACAGCAATTTTACCTCCTGCCAGATAAAGAACAAAAAAACCCACCCAAAATTAGCACATAACCCCTCATTTAATCTACTAATCCCCTAAAATTTATTTCATGTATGAAACAAAGAGGACCTAGTTTTATGCTTAAGAATATAGTTAGTAACAACAAAGAAACAGGATGGAAATGCAATTGTTGGCAACATAATAAGTGCTGCCAGTGTTGAATAGAAAAAGGTTTTTGAAGGGGGCCTACAGGGAAGGCAGAGGGGGTTTCTTCATCAGAAATTACAGTGATAGGACATAGAGTAATGAGTAGAAACTGAAAGAGGGGAAATTTAGGTTAGATATTAACTGTGAGGGTGGTGAGACACTGGAACAGGTTGTTCAGGGAGGTTGTGGTGTCCTGCTCCTGGAAGTGTTCAAAACCAGGTGGGATAAGGACTTGAGCAACCTGGTCTAGTGGGAGGTGTCCCTGCGCATAGTAGGGAGGTTTGGAACTTGATGATCTTAAAAGTCCCTTCCAAACCTTCAAATCCCATTATGCTGATTAAGAAAGGTTTTATTGTGTAGATGTCATGGATAAACCCCAGTTGGCAACTAAGTGACACACAACCTCTTCTCCACCCCTCAGTGGGTTCGAGAATCCAAAATAAGATGTAGATTTTGTGAATTCAGAACAGTTTAATAATTGAAGCAAAATAAAATATAATACTTATGGTGAAATAATTAAACGCATAAATAAGAATATAATAACAAAAAATGTAATACTAATGCTGGAAATTAATAGGAAAGAGAGAAGAAGGTGTAAAACTCAAGACAGACAAGTAATACAAAATACTGTTGCTCACCATCCACTGACCAATGCCCAGCTGGTGCCTGATCAGTAATTAGTGGCTCCCAGACAAGTCCCTCATTTCAGAAAACTCCCCCTAATTTATTTATTGGTATGACATTCTCTTGTGTGGAATATCCCTTTGGCCAGTTTGGGTCACCTTTCCGGGCCATGCTCCCTGATGGCTTCTTGAACACATCCTCTGACAGGGCATGAGACACTGAAAATCCTTGATTTAGAGTAAGCATTACTGAGCAACAGCCAAAACATCAGTGTGCTACCAACATTCTCATACTAAATTCAAAACACAGTACTGTACCAGCTACCAATAAGAAAATTATCTCAACAAAAACCAGGACAGTAGACACATCATTAAGTTATAACTTTGAGAAATATTTATCAAATAACACTGACCACAACTACCCAAACCTATGCAGACCTCCTAAATAAAGCTTTTTGGAAGCAGACAGTTTGGAATGACAAGATGGTGGCTAGCATAGATATTAATAAACATATTTTTCTCAGCTGGAATGGGATGCTGCTTCCCAGCAACACACCCAAAATTGCTAGATATGACAAAGTGGATCGTTTATATACCTTGCATTGTATGTTATTGGGATGAAACTACACAGCATGTCTTTTCCCTGCACAGAGAACAAATAATATTTACTTTCATTGGTTGGCCAGAAGAAATAATAACAGAATATTTTACCATCATATTCCTTGGAGGATTAATCTAGTAGTATATGCATCTATTTTTATCTTCTATTAATCTGTTGATTTACACAGTTACTTTCCTTATTCATGTTTCCCATTTTGCTGCCTTGCTCTGGTCCTCTATGAGGAAGAGAGAGATTGAATGTGTCCTTTCAATATTGATTCAATTTCTTTTGTCAGAACCCCTACTAAAAGACAAGAAATAACATGCAAAGGAACATATTTATCCAACAGGACACACGGTAATTGTCATTTCCTATCCAGTCAGGACTATTGTTTAACTCACTATGCTTTTTTCCTGAGTAAAAAAAAGTCCTGAGAGATTGAAAGGGATAATATATTTTGCCTAAAAAATCCTTTCAGATGAGCTCCTCGAATATTTACAAAGGAGAGAAAGAAAGTTTTTGTTGCTGAGCTGTTTTGGAGGAGCAGATTGAAGGCCTAGAGCTCAGCAGCAGAACTGCTGCACCTGTGGCTGTGCGACAGTGACGAACAGCTGGTGGTGATTAGCACAGCAAAAACCCATCTACCCAACATATTTCCCTCTGATAAAGAAAAGAGCAAGCTGCACAAAAAAACCCAAATAAACAAACTGTCACAGCCTGCAGCCTCCACTTTTCTCATCAAACCTTAGGGAGGGGCATCTTTTTGACAAAGGGATCTCAAGAGCAGAAACAGTGGGATGTGTGGTTGTGTTTGATCTTCCACTCTTAGGGCAGACTTAGAGGAAATGTAGAAAGTTGACATCACTATCAAATTTTGCTATTTAAGTTCAAAAATATCATTTTATTATGGAGATCGAAAGTTTAAAATACTTTTCTTGTGGTAGGTAGGCTTTTATCACCCTTAAAAAAGTTGGTGGCTATGTTGTGTGTATATATTTTTCTGTGTCCAAATTCATGTCGTTTTATCGAGCTGCTTCTTTAAATAACCTACAAAACAACACCAAAAAAAAAAAAAAAAAAAAAAAAAAAAAAAAAAAAAAAAAAAAAAAAAAAAAAAGACAACTGATGTCATATAGTTTTTTGGATCAAGGATCATTCAATTTACAGAACTGCAGAATCACAGAATATGCTGAGCTGGAAGGAACCCACAAGGATCAACAAGTCCAACTCTTAAGTGAATGGCCCATAGAGGGATCAAACCCACAACTCTGGCATTATTAGTATCATGCTTTGACCATCAGGGAGCTGGAAAGTTCAGCCTCAAGTTTTAGTTGAGCTTCAAGCCTAAATTTCAGCCTCATCCCTTGTAAAGCTGTTCAGTTCAATGCAGAATGGATACCTCAGTTATATCAGATGAACGAGCAATTTAGATGAAATTTTAAGACAAAAAACAAGCACAGAACCAGTGTGAAAGCATCTCTGGAGGATGACTAAAGCAGGTAGGCCAGGTTTGTATCTAGTTGGAGATTGAATGACCCTAAGGATGGAGACTTCACTGCCTCCCTCTGCAGGCTGTTCCAATGTTTTAGTCAAATAACAGTTATAAACAGTTTTTTTTTTCTTCTGCTTAAATGGAATTCCATGTATTTCAGTTTATGCCCATTGCCTCTTGTCCATTCATGTAATGTCACCAAGAAGTATCTTCCTTTCAGTTATGTTGGTACTCTAAAGGAAATCAGCTTTTTGTCTGAATTTCTAAATTCTTGATAAATGCTGAAATCATTAATATCTTTTAGTATTACAGTATAACTTAGAGGTGCCGGCCCAGATTAATTCTCTAGATAATGTAAGAAGATGTAGCAATCTACACGGGCAAGGAGAAAAAGAAAAAAAAAGGAAAAAGAAAAAAAAAGGAAAAAGAAAAAATTAAATTAAAAAGTTTTCTCTTAATTTGCATGACAGAATGTTGTCAGAAATAGAGACAGATCCTGCTTCTTTTCATTTCAGCCAGACTGATTTATTTTTTTTTTTTCTGGAAGCAACCACGCCATTTAAGCTTCAGACCCTATAATTTCATGCTCTTCACTAATCAGTCAATTTTTTCTTGCAAGTGAATGTTTGCTTTTTTACACTATTTGTTATTTAAAACATCTAGTTTATATAAAAGCCCTTCGATGAAAGTAAGAGTATTATACTTTTATTTTAGAGTTTACTTATTTAATTTGTAGCTAGATAATTAGTTGGTTTTCAGGCTATAATCTTTCATATATATGAACAAGATAATAAAACCTCATGGAAGTGTGACTGCTTAATAATTATCTATGCTTATGGGACATGGTGTTTATTTAAAATAAAGAACAAAAAGGTTGCTCCTTCAGTGATTTATATGAAAGCAGATCTGCAATAACTACACTGATTCTTTCACACTTGTACTTTTTTCTAAAATTAGATACTAGTCTTTTATTTCAAGTGCTTAGAGTTACATTAATGAATGTTTATCAGCTACTTCCTATAAAGACCTTTCAAATCACCATAGCAGAAACATAGAGATCTTTTATCAACATGATGGTTTTGTTCACATCTGGAGGACATTAGGGGAAATCCTGGCTCCAGCAATATCCAGAGATATTCTGATGAACCCATTTGGATGTACACGTCAATTCTATTTCCTGGTTCACCTCACTGCATTGTAGCAGTGACAATCATCTATTTTTGCAAGCCTTTGACCATAAAATTACATCCTATTACTACAACTGGCATGAGAAATCATAGTTCATTGACATTTCTGCTGCTACTAAAATAATCCCAAACCCAGAGAAACTCAGTCTGTATTTTTAGTTAATAATGAAACTTAAAAATGGGTCCTTTGATCATCATATCCTGAAGAAAATATCCATGTGTTAGGAAGAATGGTAAGTATTTTAAGAGAGGATTAACACATGTTTTACATTATTAAAAATCAGAGAAAGTATAACTATAACTTCTTGTTTAAGACTTGCATGTTCAAATACCAAGTTTGTTACACTGGAGATGACTTGAATTGCATTGGAAAATCTGAAAATTAATTAAAACAATTTACTTTTTTTTTTTTTTTTTTTTTTTTTTTTTTTTTTTTTTTTTCTCTGTCTACTTTTATGTTTCAAAATGCTTCTGATGCACAAACAGCCTTTCCATTCCCACTCCTGGGATTCCACTATATCCTTTTGTTTTGGGGCATGCTGCAAATGTAATAGATATTACTTTCTTTTACAGCATTTGATGATTCAAAGAAAAGTGATAACTGAAAAATAGCAACACATCCATTGGCTATGCTGAGTGAAGAAAAGGATACCTTAATATTGCTGAATCAAATTTATAGTTATTATTGAGGCCACCACCCCTAGAAAGAAGCAACCAAGAAGCAGTAGAAAAAGCAGTTTTATTCATACGATTGGACACAAAGAAACCCTGAGTCAAATCTCCAGACAAATAGCAATAACTGACTGGATCAAGATGAACATTTAGTATCCCAAGACTACAATTGCACTGTTTAAGTCTTTTGTCATTAAATAGTTTATTTTCTCACACAAATTTCAAATTTATACTGCTGTCATCTGTTGTGCAACAAGAAATATTTTCCCATAAATTTTTAATAGATGTAATTTCATAATTCCCTTCACTGGGTCCCAAATCTCTTTTCTCCTCAGTTTCTGTGATGCATGCAATGTGTGGCATTTATTATCTCACTGGAAAGTTTTTGGAAACATGTTCACATTTGGTGAATTTCTGTAATGGCTGAAGCACAGTGCAAAAATACTTTACCCCTAAGTTTAACAAAACAACAGATGATTTTTTTTTTCTTTAATATCCTTTATATCCTTTCACCTTCCTCTCCCTTTGTCTTTAATTGCATGAATCTTCAAATTTTTTCATATCAAAAAAATGAGTAAAACCCTTGTAAGATTTCAAGGCGTATATCAATTTCTTTCAGAAAGAGAGCAGGTAGGTGTGGATGAAAAAAAATTGTAGCTTTTTTCCCCTGTTGCTTGTCCTTCTAAGCCTCTCTTTTTTTTGACAGAAACAATACCTCTGAAAAGCTGTGCCTTCATGTCCTAATCTTGGCAACCTTTTTATGTGCACCTCTTCTGGAAGTCTGTGAAGATTCTGTGGGTATGAGGCACCTCTGTGAAAGAAAGTAGGCATATTTCAGCTCTGTGCCACGCAGAATAATATATGTCTCTACTCAACTGACTTTGTTTGGCTTATTTGGATCTTAAGGGTTCCAAGGAGTAACTCCATATAGAGGCTCTTTCCTGAGTGCACATAAGTCCTGAGCAGGTTATAGCAGCAATGAATTCTCCTATTCCATTCTCCTGAAAGCCCAGCCCTTCAAGGGGCATCTTAGATATGATCAGGAGCATATCCTCTACTCAAGCTCAGAACATGGCAGAATCAGAAATTTACAGATTTAAAATCTCTAGATAATTCCTGTCAATTGTTTGCCATTCAAATCTATAGTCCAGCCTGAAGACAGAAATTTGTACATTCTTCCTCAACAGAAATTGCAACGAATACACAAAGAGTATTTGTTTGATACACAAATAGTGCTGTCAGCCCCAAAACAAACTGAGCAGAGCATTGCCAGGAAAGGAACGGAGAAAACAGTGACCTTGTAACACAGAAAGTGTTACCTGTATTTAACCTAACTCAGTGACAACACAGATTGGAACAGTTTGGGAGTCAGAAGTGAAAGGATATGTGATGTGAGAGTCAAACATCTGTGACACATGTGATAAAGCATCTTGACAGAAGAAAGTTGCTTTGCATAGCACCTGTAAGACTGTAAAAAGTGTCTTATGAGTATGGAAGGCAAAGAAAAAACAAACAAAAGAAAAAACTGAACCAAAAGGATCAGTAATAAACAAAGGAGAGAGCAGCAGAGGGAGAAATCCCACAAGTATCCAGACTCCTACAAAGTTACAACCAAGGTCTCATTAATCTTGCTTAAATGAAACTTGATTTTTTAGTAATAGAGGTTCAGTAAATTATCTATGTTTTGCAATAATGGTGTCATATCCTGGATCTAAATGCCCTTGTCCTTGGAAGTGTCATGGTAGGGCTAAATTCAGAGTTGCCTTCCCTGTGTACAATCTCCTCTCCAACCTCATTAAGACACAGTTGCTGATAAAATCTATGCATTTTTTTTCAATCATTTGGTTTGATTGGTATGTGGTACCAGCCTTTGGGGAATAAAAATTACAGAAAGACTGTGTGGAAATGTAAACATTTTCTGCTTATTCTAATAAACAATTTTTGCTCATGAGATTTCTTTAAGTTTAAAAGCTTTTTAGAAAGGTGATGCTTGTCATGGGCTTTGGCACTACTTTGTGCAATCACGAGAGTGTTTCCTTTGCAAATGGGATATACTGGGGTATGCAGTGGATTAGGAGTAGCAGGTTTTGCACAGCTGCTCCCATATAACTTCTGGGTGAGCCAAATTTTGGCTCTGAGATGTCCATAGTATAATGACAACATTAGTAAGTTCAGGATGTGCCAGATAATTAGCAAGTGTTTATTATCTCCCAAAACAAGAAGTAATTTGTGGGCAGATAATATTTGTTTTCTGCCACAATTACAGTTTAGATTTGACCTATGAGAAGACAAAAAAATGATTTTAGCCTGTATGATTCAGTATGCTTGGACACAAAGATCCTCCGAAGGTGAAGTTAGTTAATGAAATTATAGTAGAAATTAAGGGAGAGATTTTGTATCGCCTATTCATTTGTTAAACAAGTTGAAATTGCAGAAACTTGGGTGAGACTTCAGATACAAGGTAGGTGAATCATGAGGGCCAGAACAGGCTTCCTGCATTTTTCTTTAGTGCTTGGTGCTGTACAGAGTTATATTTCTGGCTGATTGGCAGGGACATTAAAGATCATCTTGTTCCAACACCCCTGCCATGGGCAGGGACACCCAAAAATGTGCACTTCCGGTCTAATCAAGTGTGATCATACAGCCATCCAAAATGCAGATTTGAGGATACCTCTGGAAATTTTAATTCAATCCTTTCTCTATTACCAATTCCAAGGTAAGGTCAAGTTACTGTAGAGCCTTAAAAAAAAAGTGTTGAAGATCACAAAGAATATTCCAAATATTACCAAAAGCTTCTCTGGACAACCTTTGTCCACGTTTTGGCATTCTTCTCAGAGCACAGTCTGGCTTCAGCTCCCCTGTAACTCATTACCTCAGAGTAAACAGCCATTAGATGCCCCTTGAGCCTTCTCTTCTCCAGCCTAAACAGGTAATTCTTGCCAAATCTACTTACAATTCCCAAGCACCCTGTTCTTTGTGTCTCTGGACATGATCCTGGAGAGGTGGGGATTTACTCCATATTCTTTCCAGGCACTGAGACTCATCTCAGAAACCTTTCTTTCGCCACATCCCCCTCTCTGCCTTTCCAGGTGGTTCCAGATGCACAGAGAGTCGAGGCTGAGCATATTTACACCCACATCAAGACAGGGAATAGTACTTTTATTTTCACCTATCTAATCACAACCATCTCTTACAGGAACCTCAGCAAGGACAGCTAAATTCTGCTTCTCAAGCCCTTTGTCAATCAGGTCTGAAAGATGCTATTTGGAATGTGCATCCAACAGGGAGTCTCCAGCACTCTGCCCAGTCCTCAGCTCAGAAGCTGGTCTCCTCCAGCTGCTGTCCTCCAGATCTCTTTGCTCCTTGTTGGCTGGTTCTATTTGAATTCTGCATGGGTTTCTTGCAAACACACATAAAACAGAAAGTTCACGCCCATGGAAAACAGTTGCATTTAAAATGTAATGACAATACAGGTTAAACTGACATAAGGCACAATTGTCAGCCAGAAAAGAGATCTGACCATGAATCTGCTCACACAGGCACCATTTTCTTTCTGCCTTCTGTTTTCACAGGCTTGCTCCCATGATCCACCTTAAACCCTTCTTTTTAGGCATCTTTGGTCCTTTTCCTAAATTCTTTTGCACTATGTTTTGGATCTTCTCACAAGTCACTGTAAAGAAGTCTGCTATTGATCATTAACCACTTCCTTCTTGTTCACAAGTGGCAGATCCAGGATGACACAACATTTGGGCACATGCAGATATAAATTCTCAGTGGATGATTTAAGTCCTGATATGATGTTTCTCTAGAAGATCCTAATCTAACCATCTAGCACTCCTTATGAATTAGTGACATCTTTTGAAAGTCAAGGAGAAATGGTGTATTAAATGTAAACACAGTGTAATTGTACCTAAACAGAATAAGCATAATGACTCTCTTTGTAGTCCGTCATTTAAAGAAAATGTTTTCAATAATATTTTGGTTATAGACCTAGCAAGTCCATCTCAGTTTCCATCTCAGCAGTCTACTTTTAAAATGCAGATGGTCCCTTTTTTTCTATTTTGTTTTGGTTTCACAAGCAACGTAGCTAAAAAGTAACATTTAAAAGAGAAGGAAAAGCAGTTCCAAAGGGCTAACATGAGTAATGTACCAATTATTTTCTGTGCTACAATTATAATTTCTACCCGGAGAGAATACAAAAAATAATACTGCTGTATTAAAAAAAAAAAAAAAAAGCAGCCATGTTGTATATAAGAAGTGTCACTGCAAGTATTAACCATTTCTTTCCACTAGGAAGGGAATTGCAGAACTGTCACATTTATAATTAGCATTCTGCAGTTTCAATATGAGTTCATCTATGTAATTGTATTTATAAACATTTTCATGGCCAAAAGCCTTCACCCATCATAAAATTTTTTTTCATAAAAATTCCTTTCTAAATCTTATCAAATGATATAGTAAATAGAGATATTGTCTTTCTTTATGCTATAACTTCTGAAAAGCTTCAGAGTCAAGATGTTCTGAAATTAGAAATCTTTGTTCTCTTATTTAACCATATTTAAAAGTTTTATTTTGATATAAGAAATGTAATTTTTATATTATTCTCAAACCTGTTTGCCTTCCTTTTTATATTTTCAGAGAACATAATGTTTGGCTTTGTACACTGATATTAGGGGACTTTATATTCAATAATGTTTCAGCATAACTCACTGAGCTCGGCTACTGTTTTATATCAGTTTTGCATCAGTTATTGTCTGCCCTCCACCTTACATACCTTGATTAATAATTACCTCTATGCCACTATTAAAAAATGCTTTTCATTTTTTGTTTGGAAAATATTTATTTATTTTTATTTTTATTTTTTAAATTTTTTAAATACAAGAAGTGTTCATCTGATTGTATCTGTCATTATTAAAATAATCTTATGTTTTTCTCCCTGATATGATCAAATCAATTGCCTTAAAGTTGACCTGATAAGATGTTCTTTCTATATCTATATACATATTATAAACATGCATCTAGATATTTTATACATATATATAAAATAGATATTGGTAATATCAGTTAAGAATTAACTGATTAAATGGTTAAAGGTTAAAGAATTGAAATTAGCACCACTGTGTTAGGAAAATTTTAAATCTATGTTATTAGAAGAAATTGTATACATGTTAATATTAGAAATAATGAATATATGCTCCTCTGAGTTACATATGGATGTGAGTGTTTAATTGTATTCCAAGAGTGCCGCATCTCCGAGTTCCAGAATTTTAGATTGAAGTTATTTCTAAAAATGAATGAGATCCTTCAGATCCTTCTCACTTTAATTATGTTTGTGATGTTCAGTCTATAATCCAGGAAGTCTTAAACTCATTACATCAGCTACCTGTTCCTTGGACTGAGGTATTTGAAGAGATAATTCAGTCCTGAACAGGGTCATGTGCTGCTTTTGTAGTAGTGGAAAGAGTTTGATCATTACTCATTTTTGTTTGAAGTACAGGGAACCAGAGAATCATTAAATTTGGATAGCACCACACAAAAAACGACCGGTTGTGGCTCCACAGATGATTTGATCTTGTTTGTATTAAGCAGAATATTCTCAGGCCAGAAGAATGAATGAGCATTTGATTAATTTTAAGCAGGAAAATTGTTCAGTGGATTTAAGCAGTTCTTTAAAAGTGATACTTATATGGATTATTGGTGTGTTTCATGGTAATGATGCAAAGACTAAGCTGGAAAGAGAGAAGCAGAGGACAAGGGGATCTGCTTAAGTAAATCAAGAAATACCAAGTTTAATTAGGGTTTCATTAACAGCTGTAGCTCCAGGCAAAAAAAAAATATATTGAAAGAAATAAAAACATTTTATTTGAAGGAACCTGCCTTGTTATGTCTTTCAATATTTTTTACATAGAGATTTTTTTAAAAAAGTAAGATAAACACATCAAGAAATATAATTTTAAGCTAAGAATGTCATGGAAAAGTTTACATAAAGTACTGGACAGTTAGCTGATTTGTTATTTCTGTTAGTGTCTCCATCTAATTGTTTAAAATCAATTAGTTCATAAAGAAAAATCAAAAATTACTGTTCATTTGTTTTCAAAAATGAAACTAGCAAGAAAAGTTCTCATACTCTGAATAAAGCACACATTGGAATCTGAGAAAAAGGTATTTTAAAATCAGTGTAGATTTGCCACAAGTACAATCTAGATCGGTGAGGTTTTCCTCTCTCTTTAGAGAATTACTGATGAAATTCTGATGAAGAAATAGAGAGAATAGAGATTATAAGTTTCTCATTCTAGCAGTGGGATGACAAAATATCTCATAGCAGTCATTCAAAATATTGTTACACCTGTTTCATTTTGTTTTGACTGATCTAATGATGCACGTGTTAATTGCTATGAATGCAAACTTTGAAAATTTCATCTAAGTTTATCTGAATTTTCCTCATTAAGCACAAATCAAGATATTTTAAATATAGCCATCCTCAGATTAAAAAAAAATGGATTTATGACTAGAAGTGGAGTGAAAACTCATGGTGATTTTTATGGAGCAGTAATATCTTTAGGGTCCACAGTAGGAACACACCTCTCTACCCCAGGGAAAACAGCAAAAACTTGCTCACTTACTCCCATGATTTTAGAATTAC
This sequence comes from Zosterops lateralis, assembly GCF_965231275.1. NCBI lineage: Eukaryota > Metazoa > Chordata > Aves > Passeriformes > Zosteropidae > Zosterops > Zosterops lateralis. The sequence continues at coordinate 138,107,853 of NC_139762.1, read as the reverse complement.
TCCTCTCTGGGGCTGACTTCTGATCCTACACCATTTATCATTTAGTCTTAGTGTGCTCTGGGAGCCCCAGAGCATTCCTGGGACACGATCTCTTTGTGTCTGTGTGTGCTTGCCTGCACTTATTCTTCCACACAGGAAGATGGCTGTGCTGCAGTTTAACAGTGTTCCTTGCAAAGCATGAAGCTAGTGTTGCATATCGCCTTACCCTTGAAATTCAGCGGTGGCTTTTCCCTTTTATAAGTGCATAAAGCGTCTTATCTTGGTGTTTTAGGGTATATAATGCACATTTAGAAAAAAGCATGGGCTGTACTGAAACATCCTGACATCAGGGATGCAGCTTCATTGAGACAACTTCAGGATCCAGCCAGGGACAGAACCAATGTGCATGAAGTGTGAATAATAAGGGAAATTTGAGCCCACAGTGAAATACAGAGCAAGCTGATGCCTCCTTTGAAACTTGGTAATGTCTATGAAATGATCATGGAATCAAGGCAAAATCAAGCTGAAGTGCAGGACCATTTAATAATAAATACCATGTGGGATCAGGACACCCTCCAGACTTGCAGGAAAATATTCCACCAGGAGCTGCCTCAGTCCCTGGTGCAAGTGACTAGGGATGAGATGCTGTAAGATTCTGTGCCTTTTTTAAGGACAAATGCTCATTTATTTCCAAGAGAACAACCTGGAGGAGGCAGAAAAGTGGAATGGAATCACATAATAACCTGAGTTACAAGGGACCCACAAGGATCACAGAGCCCAGCTCCTGGGCCTGCACAGGACACCCCAGAGTCACAAAGGGTGTCACAACATGATACAAGAAACAAGCACATGTAACAGAATGAGTCCAGGAAATAATGATTTTGTCCATGATTGGATGCAACAGTGCTTTAGAACTCTTCCAGAAAGGAGGAGCAATGATGTGTCAAGGTCAGAGAAGGCTGTTCCTTTAGAAACTGCAGAATTCTCTTGGGCAGGAGAGGCACTTGAGATGAAGCAGCAGCTGCAGACTGGCTCAAGGCCTGAGTGGCACAGTCTGTGAACTAAATTATGGTCGACAAGAATAAGGGCCTGCATGGTCATCTAACTGCAGACTATGAAAACTCAATTCAGTTTCTTATCACACTGGCATATATTCATCAAGGATTGAAAACTATGACTCTTGTACAAGCATTTTGACAATAGTAGCCTGTGGGAATGTTGGGAAAAAGATTAAAACAACAAAAAAATGTGGTTTGTAAGTTATTTTTACACTAAAGTTAGTAAAGACCTTATAGGATTTTTTTTTTTTTTTTTTTTTTTTTAAATTCAAGGAAAAATAATTTCAATTTTCCAGGGAGAAATGAAAGAGAGCTCACAGGATTTGCCACGAAAGATGATTTGCCCTGCCATTTGGGACTGGGTCACTGAAACATCAGATTGGCTCTCTTTTCTCATCTACACAAAAAGTACAGTGATTTGAAGGCCCAGTTTGCATGTAAATAGGAATATAGATCTGCTTCTTGTACAGAATTAGGGCAACAACAGCCCTAGGCTTCTCAGGTTGACCAAAGCTGGTTAGGAAGCAGATGATTAATTGTGGCAGATTTTGTGTACTTGTCTCTTCACATAAGGATGAGAGGGTAGGTCAATTTTCTGCCACTTTCTGATATTTATGCTGCATTCCAGCAGGGATTCACATAATTCCAAAGCTTTCTTCCTCACCAATGAGACACGAAAAGAGAAATGACCCCCACCTGGACTAACCCATTCCAAATATCAGGAGAGACAAGTCAGTAAACTGTGGTTTTAGTGGTGCCAGAGTTTGAGCCAGCTCACCTATGACTGTCCGCCTGTGCTTTGAGCCAGAGGCTACTACAGAAGAAAGGAACTACAGCTGGAACAAGGGTTTTTTTGACCAGAAGATGGAGGTGGGCTTCAACTAACTTCATTTTAAATAAGGCATTTACAGCTAAGCTTATCATCCTCATTCCTTATTCTCTTCAGCAGGGATATTAAGTTTCTCAGTGAGTGATTTCTCTGCCTTATTTTGAACCAACTGCTTTAGTTGAAGCTGTATTACACCAAGGAGGAAATGCTTCTCTCCATTGACTGTAAAAGCAGCTGAGATATTTAGTCTGGCTGTGCACATTGTGCAAGATTAACCTAAAGTCCCCAACTCATTTTTCTGAAATAACAGTTAATAAAAGGATGTTAATATCCGGCCACAAACACACCTTAAAACCAGGCTGCAGAATACAATATAGAGAGCTCTGGAAATGAGAATTATGAAGTTAACCTGAGAAAGAACAGGCAAAGGAAATGGATGGATGGATGAAAGGGGCTGTCTGCATCCTAAATTATATCCCAGTGTGTAGGGATATTTCTCCGTGGGTGGCAGGGACAAGGATCTCTGCACACCTGAGATGCTCTAGAAACACGTGGCTTTATTATTACAAGGGTCATGGGTAAAGCGGGCTCTGCTTCCAGCCACCAGCCTGGACTGGAGCAAAGCCCTAAAGAGAGAATGGGGAGAGAGAGATAGAAGAGAGCTATGGGGTAAAAACGGGGCAGGAGCAGGGGAAAAACGTGGGGAGAAAGCAGGAGCAAGGGAGGTGAGAGAGAGGAGAGGAGATGAGTGGACAAGAGTGGGGAGGAGAGGACAAGGCAAGAGTGGGGAAGAGTGGACAAGACAAGAGAGGGGAAGAGGGGACAAGAGTGGACAAGAGGGCTGAGGAGAGGATGAGAGGGCAAGAGAGTAAGAGAGCGATCCTCTTTTTACAATACAATATATCTTTTTTTTTTGTTGAATATTCTAATTCACATTGACCAACCAGCGTGAGATACAAAACCTACAAACTTTGCATGCAGCCTATAAGAACGACTGCATTACCATGTCATTTTACTCTCTACAGACTTCTTTCTTATGCATTTGTTCCTGGATGTCTTTTGCCAAGGTGGAAAGGCAACATTCTTGTCCTTTTGTGAGCTTAATCACCATTTTCCTGCCTGCCATGCACACATCTCGAAACTGGCTTTCATTTCTATTTCACTTACAGGTTTTGTATCTGCAGTATTTTTTATCACACAGTCATATTCATAAGTCCTTCCTGTCCAGTCTTTCCCAACACCAGTGGACAGGTCAGTGCAAAGGGAAGGCTGTCACACTGGGTGCTTACTCAAGTACAGTTTAGACAGTAGTTGGAGTCATTAGTTAACGAAGACTCTGGACAAGATGTTCACAAGATGTTAGAAATGTTCCAGGGAATATCCGTCCTGGGACAGGGTTGGTACAAGGCAATAAAAATTGTTGCATTCAGATCTCTGGTCTTATTTTAAAGGCATTAGCCTTCTGCTGGGTCTCAATGTCAGATAAATCTCCTGCTGTGGTGCTAGTCTGGAACATACTGTTTTTTAAATTGGTTTTGACTGCTTTTAAAAGCTTACAACATTTTTACTCTTGGAAATCTACACGGCTCATGTTTCTGCCTTTGTGATATCTGAGTACTCCAAACCTGAAATCATTAGGACTTCCTTGGTATGTTTTGCTTTATGGAAGACATTTTGGTTGCTTGTTTCTTCCCCTAAAACTGCAACTGTTAATTTAGGTTTTCTGAGATATAGAGACTGGTCAAGCAAAGTGAGCACCTTGACTATGACACTGTTGAGAAGGAGCCAGTTACAAAAGATACGAGGCATTCAAATTAATATTGATGAATTGTGTGGCTAAGTTAAATATTTGTTACTCTTTGCAGCAGTAAGCAGAAAGGATAATGTTTGTTTCAGAAGAGAAAAATGAGAAAAACCCCCTCACACATTAAAACTTTGAAATGTGTTGAGTACTGAGGAAGGATTTCAATTTAGCAACACCCTTCATTTGTTTAGCTGGTGAGTGATTTTGTAAAGAAAAAATAATAAAGAAAGAGAAACAACTAAATAGTTTTTAAAAATTATTCCACCTAGTAGTTTTTACTCATTCTGGGAAGAAGCTGCCTTCTCAACAACCCATTCCTTTTACTTATTGGAACTAACTTCCCCATCTTCCCTCTCCTCCAGTGTATTTGATGGTAGTGCAGAGCACATAAAGTACCTTGGTTATTAGTTATGAATTAGCTGAGAATGTCTGAAGGTTTTGATACCATTGTTATTAAAGTCTAATGCTATTTTGCTGAGGACAAAACAGGAATAACTTATGAAAGCAGGGAATGAGAGGAACAGGGGAGTAGCAATTGTTCTTCCTGCTGATGATACTTGCTTGTAAACCTCACTGATAAGAATAAATAGACATGCACACAGTTTTATTATGCACTATAGAAACTAATAAACTTTTGCTAGGATCAGGATGTCTAAAAGGCTTTTAGTTGGGCTGGTGGCTTTGTGTTTTGTGGGTTTTTTCACATATCACTTTCTTTCAATTTTTTCTGATCAAGGGTTCATAGCAGAATACTAAATGAAACAGTCATCTTTTTTAAAAGGAATGTAAGACACAACTAGAAAAAAAGCAAAGAAAAAAAAATCCTTAAAGGAGAGACTCAGGCTGCTCAGTATTCAGAATTTACCCAGAAGTAACAGAGAGACTATTTATAGTGATCAGTGACAGATGGCGTGGTTAAAGTCTCACCTCCACAGGCACAGGAGTCCAGAGATGTAAAGGCAGGCTGGGGAGCCTTAGACATGAGTCAGAGTTTCTTCTAGGACTGCTCCAAGCCTCACCCAGTGGGACAGTGAAGCAGTTATCCCTGTGACCTTACAGACAAAGGGAGGGGATATGTGCCATGGATATGGGATCCCCGATGTATGAGAAGAGGGCACTGATACAGAGATGGGCTGGGTTCAAGAGAGGATCAGCCTTTGAGCTAATTAAGGGACCAGGACACCCCAGCCAGCTACTGAGGCCAAAAGGCCTAGACATCAACCAAGAGACCCTTCTCCGTTTGTGTGTCTCTGTGTGAGAGGTTTCTGGGTCCAAGAGCCAGCCTGTGGGTAGACTATGTGTCTAAGGGGGACTATGAGGACCCACACTGTGCATGAGTTGGTGTGAACAAGTGGCTCTGTGAACCATTAACTGGAGTCGGAACCTTACTGTTTAAATGGATTTATGGTTTGAATTGATTATCTTGGGTCTCTTTTCAATCCTAAATGGTTCTATGGTTCTATGATCTTATGTCCAAACCTTGGCAGCTTTGAAGTCTCATGATGCAGGGCCAGCAATTGGGCAGGACTGAGCATCTGAGATCCATTACTGCAGGTATTAATTAATTAATTAATTAATTAAATATTCTTTCTTATTGACTGCAGGGACACACATCTGGCTATAGCAAGTAGCCAGAGAGCAATTTTGTCTATTGCAATAGTTCATAGAGTTTCAGCACTCAGAGTTTCAGTAGGAGTCTCAGCTGCACCAAGAGGCAAGATTCCACCCTAAGCAGCAGTAGCTCTTCTGCTTTGCAACTGTTTTCTGGCTCCAGTGAAACTCTAACCTGAGCTGTGGAGTAAATCTGGGACCACTGCCTCATAGGGAGGCAAATTGCCACTGAATTTGTTCTGTGCATTAGTTGACAGCTTTTGCTAAAGTCTGATTTCTGCAAAACAGGGCTATTAATAATTAAGGAGTGAGTAAAAGCTCATGTCACTCCTCTGCTATTTGGTATTGGCATTTGATGACAGCCACATTTCTAAATGTGATTTAGATGCTGGACTTTCCATAAAACAAAATAAAGTATGTCTGTCTAACTGAATTTGAGCAGTCATCCACTTTCGACTGTTCCTGATCATTCCCCATGAAATATTTACTCCCGAGACAGCCTCCCCATCTATTCCCACATTTTTAATTTCATATGGGTGACAAGTGTCAAGTTTAATTCCTCATGATTCCTTTCTTTTTTTGTTTCCTATTATTTTATTTATCTGTGACTAATTATTTTGTTAACTGATTGATTCTATGTTTTTGGCATGCAAAATGTGGCCCACTGCAGGCACTCCAGATTATTGGAGATTCCCCAGTAGGATATATAAAGATGTTCAAGGTATACCAGTAGGAGACTTGTTTGCACTGTTTATTTCACAGAGTTTGTCTTTTCAACATCCCTGTGTAAGAATTCACTTAGGCTTCTGCTTTCCAATGTCAGACACCGATGCTTGTTAATCAAGTGGCGACAGTAAGAAAAAGCTCAACACATGGCATCTGTGATTTGCTTGTGACTGATGCTGAGACATGAAAGAATAACAGAGAATGAGGAATGCTATTCGTCCTTTCTAGAATCAAGGACAAGACATGAAGCTTCATTTCTAATGGAAAATATAAGAGCAGTCCTAGGAATCCACACTGCTGTTCTCCTAGGGGACTACCCCAGGAAGATGTTCTTTCTCTCCATTCTGTGATCTGATCAATCCCAATTTCTTTTCCATTAAGTCAGGCAAATTAATCAGGAGTTTAACCTCTTTCTTGACCTTAAAGAGTTCCTTATTAGAGAACATGTTTCAATGAGGAAAAACTGTGTGTTTGAAATTGTTCAGGCACAAGGGTTTGTTTAAGATGTAACCCTCTTTTTAGAAGTCATTCTGCTTGCAATTCAAAATAAACAGCAAATGCTGCTGTATTTTCTCAGGAGATGAACAAGCCTTTCTTTATACTTTTTTAACAAACTGCTTAGAGGTTATGCATCCTGATTACAGATCCTGTTTTAGTTAGGTGGTAAACGTTGGCTTTTTAAACATTGGAAGGGCTGCCCAGGGAGGTGGTCAAGTTACCACCCCTGGAGGTGTTCAAGAAAAGACTGAAAGTGACACTTAGTGCCATCTTGTTATTGATAAGTCAAAGGTTGGACTCAGAGATATCAGAATTTTTTCCAACCTAATTGATTGACTCTGTGATTCTGGTAGAATCTCAGATGTCTCTGAGCTGGAGATTTTTGGCTGTCCATTCCTAAGCTGTACAGACAGGGGGAACAAACCCACAGCAAATCTGGGGTTGATGCCAAGATGGGAGAAGTTGTCACTGTCCTGAGGGGCAGGGCCACTGTTCAGAGGCTCTCAACAAGCTTGAGAGATGAGCTGACAGAAAACTCATGGAGTCCAGCAGCACCAAATGCAGGAACTTGCTTTTGGGACACAAAGGGAAGTGTCTGAATTTAACAGCTCCCAGAAGAGGAGACATGATAACAAACTGGACATGCATATTTAGAGCAAGAAGCTCTTAGTATGAGTAGGGCTTGAAGCAAAATGGGTACCAGGAGATGTTGAGTTGGTTTAGGCTGGAAAAGGTTCCTCTAAATGCATTTAACACTTCTCTGCAACCACTAATTGAGCCAGATTTTGCTCAAAACTATACAATGAAAGGACAAAAAACAAGAGACAAAGACATAAAAAGCAAATTTTGAAGAGACACAAGTAGAAAAAAGTCCTTTTCAAGTGGACCAGTTATCAGCAGAACAGGCTCTCCAGAAGGGTTGGGGAGACTCTCCTTGAAGACATTCAAAACTCAGCATTTCACAGACCTGAACAACATTATATAGCTTTAAATATATACAGGCACAGAGCAAGTGGAACCTTTAGAGAATTTTTCTGACTTTATTTTTTTCCTATTTCTGTATATATACACAAAAATTAGTGTAAAAATCTGTATTTCCTTGGAATTGAGATAACAGTTAAGTAGCAGCCTTGTGGATCAAAATGCTGTTATTTTACTAATGCAGTCCTACCTTAAATCCAGACTCTATGATTCTCAGGTCACTTTTCCACCTACCCTGGTTCTAAAAATTGCATATCACATTAACAAACTCACTGAGGAGCAACCTGAATAAATGAATACCAGTGTGCTTCTACATATTGTGCTCTGTGGGCTTTCTCTCTTGTAGACAAGGGGGGGTCTGTCAACTTCTTTGTATCAGAAGCCAAATAAGCAGTTCAGAATCTCAGACTTTTGCCATTTTGCTTTCTCCCTCAAAAGAAACTTGATGTGATAAAAATTCAATGTGCTTTTAACAGCAAGGAAAAATTTAGCAGCAATAACAACTGAGGGCTTATATTGGGTCTTGACAGGTATATGAAGAGGGAGAAAGTTTTGAAAAATTTTCAAGGATAATTCAGTTCCAGAATTTGATTTGGGATCACAATCACAAGATTTATCTGAGGTTAGTATTTATTTCTTAAGGTGTTTCAATTTACTGCTGAAGTAAATGCTGGGACACGGTACAACTGTCACTTAAGCTTTAATGTCCATGTGCTCATCATGACACCCACGCCCAAAGGACTTGAACCTGTAAATTCTTGTGCAACAAGAACAGCAGATGGAAAGGGAAATGATGCATGAAAACACATCAAGCACTAGATACATTTCTCTGCACAGACTGGAAGTGAAATGTCAGTCTTCTACAAAAATGCCTTCTTATTTTCAACAATGGGAAAGAAGAAAAGATCATTGTTCACCAAACAATGTGGAATCTGACAAATTAATGTGCCACATCCACAGCCAGTTTGTGCTGATTTATGCTCACTAAGGATTCTCGAGGAGGTGCTGAAATGTAAAACTCAGCTCAGTAATGGGATATTTATCCTCGTGCTCCTCTTAACCTATTGCAGCTCTTCAGGAATCAGTCAGTAGCTGCATAACCCAGGTTGCTTCCCAAAATCTGTCTTGCATTTTTACCTCATGCTTTTACATAACAACTGGCATCTGTCCAGAATGAAGGATTAGCTTGCTAGGATTCACAGTGTATGCTTTTGTGCACTTGCCAAAAAATGCTTCCTTATCTTCTGCATTGATCGGGATATTCAGAACTTCATTTGTTAAATACAAACAAAACAAACAAACAAAAAAAACCAAGTGTTAGCTGGCTGCTGGGAGCACTTTAAGCATATAGAAAATCCAGTTCTGGTTTTTTATGCAGTTTTTTGTTTCATTCATTGCATGGTGGATGTTTCAGAGGTTACAAGTGTTGTTGCCTTTGTGATTTCAGTGAATTTCATGGAGAGTTGAGCTGGCCCACGAGTGACTGGCATCTACTATTTAAATTTATTTCAGCTCTTGTCATCAATTTTATTTTACTCCAACTTCAAGCAAGCCTTTAAATAACTTTGTGATATGTAACAAGGCATGCATACAACTCTTCCTGGCAGGGGCAGTTTTTGAGACTCATGTACTTTAAATTCGTGGCCAAAGGAATACTTGTATATCAATGATATCATTATACTTGGATATCAATTAAATCAACAAAAAAGATGTTTCCAGGGACCTCCCAGGAGACTCTAGTTTTTTTCTATGAGAAATTCTGAACTCCTCACTTAAGCACTCATCTTGCTGTAGGCACCCAATTATATACATTATAATTCTACCTCAAGTGATAAAAAGATTCCTAGGTGAGATTGCACAAAGAAATCATAAAAGAAACCTTGGAATAATTTAAAAAAAATTATGTCAAGAAGAAGAGATGAATCTTGAGACTGGATATGAGCATAATTGTTCAGTTAATTAGCCATGGAAAGCATATTGTTTAATAGTACTCTTCTATGGAATTTGATGCTTTGTCTCAGAATTTACTGAAACAGAAGTCTAGAAAAATATAATTTGATAAGATTATACAGTAACCTGAGGCTCTTCCAGATCAAACTCCCCAAAGTGAATTAATAACAATATTTTAAAGAGCATTTTTTATACAGCAAGATGTATTACTTCACCCTGGTGCTTCAGTGGGCTGGAGGATATAGCCAAAGGCTCTAATTTGATTGTGATATGTCAATAGAAATTCCAGTTTTTTCACCTCTCTGTTGAAGAAGCTTTCTTAGTGGTGATGGAAAATCAATGTCTTTCCTGGAAGGCAGGATTTAATTTCACAACTCTGAAAACAAGACCTATTTATGAGGGAAAAAGATCTTCACAGTCAAACTGGCAGTGACTTCCCACAGTTGGAGTCCCTACAAGTTAATTTTACGACTCATTCTAGGCTAGAGATGGATGTATCCATCTTTTCTCACATCTGGAGTGTTTTCTGGTGCTACTCTGCTGCTTCCTTCCATCTGGGGAACACCAGTGGAGTAAGAAGGCATGGATTAATATGTAGAGGAGAGAAAATGGAAGTAAGAAGGGATTACAAGGGAAAGGGAAGATAGGAAGGATAGAGTGAAAGAAGAAAAGAAGAAAGGAAGGAAACAAGCCTTGCCTGTTTCTTAACTGAGATTTTCCCCTTCTTTTTCCAACATGAGGAAGGAGGCTGTACCACTTCAGCCTACTTTATGGGTCTGCGCTGCAGTCAATCCCCATCACTCAGGGCATGCCCCTGAGCAAAAAAGGTACAAAGAGATGAGGCAGTTTGGGAAAATTTGGGATATTTTCCACTTTTTATCACAAAGAGAAATTACCAAGCCTTTATCCCCCTGTGTCCCTTTGGAAGGATGGCTGAAACAAATCCCCAAGGGCAAGTACAGTTTTTTTTAAAAAAAAGAAACAACCTTCCTTGTTTTCTTACTGAATGTTTGCGACTTTTTTTTTTTTAAGCAATACCAAGCCTAAAAAGAAATTTGTCTTTCTACTCAATGCATTAGTTTTGACTTCTTGATATTTTTATTTTCTTTTTATAATCTATGGCATTGCATGCTCTTAAAAGGACTTTTCTTCAATGATTCAAAGACAAATCCTTCCCCTTTGGGTCTGATTGAAATTTGGGTTCCTCCTTTCTCTTGAAGAGTTTGTACAAGTTCCTCAAGAAGATTTATCAAGGATTTTTATGTCTTTGGAATGTGGGGATGATATCTCTAGCAGCAATTCTTTGATTCGCAAAACTCCCTAACTTTATATCCCATACCTTCTTTGACAGAGAAAGAATGAATGGAGGAATGTGACTTTTTTTTTTCCTATGTAAACCTTAATGTCTTCTGTGTAAAAATACCTAGGACAATTACGTTGCTATTTCACCAGCAGCAAAAAAAAAGGACAATTTGTGTGAGCTTTGTGAGGTGCTCCAGCTGCAGGAAAAATGAAAATGAGTCCATTGTCTATATAACATTTCCTCCAGGATAATAAGAAAAAGGCTCATATAGAGATTGCCCATAGTCAGTAAGGGAGATGGAAGAAAGCAAGACAAGCAGGTTCAATCTGACAGTCTTCTGTTTCTAAAATGAATGTTTTGAAAACTGGGTTATGCAGTACTTTGGGACTGCTTTCTCTCTTTCTTTTTGTCTATTCCTTTTCAAAAGAGCATAAGAACGTCTTTTTGGGAGTATTGTATTCCCAAAACGCTTTATATTGTTCCAGAAAAGAGAAATTTTTTAAAAAAGGGTTTCAGCAACACTTATGAAATGAGTTCTACCTATGAGGGTGAATCCATTTTTATCACTGCTCAGTAGTAACAAAATTTCATTTGACATTACCATAAAACCATAATATTGTGCATTTTCTTACTACCACTGCTAATCCTGCCACAAACCCCTGTAATTCAGAGTGTGGACCTCAGTAATAAAACATTTTTGTCACCACTCCTCCTATTTGACAGCAAATTAGTATCTAACAGGTATTCTTCAAAATTTGGGATCCTACCCACTGCTGATGGAGACCATGGTTAATTTTTCCTGGTGATTTTCATAAATTAGTCATCTATGAATGATAGACTTGGCTTCTAAATTTTAAAAAAATGTACAAAGTCTCTAGACCTTACAACACTGTGATGTAAGTTTCAGTGGGTCCCCTGGAATGCTATTTCATGCTGTTACCACTGTACTGAGAAAATGTTTTATGTTTGGCTAACTCATGATTTTCAAAATGGCATCTCTGATGTTGAGTTTTTGATGTTGAATAAGCCTTTTAAGAACCATTGATTTTGAGGGCAGAAACCCTTATTCTTCATTCTTTAAGGCTGCATGACCCTCACAGAGTTTTCCTCAGACATCTAATTTTTCATTAAGCTCTATAAACTAGGTTAGAATGGTCAACTTTAGTTCTTATCTTTATTACACCTCTTTTTGAGTTATCCAGCAATTTTACATTTACTTTAGATCTTGAATTTTGCTGTTGAATCACTCACTACCCAAGTTTTGATCTTTACACAGTCATGCTAACATGAAATTCAGCATGACCTGGATGGTGACTTACTAAAATGTCAGATGGATATTCTTATTCTTTTTAATAGACACACTGTGATTTGTATGATGATCTTGTCAGTTAAAATACCATGTTGGGTTAAGTGAAATGTCTATGCATATTAGATTGAAGCACATACCTTTACCAGTAAGGCTTTCTGCCAGGGCTGGACTTGGGGCAAGGAAGGAGAAATAATTTGTTTACTTGTTTTTGTGATTTATGGTAAGGATAAAATATCCGAGAATCTGGAAAACTAGCATATACTGCTCCTTGATTGCAAAGTTTCAGTTTCACCGGCATCTCTTGATACATTTTTCTACAGAACCCCCAATTATCATTGAAGTTTTTTCATCATAAAAGCATCTTACCTCTCAGTTATATTCCCAAGATTACTTCCTTGGCATAAGCTATCCCTCTCATAATTTTGGAGCATCTTCTGTTCTGAACATATTTTAAATATGAGCTTTTGATCACTAAGTCCAAGTTAGCTATCAGCTTCCATTCTAGTGGATTCATCTTCATCAATGATAGTGGTGAAAAGGTGAGAAAGAATCATTAAGATTATTTTAGTGACACAGGGGAGGAAGGATGAGATTAAATGACTCACTCAAGACTATTCAGAAACTGTTTGTCAGAGACAGAATAGCACAGACCCTCTCAATTCCAAATTAGTGCCTTCAACACGAGACCATCCTGTCAAATACATGCTGCTGACCCTACGTCTATCTGAGGCCCATATCTGTTTTCATGCATAAACAAATGGTAAATAGAACTTTTTCATGTGAAACTTTATTCCCCAGGTGCTATAGCTTCAAAAATTATATTAAAAAAAAAATCATAGTAATTGGAAGAGGATGTCAGGGCGTAACAAACTCTCACATTGTAAATCCCACTATGAGATGCAATTTTTTTTATGAGTGACTTGATGTATTATCCCAAAACAATATGGGAAATTTTAATTGCTGATTGCAAAGACAGAGCAAACATTTAGCTATTCACTAATATTTTATTTAATACAAATTCATAAAAGGTCTGACTGCAGTTAAATGAGGTGTACATGATAATATGCACAGTGATTTAGTTGGTGCTAATATATTAGTAAACAGATATTTCTGCAAACATCATTAATGTTTGAAGTGTTGCATAGGGAGCATATGACAGCTTATTTTTGCAGGTTAAAATATCCAGTATATTTCAGTATTTTTGTCAGCAAGGATGAGGGTTTAATGGGAGTCTTATGGAACACACGGAATTGAAGGAATCAGTTTTCTTGAGCAAACACTGATAGCCATGGTGAGCCTTGTGCTAAGGCTTGAGATACAGCTCAGCCTGAGTGACCACAGGATAACACTAGACATAAAAATAAAGGGGGACATACTGGAAGGCTCTAGACACATATAGCCCTGTATGTTCTGGTAAAAAATAAACATTTGTTAAAAAAGTTCCTGTCAAAACAAACCTGTAGTTTTGTTTTCATATTAGATTTACAGAGCCACATTAAGGAGGGGTGGTGAACCTCTCCATGGGTGGGATCTCTGCAGATCACTAGGTCTGTTCACCTGGGTTCTCCATGAGAGTGGAGTTCCCAACAGCTGAAGGAACAGCAGATTTATTCACAATCTATATTTCTTTGCCTAATTATTATCATATTGTCATTACTGTTGCCATTACAGCAGTTTTGTTGCAATACTGGCTGTTTTGGGTCATTTCATTGGGATCTGGAATCTTGCACTCTTCCTTGAGCAGAACAGAAGGCTGAGGAGAGCCAGTAACACACAATATCTACAAATCGAAATTCACATTTCTTCTGCTTTGCTTTTTGTAAGAAAAGTGTAAGGGTATTGCAGAAATGGACCACATTATGAACTATGTTTGAGGTCTTGCCCAATAGTAACATCTTAATTCACCAGAAAGTGCTGCAGGCTCACTGTGTTTCAGGTTTTTGGCTCTGCAATATTATGTACACTCAAGTGTGTTATTTTTGTTATGAGATGTGTTTCCTAGCAGATCTTCACTGCACAATGGACAGAGACTGCAGTGAGAGGAACAGCTGCAGTGAAAGCATTCCAGTTTTCCTGTTGGCCATCAAATTAGAATTTTGAAACACCAGATGACGCAGTACATGATCTTACAAAATGTGGGGAAAATTGCTTTAGCTTGGACAGATGTGTTTTATGTAGTGACTAAATAAGTCAGTTTAAGGACAGTTTTAGCTTGTGGCAAGCTACAAGCATCAGCTAGAGTTGTTTGTCTAGAAAAGCATATAAGTTTCACTTTTATGAAAGAGAAAATGATGCTGTTGTTTACAAAGTCTCAAGTCTAGTGTGACTAATTTAGCATTTAACTTATGCATGGATAAGCCTCAGACATAGTGTTCTAAATATGTGTGGTGGAGAGAGAAGGGAGGGTGGTGTTAAGAACGGAAGAAATTGGTGGGAAATGAACCGGTACCCCTTGGATGAAATATTTTCATCCCATAACTAGTCAGTGGAGAGCAATACAGTGTCTCTGACAACCTGCTCAGAACCATCTAGTTTGACTAAATTAGCTCCCTGGACTAAAAAGACTTGTAATTATAGTTGGAGGTTTACCACTCTGCAGAGGATTTAAGCAAACTGGTGAAGTCAAGACTGTCACAGTGTGAACTGCACTATCAGCAGGTCAATTCAGATAAATGGCTGTAAAATAACAGAGGAAGTAAAAAGTAGAATGGTAGGGAAAAATAAAAAAAATAATAATAAAAAAAAGAAATAAAGAAAAGGAGCAGAATAACAAAAAATACTTTCCAAAAATATATGTATCAATAAAAAAGAAACATATTTTGAACCCTCAAGAATGTAAGGAACTGTTGTCTGTGGCATTTTGTTTACTGTAGACATCAGAGAAATGTACAGTAATTTAAATATATATACATATATACGTGTATTGCAGGCATTTTTTTCTAATCTAAAATTTGGTTGCATTTTGTCATCAGTAAAAATGTCAATATAAAATATTGGACTATAAGTTTCTATGTAGGGAACTCACCTGGGTTCCAGTTTGCACTGAAAAATCACTACATAAAATCCTATTAAGGGCCATCCGAATAACTGGGCTTGATATTTATATCCACAATTATTTTGCTTTTTTGTTAGAATACAGAAATTCCTGTAAATTAAAATTAAAGAAATTATAGAATAGAATTAGGTTCATAAAAATGAAAAATTTAAAGAAATATACACAGCTTACATAACAGAAACTGTTGTCCTGAATATGCAATTAAGGACCTCTATTTTTTTATTTTCAGAAAGTTCTCTAAATTCTCTATTGTGTACAGAGATAGTAGGCACTTCTTCCTTCTCCTTATATTTCATTCTTTCTCCAACTTCTATAGAAAAACTTCTCTCTAGTGCCCAGTGTGTTGTAAGTCTTGGGAAGTGCTTAAGGATGACCTCCTGTTTAAAGTCCCTCTGCAAACACAGACAAATATTTAGATTGTGGCTTCATATCTTGGCATGAAAATCCTCTGACCTGTCAAGATCAGCATCCCTGGCCACATGTCACAGCTCAGAGAAAGACACAGGCCAGACCCACCCATGTGTTCACAACTGTGTGGTGTGATACAGAAGGGGACATCAATCCACTGCTTTTAGCCTCAACAGCCTCTCTGCCCACATCATCCAGTGTTGCTCTCCCCTAAATTGCATTGAGTAAGATCCATTGAGCTGAAGTTTCTTTCACAGAAGCTGCTTCCATACAGAAAATATCTAGGAAAGCACATGAGACTTCAGGACAATTCAAAGCAGAGCATTTGTGGGTTTGTCTCTCTCCTAAGCCTTCTGGAAATTCTTCAAACTGTCTGGGATTTGTTCTGTCCTGTGCTGCTGTAAATCTCCTGACTATAGAAACTCCACTCAAATCCTGGGTATCCCCATTACAAAATGCAGTACCTACAATTTCCAGTGTTGTTTGGAAATTCATCCAAAAGAATTGGGATCATGCTTAACATTTTCTGAGAGTCAGAAATGGTCTCCACTGTGTAGTTGACCAACCTTATTGATTCAAAGCCTGTGTATACAGTGCAATTCCCAAAAGCAGGATATCTCCCAGGTCTGTCTGTACAGCCAAGCCACCTCTTTATCCTGATATGATGTTCCCCTCTCCTGTCTCATACAAAGAGATGAGATCAGCTCATCTTTTAGGTTTAGAAAAAGGCAAGAAAAAGCAAAAACACAAAGGAAAAATGCCAATATAATGCAGTTACATGCCTTGGATAAGAACGTTTATGTTACCTGAGCAGCCATGACAAGAAAAAAGTTTGAGGCATTTAAGAAGGCAGTAGTTGAAAGAAACAACCCAAAACCAAAAAATACACAGTTATCCATTTTAGTTGACTTTAAGCAAATAATTTGAGCTGCTGGACATGGTTTCCCTGATCTAATAAAATATAATAAATAAACAAAATATCTCCAAGTAATTCCTTTCCTTTTTCCTGGGTTTGTGTTAATATTTTTCCCACAGCACTGAATTTATCTAAGACAGTTGTACCTTTAAATATGTAATTACTTTTCTTTGCCTACTGCTACAGAGCTTTCCTTGGGGGAAAGGTATCAGAAGAACAGTTATCCGCATCTTGGATGAAGTGGAAAATTTAGTTGTAAGTGGCATTTACTGCTCTCTTCAGTAGCAATAATCCAACCATTGAAATGTTACTAAGATTGCTTCTTTTGACCCTTTTTAACAAGATCACAGCTGTCAGCATTTCAAGTACCCTTATCAACCAGACCCAGCAGTGGCTTCAGGAAAGGCATTACCTGATGTGGGAAGCTTTAAGGTGTCGGAGGGAGTCAATCAACACCAGTACAAAGCAATTCTTATCAGAAATCCCTTGCTCTTTACTTTGTATGATTGTTCCCTTCTGTATTGAGGTGGGGGCTGCAAGAATGATTGAAGAAAAGAGGTTTGTGAGTAATGTACAGACGTTTTCTCTACATAAGTGTCTCTTATGAAGCATCAACTTAATACACAGTTGCTAAGGTGTGTGCATTGGAAGTCATAGGAGTGCAAAGCTTTCAGAGGTGAGGTCTGCAAAACACTGGGCAACCTTTAAGGTGCTTAGAGTAAAAAATCAGCAGGACTCATCAGCATGATCTGTAGAAAATTTCGACTGCAACACCAAAATCATGGAAAATTTCCCATTTTCTCATCTACTCAATTGCAGAGTCTCTCTACAATCAGGGGAAAGATAAATTGATACTACAGAAGAAGGTGAAAGTACTCCATGGTAGAAAATAACCTTTGTCAACATCAAAAATTAAGGACTGGAGAAGAAGCAGGTGTTGAGCACAATTAGCTCTCCAGGAACTCTTTCAAAGTTGAAAATTGTAGCTTTTATAGACATCCAAAGCAAGTAAGAAATAGAAGATTTAGGGAAATGTAATTTGAATTTTTTATTCTATTGTAGAATCATAGAATATACTGAGTTGAAAAGGGACTCATCAGGATGTTCAAGTCCAACTACTTGCCCTCCACAGGACACTCCAAGGATTTCACCATGTGCCTGAGAGCATTGTCAAAATGCTTCTTGAACTCTGTAAGGCTTGGTGCTGTCACCACTTCCCTGGGGCACCTGTTCCAGTGTATGAACACCATCTGAGTTGAAAACCTTATCCTAGTATCCAGCCTAAACCTCCCCTGACTCATCATCAAGATATTTCCTTGAGTTCTGTAACTGATCACAAGAGTGATAGATCAATGCCTGTTTCTCTGCCGCTCCTCATAAGGAAGTTGAAGACCATGTGATCTTCCCTCGGTCTCCTCTTCTCCAGGCTGAACAGACCAAGTGACCTCTGCTGCTTCTCCTAAGATTCCCTCCTGAGATCCTTCGCAATCCTTTTTTTCCTCCTTTGGATGCTCTTTAATGGCTTAACATCTTTTTTATATTGTGGTGCCCAAACGTCACTCAATACTCAGGGTGAGGCTGCCCCATCCCAGAGCAGAGTGGGACAATCCGCTCCCTTGCCCAGCTGGTGATGCTGTCCCTGATGGCCCCAGGACAGAGTTGTCCCTTCTGGCTGCCAGGGCACTGCTGACTCATGTTCAACTTGCCATCAACCAGGACCCCCCAGGTCTCTTCCCACAGAGCTGCTCTTGTGCCCCAGTCTATCCACACAACCCAGGTTGTCCTATCCCAGGTGAAAAGTCTGGATCTTGCCCTTGTTAAAGTTCATCTGGGTGGTCAAGGTCTCTCTGAAGGGCTTCTCTCCCTTTCAGGAAGTTCACAGCTCCTCCCAGTTCAGTGTCATTGGCATATTCATTATTCCTTGGAGTCATGAATAAGGATACTGAAGAGTACAAGAACAAGGATGGAGCCTGGTGGAGCCCCACTGATGACAAGTCTCCAGTCTGATGTCACCCTACTCATTGTAACTCTTTGTGCCCGACCTATGAGCCAGTTGCTCACCCATCCCATAACACAG
This sequence comes from Zosterops lateralis, assembly GCF_965231275.1. Taxonomy (NCBI): domain Eukaryota; kingdom Metazoa; phylum Chordata; class Aves; order Passeriformes; family Zosteropidae; genus Zosterops; species Zosterops lateralis. Next base: position 138,089,349 of record NC_139762.1, on the reverse strand, counting down.
TTATACAGCTGAATACTGGACACCTTGTCCATAAGGATATTTGTTAAAGTCCAAAAATATTTCATCTACTGGTTTTCTTTGATCAACTTTATGGGTCACCCTTTTGTGAAAGAAAATCAGGTTTGACAAGAAGAATTTTCCCCTCATTAAGCTGTGCTGGCTGTGACTGAGGACTGCTTTACCCTCCAGGTGTTTTTCAGTATTTTTCAGAATAACCTTTTCCATGATTTTATAAGATATCAAAGATCCTTCTCTTGCTTTTGTTTTTTTACATGTTAGGGACAGAATGGAAGCAGAAGTGTTTGTGTTTATATGTATTCATCTTTTTCTAGGTGTCACCATAGTATTTACTTTTTCCCCTGTATATCTTGCAACTTTTACATTGATTAAATAATTTTAGGTTCCATGAAAAATATTTCAAGATTCATTGCCAAGATCCATCTTTTTCATGATAAAGTGATAATGATTGATCATTCCATTATTGATTGGTAAGAAATATATTTTAATCTATTACTACTATTATTATTTTATTATTATTATTCAGAAGGTTTAAAAAATAAACAAAGCATAATAAAAAAATCATATTTAACTGAAGTATTTTTGCATCATATTCATAGTCCACTCATATGTTTCTTACAAAAAATAAAAACTAAAGAGTAAGTTTTGTAGAATGAAAATATGTTAATATTGAAGTTTGTTGATAAATGCAAAAATTTCTTTCAGATTGGATATATTCTTAATGATTTGAAGCTTCTTGATGCATTGGGAATATCATCCTACAAGCAGTAATCAAAGGAATTGATTAAGAAATCATGTAGTATAGTTGAAAAGCTGGAGATGTCAACTTTAGGTCCTGCGTAAACTTACAAAGATGTTGTGAATATCCACTAGAAAATAATGCTGCAAATATCATATTCAACCACCTCTGGTTTCTGAGATTGACTGACTGTATTTTCCACCTTTTACAGAAAAGGATCTTGGGGTCCTGGTAGGCACCAAACAAAAGAAAGAGCCAGCAACGTGCCCTTGTGACAAAGAAATGTGTTCTGCAAGGTGAAACTGGCATTGTCTGGTATTGCCTGTGTGCTAAAATTTTGTATTCTCTATTTTCCTGAGTCTATTTCTAGAGTTTGTGCCTGCTCAACACAGCAACATTCAAAGGATTTGTTTACACATTTAGTAAAGATCAATATGTTTTCAATATGCCTGGAATTGCTTAATGAGTGTCCTGAAAATATGATGCAAGATGAAAAATTGATTTGATGTGATTCTCGCGTAAGACCACCTATGAACTCATTGATTTTTATTGCATGTCAACTTTGCAAAACACTTCTTAGAAGCTTTCAATTCTGAAATGTCCGTGGTGAAATTAAAAGCCCACCTGAGTCAATAAAAAAACTTTGATACCTTTCTGGTGTTGAAAACTTTCTGCAAGTGTACACATTTTATAAAAGGTATAAATACATTAACATCCATTTCTCTCCTCTCTTACAGAACATATTTATTATTGAATGTTTTATGGGTTCCTTACACCATTCAAAGAAAAAGAAAAGGAAATGGGGAACTTCATGTTTCCCTTGGAAGGATTAAAGCATTTTCTTGGGAAGGAAAATTAGTGATCCCTGCCCAAAATCTTCTGTACAGTGACAGGAAAAGTTTGATTCCAACTGATGCTTTTCAGCAGACAGAAATTTTAGTAAGTCTTTCAAAGGGAAGGCTTTTAACTTCCAAATATTTTAGTCCTCTCAAGAACCATAAACTGATACTTCTCCTGAAATTGAATAGCTAAAAAGACAGGAAAGAAGATAGAATTCCTGACAGAAGATATCTAGATGAGAAAATAACTTTTCTCCTTTTAGTCAAGAAGTGTATTGGATTTTCAGGGAAAGGTTCTGGTATTCATATGTCTTCATCCTTTTCCAAGTGTCACCATAGTATTTGCTTTCTCTGCTGTATATCTTGCAAATTTTACATGGTTTAAATAATTGTAGACTTCACTGCAAAATATTTCCAGATCCATTGCCAAGGTCTATCTATTTCATGGGAAAGTGATAATGATTGATCATTCATTATTGATTGCTAAGGAACATATTTTAATCTATTATTATTATTATTATCTAAAATGTTTTTTAAAAAATAAACAAAGAATAATAAACAAATTCTATTTGTTTATAGTGGGGGGCTGCAGGGGTGTCTTCTGTGGGGAGCTGTCAGATGCTTCCATCATGTCCAGCAGAGCCAATCCTTGGTGGCTCCAAGACAGACCCACCACTACCCAGGGCCATCAGTGACAGTGATAGTGACTCTGGCACAATGTATTTAAGAAGGGAGAAAGAAACTGCACAACAGGCAGAGAAGGAGGAGTGAGAATATGTGAGGAAAATGCCCCTGAAGACACCACAGTCAATGAAGAAGAGAAGGAGATGCTCCAGGTACAGGAGTTGAGGTTCCCCTGCAGCCCCTGTGCAGCCCAGGGTGAGGCACCTGTGCCCCTGCAGCCCAGGGAGGTCCATGGGGACACAGGGATCCACCTGCATCCTGGGGGAAACCCCACATTCCAGCTGGGATGTCCTGAAGGAGGCTGTGACCCCGTGAGAGTCACCAGAGTTGGCACATTAAGTCAATGCATGAACATTTTGGGTATTTGAGAGTATACTGTTCCCATTTATCTCCTGTTGAAAACACTGTACCTTGTAAAAATGCATAGTTGAATAAATAAATCAACAAATAATAATCTTCAGTGACTCACAGGTTTAAGAACAGAGAGCCAGTCTTCTGTGCTAAATGGTTACTGTTATGGTTTTCTACAGTCTCAGCTGATGAATATTTATTAACTTACAAAACCAGAAACAGCTTCAGCAAAAAAAAAAAAAATATTGGACAGTCTGGTATCTGAATGACTATGCCTGGTCTCAAGTGACTTTTCATAGGCTATTTGAGTGCAAATACTTTCAGGCAAAGCTCAGGATTATATTTGTCTTTTCTTTATGGGTTTCACTGTCATTAAATTAGAGGCTCAGTCTCCTTTTGTTTTGCACATAGTTAAATTTATGCTTCACAGTTTAAACATGGCTGGATATTCTGAAAGTAATGCCTGAGCATAGTCATTGATCAAATTGTCTGTGTGTTCATCTGGGATGCTGGAAGTTGGGTTGAAACATCCCTGATTTAAATCATAGGGCAGAGTTGATTCAGCATTTCATTCATTGCAGATGAGTGTTTTTAATTACTGGTTACTCTGTGAAAAAGAAGGGCCCACAGCTCTATCGTGATCAAAAGTGATCTGGTTGGATTACCTACTTCAACAGGATGGCAAATTGCAATGGGAAAGATGCAGCAAAATACCTGGGAAGCATCATCCAGATGATAGTATCAGCAATTAACTAGAAGATTTCCAGGGTCTGCATCATGGATTTATAGATTTTACTTCTGAAAACCTAGATAGGTGATAACACCAGTCTGCAGATGCTGTCCTCTGACAAACCACTAAAATTAAGCATCACAGTAGTGACCTTAAGCCCCCTTGAAGTTACCTCAGAGATCCCCACTGTGGATGTGGAATCTCTCTCTTCCATAATTATTATCTGTTATGAATAAAAATGGGCGGAGAAAATATTAATCTCCATAAACGCCTTTATTGATCAGCTCTTTCAATATTTGCCCGAGGGGTTTTTGGCTGCCCGTGGTCGCCGTGGAGGAGGAGGGTCCTTTTCAGCTCTGCTGCAGGCAATTCAACAGAGTTGGAGGACTGACCCTCTCTGGGAGCAAACCCAGAGTCCTGACAGTTCTTTGTTTTCTCCTGTGGTCTCATCTCTGGTTTGGTCTTTTTAACTTACGGCTAGTAAGCAAAACCGGAGAAATTAGCTCTTCTGATTCCCCAGGGTCCACACGGCTGAGCATTAGTTCTTATCCGTTTTAATTTTACTTGGTTTTTATTTGATAAGGGTTTTTTGATGTTAAATTTCATCCCGAGATGCTCTTGGAGTCCTTAATTTGCATGCGGGATCAGCCGGGGCGGGCGGTTGGAAGCTCTTGTGGCCGCATGGCAGTTTTGCCGCAGCCATGGCGTTTCGGTCTCACGCTGCTTCACAACGGCGGCACTGTTTGCGGGGGTTTGGGCCAGGGCTTGTGCGGTGGGAGGTGGAACGTGGCAGGCGTGGGTTTCTTTCTTTTGAAACGGGGCAGCTGCGGCGGCCCGAGGCGGGCAGCATGGCAGCTGCGGGCGGACAGGGCGGGAGGCTTTGCAGGCTTTGGGTTTCCCCCCCGCCGGCTCCCGGCCGCAGACGGGGCTGGGGAGGGGCTTTTCCGCGACGAACCGGGGCGGGGATGGGGTTTCTCCACACCGAACCGGGGGGGGGCGGGTGGCCGGCTCTTTCTTTTCTCTCCGTCGGTGGCAGAGCCGGCGGCTCCGCTGCGGCTCCCTCGCCCCGTCTCCGACCTGGGGTGGGGGGGGCGCGGTGCTTGAGAGTTTTTTTGACGGGAACGGGTTCTTTGTTTTTAAGGTGGTCTGGGAGGAAGGAAAGCCACGGAGGTGGCTTTTCACTGTTACATTATAGGATAAACATTTTAAATTTCATTTTTATCATTATCCATTTTAGATCTAGCACAATGGAACAATGCAACTAATGAAAGATGAAGATCAGTTGAGAAAGAAAGAGGAAAGGAGTGTAACCATGAGAATAACTAGATTAGAACACTTTTAAATATACCTCCTAAATTTCTTAGCTGCTTTTTTTCCAGGCAATAGAAATGGGCCTGACACCAAAATCTGGTGTGAATGGACTGAAAGGTTTCTGCAGTTATATTTGATGGCTTCAAATCAGTTATTCTGATTTATACACAGAGTAAAGCCACTGGTCTGTAACCATCTGGCATGAGAATGGTCAGGATAGATGTGTGAGCATAAACTGCCTGTGCACATCTGGGCTACATGTGAGTACATTATACTACTATTACTGTCAGATTCTATCCCTTCCTATAGCTTCCTCACTGCCTCAACTGCTCAGAGCATTATGTCTTAGAAACAGTTTGGCATTGTCCTGGGTTGCAGTGTAGGATGTACACAAAGTATTTATTCTATCACCATCTTCATGAACTGTTGAAACCAGGTGGGCTACTGTTTTCCCAAGCCCCCTGCCTCTTCTGCTAATGGCCGGTTAACGCCTTTGGGGTGTTTTCTGCTAATGACTTTCAGGGTGTCTTCTGCTAATGGCCCATGAGTCACAGGTAACTCCCCCCAGGGGTTATCTCTGTTAATGGGCCATCAAGGACCCACTTCACACTTCTCATGCTATTGTGAGATGCTCTGCCCAGGGGGAGGAGCCAAGCATTCTCACCTGGATATAAGCTGGTATGTGGGACAGTGCAGGGGCACTTAACCACTGGATTCCCAGAGGACCAGAGCTCCCAGACCTTTCTACAGGATCACTGCTTCAGGAAGAGCACCTCACCTGGACTGCTTCCACCATCCTGCTCAGGTTGTATTCTGCCCCTGTCAGTGATCCTTTGTGTTATTGCTTTTATTTTATTTTTACCTTTTTACCTTTCTTCTTATTAAATTATATCTCTGACTTGGAGCCTCTCATTCGTTTTGCTTTCAAACCACAACAGGCATGAAGGATTCTTCCTTCCCATCATCACAGTATCCAGTGAGTAAGAATGGTTGGAAGCATATTTAGATGAAGATTTTAGAAAAATGACAAAGTATATATATATATTTATTTGAAATATATTTTAGAAGACGTAACTAAAACAAAACATGAAAGAACAAAACAATCACAACACACAAAGATTTCAGAAGAGCAGGAAATTTTCATTATGTCAAATTTGACACCCCAGCTCTATTACCATTTATGAATGCTAGAATAGATTATTTTTATATGAATGTTTAATATAAAGAGCATAGACGTCATTGTGTTTTCAGCTTTATTTTTTTCTGCAAGTAAGGAAGAAACTGGAGGGAACTTAAAAAAAAAAAAAAGTGCTGTGAACTGATCATATGCCCCAGGTGTTCAACTAGAGTCAATTAACTCCAAGTGATTATTTTCCTTAGTTGGTACACATTTAAAAGCTGTCTTCATTTTTCCAGGACTACTAATAGAATTCTCTGAATTTGATTTATGTTTTGCACAACCTGTTGCTGCTGTTCCTTGAATTGCATAAAGCAAATGGCCATATTCCACATGCTCTGCTTCCCAACAGGATGTACTTTGAGCATATCAGCTCTATAAATATGGTTAGCAATGCATGGTTGGTCTATGCAGCAGGACTTAGTCAGAGAAAAAAGAATAATTTAGTTTTCTTCAGTGTTGCCTGTGAGTGTTCAAGCTCAGTGGATTCATTTGCTTTCCATCTGCATCACTAGTTTCATTTTTTAGGATAGGAAACATTTCAAATTACATAGAAGATGTGCAGGTTGGGGATGTGCTCATCTGTGATTCAGCTTCATCTTTTGTTTGCTTGTTTTTCTCTAGCCTGTTTTGAAATAAACAGCTGCTTGTGATTGTCTCACTAATAAGGAGAAAAGGCTCTAAGAGGGAGGTAAATCATATAATCCTACTTAAGTCAAAAGTGAGCTGCAATTGCACATCAATGAGCAAAAAATAGGAGTGTTTATTTTGACCAGCAAGTTCTTCCTCCCTTCATCATGCCATGTAAATCCTAATGCATTAGTTGCACTGAAAATAAAAGAGATAACAGGAGTGCGTTTAAGGAGGCAGAACATGAGGGTACTTTTGCCTCCACAGATGGTACTTTTGCCTTTACTGACAGCATGGATTGAGTGCATGGTTTGAACTCCAGGTGTTTAAAGTCCAGATGAGAGAGGGTGAATTTGACTGCAGGTAAACATTTGACTCTGCATCTTCCTGTTCTCGTGTAATGAGTGAAGCCTCAGATGGATTCATAGAATCATAGAATATCCTGAGTCAAAAGGGACCCACAAAGATCTTCAAGCTCAACTCCTGGCTCTGTGCAGGACATCTCAACAATCCCACCAAGCGGCTGAGAGAGTTGTCCAAGTGCTTCCTTAACTCTGTCAGCCTTGGTGCTCTGACCAGTTCCCTGGGGAGCCTATTCCAGCACCCAACCACCCTCTGGGGGAAGAAACTTTTTGTAATATCCAACCTAAACCTCCTTGGACACAACTTCAGGTCATTCCCTTGACTCCTGTCACTGTCGCCACAGAACAGACATCAGTGTCTGCCCCTCCTCTTCCCCTCATGAGAAAGTTTTAACTGCAGTGAGGTCCCTCAGTCTCCTCTTCTCCGGAATGAACAAGCCAAATGACCTCAGCCCCTCCTTGCATTGATCCCCAATGTTTTACTAAATTTGCCCTCAGTCAATGTAAACCACCAGAGCTTGGAAGATTTAAAAACTGCTCCGGACATCCACACTGAAATCCTAAACTTAATAAATGATTCTGACTGTAAGTTTGCTGGACAGAGTGAATAGAAATTATTTGATGACTGCTGTTTTTGTATAGCGGAATGACAAAGGGATTTGGAAATGTTTGGGATTTTATGGACTGCAGATCTTCAGTAACTGTCCACTAAATTAAGTGTTAATCTTTCACCTGAACTATAAAGCCCAAGGCAGTCAGAGTGTGCTGATCTCTTCTACCTAGAGAAGCATCAGTTCTGAACCAACATGGGTATGGATACAGGCCATGACACATTGTCCATTCTTCCCAACATACAGAGACTGTTTCCTGGGTTCAAAGGCTGCCTTGGACTCATTTCTAGTAGAATTTGCTGAATGTTCATAGGCAGTTCTGAATAGCAGAATTCAGCTACATGATTAATTATTTGCATAGAGTGATTTGAAATAACTCATCTCACAGAAAAACTTTGTAGTTTTTTATTGGATTTTAATGTGTTTACTTTCTCTGTTTTCCTTTAGTGTAATCATGGGTTATTTCCATGGATTTTTGTTCATTTTCCACATTTTTGTACTTTCTTGATTGCCATTCAGTTTAAGATTTGATAGAAAAAATACCTGAGAGGTGGTATAGGTCCAGGTCTCTCCAAGGACATTTCCTGAAAAAGAATGAAATCATTATCATATAGTAATTTTTCCAAATTATACATGATGGAGAAGTGTCACATCCAGCTTAACCACTAGTAAACACATTGTAATGAAAATATAGAGGCCTTATTTTGTAACCAGGTCTTTGTTAGCCCAGATTAACCTTAAGTTTCAAAAACATGTCAAGTAAGAACACAGTTGAAAATGTGATCTAAGGACAGCATCTTTCCCAAGTAAATATTTTTCCCCACGCAAGTACTTCACAAAGATAAAGAAATAAATGAAATTAAACCTGACATTGAGAAGATCCCAAAGCACTCAGACTCTTTCATGGAAAGGAAAAAAGTCTCCCCACGACTTCCGTCTAAAATCTGATTGATCAAAGAGCCCTATTCTGATCTCTCCCAGCTGTACTGCTTAGCAGACTTTGAATGAAAGCAGGAGAAATGGAAACATGAAACCAAAGGAGAAATAAAAGAAAACAAAAGAAAAACCCTCTTCATCAGTGTGTCGCTTTGAAGGAATTATTTATACATTTTAGTAAGCCATTCTACTTACCAAAATGAAAAGGTTTATATATGAACAAGAATGTTCTAAGGACAAATTAATTTCAAGATAGATCCTCAGCAGGTGTAAATTAGTGTAATTTGATGCAATTCATAGCCTGACCTCAAACTTCCCCAGATGAGCATCTGGTCTGTTGCGTGTTGTATGTTTTAGCAGGCTAAGTATTATATTCTAAGGAGCTTTATTTTATTTTTGTGATTTTTCTGCACTCAAATCATGCCTGGTAGGTTGTTAACAGCCCCAGAAACTTCAATTGATTTGTTACAAAGTCTCTTTTTATATTGCACTAAACTAAACTCCTTTAACCTTTCTCTATGACACATCTCCAAGGATATTATTCTTGCTGCTCTGCTTCCTCCTAGCTCAAGGGCAATTATGTTCTTGCTGAGGTATTGCAGCAGAGCTGCAGAAAGTGCTCTGGGTGAGGCAAACCAAGCACCTTTCACAGAAATAATGCCACTCCTAAGAGCTGGACTACTCTACCACAGCACACTGAGATGGCATTCTCTTCATTTTCTCTTTGGGACCTGGCACATTTAAAGGGCATTTTCAGCATTTTTCCATTTTTTTCCTCCTTTTCTCATTTATTTTTGACTTCTTCTAGCAATTTTAATTCAAAAGAAGGTTTTCCTACCTACCTTCCTGATTCAGCCTTTCTTCCTCATTAACTTTTTGGGTATCATTTTACTATGATTAATTATTTGAATTCAGTAGCATCCAAGAAAACTGTAGCTAACTGCTAAGATGTTTTGCATAGCAACGGGGAGTCCATGTTCTAAGAAGCACAGTGCAAAAGGAAGGAAGAGAATTAGGGCAGAAATTGAGGCTTCTAAATTCACTATCAAGACATGGCTAAACACCAGTCAAGTCAAAGTTTCACATGTCACAGTTCACATGTTCCACAGCAACTCAGCACCTTATGTAGCTGCTGAATACTGAGCCCAGTGCTTTCTTCTCATCATAGATGTAAAATATATTAAAAATATATAAGTACCTTACCACCTAATAAATGTCAGGTAGATCCATCATGTTGTTAATCATGAACATTTGACTGGCCGTGCCAGTCAATCTATGCTATATTTTGAAATATTCTTTTACACAATTTCTGGAATAATCTCCATGAGGAAAAAAAAGTGGTCTGTCATTTTACGTTTTCACCATAAATCAGTTTAAGCAGCTGACTTATTCCATAGGCTTTTGACATGGATAGACTATGTGATTCTCATTTTAATCCACTATTCCATTTTTTTTTAAACTTCATTTCCCTTAAGATTTGTTTTCACTCCATGATTTGTCATTTTACCATTCTCAAAGGTTCCTACCTTTCCTCAACTGTAAAAGTGACTCAGAAGTTCTTCACCTTCTCCCCAATTATGTTGGCTGATGGTGATTATTTAATACACTTGTTTTTTTGTTTGACCTCTGTGTCTAATTCCTTATAATCATTCTTAAGACAATTCATCTTTCATTTTACAATTGTTTACTTTCTCCGCCATGAAATCACATTATTTTTCTCCAGCATTTTGCCACTTAAAGATCACTATATTTATTTTTGGTGGGTTTTTTTTTTTTTTTTTTTTTTTTTGTTATTTTTACTTCCTCCCAGAGCAAGCCATATCCACAGATTATTAGATTCTAGGTAACTTTTAAATGTTTTTTGATCAATCTTTTATATTCTTGTTTACATCTTGGTCTAATCACATTGGGTTTTGCCTCATGCTGTCTTTCTGACAATTATGACAATATTTATAAAAGAAATGGATTATTTACATGACAGTGACTTGTAACTAATATCTGGGGGTTTATTTTTTTATATATATTCATTAGGTTTCATGATTTGTCAAAATACTTCCTTGACAGCTGTCTCCTCTACAGGATAGAGAAAATGAATGCTTAATATGCACTGTGATTATTTCCTTTTAGCATCCTTTCCAGACTAATGAGGCCTTTATGAAATGACTATTTATGAAATTATATGAAATATGGATAGGTCAGGCATAAATTCTTTTGAAAAGGGACAGGATGTTTGGTCACAAGAATGATGCCTTAACTGCTAATGAGGTAATTTTGTCCATGTCATTCCTCCTCCTGCATTAGCACAATAAAGAGGGTCACCAGTTTGGTCAGCAGCATGGAGAGCCTTTCCTATGAGGAAAATCTGGGAGAATTGGGACTGTTCAGCCTGGAAAAGTGAAAGCCTTGGAGAGACCTAATGGTGACCTTCCAGTGCCTGAAGGGAGCCTATAGGAAGAGAGACTATTTACAAGGGCAGAAAGAGAATGGCTAGATTAGATATTAAGAAGAAATTCTTTATTTTGAGAGTGATGAGGCCCTGGCACAAGCTGCCCAGAGAAGCTGTAGATGCCCCATCCCCGGAAGTGTTCAAGGCCAGGCTGGATGGGGTTCTGAGCAACCTGGGATAGTGGAAGGTGTCCTTGTCTATAGCAGGGGGTTGAAACTGAATAATGCTTAAAATCCCTTCCAATGCAGGCTATTCCAGTATTCTCTGATTCTAAGATAAACCTTGATTCCTCTTCAAGGAGCTTTAATATCCAAGGATCAAAAATATCAGAGTTTAAGTATAATATCAGAATTTAAGTACTGGGGAAAAAAATAAAAAAAACCAAAACAAAAAAAACCCCAACCAAAAAAAAAAAAAAAAAAAAAAAAAAAAAAAAAAAAAGACCTTTATGGAAAGTAAATTAACTCAAGTTGTTTGGATATGTACTTTTAAAGAACAGTATTTATATATGGCTTCAAATAAGCTTTGTCTGAAACATCCTGTAATAACCACTGCTTCTGTCATGGGATCATGGTGAGCACCAGCTGTTAGTGACACAAATAGGTACAAACATGTCCTGTTCTTCTTTTCAGTGCAACACCCTGGAAGACTGCAATGACAGAGCCTCTCATATTGCTGTGCCTCCAGACTCCACAGGGTGTGTGAGACTGTAAGAGTTTTGAGATCTGACCATAGCAGGAAGAGCTTTCCTCACAGTCCTTAATAATCACAACCACTGCCTGGAAAGCACTGCCTTCCCCCAAGTTCTGGGGGGGCAAAAGGAATTGAGAGGGGACACAGCCAGGACAGCTGACCCCAAGAGATACAAGGGATATCCCATTCCATTTGGCAGATTCACTATGTAAACTGAAGACTGGTGGAAGGCAGAAAAACAGAGTGACATTTGGGATTATGGTGTCTGTCCTCCCAAGAAACCATTATTCATGATGAAACCTTACTTTCTTGAAGATGACAAGTAATTAATTAATTCCTTATTTTTCTTAGGTTACACACAGAACTCTTGCTTTATTAAAGCATTTTTATTTCAGCCCAGAGCTAGATTGGAGTACCTGATCCTGCATCAACAGGTGGAAATCTTTACAATGTAGAAAAATATTGTCCAGGAGAGAATGACAAAGTGAGACTGGACTCTTCACAGTGGTGTGCAGTGACAGGTCAAGAGACAACGGGCACAAGATATCTGAACATAGGAAAACCTTTTTTATTTATGTGTCTGGATGTCTTGAGCAGGGAGGGTGGACCAGATTCTGTAATTTTGTAATTCTATAATGTGAGTTGATGTGGGTTTTTTTTTTTTTTTTTTTTTTTTTTTTTTTTTTTTTCTGTTGTTTGGTTTTGTTTTGTTTTGTTTTGTTTTGTTTTGTTTTGTTTTTTCTGTTGTTTGGTTTTGTTTTGTTTTGTTTTGTTTTAACAGAAGTCTCATTTGAAATTTTAACTGCTGTCATTTAATGATACACTTCCATTAGTGCAGATGATTTATATGATCTATCCCAAATGCCTCCCCTTCTCAGCAGGGACAGGGAGCTCATTTGGTCACCTGGTCTCTTGTTTTACCATAATTTACTTTTATTTCTAGTATGAAGAAGTTCTGTCTCAGAGAAACTCTTGGCCTTTTCAGATGAGCTGAAATTTAAGACAATTCAACTTCTAATTTTTTTTTCCTGGTGTATTAGGAAAAAAAATAGTAAATTCTGCAAGCCAAATTAAATATGTAAACATGTAAATAAATAAATATGTATTTTATAATTTATAAGCTTTTTTCCTGCAAAATGTTCAGCCTGTTCTATATATCAACACTTTGAATGAAACAGACAGAGATGAGGAATTACCCTGAACATCTTTCAGTAAACCTTGTATTTTTGTATGGAATTGAATAAATGATGCAAGTCTGCAAGTAGCTAATAATTTAAAATATAATTTTTTAATATCACTGTTTTCTGGTTTTGTTTTTATCTTTTGGAGCTTTTAAAAATCCAGTCAAAGCTGCAGTCAAATGCAGTCAAATCATTATAGAAGGATTAACCACCCTTAATCATTGTTCCAAGGTGTTCTGAAATTAATGTTTAATGTTTTGTTAACATTATCACGGGTGAAATATTTTTTATCTTTTCCTTTTCCATTTAAATTAGTCTCTTGCATCTGATGTTGAAATGTCTTGAGCTCTTAGTTAAGAAATCTCAAACCGAATGAACATAAGAGATGTTATTGCAAAAAACCCCCAGAGATTCAGCAGGAAAAGAAAAAACAGCTAGGGTGAAGCAAAAAAAAATCCAATATAATTGGGAAAAAAGATTACATTTTTAATTAGGAGGTTTAAAAATAAAGCAATAAGTCAGATGGATAAATAATGAAGAAAAAAGCAAAACAGAAAAATGATGACGGTAAAATCAAATTGATATACTACCTAGCCCTCCTTGATGCAAGCCTATAGAGCTAAAAGTGTAACAAAACTAAAAATAAAGTGAAAAGGTCCCCTGAAAAATGATTGTACATGTGTTTTCACATATATAGATATACTATAACCAGAAAATTGAAAATTGCATTCCAGAAATCAGCAAAAAGTTTTGATGGGGGAATTTATACACTGGCTTTAATAAAGCTGAACAAGTGTCCTGACAAAAATAGCAACAGAGCTCTAGATATGAGTGGTGCCCTCGAATAAGGAACACACACCTCTAGAGGTTTACTTTATGAGGAAAAATTCTTTAGAATCATAGTGGTTTTGATTGGAAGGGACCTTATACATCATCAGATTTGGGTGATCTATTACACTAAGTTATTTCTGCAGCAGTTTTTATTCCATAATGAACTATTCCAGTGCTATGCAATAAAAATAAATAAATAAGTAAATAAATAAGTACATAAACTCCCTCAAATACCATCACATAATCTGTGTGTAATGTAAACCTAATTCTTCATGGCCATGAACACAAACAGCTCTGTGGGAGCTGTTTGGACAGGTTTTAGCTCAGACCACAGCCTCAGCTCTAACCACTAACTCTGGTTTGTTTCTGTTTGAGTCTCAGCTCTAATTGCTCTTCTGCATTTTGAGGGCAGGCAGCTTAAAACGAGGCATATTTATCCTTTTCCCTCTCCACCTGCACACAGCCACCCTATTTGCAATGCATAAGAGATTCTGTGAAGCACCTTTTGGCAGCCAGAAGTGCTAAGATGGGCTCCCTCATCATGTCTTTGATGATGTATTTTTATTGGCACCTTAAGGGGAGTAATTTTCCAAATCACTGTTCAAAAACTGCGCTGGATCTAAATGTTCTTTTTTTTTTTTTTTTTTTTTTTTTTTTTTTTTTTTTTTTTTTTTTTTTTTCCCTTTTTTGCAGTCTGATGATATTCCCCGTGCCATCATTGTATCTGAGAGCCTTTTTGTTTCCTGGGGAAGAAAGCAGCAGCTGAGCATGAATGAGCTGTTTGCGTGTGAATCCAAGTGGGTGATGATCATCTGGCTGCAATAATCCCGCGGCTGGCAGCTGCTGGGTGATGTCACACACAGCCCTGACTGACATCACGCCGCCAGCTCGGAGCAGTCGTGTTTCCAGGCACTCATTGCTATTCAGTCTTGTTCAGCCAAGAGAAACACGATTGCTCATTGCCCTCCAGAAAGGCCACACTTCAAAAACTCCAGTGCTACTGCCTGAGCAGCAGGTCTGACTGGAGGCTGAAGGTGAAAAATAGCCTCCCACGTGAATTCCGTGCTCACAAAGTTTGCCAAAGAGCAGAGGCAAATGGGTTTGATTGCCAGCAAATCTACCTTGCTAAATTTCTTCTCTAGTTCATTTTGGTCACTGGAGTCCCACAGGCCATTCCCCTGATGTAGTTCATGTGCCCAGAGCTGGTTTGATCTGCCAGTCAGATCCTAGCTCAGCTCAATCTGAAAAGTGGTAAGCCAGCTGAGGCTGATCTGTTCTGCATCACTTCCATTCCCTCCCAGCTATGAAACTGTGATCTGCAGGGATGCTTCAGTGGCCACTGCTCCCATTGAGCTTGAAAGGGTTAAGACTCTGACTTTGCTAATACAAAGCTTTAATTTGTGAGCCAGGCTTCTGCAGGAGTTCAGGGCAGCCTACACAGTTATGACTTCACTGCCAAGTGCAAGTATCTGACCTTCCCAGGATTTTCATTCACCCCTCACAACTGTTCATGGCAGTGAAAGGCAGCAGCAAGTCAGTAAAAGGCTTCCTTGGAGAAAAAAGGAAAACAGTTATTCACCAGAATGAGATATGGGCACAGGGCCTTCAATCTCACCTATTCTGTGATTCTGTGAGAGAAGAATCTGTTTTGCAGGGTCAGTGCAATGTCTCTTCCAATCCAGTAATTAGTCAGATAAAGTGGGGTGAAACACCTTAATTGTGTGAATAGGGCGAATAACTCTTCACTGGGTTAGAAAAATCACTTTAACTACGTTAGAAAAAAGCCTCTCCACAGCAAGTAGAGCAAAAACTAATGTTGGACTATGTCATCCATTTAGACTCTCAGCTGTTGGGATAAGAAGTAACATAGTCATTCTTTTTCTCCATAAAAGTGCAAAAAATTCCCCATTTCCTACTCTGAGAAAATTCATTAGAGATCTGGCAGAAGATCTCACCAAAAGGAAGATTTTACTTGCCCTGACTGTTTGAGCTTCTTAAGCTTGATACTTAACAGGAAGCTGAGGAATCATCAGGGAGGTCCTACATATTAAACCATTAATATGTAGGGTAGGATTCAGCTCGAGATTAAGACCTTAATTCTGGTGTGAATACATTGCTGTTTACATGTGAACAAGGTGTTCATCATTCCATTGTAGACAGGAAAGACTCAGGACTCTCCTCTGTTGCCAATCACAGGCAATGATGTCTATTTGAAGCTTGTTGTACTCAATTTGTTTGTGTTGTGTTGCTAGGTAGACACATTTTTTTTTTCCTCAAATGAGAGATAGAGGCCAGGCAAGATGCTGAGAAGCTCAAGTGGCACCTGTGTTTGGACAGCTGTATCCAGCATCATGTGTCCAGTAACTTAAAAATATCAATCCCCAGTAAGAATAGATGATTCCACAGGAAAATGATAGCTTAAAGCATTGTAATCTCTGGCTTTCACTTCAGTAGAAGGTGTCAGCTCCCATGATATAAAACAATCCAGGGGTTGTTTAAAAAATAAAACCCCGCAACACAGAAAAGCTGTGGTCTTTCTACTGCCCACTCTTCCTAATCAGGAACATCACAGTCACAGTTAAATATGCTGTGAACCTCATATTATGTTAATGTATTAATGACATGTAAATATTTTCAGAATAAACTACACTCATGCAAATTGAATTGGCTCTGAACTTATTTTATCCTGACAGAACAGTGTATTTGATCTGGGCACAAAGCAAATTAACATTTTCAGAACTCATTAGTATGTGTGAACATCAGGCAAAGGTGACAAATCAGTTTGGTAGACTTCCATTATTTTAGGCCAAAAAGCCAGTCATTTGGGTGTCTTGGGATACCTGATCCAGAACACATTGCAGGCTGTGAGAGTTCTGCCAGTAACTAAAGGGGAATAAAAAGGTCAGATCCTTGGACATGGTAGCTCATGCAGTGACAAAACACAAGGAAGAAGTTTAGACTCCAGCTCTGCTAAAAGATCTGTGGAATTATCAGGTGAAACAGGCTCAGTGGTATTAGGTGGCTTTAATTTGCCGTCATGTAACACTCACTGTAGGATTGTTCCCTTTGGTATTACAAGCCTCTAGTGCTTTATTTTAATTGTTCAATAAATTTCAGAGATGCAGTAATTAACATGGTCGATTAAATATAATCAACTACTTACTTCTAACCGATTGAAAATATAAAAAAAAGAAGATATTTAGTCAAGTGCATCATTAGTCAGTACTTGCTACTAATCTGACATTTGCTACATTTTTATCTTCTCTCTTCACAAATATTTGGTCTATGCAGACAAATCTTGATTTCTTCATGATTCTGGGAGAATATATTGATTTGTATAATTTTTTTTTTTTTTTAACTCAGTATTCAATACCAAATACAGGACTTGAAGGATTTGGGGAATGAATCATTCAACACAATTTTATATTGTCAGGAAAAACTATTTGATTTACTTTTGTAGTCGATGCATAGACATTGATACTTATTTAAAGATCTTTATATATGAAAAAAAAGATAAGAGGGCTAAAGGCAATAATATCTGACTTGCCAGAAATTTCTATCACACGGTGGAAAATACCTGCAATAATTGGAGGAGTGAGATCGTATTAAGTGGTCTTATGTGTTTAAGAACAATCAAAATACTCAGTCTTTGAGTAATGTTTGGGAGAAATAAGCAAACCAAAATGAGAGGACAGAACACCTTTGAGGCATTCTGAGCCAGTGAAAGAGCCCACGTACACAGCTCAGCAGTCCCTGAGTTACCAGGGATGTGAAACAGCCTATCGAAAAGAAGCGATGTGATATATCTTGCAGAAATATCAACCCCTCACTGAGTACTCCTGGATTCCAGGACTTCTTTGGGATATGCTGTTCTGAGCCAAACTTGCCTTCAGGTACAGAGTCAGGCCAGATGTCCCCATATCATCCTCCACACCAAGGTATCATCAGGTGTAGAGTCAAAACACCTTACATCGTTGTTATTCCTAAATGTTTATATCCTTCCTTCACCACAGCACCAGGGCTGACAGAGCTCAATAAAGATTTGGGCAATATTCTCAGTCACATGGCTTGATTCTTTTTGGGTGTCCTATGCAGAGTTTGATTTTGATGATCCTTCTGATCTCTTCCAATTCAGGATATTTTTGTGATCTTGTGATGCTCTGAGAGATCCGTCTCACACAAAATATGTAATCCATACTTTACTCCAAATGAATGAGTAATGTTATCAATTCTTGTAGGATTTCAGGTATATTTTTAAGATTCATGATCAAAACTTATTATTTCCTTCTGACATTCTGTCTTTAGATAAATTTCAAGCTGTTTTGGGCACATGCCTTCTTCCATCAAGGCGGCACATCCCAGAGGGCAACATGCTTGTTTAAGCATGTTCTTCAACACCTCTGTGACTGATAAAAATAAGAGAAGAATGATGACAAGAATCACACCTCTGTCTCTCCCAATCCCTTCAGCTCTTCCAACTCTTTACAAGTTGTAATTTCTGCTTTTAAATGAAGTAAACACAGACAAAGGATATGAGACTTTGCTTCAGCTGCTTAAGGAAGTCCTGGGCAAAGAGAAATTGATCCTCATGGGTGACTTCAATTATCCAGACATTTGTTGTGAAAAGAACACTGTGACTGCCATAAATCCTGCCAACTAGACCCATTTGTCACAAAAGAGTGATTTAGATCACTTAAAGAATAACTGTCAGAGGTGGTTTTAATATGTTGTTGTAAAAGTGTGACTTAACAAAGATTGATGGCAAGGTTCACTCTATTATTTGCTGCATGGATTAAACAAACGCTTTTTTTTTTTTTTAGAATCGAGCTAGAATAATTTATACAGAGAGGAGAGATGCAAACAGGTGAGGAAGAGTTTCTTGTTGAGTTATGAGGTCCAGAAAGAATCCCCTGGCTTTCTAAATTTCTCCTCATGGGGCAGGGTAGTGCAGCTTGAACCAGACTTAGTCCTGGGCTCACTCAATGGCTTATGTCTAAAGGATTATATATATGGAAAGCATATAATAATTAATATTAAACATCAGTTCAATTTGTATTAATTCAGCATGCAATCAGTCACTTACTCAAACAGCACAGAGTGCATTAAATCTATTAATTAATATCAAGGCAGATTTAGATAAAAACCTTGAAAAAATAGGTTGTGAGGACCATACTTAATCTTCACAAGCCATTTCACTTTCCCTATTTATTTCTTTGTGTTGCAGCACACTTGTAAACATGGACTCAGCCCTTGGACAAAAGCAGACAATTTACAGAAGATTCTTATCTCACATTCTCTCCCTCTTGAAAGTCAATGGGCATTTTGCCATTTCATATTATGCTGCTTGATTTTATCAGTTTTAGGGATACTGTAACAATATGCTGAACTCTCTAAATAGAAAATAGTTAAGACCTTATCTTACTAGATCAATACATATAAAGGACCAGATACTGTTCCATTTAATTCAATAAACACTTTACCTTTGATTTCCATGCATACAAAACAGACCTTCAGCATGAGATTATTGTTAAATTCTCATTTAAATTTTAATGAATGATTAAAATTAGAGAAACTGAACTGAAAGAAAAGCAACTGAAACTATAGTGTCCTGTTTCATGTAAAGAATCAATTGAACTGGGTCATAGAGAGTCTAGATAATCTGAACATTTAAAATGTATTAGTATTATGCTTTGCTACAATATGACCATGAGATAAAGTTGTTTGCTGGGAGAATAAAAGCCTAACAGCAGAGGATTGCATAAAGGCTTCCTTTAGTTGGTACTAAACCAACAGCTCTATTTTCAGGCCATGTTTAATCCTTTTGAGTTCAGTGGCTTAAATCTTTCCCTCAGTAAGGAACAAATTAGGAATTGTGGCCTGACAGCCTCAATTCTGTGAATAGCTATGGATTAGGCCAAAGCCCACAGCACACAGTACAACAGTTTTGCAGCAGAATAAGCACATTTTGGACAGGACAGATAGACTTAATCTGCATTTTTTGTTTCTAGCATTGTTTCACACTTTTAAACACAGAAACATAGGATGGAGGCAGATTTAGTCCAAATAGAATGTCTAATATGCATAATGGACTTGATGATTCTGATCGATCTCTTCCAACTCAGCATATTCTATGATTCTATCATATATACAGACTATTGAAGCAGAAAATTATAATAATGGTGAGATGCATACATCACACATCAGAATAAAAACACTGTGTTTAATATGCTGCAAAGTTTAATAAAATAGGTCATTTGAGGAAAGAAAAAGGACATGAAGGAAAAATACATTTTTTCATATTGCCTATTGGACTCAATGTGTTACCTATTTTTTCACCTGTAAATTACAGCACTTTTCACTAAAGGCTGGAAACATCTAGTGTGATATTGAAGTACAATCCACATGCTTCTAACCATGAAAAAATCTCCCTATATTTCTTCAGGGCAGATGTCCCAGCTGTTGACACACACCTCTATTTCTCTAAGTAGTACTTTTGTGTTTTATTGACTTATTCTATGTACTGTTTGGACTATGATGGTAAAATATATCTCATAGAAGAACCTGATGCTAGAAACGAAGAATATTTTTACAAAATAAGAATTAATCAAATATTTTGGTATATGGCACAGATTTCTACTAGAAGATACAAAAAAAGCAGATAGCCACTAGGCAATTTTCTGTTTGTGTCTTTTAATATTCTTTTGTAGAATCTTACAAAAACCACTTCTAAACAATTCTTCAGGACATTCATTATTGACCAGTTTTCACCTATTCCAAAAGAACCAGAGGTTGATTGTTTACCCTTGGAATGATGGAAAAATAAAGGAGGTGAATGTTGTTTTAAAGAGACAATTTACATTAATATGTTGAAATCCCATCCACTTTCCACTGAAATGTGTGGATGACATGAAATCCTCAAAAGCATACGAAGAAAAACCTTTAGTACAGAACATCAGCTGAAAGGATTGTTGAGACAATTTAACTCCTCCACAGTGACAGATGTAAAGAAATAAAAGCAAACAAAAACCTCCCCTCAGAACTCCTTGTAATTAGGAGGAAAAAAGAAAAAAAGGGAAGGGAAGGGAAGGGAAGGGAAGGGAAGGGAAGGGAAGGGAAGGGAAGGGAAGGGAAGGGAAGGGAAGGGAAGGGAAGAAAGGAAAAGAAAGGAAAAGAAAGGAAAAGAAAAGAAAAGAAAAGAAAAGAAAAGAAAAGAAAAGAAAAGAAAAGAAAAGAAAAGAAAAGAAAAGAAAAGAAAAGAAAAGAAAAGAAAAGAAAAGAAAGAAAAATATTAATTGATGCAATGTGAGCAGGAGAGGGGGTGTTAGTAGCTGAACCAATGTCTCAGTGACCAACAGAAGTGTCGTAGAGATGCTTTACACCTCTGAGGCCACCTCAAAAGGTTAAAAAAAAAAAAAAAAAAAAAAAAAAAAAAAAAAAAAAGTTTCCACATAAAACATTTCATCAGGAGGAATAACAGATGGCCTCTTTCTTAGCCTGTCCAGAATAGTGTAATTTGCTTGGTGAAAGGATGACTGAAGACATATTACTACCTGGCTCCTGGAGGTTGCTTTGGAGACAGCTGTTGCAGTTTTCCTAAGAGAAGAAAATGGGCCTGATGGTGGATTGTCAATCATCTTGGGTTACAAAGTCACAAAGACAGAGAGTTGGGATTATACATTTTGCACCATGATTGCAGCATGAGTAACCACTGCTCTGTTCCTTTTTGAATGCCCTGATGTTTCTAAGGGCAGATTTATCAGACATCTTGTCTGCGACATCTTCTTCATCCATATATGACTCCTAGTGCCTCATGCATGCAGTGACATATGATGTGCTGCCCCTGGATGATGATAGATTCAAACAGAAGTGTTAAAATAGTTTTTCTTCCTTCCACTGAGGACAGGGATCTACCTCTGTATTTAGTATTAATCAGAGGGAGCATCAGTCAGGAGTGGCTGCAGAAACTTAAGCTCTTAAACTCAATGTATTGTGTAAAAAAAATCACATAGGGAGGAGAAATAAAACAGTGAACACTTTTTCTGGCATTCATGTACACACAGGCCACTAGCGTCATTCTCCCCATTTTTTTTTTTTTCTGTTTGTGTGTTCAGTGTTCTTACTGGTGTCATCTACTTGGACTCATGCAAAGCATTTGACTCTGCCCTGCACAACCACCTTGTCTTTAAGGTGGACACACGTGGAGGTGACAGATGGACACTTGGTGAATAAGGAATTGTCTGGATGGTCACACTCAAGGAGTCAATGGCTCAGTGTCCAAATAGACACCAGTGACCAGTGCAGTTCCCTTGGGGTCAGTGCTAGGACCAGCACCATTTGACAACTTTGTCAGTGACATCAAGGGCATCCTCAGCAAGGTGTTTTTAGGCCATGTAATGTACATTCAGCAACAGAGGATGGTGAAATAATTTCCCCCTCTGAAGAGGACTATGACCTTAGCCATCTTCTGAATGATTATTTCTGCCTTTTACTGGAAAGGCAAGCTGAAGTCACTGACCTTTTAATTCAGATGCCTACACTGTGTCTAAGGTATACAGATTAGTCTAGGCAACAGAGAAAAAAACATTTTGAGAATACCACTTGTCTATGTCTGCGTCTGAAGGTAAGCAGAAAGGTTTCACAGTATTGCCTTCTTAACCTTATTCCTCCACAAAGGAAGAGATGAAATAGAGTTCTCAAAGATTTTAGTCACTTGACATGCCGTTCAAGCATCAGGATTTCCAGGAATACATACCCCTGACATGACATTTTTAGGAATGATAATGAAAATCCATCTATTTAACTTCATTGTCTTTTCTAGATTGGTGTCAGGATGATGAAAGCAAAATGTTCCATGAAAAATAATTCTGTGGAGACAGCTATGAATTTTACAACTTTAAAGCTACACAGAAGTTGCCATATTGTAAGTTACAGCTAATTGACAGGACCACAGAACCAAAGAATCATTGACTTGGAAGGGAACTCTTGAGATCAAGAATCCCAACATCCTGCCCAAGTAAGGTCAACTAAAGCAGATTGTGCAGGACAGTGCCCTGATGAAGAATCTGCAGTGACTGGTCAACCTGTGACAGTGTTGTCACTCTCACAGTTAAAAAGTGTTTTCTTGTGCTTAGCTGGAATTTGATGTGTTGTTTTTTTTTTTTTTTTTTTTTTTTTTTTTTTTTTTTTTTTTTTTTTTTTTTTTTTTTTTTTTTCCATCAATTACTTCTTGTATCACTTGGTTACTTTTGGAAGTCTGTCTCCCTCATCTTCATTTTCTCCATTCAGGTGTTTATAAACAGAGGGATAAAACCCTCCTGAGCCTTTCATTGCCCAGTTGAACAGTCCCAGTTCTCTCAGCTTCTACTCATTTGAAGGGTGTTCCAATCCCTTTATCATCTAAAGTCTAGGAGATTTTGTTATTGGTTTGGGGATTTTTTCCCTTTGGGTTTTTGTTTTCTTTTCTAAGACACACAACCCACCATGAAACACCATCACTGGAACAGACGGTTCCGTCTTGTTCAGGGTAAGGCATGCAACATTGCTGTCTGTTGGTGTTTTATTTGCTGTATGGTTTCACTAAGAATTCAGACTTGACAACTAGTGGAAAAAAACTGTATACATTTTTTCCCTCATTTGAAACCAAAGGATCAGCTCATTTCACTGTTTTTCAATTTTATTTTTTTTTTTTTTACTGTGAAAGTTTAGCCAGTACAGTTTAGCCATGTCTTTGCTCACTTGTTTTTCCCACCTTCCCAGTTTCCTGGCAGTTTGCCTAGATAAAAGCTGGAGTTGTACTCAAAGAAACTATCACTTTTCAAGCTAATTTTCTTTCAGATAAGACCTGATTGACTGCACAGATCTCAGGGAAAATCTTCAGCTGGAACAACTGATTAGCTGAAGAGGAGAAATCTCCACCTGAGAGTAGAAAACCTCCAAACATGTCTTGTCACTTGTGATTGTGTAAATGTATGCAGAGTTCTTCAGAGTAAGTGTTTTTTATTAATTCAGCAAGTTTTCTAGATGACCTTTATCTACTGACAAAGTAACGTTTTTCTGTGGAATTGAATTTTCATCTCTCTTCCCTTCCTCCACCCCCTAAAATTCATACCAAGTGCTCTCCAGAAGGATTTTGAGTAAAAATCAAATGTATTTAGAAGAATAGCCTTTCCACAATTAGCACTAGGTGTGATCATTCTGGAACAGGGATCTTAATTCAGGAAATCATCTTAGGCCTTGAATTACCATATATGTATCATATGTTTTAATCATGTATAGATTTGATAATATATCCATGCACTTCCAGGAATAAATACTGTCTTGAAAGAGATACTGAATTGTAACTTCTAATGCATGAATGCTCATAGTACTGAATGGATGCATTAGGGGAAACTCAGATTAAGTTAATTATTTAATTAAATTAGTTAATTTTATGAGTAAATATTAATTATCATTAATTCATTTACCCTGAGAGTTAGTTTATCTATGCAAAAAAACACCTTAAAAGAAAAGTAATTCTTTGGAGAAAAGAAAGTAAATTATGCTTTTGCTAATAGAGTTTGCCATATTGTCTCAAGGTAGGCTAAATTGCAGCAAGAGGGTAAGCCCAAGAGTAAATATGATTTGTGGTTTATTTTATTAGTGTTCAAAGATTATCCTGTTAGATGGAGAATATTTGCCATGGAAAATTGATCCTGTTAATTTATCTTTGTTTAGAAAACATTAGAGGTGATGTTTAGATCATACATTAACATTTTATCCATAATATGGAAGATCCAGATGCTCATGTTGTGCTTTTAACTGTGATTGCTTGCTCTTAAACGCCTTCTTATGGATTTTTACATTTATGTAAAGTGACAATTAAACTTCAATTATAAGTTCATTCTGGAGCTTTATTTTCTTTGGTTTAAATTAAAGGCTTTTTTTCCCCCTGTAAAAAACTGTAAGTTGCTTTCTTTCTTTGCTCTGCCATCTGTGTCACTGCACACTGGTCTCTTAATTTGCATTCTTTAGGGATGGTGTCTGAGCCCTGCTGAAGCCAGTGGTCATTTAGCAAATCACAGTGTGATTGTGGAGTGTGGGGGGACAAGGGACATCTCAGTGGCATGAAGCTGTGTCAGGGCAGGTATAGGTTGGAAATAAAAAAGAAGTCCTTCCCCCAGAGGGTGGTTGGGCACTGGAACAGGCTCCCCAGGGGAGTGGTCACAGCAGCAGTCTGATAGAGTTCAAGAAGCGTTTGGATATCTCTGGCACATGGTGGGATTCTTGCAGCTGTCCTGAGCACGACCAGGAGCTGGACAGGTTTCTCCTTGTGGGTCCCTTCCAACTCAGGATATTCTATGATTCTGTGATCTCCTATAGAAATGGGAATAAATACATGTGTGAGTCAAGGTCAGTTGCATCAGCACCTACTTAAAATCACAGTAGCATGGTCTAAAATTTCTAGTCCAGCACAGCATACCCTGTGGTTACATTTCTTGTTTCAACCTCACTGTAATTGACTGCAAAATCCAAGTGGTGAACCACACTCTCAGATTGGCAGAGCACCACCTCCAACAGCCACACATTAAAATCGCTACTCCTAGAATAAAGCCTGAAGGAGGAAACTTGGTGATGTTCAAGCACATTAATTTCCCAAATAACTGTACTCTTGACAGGTAAACACAGCTGGCGATCAGTTGAAAAAATAAAACCAAAAACATAAGCAAAAAGATGTTAAATGAGTGATACAGAACAACTTTCACTGGACAACTCCAAACTCTTCATCTTGAACTCAACCATAAATGAGTGATTGAGCTGAGGCCAGGAGAGGCTGTGGCAGAGAGCAAGGCTGGGCTGCTGAATCAGGAATAGATGCAGGAGATGTCTGTTCTGTCAAATCATGGTGCAGCTTGAGAGGTTCTTGATTCCCCAGGCTCTGCAAATGCTGTGTCTTCTGTCCTGCTGTGGCAAATGTCAACGCAGGGTTCAAAACCTCTAATGAAACTGAAATAAGGAGCACCCAAGAAGAAGAGAACTGGAACGTTTTCAACAAATCAGAAAGAGGTAATCTGATATTTTTATTTTTTCACAACTAAAATAGCTTGTGTTAAGAGTAGAAGTACGTTGAAGATTGGATAACTCTGTAAGTGAATGGGAGGTATATTTTTAGTCATTGTACCATTAAACAGGCAGATTATCTTGTGATTAAAGCTACTTGTTAAAGCCAATAACAAAGATTGTCCAGTCTGTGATCTGCTATATCAAATCAACAAAACATTGTTTTGATTTCCTGTCATTTGCTAGATCCTCTAGATCTTACTGCAGCTGAAAGTGGATGTGAAAGTCCACCCTAGACCTGAAACTCCTCTTGATATGCAGGAGAGCCAGGGAAATTTGAATATGTTCCACACTGACTTTGTGTGCCTGGAGCACTGCAGTCACATTGATGAGGCTAATAAAAGAAAAAGAAAATCAGAGCTCATATAGACATGGAAATAAAATTAAATAAATTGAATTCTTTATATATCTTTTTTTCTGGCTCTAAGCAAAAATTTTATCTGAAGAGAGAAAGAAATCAATTTGCCTTTAGATATAGTTTTAGCTGTTCTGAGTGTTCAGAGTTTTACTTAAAATGGTCAGTTCTGTTCATTTTGTGCACTTGAGTTCGTTTTAATTAAAAACAGCTTTAACAACTGGTTTATGTTGTTAATTTTTTTTTCCTGTAGGATATTAATGTATTAAAGTTGCTGTTTTATTAAAGTGAGTATATCAGTCCAGAAACTACTTTTGTCCAGTTCTCTGAGATATTTTAGGGTCAGATTTTCTGGCTGCTCAGGTTTCTCAATCCATTCTGCTTTAAGGACATGTTTGTGATTATTTCACAAAATAGAGAATTCAGCCAGTCTTGCATCTATTTAATGTATATATTTTTAGACAAAAAAATTGTTACTTACCTTGCTCCAATAATCCAAGGTATAGTGTTTGAACACTAAGACTCTCTCAAGACTGAACATAAGGACTTCAAAGCACTTCTCTTTACTTTTATTTGTTTTTATGCAGAAGAAAAAAAAACAGTGGCATGATGGATTTATTTGGAGAAAGATCATCCCAGAAACAGAAGCCAGTGATCCAAAGAAACAAGAAGGCTGACAGGGTGAAAGGAGAGAGAGAGACAGTCCTGCAAGAAAGACTGAGCTCCTGTTCTTCATGTTTTATCCCTCAGGATCTCATTATTTCCCACCTCTAACACCTTCACGTCAGCATGCAGCTCTGAGTCCTGCTCATACCCCAGTGCTGCTCCCCTCCACAGAACTGAGATATTTCCCTCAGAAGCACTGTGGGTTTGCAGGGTTCAGAGCAGAAAACAGATGGAGTATCAGCTCTCTAGTGTGGCTGAAAGAATCAGGATGACTAAACTCAATGCTCTTGGTGCAGAGGAAAGTGGCAAAGGACAGGGAAAGGAGAGGATAGAAACAATAGAATCCCTTACTGTGAGATAAATTAAACTCACTGACTTAATATGCAAGGGGCTGTATTACTTCCTAGACACGTCAGATAGCTGGAGAATCCTATAGTATGTTTTATATTGTCAAAGTTTGGTTGACACCAGCTGATGTTTTTGAAGCAAATTAGGAAGAAATTCTTTTCTGCAAAAAGTGGTGAGGCACTGGACCAGGCTGACCAGTGAAGCTGTGAATGCTCCATCCCTGGAATTTTGCAAGGCCACCTTGGATGGGACTCTGAGCAGCATGGTCTAGGTGGAATATGTCCCTACCCACAGAGTGGGGGTTGGAACTAGACAATCTTTAAGATCCCTTTTAACTCAAACAATTCTGTGCTTCTATGAACTCTTGCAAAGCCCTAAAGCAATTCCCTCTCTGTAAAGAGTTGAGAGGAAGACACGCCTTTTGAGGATTCACATCTCATCAGCTTGAAAAATCGACCCATCATGCCCAAGAGCATGGAGCTTTGCCCTACAGTCTTGAATCTTGAGATTTTGTGGTTGTTAATAGAACACATGAAATTACCCTGAAGTTGATGCACACACCTGGTAAGGAAGGTCATTAATGATTTGCCAAGACCTTTAACAGGCCAAAATAAAATCTCTAAAGTAATAAAGTGCATAAAACATGATACCAATCTCCTTGTATCCTGAGACCAGCAAAAGTAGTTTCTATTTCTTGGTGATTTTAAGTACTGCTGTGTAGTTTCCACTCTCATTAGCCAGAAGTAGGGGAGAAAGTTTACAGAAAACTGCAAACCATAAAGGAGAAAGTATTTTCATTTATTTCTGTTGCTGCCATTCTCTTCAGTGCTATTAAAATCTCACGTATGAAATGGTGGTTCTCTGATTTAACAAAAAATTTCTTCCAGGCAATTTTTTGGTGAGTAAAGCTGTTAGGTAGGAAAGGTGTTTTCTCCCTTCATAATCAATGCGGCACTGATTATGTTGTTGGTGGTATAATTAATATCATTCTGATTTTCTGGATGATCTTACAAAGCCAAAATAATCCTCGTGACGTTAACATGGTTGTTCCAGATCCCCAGATAATTAAATTAAGACCGTGTGACTGTGATATTGAAGGAATAGGGACAATTCTTTTGAAATAAATTAACTGATCTTTCAATTTGTTGAAGCTTAATCAAAATTAACAAATTTAAAGGCTTGCATTGTACTCAAAATCTTGATCAGAGATTTTTTTTTCGCTCATTCTTTCAGAAAGGTGTGTTAGGTATGGGATTTTTCCCCTAGGAGGTTGTATTACCAGACATTGTTTTCAAAAATAAAGCATTTCTCTTGGGCTCCTTTGTCCTTCTTTCATTCTGTGTCACAACAAAAAATCATTACTTTTTTTTCCTGTTCTCAAAAAACATGTCGCAACTCTTCATGGCATATCTGAGCTGAGTGTTGACTTCTGAAGCTTCTGCCAGAAGATGTTTAATAATACTGTCACTCCCAGAGAATCCACGCCCTGGCAGGTTCTGACAAGGTGCAAAACATTGGACAGGTGTGAATTTACCATCCCCACTTCCCCTCCAACCCTGAGCCAATGTCTGTAGGAATTAACTAAAGGGAAAACTTTGAGAAGGAAAGTCACAGTGTACCTCGTTTTTGGAAATATTTCCTTGCTGAGGAGCAAAGCAGCCACAGAACACTCGTAGAAGACTCTGCATCTTTGTTTCTCTGTCTTTATAACACATATAACAAATAAAATCTTGAAGTCTGTTTGTTGGCATTCAGTGCAGACATTTGGTTACACAAGCCCACATAACCCTGTGTTGTCCTAGAAGACAGCAGAGGAACTTTCTGGCATTGCCATCTTTCAGAATAATTCCAGTTAAACCTAAACTAGATATAGAAAAATAGTCTGAGGGTCTAAATCTTTGGTTCTTTCTCTCTCTGCTAATAACTCACCTTAGTAATGAACTATGGCCAAATTCCTTGAGCTGCCTTATTTTAGAAGGTGTTATTCTTAACAAAAAAGGAAAAAATAAAGAAAAAAAATTAAAAAAGCTTGGCCTCAGAAATATAATACAGAGCAGCTCATTTAGGCACATGCAGTCAAGAACCATATACTCAATAATCCCAAATACTCATTTATCAATATAAATGATGATAGCTAATTGTGTGAACAGTGAATTTAAGTGAAAAAATTAATATAATTGAAAATTTTACTTTGTGTTAGGGAACAGGAATTATCTGGCAGACAGGAAAGCATCTCACCAAACAATTAATTCAGAAGAACTACATATCTGTTTACTGGGAATTGAGAGCTTCATGTCTCTCCCTGACAGGTGGTACTTTCCAGCAGAGGTAAATATAACATTCTTTTACACTACAGTAGTAAATCAGTGGCCCAAAAATAAGGAAACAAATTCTAAATATTAGCAAATCCTGAAAAATTAAGCAGTCCTGAACATAAGGAAATTTTTAATGTAAAGCTCTCTTAAGTTGCTTTACACTCTCTTGGCCATAAAAATGTTTAAATAATAATAGTAATAAATAGTAAATAAATAGTTTAAATTCAGAGAAGGCTGGAAAGGGAAAATATTTTCTATTATTAATGATGAAACTAAACTCTTGAACAAGTACTTATTTAGAGCCTAAGACCAAGGATTTGAAGGATTTTTTCTCATCTTCTTCCTTGGAGATTGGTCCTGATGATTTGAATATTCTTAGTTTCATCTTTACTTTTGTGGGTAATTCACTGTCCCACAAAGTGCCCACAATTACAGAACATTTTAGGATGGAAGGGTCATTTAAGATATCAGCTAGTTTGACTCGCCACTCAGAACAGACAAATTCCACAGCAGATCTGGCTGCCCAAGTCCTGTCCAATAGTGTTTGAAACATCTACAGTGATGGATGGTCTAAAGCAGCTTTGGTAAACTTGTTCCTATTTTTGTTCATTGGCAGCAATCACATGGACTGAAGAATTCCTGTAATTAAGTCTCCTAAGGATTCTCTGTGGGAAGGTGACATCTTGAAAAATTAATGGTCACAACACTTTGCAAAATGACTAGCTCATGCCAAGAGACAATAAAAACAGCTAAATTTTAGAAAATAAAGGAATAAATAAATCCTAAACCAACCCCTCCAATTTTCCCACAAAACTACTAATGATCTGGGAATATTTATATTTTTTTAAATAATGGCCCTAGGCAGTAACTTTTCCAGTGTCTAACCAGTTCTCCTCTCTCTTTCTGTCCCAGGAGAAGCAGTGAGTTTTTTCTAGATGTATTAACTCTTAGAAATATATCAGACTTTTTGAAAACTTCATCTTCAAGATCTTTTTTCTCCTGTTGCATTTACTTTTAAGGTTATTATGATAGAAAAGGAAATGCCAAACCCCTTGCAGGCAGGTAAACCACTGAATTCAGAGTCATGGTGCATCTCTGACAGAGAAACATCTGACCCCAGCTTTGTCATGTACAAATGACAATTCTTCAAATGTTCATGGGTCACATGGGAAGTTTCCCATGTTGAGGAATCACAATGACACATATAATACCTGTAGGAAAAAAAGGTCAGTGTTAGAAACAGGAGTTTAGTAGAACAAACACCACAGGACTCTGTGACTTTTAAACTAAGACCCTCGTGAAGAAAAGAAAATATTCCCCAGGAGCTCCTTGATGCCAGCTTTGGCATTAAAGATGATGGTTGTTACCTGTCATGTAGGAACTTTTCCCTAGGTCAGACTCTTCTCTGTGGTGCCCAGTGACAGGAAAAAGGGCAATGGGCACAAGCTGAAACACAGGAAGCTCCATCTGAATGTGGGGAAAATCTTCTTTACTGTGAGGCTGACCGGGCACAGCAGCAGGCTGCCAGAGAGGCTGTGGAGGCTCCTTCTCTGGGGGCTTGGAAAACCCACCTGGATGTGAACCTGTGTGTCCTGGGTTGCAGTGTAGGATGTACACAAAGTATTTATTCTATCACCATCTTCATGAGCTGTTAAACCAGGTAGGGCAGTGGGCCCCCTGCCTTTGGGCTCTTCTGCTAATGGCCCATCAATGCCTTGCCCATGACTCACAGGTAACTCCCTCCAGGGGTTATCTCTGTTTAATGGGCCATCAAGGACCCACTTCACAACTCCTCATCCCATTGTGAGATGCTCCGCCCAGGGGGAGGAGCCAAGCATTCTCACCTGGATAGAATCTGGGATTTGGGACAGTACAAGCAGCCCTTACCCACTGGATTCCCAGAGGACCAGAGCTCCCAGATCTTTCTACAGGATCACTGCTTCAGGGAGACCACCTCACCTGGACTGCTTCCACCATCCTGCTCAGGTTGTATTCTGACTCTGTCAGTGGTCCTTTGTATTATTGCATTTATTTTATTTTATTTTACCTTTTTTACCTTTCTTCTTATTAAATTGTATTTCTAACTTGGAGTCTCTCACTTGTTTTACTTTCAAACCACAACACTGTGCAACCTGCTCTGGGTGGACAGACCTGCTTTAGCAGGGGATGGGTTGGACTAGAGGTTTCCACAGGTCCCTTCCAACCCCAGCCACCCTGAGATGCTATGAAAATAGTTTCCATTTCTACAAAAATAATGTGATTGTCTCTAAAGATCCCGTGGATCCCACCTGCTTGTGCAATTTTTGTCATTTATATCACAGCATAATCCCACTATATAAAATACTAAAAGAAATTCTTCATCTCCATTTTAAGACTGAGGAAAGTTTTTGAATAATTTGTGAAAATTAATTTCTCTGTAACAATTTTTTGTAGCAATTAAACTGATGTTCTGTTTTTACAGACCGTTTTGTGAACAGCTTAACCCTCTCACTGTAAATATAAAAAAAATACAAGTACAAATACACTGTGGTTTTATGATTTCTTTTAAGAAAACACTGAATAAGCCTTTTTTTTTTCTCATTGGAAACAGATAAAATAATTTTGGTAAAATACCAAGTTATATCTCTTTGACTTACATCTGACAGATAAAATGCATAAATTTTAACATCTTCTTTAGGCCACATGCAACAGTTTATTATTTTCTTAAAACATAAATACACCCTACAGTATTTTCTTCAATGATAGCTTCATAGAGGAAAAGGGATTTAATTTTACTTGTGACATGGAGAGTGACAAAACATCCATTATCTGCAGACAGGAACTGAGCCAATTTTTGAATGTGTTTGATTTTTTTTTTTTTTTTTTTTTTTTTAATGTTCCACACATGTTCCCACAGGTTTCTGGTAAGAAATTAAGGCATAGATGGAGAATTTACTTACCTGGATATTATCCAACAACTGCTCTTCCAGTTGAACTATTTTGATGATTAGTTGACTAAAGCCATCCAGCTGAATCTCACTGGTTTTAATTGCTGTCTCCTTGAAGCTGTGGAAAATAAAAAGGAATTATGTCTAGTATCACACTGAGGCTGCACATAAATGTTTTCTAGGGATTTTTGCATTTTTATTCTATTTACACTAAAGAAAACAGAACAACAAAAAAAAGATCTGCTGTTGAGGTGAGCCTAATCAGTTATTGTGACAGAAATTTCTTTGTCAGCAGTTAAAAAATGTCCTCATCTTTAAGTTTCAATGGCAACTCAAACACGAAATTAGTGTAGAGCCTGATTTATGTACAGTGTGGTTATGCCTTTTGAAGCTTACAAAGTCACCAGATTGAGCAGTAGCATGAAGGACACTGAGGAGAAGCCTCTGGAGAAACTTTACATGGTTTATGTGTCTCACATTTTGAAAAAGCTGTTACAGAAGAGACTGACTGGAAGAGAATCTGCAACTCACAGCCCATGGGGAGGAGCCTGTGTTGTCCAGCCTTAAATATTAGAATTTAGACATTGATTTTAAGATATTCAGGCTCATTTAATGAGGAACAGTTACTATCAGGAGCTACTAATCAAAACCTATGATATCCAAGATAATCAGGACAAATTAATCTCTAGGGGTCTGCTTCTCTATACAAGCATTTGAGGGACTGTGGAGACTGGCTTAGACTAGATGTTTAAATTCTGGAAACATTCTCTTATGTCAGATGAATCCTAATTTAAGTCTAAAATGAAAACAAACCAAAAAAAAAAAAAAAAAAAAAAGAAAACCAAAGCAAACAAAATCCCACCCCAAAATACAAAAAAAACCCAAGTCGAAGCTAAAAGACAACTAACAAATAAACAACAACCACAACAAAAACACAAAACACCCTACTCCAAAACCTACAGATTGCATACATTGAACACATTAATATTCCTAAACAATTTTTTTTTTATTTTAGACTAGATCAGTACAAATTATATTCTTTCAGAACTAACAAAGTATATGGTCAATATGGCTTTTCTGCAGTAAAAAGAATAGTTGAACTGTTAAACTGACTTCATTTGTTCATCATCAGAAAATCTATCTGATTTTAAAGGGGAACAGTGCACAATGATTTAGAAAAGCCAGTGAATAAAAGACCAGGTGGTATAAGTAAGGGCTATTAACTGTTGCTGAAGGTGTATTCCTTTGTATGTCCTAAAGATAAAAAGATGTCTAGGCATCCTAGCTGAATATAGATTGAATCAGTAATTATTTATTATTATTATTATTATTAAGTTGTAGTTAGGGGAGGGAGAAATACAAACACCTCCTCCCCACCAAAACAATTACCCAAACCACAGCAAAACAACCCCAAGAGCTTTAGAAAGTCTGTGTCTGACCTCTCAGGATCAATTTTAAAGCATGTAATAAATTAAGTAACTGGGCATTCTTTCCTATCCTACGGAAAAATGCCTCTTGATGCAATTAAATGGCACAAGATTTAGAAACCCAGACCTACCAGTCTCTTCAGCTTGTGACAGCCAGTCATGTGTGAGAAAGGTCAGTCATGTAAAAGAAATTAAATGAGTTCTGCAAGGATTTAACTGGAATTGATGCAAAGCTCTCCAAACAGGAAAGGTGATGAAAAGTTCAATCAAAGTCAGATGCAAGAAAAGATGCTCATTAATATCCACATCTCTTGGTCACAAACACCACACAAATCTGTATGGCAGGACTGTGTATTTAATGATATGATGAAAAGTGATATTCATGAGACAAAAATGTGCTCCATCCCACCCCAGCACTATATATTGCAAATTCTGCCAATACTCCTAGAAAGAGTAAGAAAATATTCATATCTGCAGGAGGATTTTATTAAAGGAAGAAATGCATTTAAGTGAAGTCAAATAAATAGTGTGTTACATGCTGAAAATAATACAGTTGCTATTATTTAGATGTTCAACATACTCTAGGACCTCTCTGAAAACTTTTTAACATCAGAGAAAACTTTTGACATTAGAAAGGAAAGGTAATACCAAGACTATTAATGATCACTCACTGACTTGAAGAGGCATTTCAATAATATTGCATTCTTGTATACACACTTAGTACAATAAAGCTTCACACTTGAAGTGCTCAGAGATGAAGATAGCCAAATTAATTTACCTAATTACAAAAGAGATCTCTTTTAGCAAATTCTAAAAAAATTATGAGCAAAAATCAAATAGTTCTTCCTATGCTGCTTTAAATAATACCCATTTCTGGTTTAGTAATTTATTAAACAAATTGGCTGATTTGTGTTTATTATTCTATGCTCTGATTTTTTTTTTTTTTTTTTTTTTTTTTTTTTTTTTTTTTTTTTTTTTTTTTTTTTTTTTTTCATTTTGTAGGCACAAAGAACACACAGAGGTGAAACTTTTCAAAGCAGAGAAGACGTGCCACACCGACTGGTGAATAACTTGCCAGCATTAAGTATTTAATTTCAATATTTCTGGTCAAGGGACCTGCATTGTTCTTGGTAAGTGAAGGACAGGCACCTGTAGCAACAGCTCAGATGACAATTTGAAGAGGACTAAAGGGAGATATAGTCAAGTCTTCACCTTCCAGCTAAGGAGACAAGCAGAACTACCCCAGAGCTGCAAGAAGAGAGACTGGTGACCCAAGAATGCCAATCTATGTTACACTCAGGTCACTGCTAAGGACATGTGTTCCTACTGATCAAGAGCCTCAGCTTGAGAGAGTTGGTTTACCCAGAGAAGGGCTGACTCATTGTTATGAATAAAAAAAAAAAAAAAAAAAAAAAAAAAAAATCCAACAACCTCCTCCAAGACCATACAGAATCCATATCTCAATTTTTTGGCATTTTACGAAATTCAATTGTTTTAGCCCATGAAGAGTAAGATAAAAAGCACTTCCCAGGATCCAAAAATCACTGAAGTCTAGAGCTGATATTGTTGTTTCTCAGAAGATAATGACTGATGGATAGAACTATAAAGAAGCATTCTTGTGTGTTATTTAATGTAGCACACTGCATTCTTGATTTTTTTACCCCATTTTTATCTATTTTTTTTAACCTGTGCAGACATAGTTTCATGAGATACTTCCCCTCCCCGTGAGAAATAATGACACAAGAAACAGCCTCTGAAAGATAAGATCCAGAATTATTCACAAATGATGGATGCTATCGACCCAGGTATGAACACTGAGGTCAGGAACAACTCATGTTCTAGTGGCATAGACATGAAGCTGAGTACAGAACCCATTTAAGGAGGGCTTCATTTGTTTAGATGCTGCTGAAGTAAGTGAAAAAAATAATCTAATTATTACTTTCAATAGGTTTATTTCTTCTTCTGCATTTTTCTCATTAATATTGTTACTTTCTTTAGGATTCTGCTTGATTTCCTCTTAACATCTCTACCTACAGCTTGATTGGGAGACAAGAACATGTAATTATTTGATCACTTTTCATTTCAGCTGATTAAATAAAAAAGGAAGCCTTTCCTTGGGTCAAAGGTTATTACAATGCATAATTAATTGTCCAATATCATCATAATCAACAACTTTCCAGTTTCAGCATCTTTGCATCTACCAAGAGAAAGGCAGCGTTAAATGAAGGTGTTTAATCACTGGTGCATGATTTGCCAGAAATGGATTTCTCTAAAGGAGCATTCAAGCAGTTATTAGGAAAGGTGCTGAAGTGAAACCACCCTCCTCTAAGCACACTGGATTACACTGGTTTGCAGGGAATGAACTTACATCTTATTGAACAAAACATTTCAGTCACAAGTTCCATCTCCATCTGCTTAATGAATTGAAGTGTCATGAAAATTTGAAGAGGCAGCCCAGGAAAACAGAAATGTAATTTAATGCAACAAAAATCATTTACTGGCCAACTGTACGGTATTGATGGGATTCCAGACAAAGCATTTAGGTTATGGCTGTTGTTACAAGAAAAAGCATTTAAGTTGTCCAGTGAGTCATACGTTTAAAAGAAGATTTTCTAAAAAACATAAAAAAAATTCACAGGAAACTAAACTTTTCACAGGCTTCTAGATGACCCAATTGGCAAAGCAGTAAATCTAATTTCTTTAAGAAATGGAACTGAAAATCATCTCTGCATCTTTAATGTAGTCAGAAAAACATATCTGGCATAACTTTCTCAAAAATCACCTAAAATCTGAGGCTGTCTGATAAACATGTACTGGTTAAACTCTTCTATCAGTTCCTGTTGTTTATCTCATTGTCTCTGTATTTTTGGATGCAATAACTCAATTTACTGCATCTGGAATATCCCCAGACACCATTAAATGGACACCCACTCTGCTTTCCTCTTCTCAATTTCCCTGACACAGATAATATTTTATATTCAAGATACAAAGCTGGCTGGTAATGTACCTCCTTTCTCTTTTTCTCTTCTTTCCCTCTTCAGTTCATTACTTAGTAATGTAAGTATTTGCATATTGTCTTTTTCCTGTCTATTAATTGAATTTTACCCTGTGATGGTTTTGTCTTCTTTTGTTGTCTGCCAAGGTCAGGATGTGTACACGGGAAGCACCAAGTTCGAGTTTGGACTTGGAATGTTCATTATATCTTACCTATTTACAGTATTTGCACACTCACTGCACCATGAGCTTTAGAAAACAAAGGTACAAAGGAGTACTTCTTACTCTTTCCAAGGTCTTTTAAATGATAACTACCCAATACCAAGATGACACCTATATTATTTATGTTTTTGACCCAAAAATGAGCACACAAGGCCCGCAATGCGGATTTTTTAACCCAATTACAGAAAACCACCAAAACCCATGAAGAAGAAGGAAGAAAAAGGTGAAGAAGAAGGACTTAGACAACACTCAAAATCCTCCATCTTAACCCACACATATTACTATATACTAAAATCTTAAATCTAAGTTTCTAGCATTCCAACATTACCCTACTCTCAAAATTCAGCTGCAGGAATGCAGAAAGGAGAAGATGTGTTTCTAAACCACTATCTGATGGAAGTGGGTTGTGTACATGATCATCCAGCACGTCCTCTGGCACAGCTTTGCCCTGTGACAACAAACCTGCTCTCCCAGCGCCCTGACCTTCTTCACAGAGCAGCACAAGCCAACACAGCACAAATCTGCACAAGCTACATTTTTGTTACCAATGTGCATGGCCAAGACTGTGTGCTTTAGGTAGAATGAATTTCCCTCTAGCAATAAAAACCATGCCACAGCATTTCCCCTCTGTTCCACAGGCTGCTTTTATTTGCTAACCCAGAAGCAGAGAAATAGCAATTTTAGGGACCTTTGAATATAACCATAAATAGTATGATGTGGTGTGTCTGTGAAGATGACATTTTGATCACATGCTGGAATCTCTGCCTTTCTTCCTTTACCTCCTTTATCAATACAAAGATAAGCAAATTTATTCAGATCCTTGACTGCCAGGGATGGAATTCTGTAGCTAAATGTGAAGAAAAAAAAAAAAAAAAAAAAAAGTGGATGATGTAGGCACAAGGGATACTTAGCCACAAAAGGCAAGACCTCAAAGTTTAAGAATTCGTAGAGAGAAAAAGAAAAAAAAAAAATAAAAGCAATTGAAAAGGTGATGGAAACCAACATAATTCTAGCTCTTTCATGGCAAGATAATTTAAATATGCAGCTGCAGATGGACTAGAGTGTACTCTTTTCTTTGTAAAAACAAACAAACAAACAAACAACTGGATGGATGGGCAGGCCCAGAGAGTGCTGATGCATCACAAAATCACAGATAATACTCAGTTGGTGGCCAGTCACAAGTGGTATTCCCCAGGACTAAAGGCTGGAGACAGTTCTCTTAAATATCCTCATCAGTGGTCTGGACGAGGGGATGGAGGGTGCACACAAGAAGTCTGAAGACAACGCCGAGTTGGGAAGGAGTGAAAATGAAAGGATTATCAAGCATTGGAAGAGCTGCCCAGGGAAGTGTCTGATCACCATCCCTGGATATAACAGAGTCACAAAATCCTATTTAAAAGATGTGTAGAAGTGGTGTTTAGGAACATGACTTACTACTGGACTCACTGTTAGATTTATAGTTGGATGGTTTTAAGGGTCTTTTCCAATCTAAATGCTTTTATGAACCCAGATGATACTTGTAGGTCCCTTCCAAATAAAATATTCTATTAGTGTGGTCTAGTCTAGGGCAAATATGGTCATTTGGATCTGAACTATAACATAATTAGAGAAGCATCTGGAAGTGCATGAGCAGTTTAAAGGTAATTAGGAAACTTTCAAACCTTCACACTGCTTAGGCAGAGAGCTGGGATCTTTACCTCTGGCTCTATGAGCATATCATGATCTTTCAGTTTTTATCTAGTCATTTCATTGGTCCTGCTTTCTTATCTCTAAGGCCTCTTGACCTCTGTAAAACTTGCAGACTTTATCCTGAACTTGGACCTTCAACTGAAAATTCTGAGGTAATTTTCCATGTACATCCATGACTATAATTTTGGAGAGCAGTGAAATGAAATCTCTTGACTGCTGCAGTCAGTCCACAGTGTGCCAGGTTAGCAGAGGTCTGAATCTGCCACATTCTCCCTCAATCTATGTGCCACCTTCCTTACATCAAACTGAGACAGCAGTTCAGCAACATTTGCATGAATTTCCAGTACAATCAGAATATAAGCAACTGAAGTAAGTGTAATAATACTTAATTATGTGCTTACAATAATAAGCATGCCTCAATGCTGCTCTAGCTGAAGATAGGCTGGAGCTCAGACCTCAGCCTCTGCCTTTCAGTCTGTCTGCTTCAGTTTACTCATTTATAACACAGAACCTTTGCCTATATGACAGACAGGCTTATTCAATAAATATTTTAAGCTGCCAGAGGATTCTCGGATGAAAATCATTATAATACAGAAATAGAAAAATTCTTTTTATATAATCCTTTGGTTTTCAAAATGAAACCCTGAAAGAACATTCCATGTTCAGATAAAAGCTGAATGAATATAATTGTAAATGGTCAAAAAGCCCACTACAACAGAACAATTCCTTTAATGTGATAACACCTAACAAAACTCCTGAAAACTTTCAATTAACTTTTCTCCATAGAGAGTATCTGAAGCTACATATAATGAGCAACATTATTATTCTGTGATGGAGACAATTTAAATCCCGGTAGTTTAGTTTCTTTTTATATATCTGGAGACAGATTCAGGGGAGGTTTATTTGTTTGATTGTTTGTTGTAAAATCCATTAGAGTTCTCAACATTTTAGAATCCCCTTCTTTCCCCCCATAATAAAAATTGTATTTTTATTAAAAATTTTTCTGCTTTTAAGGATTGATTTTTTTTAAAATAAAACCCCACCTGTATATAAACTGGTGGATTTACACCCTAAGAATTAAAAATCCTTTATAGATTCTGTTAAAGCTATTTTCTTATTGGACTGACAGTTACAATACCAAGATTTCTGTTTGCAGATGAAAGACATTTCATAAATGGTAATTTTTCAGTATATTCAGAGTGAAATCTTGAATTTGCTTTTGTTTTTTCATTGAATAGGACTTTGAGTGTGTTTTCTTTCCTCACCTTTCTGAAGAAAGAGATTAATCTCTGAACGTCAAATACCAAATTATCTGTTATTTACCTTTTATCATTTAGAGAAATAAAAGACTCTTTCCTATTCTTCATTCTTATTTATGAAGTCAATACAATTTCCCAGTGGTGTACAGCAACTTAACAGGAGCTTTTGGATGTTTACATAAACTCCTGCAGGGTGAATTTTTTTTCCTTAGCATCATTTCATTTATTTCCTTAACATTCTTTGTTTCTGTAAAATTTCCCACCTCAAATCAGCAGGTTCCTGCACATGTCTACTTAGTGTGCCAAGAGTGCCCGACAAAAAAATAAAAAGCAACTTAGACCTTTCTTATTGTTGAAAATAAACTACATGAAAATACATTCAGAATATACAGTGACAACATTAACTGTTCAAGCCTCAAGTTTCCACTATTTCATCTTGAATATGTCACACTTCTAATCAAGGCAATTTAAACCTTTGACTGTAACACAGGATAATTTTTTTGATTGAACTAAATACACCTAACAGTATTAGCAATGGCTGTATAAAGTGACTCTTCTGCACCTCCCTGGTGAAGATTTCTTCCTCTTTTGGGAAAATAAATTGATAATATTACTCATCTTTTTCTTTTTATTTCTTTCTTATTTTCTTATCTGTTTGTTTTCTGGTGAATGACTTCATATATGCAAAACCTCAAAACCAGTTAAGGCAATGATTAAGACGGGAATTATATTTAATATCTCCATCTTAATGTACAAGTGGAATTCACTGACACATTTATTTTCAGCTATTTTCAAGGGATTATCCAAAATAACCAGTACATACAGAAGTTCCTGAGGAGAAAAGATCCGAAAATACTGTGAGATACATTAAATTCCTTTAAACTGTAGTTTTGTTTTCCGTTGGGTTTGTTTGTTTGTTTTTTAATAAAGGATTAGGAAAGCTTTTGGTTTTGTTTATCTTTTATAATTTTGGTAGAGTTTTGAGGCAAATGAAAGAAGCCACTCAAAAATGTACAGAGAGCACTGGTGTGAATCATCATCTTCCAGAACTACAAGAAATAGACATGTAGGACTTTCAAATTCCTGACAGTTGTTACTTAATAAGAATGATGGCTCAAAGTGGTTTTCCTGCTCCTCTACATGACACATCTCTGAAATGGTTTAGATGACCCAACCGTTTAAAGTTACTCTTTATCCACATGATGATAGTCTGGCACAGTAAGCACTGGTGAGGTTTAGATGTTTAAAATGCATTGCAAACACTCAAAGGTTTGTTGTGATGACAGCTATTCCTTGCAAGAGAGCATATTCTCATCCCATAATCCATTTTGTAGCTATTGGTAAATTCTAGACAAAAAATGTTTACTGTGCCATCTGAGTAATGGTTCTGTGTGCATGAACATCTGTTTCTAATGCTATGGTGTTATGAGGAAATATAAATTTAATCTGAATGAGGTCTGATCACATGAACACATATTTTTTCAAATTGGTCAATGTGTATTAATTATGTTTATGCCAAGCCAAAACAGTTTTGTGACTCCCTATAATTATAGGTAGATATCAATAATTCATAAAATTCCTATTTTATGATATGGTATCCATATCTCTGGAGTGGGTTTAACTTATTTGTCTCCCTGTGTCTATAAGGCAATGCTGAGGCTAGAGGTAGGTATTTCAGTCTTCCTTTAAAGTCAAAGAGGAGAAATAAGTATGTCAAGGCCACAATTAATCTAATTTATTATGGAAGTCTACTTTAGCATGAGATTGACTGTACCAATCATGTCTGTTTCTCTTAACTATAAAGGAGAAGCCAATACTCAGTTAGATCTAGTTATCTATAAGGTTCATATATCTTTGTTCAGTTGAATCCCACATCAACCTTATTATTGTGTTTTTCTTCCCCACTACCAGAGGTCAATCATTCCAGAGTGACATATGTTGTTAATTCAGGTTTATCTGCATTGTCAGTAAAACAGGAAAACTTCCAAGTATTGTAATGTAATGTAAAGCAATGTAATTTCTCTTGACCATTGAAAGCATATCTAGAGCCATCAGTAATCAATGACTGGAATAAATGGTTTGTGGTTTACAGTCTTTTCTTTCTTCCCTGACTTTTGTTAGAAAGGAAACTTTTTTTTTTTTTTTTTTTTTTTTTAATATAATAATAAAGAGGCAATTGCAAAGAATCAGATTAAGCGTACATTTCCCAGTGACAAAGGAAGACAGAGGTTATGTTTTGTTACCTGGCTTATCTCTCCATTCTGGTGGTGGTTTTTTTTTTTTTTTTTTTTTTTTTTTTTTTTTTTTTTTTTTTTTTTTTTCCTCCTGTGTAACTAGTATAACTTGGTATTTTACTGAATATCTCATTTACAGAGATATTGACATAAACAGTGATTAAAACAAGTCTTTAGATGGACTAGTAGTCAAACTTCTGGGACTTGCCAACCTTCCATCTTGGGCCACTCCACCAAAACCAGCACCC
This sequence comes from Zosterops lateralis, assembly GCF_965231275.1. Lineage (NCBI taxonomy): Eukaryota > Metazoa > Chordata > Aves > Passeriformes > Zosteropidae > Zosterops > Zosterops lateralis. The sequence continues at coordinate 138,047,030 of NC_139762.1, read as the reverse complement.
AGTTTTGGGCAGGAGTGTATCTGGTAAAAAATGATTCAAAAGATGTGACCAAAGAGATAAGCTTGACTTTCACAGCTGCTGTGTGTACTGGATAGAACATGTTGGCTTCTTAGCCAGGGAAGAGGACCAAACACTGTTTTTTCTGGCATCCCAGACCCTACATGCCTGCTAGCTCACATCATAGATGATGAGGTGAGATGAGCAGCTGCTGGCACACTGGGAATAGAGCAGATCAAGTTTCACAGTCCCGATCCTAAAGAAGTTTCAGTTTAATATGCTCTACAACTGAAATGTTGCCAAACACATCAAGAATTGGCCTCAGGGAGAAATGTTGCCCCTGATACTGTCAGAGGGATACATACAGGTAGTCATGAACTAACTGTCTTGCCTCTTTCCACAAGGTTTTATGATGAGGATGCTAAAAAGCTGCAGGATATAGCAATACTCTGTCCACCTGAACCACAGCCTCAGTCAATATTATGATGACCCCTGATCAGTTGGATGCCCTTGTGGGGCTCTGTAATGGTTTATCCCATAAGTCACTTACAGGTGTGTATAGCTAGATAGATAAATAGATAGATAGATAGATATAGATATAAATATGTATTCACAGAGATAACACTGGAATTTTCTAACCAAATTATGCTGCTGAGATTTCAGATATTTCTTTAACCTATATTAGGATAAAATCAAAACCCCATTAAAAAAAAAGCAACAAATAACACTAACACAAACTAATATTCAGTAAGTTTTGGTGTGTTTTTTTTGGTTTTTTTTGTTTTTTTTTTTTTTGTGCTAGAGGTCTGAGTAAAACATTTTATGCCACTGTGAGTTTTTTGTTAGTGCTTAAATGGGCTGCTGTAGTTAAGGAATTGCCAGGTAATGTCTTAATTCATTATGGACTGTAAGATAAAAAGCTTATTTGATGGATGAATCAGAACAGCTTCTTAATTAAAAGAATATAAAAAAAGAAGAGTTGAACTGGAAGAGCTTTAACCTTTATGGAATTGGGCTTTTGTTACTTTTTCTACATTTGTGACTAATGAGCTCTTTCTTGAAAAGATGTGGGTTTTTTAGAGATCAAAAGCTGTATTTTTGAAGACCTTTTGGTGGAAAAGGGGAACTAGGAAGACATAGTGTGTAAATTAACTATGTACATGCATATTATTAATAGCATTGGAATGGTTACTTAAGTACAGGAGGAATTGCTTTAACTGTGTTTATAGAGATGTTTAATTAATCGGTTGTTATAAATACACAAAAGAAATGGAAATTGCCTCAGAGCAAGCAGAAGTGCAATGTGAGGGCAGGACTAATAATTTAATCTGATTTAACATTAGCAGTGGTTTTGGAATTCCACACAGATATGGTTGGAGATAAGAAGGTCCAGTGATCAGTCCTGCAGAATCACAGAATCATAGAACAGCTGGGATTGGAAGGCACAATAAAGGTCACTCAGTTCCAATCCCCTGCCATGGGCTGGGACACCTTCCACTAGACCAGGTTGCTCAGAGCTCCATCCAGCCTGGCCTGGAACACTTCCAGGATGGCATGTCCACCATTTCTTTGAACAATTTGTTCCAGTACTTCACCACTCTCACAGTAAAGAATTTCTTCCTAATATCTAATCTGAAGCTACTCTCTGACAGTTTGAAGCAATTTCCCCTTGTCTTGTAGCTCCATGCTCCTGTAAGAGATCCCTCTCCATCCTCCTCGTAAGTTCCTTTAGATCCTGCAAGGGTGCAATTAGGGCACCCAAAAGCCTTCTCTTTTCCTGGCTGAACAGTGGCAATTCTCTTGACCTTTCCTCAAAGGAGAGGTGCTCCATCCCTCTAATCAGCTTGGTGGCTTCCTCTGCACTCAGTGCAAGAGGTGCCTGTTCTTTCTGTGCTGGGGCCCCAGAACTGGATGCTCCAGGTGAAGTCACTGAGAGCAGATTACTGGGGCAAATCACCTCCCTCATTTTAGCGATAAAAGAATCTAGCAATAAAGAAATTGGCTTTCTCTCCTGCTATGTCTGAGACTGTTTCTAGGCACGTTGAATCTGCTATAATAATATATTGAGACTCCAATTTTTCTGACTCATATAGGCTTCTTGAATAAAGAAATTGCTGGGGAATCCTTCCAGAGCAGACACTGACACTGAAATATGTCCTTCACTGTTTCAGTATCCAGCCTGTGACCTCAAATTAGAGCAGATACAGAGCATGACTGTGTCAGGAGGGGATCAAACCAGTTCTGATCCTGTGTCACAAACTCAAGGATGGTGAATGGCAGTAATCATCAGGGAACAGTGCTGTCTAAGCTGAAAGACTTTGTGCACAAAGTCAAGTGCTCAAATGACTTTGCTAATGTGAGGGTGAAAATCAGGTGGAGTTTTGTTTGTCTTCTAATATTTGCTGGCTGAAAACCTGGGACATTTTAAGACTGCCTAGGATGATGCTACACTGATAGAACTGAAACTCAAAACATGGGAAAATCCTTGGTTTTAGTCATTGTGGAACCATTTTTTGGACATAGTTTGATGGTGAGCCAGCAGGGGTTGTGAGTGTTGTTTTCAGCAGAGTTCCTGCAGCACAAAGCTTCTTCCATAAGCATACCACCTCTTAGCAACCAAAATGTGCTCCTGTGTAAAAATAGATTGAAACTTTCTGTAAGCAAAAAATCAGCATATAGCAATTTACATTTTTATCAACGAGGAGGTGTTTCATCCTTTAACTTATGCCACATTGCTGTATTATAAATACAGTCCCTTGTTTTGTGTAGATAGCATTAGGCTGTGATACTGTTTAAAGAAGAAATATAATCCTGTTTTTGAACTACAAAGCCATTCAGATTCCTTTTCAACTGATAATCTCAGTGTCATTTAATTTATCAGTTACTTACATAAGAGGAATAAAGAGATATTGAATAGCCACAAGATGAATACCCTTCCATTATTTTTTATTGTTTCTGAGATTGTTTTATTTTTCTTTTCACATATGGAACATGATCAAGAGAATTAGCCAGGGGAATCAAAGCATTATTATTGGTTAATATTGTTGCTATTTGTATTACAGCAAGACATAAAGGAACAAAATATTGCTAAGAACGCTATAAAGGGCTTGCAATTTAACTAGGCAAAATGTACTCATCTTGGTTCAATTTGAACAAAGGACAAGTTACTGAGGCACAGAACTGAACCTTAATGGGAGCTGGTTTTTAACCTTTTCTGCTCCAGGAGAGATTTAATCTCCTTCCCTTTGTCAAAACAAAGGAAATGTTGCAAATGGTATTTAGCAAGAAATACATGGGCTCTCAGCACCCACTACAATCCTTATCCAAATGATTACTCATCAGCCAGTGATTCCTTAGATATTAATTTGGGTTTCTTCCCTGATACCTGGTTTTGTGCAATGCATTAATGGATTGTTCCCTTCTGCCTCTTGGTCTTTCAAAACAATCTTCAAGTATAGGGCCAGGCTTAATGAAGACATGATGCAAAAACCAGCAAAATCTATCCTGTATTTAACTTACTTTACATTAACTAGACAAAAGCAAGAATTCTACCATGGCCCCTTTGCACATATGTGATTTTTCTCTATGCTTTGGCACTATATTCGAGGGCAGAGACTGACCTTCCAGAGATGGGAAATGACAGAGGGCTGACATGGAATCAGTGTCAAAACTCAACAGTGTCAAAGCTCTGATTTGTTAACTACTAGTCAAGTGCTTTAACCTTATGTCCCACTTACATAGCTGATCTTAGATATCTGGCAAAAGATGCAGTGTGTCAGCTGTAATAATAATCCTAAATACTTACTTCAGTCATGCTTAACACTGCCAAACTGCTTCATAGCCTCAGGGACATGATGTGATTTTTCTTGAGATTTGTCAATGTTTTTTTTGCCATGTAGATTATGACCAAAGCATAAATGAACTTGCGCTCATGGTTATTTCTCCTGGTTTAGAGGTGGCTTTGGTTTCAGAGCACCTGGCTTTGGATTTAACTTGAACCTTCAATCTACTTATGCTAAAGGGTCTTATCATCCTTAATAGCTTTGTGCTCACTACCCTGAGAGGATATGAGTCTGTTATTTTTGTCTTTTAGATGAGAAACTGAACTATAGAAAAAGAGAGAGGCAGATTTCTAAAATTATTTATGCTTTTCAGTCCTCACTTCTTTCTGTAGGTGTCTATGTGTTAAGTGTACACCAGTCCTTTGGCACCTCGCAAATAATGCATATGTTTTTTACTAATTTTGTCTTTCAGGAATGAGATCTGTGGCTTAAATTGCCTGTACAGCCAGGAGAGAGAGAGAGAGAAAGAAATACTCTTGAATTACTGCTTTTTTTCCCCCATATTCTAAGACTACTGTGATGAATTATCTAGGTTCTTAGACATGCTTCTATCTTTCCATTGACTATAGACATATTTTGCATGGCCAGTATATTAAATTAGGTATCCAGTTTTAAACAGTCAAAGTTGTTCCAGATGAATCCTACCCTTAGTTACCATTTAAAATGTCTCTCAAAAAATTGCCACAGGCAGTAGGAGAGAAATGAACACAGATGTCTCAGATCATGACCATTTGTCGCTAAACACAAGACCATTCTTATTTCTGAGGAAAGGCTTGCTGTTACTATTTGTTATGCCTAAAGCCAATATGATCATATACCTCACTGGAAGAGTGTGGTTATGAATCATTAAGATATGGTGCAGCTTTTTTCTTGGAAGGAATACAGATAGTATTATGAATGTACTCATGAAATATGAGTGTTTTCGGGATGAAACTATAGCTGTAATTAAATAAATAACTCACTCTTTGATATTACTAAGCAGCAATTGATATTTCATTCCTGAAGTTGCTCTACTAATAAACAAGGGCTTGGCTGTCGTTATTTTGTTCAGGGCAGCTGTAATAATAATATAACCCCAAATCATCTTGGAGGGCTCGAAAGCAATGTTTATTAAAAGGAAAATCCTTTTTGTACAGTGTTTTGGTACAATTGGAGGTGATTGGCCATTCAGACCAAAACCTCTTCGTAAGCATCTTTGCAAGTAAACAACAAGTGCCCAAATAACAGGTGCAGGATGGTTTAGATTCTTTTTGAAGCCAAGTGTGGGAAAGTAAGTGTTCCCACAGGCTCTGCTGATGCTAGTTGCCTAAGATTTTCTCCCTGACCAGGGTGTCAGCACCCACGCTTAGAAGTTAACATTTTGCCATTATTTGTTTGGGTTTTTTTAACTTTCACACAAAAAAAAGGGTGAGCACAAGGGTAGGAAAAAAGAAGGCGAGAGAAGAGAAGAGAAGAGAAGAGAAGAGAAGAGAAGAGAAGAGAAGAGAAGAGAAGATCTGAATAAAATGAGAAATTATTCAAAACATGCAGAAAGAAACGTAAGTAACATCTTGAGCTATTGCCTGGTCTCAGAGGTGGGGCAGGATTTATTATCCTGTTTATTGCAAAGCCCTCTTCTGAGACATTCAGAACATTATTATTTATCTGGAGTCAGAAATACATTTCCATTTTTTCCATATATTTTTATACTGACCAATGTTAAGCACACACTGCTGTCATTCATTGGTACCTACATGAATCAAAAACTGGTGAATGGTGATAGAAAGGTGTGAACTTACAATCTGTTCTGAGTCCAGAAATAAGGATTCATTTGACATTATTTTTTTTGTCCCATCCTGCCACTCTTCCCCTCAACATGGTAATAAGATATGTAATGTCTTTATTTATTTAATCTATTTATTTATCCATCTACTTGTCTTTTTATCATGTATTTATTTTTAACAGCCTCTTTTCTCCACCTTGCGAACACCAACAAGTGACATTTTTAACTTCATCAAGACATTCCCTATCATAATCCATGTAGTGCTGATTGGGAAGGGGAGGGAATAAAAATGCCCTTACTCTTCACTACATCAGGTTCAACAGAGACTGTAGAGTATTTCCCAAAGGGGGCTCTGATTTATCCTTTTACTCTACTAGGATGTGACACATCTCTGTATACAGCAAATTGCTCTCCATTTTGGATAACTGCTTACATATTTTCTTTCTTTACCACTATGGGGTGTAGATGTTTACGACACGACAAATATTAAATTAAGTTAATGGTGAGAGCTTGAGAGGGCATTCAAAACATTACTGTGCATGAGCAAAATGTCCTCAGGGTTAATGGAATACTGTCTAGGAATTTTTGCTTTAGAATATAATTTACCTGCCTAACTTTATCTAAAAATAGATATCTAAGTTAATCATTTAACTTATCTATAGTCAGAGGAGAGAAATACTTAGAAGTATTTCTGAGGAATGAGTCATCCTGTCCTAGTGCAGATAAATCACTCTGTATATGTGCTGCTTTTTCCTTCATTGAATATAATGAGAACCTAAGAATATGTATTGGGTTATATATTTAACTCACATGTATTCAAAATTAAGGGAAATGAATCCTGCACGAGATCAGATGGGACTAAAAGATCTTCAGCTATCTTTAGTTCTACAGCTTGTGTTGGACAATCCCCTTGTCTTTCACTTCATTAAATATGTAAAAATTTAATCTCCAGATACAAACTCATTTATGGCTGAACTGTGAAGGGCTTGGGATCCACTGTGAGTTTGAAACCAGAGCAGCTTCTTGGGTGTCTTTTTTAGGCAGAAAACCTTCTAGTCTTTCCAGTATTGAGATAAAAGAGATTTACTTTTAATCTGCAGCAACAATAGCAAGAAGAGGTCATGAAATGATTTCTGGATAATTTCTTGATCTTCATGGAGCTGGAGAGTTTGTGCACCATTATGAATATTTTTTTCTCAGGGTTATAGATTTGAAGGGTACACATTTGAAATCCATCCAAAATCACTGGCATTTGAATAAGTAATAACCTGTTTCTTTCCCTACACTTCATTCTAAATTTTCCTGAAAGTACTGGAGTCATCATTAACCCTAAAGACAGAAGACCAAGCTTACATGGAGAAATAAAACGTTTGCAATTTGCACATTTCTCCCTTGTGCAAAATGGTCTAGTAAGTCATTATCACTATCCAAAAGCCCCACCTCAGCCATAGAATTCAAACTCATTAGTGATGGTTTCAACTAAAAGAAGCATTTCAAGCCAACTGGGGCCAGTGAAAAGAATTACAGAAGTTACACAAATAATCTCTGCATTTATTGTGCTGCTTCTGTGCTCCAGGAGGTTTTCACTCAAAATGGCTTGTCAGAAAACCCTCAATTTTTTCCATGTCTGAATACTGAACTCCAGAAAAATCCTTAGTCAGTTTATACAGCCAGGCCGAACACAAGGGAGATATCAAAAAAGGTTGTTCTCTTCAGCTGGAAACCTACCTGAAACAAAATGCAGAAGGCAGAGCTGGGGTAAAATATTTACCACCATGCAGAAGGTCTGGTTCATCTTCCTATCAAAGTTCTCTCCTAAAAAAAAAAAAAAAAAAAAAAAAAAAAAAAAATATATATATATATATATATATATATATATATAAAGTTGATGAATAACTAAAGTGAAAGGGATAGAATATGTATGGTTTCAGAAATTTTGTGAGCTTCCCCATGAATGGGTCATGACCTTCTCTGCCTAAAGGATTTTTCTCTGTGTTTAGATATGAAAGTGCCTCTGGGGTGTCTTCTTGTTTTCAGCAGGAAGAGAAATATGTGGGAAGGAGCCATTGAGCAGATGGTTTAGGCACCTAAACAGCCATGTGAGATGGTTTTGAGTATCCGCATGCTTTTCCCATCATTTTTCATTAACAATTAGATAATCCAGCTAACAAGTATTTCATCTGAGCTAACCATAGCATCATCTAGCATCCATCCCTTGGTATGCTTGTGCTAATAGGGATTAGTAGTCATCAGTCAAGGATGACACAATTCTCAGTGTGTGGAAGGAAAAGCAGAGATCTGCCTGACTGCTCAGGCATGCCCAGAAACCCAAACAGACACATATTTTCCACTACTTATGTCTCCTGAGCCCCTGTTCTTGACATAGGTTGTGTGGCATGCTGTGAAGAGATAACTTGATTTAATGATTTATTATAAAAGACTAATATGAGACTCTCACTGTGAAGACAGAGAGAGGTCTAAAAATCATATGTTTTCTGCAATACTTTGCCTAGTTTAAACTTTGGGATTTGCATTTTTAACATGTTTAAGTATGACTCTAATTCACTTCCATGGTACTTCAGGCTCTTGGAAGCCAATGATGAACTTGGAGGTTTTATTTTTCTATGTTTCTGTTTGTAGCTGCCTTTTACCTTTTTGAGAAAATTTTTTTAGCTCCCAACTTTTTGAGTAAAGCTCCAGAGATGCTCTGCCCTCTGGGTAGGTTGAGGGAAGGTTGGACTGAGGCTTTTTCAGGACAGAGGGTGCATAAATCTGAACGGAAAGACTTGGAACTGCCTGAGGTACCTGTCAGTGTGTTCTTGCAAAGGAGGCTCTAATTATGGATGTCAGTTGGTCTCCAGAAAGGTTTGTATGTGGTCTGTGAAGCAAGGAGGAGGGAGCTTAATCTGGACCAAACACAGCAGATAAATCCTTTTATGTTTTCATATGGCAGGGCTTGGCAGCACTGTTAAAATTGAGAGATTGACAGTGGTTCCAATATAAAACTCCATTTGCACAGGGATTCATCATGTTAAGTCTTTTAATTTGCCTCATACTCATATCTGGCACTTGGTAGTCCCCACCCTCTTTTCCCTTCCCCTCCTGAGGTGATTTTTCTAATTTAATTTAAATTTGCTTGACTGCTTTATTGAGGGAGGCTATTACATTATCATGCCAGCAGTTGACACGGTGAGGCTGCGTTGTAGTGCATCACCACTCTCAGGTGTCTGTACCTTTCACATTTACAGTTCCTTGACATAAAAGACTTGCTTTTGCATCAAAGTGATTTTCTGTGGAAAAATTTTTTCTCCTTCACAGCTCAACTTCTTCCTTTTCACTTTGTGCTGTAGGTGGACACCAACAGTACACCACCAAAACCCTCTCCATTATGGAAAAGGAGAAACTATTTAAGAAGTGGTTGAGTTCAATAAAGTTCTGTAATTCACCAGAGAAAGTAAACAGTTGCAACACATAACTAAATTAAAGTGTTGGCCAAATAAAAAAGAAGGGGCTGGGAATAGATGATATCTTAAACCATCTCTGCTGATGAAGAAAATATAAGTTGACCTGCTCCTTAAGCATTCTGTGTATGGAGGAGTTTTAAAAACAGCCCTGAGTCTGTTGTTAATGTCTGCCTGAAGACATTAATTCGTGTTCTCCAGATCAAATTGTGAAATTGAAAGACAGTAATTGAAAGACAAATGTTCAAATGTTAATTGAGTACTTAAAAATAACACCTCAGCCATAGAAATAAATTTTCTGGGGGAAAGAGGAACAGAAGAACATAATTTCCAATTAAAAATAGGAGCTGAAAATATGAAGATACCCGAACCTGGGAAATTGAATTAAAAATTAAGAGGTAGATGATTATAATTTAATTAAAAAAAAGAAAGCTGTCCTATACAGCCCAAGTTTTTAATTGCTTGAACTGACCTTTAAGAAAATACTTGAGACTTCATAACATTTAAAAGTATGAATTAAATCTGTGGGAACCAGAGCAATCCTCCACATGACTGAGGGAACAGCCCACTGCCCTCTGCCAATACACCAATGGGCATCCTAAACATTCATGCCACTTTACATCAATTCTGACACCACTGGTAGACACCCCAAAGTGAATTAAGGACATGGTAGCAAGTTTATTTTGAAATTCATTTGCGTTTGTCAGTTCACATCAGATCCTTGATGTCATCTTCACAGGCATTTCTTGTTTAATATTAATGATCTCTGGAGTTTCATCCTAATGTATTCTGTGAGTTTCTTTGATAATTTAAGACTATTTCAGATACCAAAAAACCCAGGGCATATTTTCCAGTGTAAGTATAAGGTTTGTTGGAGGTATCATTAGAACTTTATGTGGGCTCATCATCCCTGAACTATTGGCATCAACATTTCATTTGAGGAAGGAGCTGCAATTAGAATAGGAACTGCATTTGTTAAAAAATGAGATTACTTCTGACCTCCAGATGCTCAGGGTTTTCAGTTAGGAAGTTGCAATAGTCGATTCCTCCTTCCATTTGTTGCAGTTCTACCATGAACTTTTGCATGGAATTTGTAACTCCTACTATATATGCTTTTATGTTTGTTAGTTTGCTTATATATTGGGAAAGATAGAGATGTCTTTCATATCTATGATTATCTTATTCAAGCATTACTCCAACAGCTCCTGTCTGTCAGCTGTAGTTTAAAGTCCACGGGTTTATTTTCTATTAGTAAATCTTTGTGGTAAAAGAACTGTTTTAAAATACAGTCATGTTTTTGATGTATCTGCCCGGAGAAGAAGTATTTGGACATGGACTTGTAAGGCTTTCATAAATTAGCAACCTCCAGAGAACCAAGTATACACACATATGTACATACATGTTCAAAGTCTGTCTGGGTGTCAACAAATACACACACAGAGCCTTAATCATGAGGCCTGCATCCCTTTAACAAGAATTTAAAGAGAAATTACACATGGTAAATTTTACTATTAGCATCCATTAATAGCAATTTGCAATAAATTATCCAGTCTCAGATTAAGTGAATATCTCTTAATTTCTAAAGATTGAATTAGAATTCATTTAAATCTCTCAGGAGAAACTAGTATTCTTGATAAACATACTGTGGAGCATTTATTGTAACATGGATTTGTTTCTTAATATCTTATTCTTTTTATCTCCCAGTTTACAAAAACTTCCTCCTATGTGGCTGTTAATTTATTTGAGTTTCAGCCAGTCCCAGAGAGAGAAAATTAAGTGGGAAAGGTGGTTGATACAAGAGAAACATAAGCTATAAGGGAAACAGGGAAATAAAGGAGTGACATGAACATAATTTGTCTCAACTGGGTGTTTCACACCTATTGTAAGTTACTCTGTCTTCTCCCTGACCAAAGCAATAAAAGAGCACAAGCCAATACACTTGCTTATCTCACTTCTGTCCAATTCCCCAGCAGGTTGGGTATTTTTGCAGCTGATTTCTGTTTGCCGCAATGAAAAATCTTGTCCTTGTTGTGTTTCTTCCAACAGGGATTGCACCTGAGGGACTCCAACGTTTTCCCATATAACAAAATGACTTAATCTGATATGTTTTTAATTAAACATGTCCAGTGATAAATCTGGAGCAGGTAAGGTCAGAGAAGCTCCCATCTGTTTTGCAGCTCTGTCCACAATACAATCTCCCAGTCAGGAAAATTTGTTCTTTCCACCTGCTCTCAGTTCCTTTTTGTGTAAGTTTCTTGATCGTGTTGCAAATCTAAGTGAGTTGCTGACCTTTGCTCCCTTGGGACTGGGGAAAGGATTTTAACTGGTCATAGTTCTGATGTTGCTGGTGGATTGACTGACCAGGTGTATGAGGTATGATGATGACAAAAAGGAACCTGCCTAGATTTGTCTTTTGAGGCAGGGAGATTTAGACACTGATAAACATGAGGAGATGGAAACCTGGATTTAAACAGTAGGTAGTTACTCAAGAATATCCCTAATCTATGCCCAGAGTACTCTTTGTTGGGGTATCTGCCATATCACAATGACATCCAGACTCCTTCAGCTAAAGGCAGAAATGCCTTTTCTGGAAAGAATTTATTTTTAGCATCCACAGATGCTCCTGTTACTTCACTAATTTGCATTGTGTTGCATTCACAGTTTGCATGTTCCTAAGAACTTCATCCATAGTCTTTAAAATACCTTCAGGGATAGTGACTCAACCACTTCCTTGGGCCTTACTAGGAGTTTCAATGATGATTAAGTGTCAAAATCCATATCTGAAAATAAGCAGATTGATAAAAATGTAATTTTTTAAGTCTTTGTTAGGAGGTTTTTATTCTCCCTTGAACACAAGGAAGAACCTCTTTCCTGTGCAGGGGGACCCAACACTGGAACAGGCTCCCCAGAGAGGGTGTGGAGGGTCCTTTGCAGGAGATATTCAAGTACAGTCTAGACACAATCCTGTTCCATGTGCTCTGAGGCTGGACCAGCTGACCCACTGTGTCCTCTTCCAGCCTGACCCTCTCTCTGATTCTGTGTTTTTTGATAATCACTCCTTTGATTATCAAAAGTGCTTTTGTACTGAAGAAACAAATCCATCCATTTCAATTCAAGCTTAGGAAAATGCATTGAAAAATACAGTTTAATGTTTGGGGTGGAATTTTCTGGGGATCCTCTGAGGTCAATTTAACAGCATGGATGATTTCAGTTATGTATTTTCAGATAAGTCTGTGAGTACAGAGGAGGAATCTAGGAGAGCTGAAAGAGATGATGAAAACTATGGATAAAAGAGACTGAGTAAGTGTCATCTGCACTCAAAGTAATTAACAGTTGATAGAAATTAATTAAACATAAGTATATGAAGCTTTGAGAGCGAGATAATGAATAATAAAATTGTAGGATGGAATTGGTATAAGGTTTCCTTTGAAGTAACATATAGGCAAATATTAGAAGATTCTTATACCAGCAACCCAAGTTTAACCACTTCATGTTTCTTTATATCTCTTTGGCACTTTCATGTTTCTGAAGTATAAATCTCAAATGAACAATTGTAAAGTGATATATGTAAAAACCCTCTCTTTAAAGTAAAAGAATGGTGATGATACTCATAAATATAGAAATGACAGCAAACTAAGAAGAGTAATTTCCTCAGACAGTATAATTTTTAGTATTTTTTCTCCAAGAATTATGAACTCAGACATTACTTGCAAGAGTATAAGAAAGGAACACAGAACTACCAGATGAAAAAATTAGATTTTTGTTTCACTAGTTCTGGACTAGTAGCATAATTCCTACTCCATTCCAAGAAACATTCACAACTGAATCAGAATCAGCCCTTTATTCCTTTATTTTTCTTTGTACCAGCCAAAGGCTACTTATGTTAAGACACTGTCAGTTGAAAAATATTTAGGTAAAATCCAAGGCTTGTTCACTAACTTGAAGGAGTCATAACTACCAAGAGATACAGTAAGTATTACAAGATTTAGGAGAACTTATTTCACTTCATTTCAATTGTGTAAGGAGACAATGACTCGAAGTCAAGAACAAATGTGCTTATGTTACACTCAAAAAAGAAGCCATTAAAAGGAGCAGACAGTAAATATCCAGAGGGAAAGAAAGGATGATAGAGAGATCAATAAGAATGTCAAACTTCGACAGAGGAAAATCATGAATGGTGTACAGAAAAATAAGGAATAAGATGATTCAAACTGAAGAAAAAAATATCTAAGCACATGTGGATATTTGGACTGGAAATGCTGTAAGGTCAGAGGGGGCAAGAGAACCTTTTGTAGGTAGAGGATTTTAAAAATCTATGTGTACATGTGACCATGTGTACAAGGATATATGGAACATTTACATTTTTAAGCATGTGTAACTTGTGTATTGGCCCTCATGTGGATCAATGAGGGCATCCAGTGTGAGCAGGTTGTCTTGTCATTCCAATTTGTAATATAAACAGTGGACTGACAGATTTTAGCAGGAGAATTAAAGTTTCAAAACATCTCAAAATAACTTGGAAACAAAATAAAAATAGAAGGCTACAAAAGGCTTAATTATTTTCTACTTTCTCCAGGTATTTCCAAGCACCCAATGCTCCAGAATCTGAGTGTTATTATAGAGAATAAACAGCCCTATATATAATGAAAGTCTCACTAAACAGAGTCCATTATAAGAACTCATGAATGTGTCTAACTGGGACAGTGATTTTGCCTATTGATGTCATAATTTACCATCTCCAGGAGGAGAAATTACTTTAGAAAAGAAAAAACAAACTCTGCACCACTGGATGGTCAATGGTGATCATAGCAGCCAGATACACATCAATGCTCTACTACTCATTAGTTTAGATTTTGGGTGAAGGAAAATTATGATTATCCCCCTACATGAAGACTTGGTCAGAAGCAGAAGAAAAAAGTTTGATTTGATAATCTAGTGGTAGAGAAGCTCTAGGGGGTTAAAATCTTGGTCCTACCCCTAATTTAACTGTATGGAATACATAGAAGAGTTTCAGCAGGAGATACCTTGGGTTTTGTACATCAGTGCAGGAAATTCAAATTGAAGATGGCTAACAATGAAGAATATTTAAACAACCTCTTTCATTTCTGCTCTTTAAAAAAGGTTCTCTTTGTTGGTTAAATGAAATGTGCTCTTCTCTCAGCCTTCACACCCTACAGCTGGGTTCATAAAGCAATCACAACAAACAAAGGATTAATTGGTTTTCATGAAAGGTGAGAAGGGTTTTCATACTCCAATTAGCTCTCCCTAGTAACAGGATAGAGGCCCTCAACAGAGGATAATGCAAATATTAGCATCAGCTGGTGCAGCTAAACCTACCATTACTGTGATAGCAATTCAGGACATTATTGTGAAATCCAGGTGTCTTTAGTCAGGAATGAAAATCTTTAACAGTTTTTATCTGATACAGATTATGGAATATGAAATTAAGATATAGAAGGAATGTTATTGAAAAAATACTGAAGGAGAAGAAGTCTAGTTGGTTTTTATATTGTGTCTCCTTCATTTAAAGGAAAAGTTTTATGAAAATTTGTCTCACTGCTTAGCATTTATGAAATATGAATGCGAGAGAATAAATGCAGTTGCACAGAAGATAATCACATGAAAATAAAAACTTCCTAGCAGCATCAGCTGTAACTATACTATGTAGTGCTTTCTGTTGCGACCAAGTCTTACATTTTTTTGAAGTAATACAATTAATTTTCAGTCTCTCTCCTTTTTAGAGTGATTTATGACACTCAGGTCAGGTAGATTACTTGATACCACAGGGGAGCCTTCTGCTAAAACAGATCTCTGTCTCTGTCTCTCTCACTCCCCATTCCAGAGGAGAGTGATACACTTCATTTGAGATTTCTTGGTTAACACATACCTGTTAAGTACTTTTTAATTCCTAAGTTTCCAGCCCCAAGCAGTGCTGACAGGAGAACTCATAAATATGGTGTTCTGAAGGCAAGACACACAAAAAGTTCTTCAGTTAAATTATGGTCCTCTAAATTTCTGGCTAAATTCACTTAAAACTTCTTAGTGAAAAGCATCTCCAGCCATAACGATCTTGTAAAAACAAGGCATCAAGAGCTAAGTGTCACACTGCCAGAGCTCAATCCACTGCAACTTGCCAATGTATTCTGTGAGCTATTACCTAAATACTCAGGGATTTAGTCATAACCCTTGTCTGAGGGTGGAAAGGAGAGCACCACTGAACATTTGCTCAAGCTAATCTTTATCTTCCCACTGGCTATAAAGATTTACCAAAAATAGAACTATAAAGCTGAGGAGGAAGGTGCTGTTTAATCAGTGTCTTTGCCATCATTCTTACTGTAGTACACGACTGATATCCTTTAGGCTAGTGCTTAAATTCTGCACAAATAGGTCACCAAAAAGTACTGAGATAGTGTTTTGGTCCGCAACAGCTTCAAAGAATGTTGCTAATAAAATAATAATAATGCAGAGTAATTAATGCAAGTCAGGTATTTACATTTCATTTGCAGCATACACACAAGGTCTACCATGTCTTTGAAAAATTAAAAGTAACATCATGAAAAGTGTTGATCCAAACTAATCCTTCATCACAATAATAGATACTCAACTGAAGTCAGAACCTGGTGAATATAAATGGTTCAGCTGATGACAGAGGAGCCTGCATCAAGGATTTATTTCATGGGTTGCTGAACAGACTCCTTGCCAACTCAAGGAACCATATAATCTATTCAAACTCATAAATTCTTCAAGCTCCACATAAAATTAATTAGATCCTCCCTTTTCCCATAATTCCCATAGACATTCTGTTCCAGATATCTTCTTTTCATGTACTTGGAACCTACCTCTAGCTTCCAGCCTAAAATGGTTCATAGCCAGCTTTTAATAACTTTTATGCAATACCACAATTTATCTGGCATCATTTATATTAATGGACTTTTCTACCAATCAGTTAAAAAAACAGATCAGCCTCATTTAGTGTTTAATTAGAGCAATGCTGTCCTCCAATGAAAGGACCAAGGTATGTCAAGCTGGTGCTGTGACATCCTGTCTTAGTTGTGGGGTGTCTTTAGTCTACCGATGGAATTTTTAACAGTGAGTATGATTTTCACAATCATTAGATGGATGTTTAAAACAGGAGCTTTAGTTCTCATATCTGCCATTTGTTTGAGCCTAACTCCTTAAATTAAAGGTATCACCCAGGGAATGGAAATACAAGGTGTAGGTTTGAGAAGCACAAATGTTTGTCATGGATTTTTTTTTTTTTACCTGTCAGTGGAGGAAGGTATATGGATGTTTGGTCTCTGTACTTGGGTCTATTGTTCCCAGACTTTCTGACTTGCTTTAGTAATTGTGGTTACTTTAATAAAACTATGAAACAGTGTTTGTGATTTTACGTAGAGAAAAGGGACCCAGGATTTTTCCCCATCTTGGATTTTATTAAATGGAAAATGTCTTGAGCATCTTGATTGCATTAAGATTTCTGCATTTTCCAGAGGGAGAAATGAAAAGCAGTAAGTGTGCACTCAACTCTTCCACTGGTCCTCCTGCTGCCAGCAATGCACAGGCAGCACTGAGGGTGAGTGAGCCTGAGGGATAAAAGACAGCCAGATATTCAGGGTATATTTAATGTCCATCTGTTGTATATTGATTATTCTTTTGGAATACGTCCTAGAAGACTTGCAGAAGCAAGAGACAAATTGCTACTTAATTTAGTCTGTTTTCAGTGTCAAAACCAAAATAAGTTTTGACTAAATTCATCAAGGATATTTTTAGTAGTCATTTTGTGTTTATCTGTGTGATAAAAATAGGGTAAAAATTCGTGTATAAAATAATAATTCGATGTATAATGAAACAAAGCTAAAGTAAAATTGTAAAATCCAGTAGAAGGGTAACCGTTCTCTCTCAGCCTGCTAATCTCAGTTGCAAAGACAGGACGAAGGTCATCAACTTAGACAAAAGACACTGGCCAACCCTGATAAGAATCACTTCCTCGCCAAGGCAAGGAGAAATTCCTTCCTGAGACGATGCCAATTTCATCAACCTTCTGGTGCCACAAGCGGAATGAAATCAACATAAGACAGACTCTTGGAATTGACATAAGAAAGGAGCCTTCCCGGAATGAGACAACTAGACTTGATGAGGTCCGGGAGGGCCATCGAAAAGAAATCCGGACTATTCAACCCACCTTGGACACCTGGACTGCCTAAGGGCAGAAAATTCCTATAAAACGGTGGACTGAGAGCTGCACTGGCGTGGACTAGGGCGTCTGGTACATCGGTGTGGACCTCTATCCACCCAGCGCGCGCTGACAATTTCCTATTATTGTGGTTTTTCTCTTTTTCAGGTGCTCGATATTCTGTTATTAATAAATTGTCATTTATTAACCTGAAATTTGCCTTTGCATTTATAACAGATTTGGTGCCGTGACTCGGATTCGGAGGAAGCTGCGGGGACCTGCGATCCAGGAGGGTACCCCTGCCGATTTCGGCGGCCTGGTGAGTGAGGAGACCCCGCGGCTCCACCCGAACCTCTGAACCAAATTTAGGAGCGAGAAAAACCACAAAAATAGGACAGGGGAAAGAACGGATCCGGGGGCAAAGAGAGCTCGGGAAGGCAAAGGGCCTTCGGAAAAGCCGCGGCTTGCAATTGCTCGTAAAACGTCTAAGTGCACGAAGACATCCACGCAGGAAAAGGAGCTGTAAGTACTGCTGGTTGAGCGGGTGATCGGGCGAGTGTGTGAGACGTGATCTGATCACGAAGCGAGTGTGGACTTCAAGGTCGCAGTTCCGTCTTTTCCCGCGAGGGGAGCGGTCGGCCGCGAAGGAAGCGATTTCGTGTGAAACTCTCTTGCATTGCTCGTCAAAACCGGGACGAAGGAAGTCTCGGGGACCGATCACGGAGTGGGCAAAAAGGGGAAGGGTATGTCCTGTTGAGCTCGGGAATTGGTAAACCCTTTTTGCCAGCGGACCAAGGTAAGGGTCCAAAGAGAATCCGAAAGGATTGAGAGCCGATCAGGAACCCTCGGCACAGCTCGCTGGAGGGGGAGTGATCGAAAAAGCCCCATCCCCTGAGAAACAACCAAAGACACAACGCACAGGCAGAAAAGTCGACTTGCAGGGAATTTCGAAGATTTGGTAAGGAAATTGGCGAAACATGGGACAGAGAAAGAGTAAGCCCCAGAAAAAAACCCCAGAAAGACCCCCCACTGGTAAGGGAAAGGGAACCATGAAAATCCCTCGAAATAGTCCCTTGGGGTGGATGTTGGAGCATTGGGGAGATTGTCCACAGAGGAAAGAGAAATCTAAGGAAAGAATGATTTACTATTGCATGGATGTGTGGGGTGGAGAGAAATTGGGGAATCACCTCACGTGGCCGGTAATGGGATCATTTGAAAGCTGGACATGTAGTAAGTTAAATCGCTATGTGAAAAACAAGAGCCCCTCGGACCCCGAGGAGAGGGAATACGCCCGGCTTTGGCTGGACACCCGAGCTGGTTTGTTCCCGATAAAACAGAAAGGGCGGCCCGGAACTGGGACCGAGCCCTGGGAGCCCCTAGATCACCTCCCACCTCCCTACATTGGGCTGAATTCCCCACCCTCTCCAGAGCAAGTGGTGCCCACAGCCCCCTCCGATCCTCCAAACCAGCTTTTGGGGGCACAGGCATCTCAGGTGGGGAGTCATGCCTCCCCTCCATTGTCCCCACTGGCAGCTCCCTCACTGCCACCCCCGCTCCTGCCTCTCCCATCTGGCCTGGGTCCGTCGGCGGCGCCCCCGCCGATAGATGCCATGACCGCGGGAGCCCCCTCTGAGATCCCGTCTGCGCCAGCTTGGGGGCACTCTCGGTCACCTTTTCCACCGCAACCAGGGTTGCTCCGAGCGGAGGAGAGACCCCCCTCTGCTGCACAGGCGGCAGTCCCGCCCCCGCAGTCCGGGAGAGGGAGACAACCCACTGCTACCAGTTCTCCCCCTGCTAGCAGAACCCGATTGAAAGCAAGGAGGATGAGTGACGAATGGGGAGAGAATGAGAATGTGGGACACAGTTTACTTCCATTAAGGGAAGTACCAACGGCCCCAGGGATCATTGGATTTGTGAATGTGCCTCTCAACACGGGAGACGTAAGAGCGTTCAAAAAGGAAATGGGGCGATTGTTGGATGATCCTTTTGGTGTGGCGGACAGGTTGGATGAGTTCCTAGGGAGCAGCATTTATACATATGAGGACCTGATGGCAATCCTGAGGTCTTTATTTTTGGTAGCTGCGGTGAAGGAGGTCCAGAGACAGGAACAGGCTTCGGGGAAATATAAAACCTTACCCCGAAAGTCTCAAGGCCCCCGAAAAGCAGCCCCAGACACGAGAAGGGAACTGCCCGAGTGCTACTATTGCAAAAGGGTAGGACACCTTCGGAGGGACTGCAAAAAGAGAATGAAAGATGAAAAAGTATTTCAGGAAGATTAGGGGTGTCAGGGGCTCTTCACCTTGGGGACCAGGACATCTAACGAGCCCCTGGTAAAACTAAAAGTAGGTCCCCAGCGTCAAGAAACCGTTTTTCTGGTGGATACCGGGGCAGAAATCTACCAATAGGGTGCACGGTCGGTAAGGAGAAAGTTGTGGTGGTGGGTGCAAAAGGGGATCCCTTTAGAGTACCTGTGATAGAAAGCGTGGAGATTGAATCAGAAAATAAAGTCTGCCTAGGGAATTTGTTGTTGGTAGAGGAAGCTGATTACAACTTGCTAGGGAGAGATATGATCATCGCTCTTGGAATTAGCATAGTTGTAAGAAGTTCCGATCTTGTGGTGAAAATGTTTAAACTCACTGAGAAGGATGAGGCAGACATCAATCCAGAGGTATGGCACTCTAAAGGGGAGGTGGGGAAGCTAGAAATAGACCCTATTCATATTATAATCGAGAACCCCGAGGACCCTATACGGGTCAAACAGTATCCCATTCCCCTGGAAGGGAGAAAGGGATTGAAGCAGGTTATCGATGACCTCTTGAGGGGAGGAACAATAGAGCCATGCATGTTCCCCCATAACACCCCTACACTGGCTGTAAAGAAGGCAGATGGAAGCTATCGGTTAGTTCAGGATTTGAGGGCAGTGAATGCCCGAACCAGGACCAGGTTTCCGGTAGTGGCCAATCCGTATACTTTGTTGAATCGGCTCACGCCTGAGGATGTGTGGTATAGTGTGGTTGACCTGAAGGATGCATTTTGGACTTGCCCTTTGGATGAGAAAAGCAGGGATTACTTTGCCTTTCAATGGGAGGACCCCGATACCAACAGAAAACAGCAGTTGAGATGGACGATGCTTCCGCAAGGATTTGTAGAATCCCCTAATCTATTCGGGCAGGCCCTGGAGCACCTCTTGACTCAGTTTACCCCAAAGGCAGGGACGAAATTGTTGCAGTATGTGGATGATCTGCTAATAGCAGGATCTTCAGAGGAGCGGGTGAGGAAATGCACAGTGGAATTGTTAAACTTTATTGGAGCTAAGGGTCTGAAAGTTTCAAAATCCAAACTGCAGTTCACGGAGCCCGAAGTGAAGTACCTGGGGCATTGGCTATCCCAAGGGAAAAAGAAATTGGACCCTGAGAGAGTCGCGGGAATTATAGCATTGCCCGCGCCAAAAACTAAAAGGCAAATACGCCAATTATTAGGGCTCCTGGGATACTGCAGGCAGTGGATTGAGGGTTTCAGTGAAAAGGTAAAATTTCTGTATGAAAGATTAAACACCGACAGGGTGAAGTGGACCGAACAGGATGAATTAGATTTTCAAAAACTAAAAGAGGTTCTCATGACAGCCCCAGTACTGACCCTTCCAGATGTGAACAAAGAATTCCAGTTGTTTGTAGATGTTAGTGGGCAAACTGCACAGGGAGTCCTGACTCAGGAATGGGCCAGCAAAAAGAAACCCATAGGATTTTTGTCAAAAATCCTGGATCCTGTGAGTCGAGGTTGGCCTACGTGTTTGCAGGCTATAGTTGCAGTGGCACTCCTGGTGGAAGAGGCGAGAAAGATTACCTTCGGAGCCTCTCTGGTAGTTTACACCCCTCACAATGTGAGAAACATTCTGCAACAAAAAGTGGAAAAGTGGCTGACCGATTCCAGGCTTCTGAAATATGAAGCCATCCTAATCAGCTCCCCAGGATTGGAGTTGAAAACCACCTCGGCACAAAACCCCGCACAGTTCATGTTTGGAGACCTTTCTGAGGAACTGTTGCATGATTGTGCTGAGATCGTGGAACTTCAGACAAAAGTAAGATCAGATTTGGAGGATCAGGAATTGGAGGGGGGAGAGAAATGGTTTGTGGATGGGTCGGCAAGAGTAGTCGAGGGGAAAAGAAAATCAGGATACGCAGTGGTGGATGGCAGAACAGGAAGAGTGGTGGAATCGGGTCCCCTAAGACCCGAATGGTCGGCCCAGGCTTGTGAGCTTTATGCTCTCCTAAGGGCTCTCAAAGGGTTAAAGGGAAAGAAGGGGACCATATTCACTGATTCTCGGTATGCGTTTGGGGTGGTTCACACTTTTGGGAAAATTTGGGAAGAAAGGGGCTTGATAAACACAAAAGGGAAAGGTTTGGTCCACGGCGAAATGATTCGACAAATCTTGGAGGCAATCAGGGAACCAAAAGAGATTGCAGTAGTGCATGTGAAAGGGCATCAGATCGGATTGCAATTTCAGACGCGTGGGAATAACCTGGCTGACCAAGAGGCAAAAAGGGCAGCATTACTCACAGTGAGAATCCCCGAGCTGATTGGGGAGGAAAACTCCGGAATCCAAATATGTCCCTCTGAAAGGGACATTGAAGGATTTAAGGAGATGGGAGGGGCATTGGAGATGGGAAAATGGAAATTGCCAGATGGAAGGGAATTGGTCCCGAAAGGTGTGGCCAGAGGGATCCTGAGACGCCTGCACGAACAGACCCACTGGGGAACACGGGCATTGGCTGACCAGTTTCTGAAATTCTTTGGGTGCAAGGGGATCTTTGAGTTGGCAAAACAAGAGGTACAGGGGTGCGTGACTTGCCAGAAAGTGAATCGATCCAGATCCAGACAAGCGGCTTGGGGAGGTCGTCCTCTTTCATACCGGCCGTTTGAAAGGATCCAGGTGGATTTCACTGAATTACCAAAGGTCGGGAGATATAGGTACTTATTGGTTATTGTGGACAAATTGACACATTGGGTAGAGGCATACCCAAGGGCAAAAGCCACGGCTCAAACGGTTTCCAAAGTATTATTAGAGGAAATAGTCCCCAGGTATGGAATCGTGGATTGCATAGATTCAGATCAAGGGACTCATTTTACCTCGAAAATCATAAAACAATTAACCGAGGCCTTGGGAATCAGATGGCAATATCACACCCCCTGGCACCCTCAAAGTTCAGGGCAAGTAGAAAGAATGAATCAGACCTTAAAAACTCAGTTGGCAAAACTCATGCTGGAAACTAAGATGTGTTGGGTAAAATGCCTTCCCCTTGCTTTGTTGAACATAAAAACCATGCCTCATTCTGATACGGGGCTGTCCCCCTTTGAAATGTTGTATGGGATGCCATACAAACACGGAATGCCTGTGGGACATCCCCGAGTCGAGGATGTGCAGTTACAACCTTATCTCATCACTGTAAACAAAAATTTACAGGAGCTCAGAAGGCGTGGACTCATCCCCCAAAGTGCCCCTCTCGGATTTGCGATTCATCAGATTCGGCCCGGAGATAAAGTGTTAATCAGGACTTGGAAAGAGATTCCTCTCGCCCCGCAGTGGGAAGGACCGTTCCTGGTACTACTCACGACTGACACCGCAATTCGAACCGCTGAGAAGGGTTGGACTCATTCCTCAAGGGTGAAAAAGATCGAGGACCCAAAAGCCTCGGACTGGAAGGTCACCACCCCTCCTGGAGAGCTCAAAATCAAACTCAGGCGTCAACCTAGATGACCGACCAGATAAGTTGTAATACCCCAGGTTGTGAGTGCTTTCCTGTCATTCACTTTGAATGCGTGTACTGTAAACAGGTTTGGGTTACCCATTGTTGGAGAGGGAGTCGACCTAAAGGTTTGTGCACTAACTGTCTAATCGAGGAGCAGGTTAACACAGACCGCCTCTTAGTACTTGCCACTCGGGCCGGACTTTTGGAATTAGATTCTCCTGAGTGGTATCAGATTTTCAAAAAGGGAATAAAGGGAAAATTGGACGCTAAAGCAGAACCCTTAGCAATTGAGTGCCGGAGGACCATCAAGGTACCTTGCCGAGGAGATACAATCAAATTATCCCGGTGGGCAACCTATAAGAGAAGGTTTGCCATCAAGACCACACGGGCCCCTGAAGCAAACCCTTGCTGTCGAGAAGATGGTTTACCCTGCCGTATGTTCCCATACGGGCGATGGGCAAGGCAGAGGGGTTTTTCGGTGGGGAATCCTGACGGTCCTGAGCCTAGCCGTGTGCTGGGCCAAGGGGGCCCTTCCAGGGGCGCTCCTGGGGGAGAATCCTCCCGCGAAGTGTGAATGGTGCTTAACAGCACCAGAAACCGGGCCGATAATGGATTGTCCTCTAAAAAGGCAGTTGGGTGATTGTTGGGCTAATGGCACTCGGTTTCACCTTTGTGAATTAGAAGGAAGGGTCCGGTGCCAACACTCAGGGGCAAGTCCTAGGGGCGGGCTGTTCAGGGATCCTGCTCACTCACTCGTTAGACGAAGGCGGGAACTCGAAACTCCTTACCCGGTACCAACATGTCAACAATGTAACAAAACTGTATGGATGGGAGGAAAAAGGCAATCTACCTTCCTTGCCTACTATAAGGTGAACCCCCTGTGCTACGACAAAGCGAAACTAAAAATATGTAATATGGGTGGAAAATTGTATTGGGAAGGGAGGAATCTCAAACATGAGGAAACGGGTCTCTTGGACTCAGAACCCATCATTTTCGAATTATTACCTCCGGGAGATAAGCGTGTGTGTTTGCAGTTTGACCAAGTTTTTTGTTTTTCAAGGGACGAGGAAGGGATGGACCCTGAAAGTAAAATGAAACAGGTAACATTGGAACTCAGGAAAAAGGAAGCTGAGGCCAGAAAGAGGAGAATTGAGCAGGAAAGGTTGAAATCGCTCAGTGAACAGTACGAGCAATTGGAAAGGCAATACGGGGATGGGGGATTTCCGGCCCCTAACCAAAACCTCTTTGTAGAACTAATGCAGGAGATAGCCACTGAATTGGGGCTGACGGATTGCTGGATTTGTGGGGGATTAAAGTCAGCCGAAAGGTGGCCCTGGAAAGGAGAAGGATCAGCCCCGGAACAACTTCTAAAATGGGAAAGCTCTAAATTGTCAAAAATAGTAAAGAGACCGGAGGGATGGATTTTGGAAAAAAGGATAGTAGGAACTATCTGCATCAGCCGGGAGGGGAAGGAGTTCACCGATCTGGTGGGTTATACTCCTTGCATAAATACCCTAACGGTGAATGACAAAACACGGGTCTGGCAACCTGAACCACCCTCCGGATATTGGAGCCAAATTCGAGAAAAAGATTGTGAGTGGTTTGAGACTATGGGACTTTGTTGGCACAAAAGTCCCGGGGCTAATCCATTTCAGGCACTAGCGGGACTGAGAGAGTACTGGGACGAGCCGGGTAGAACCAATATAGGCTGGAAAGCTCCAGATGGGATATATTGGATTTGTGGAAAGAAGGCCTATAGCGAACTTCCCCGGAAATGGAAGGGGTCCTGTACCCTAGGAATGATAAGACCCTTCTTTTTCACCTTGCCCAGAGCCGAAAGCAGTTTGTTAGGAGCTCCTCTGTTCGAAACATTAAACCGACAGAGAAGGGAGATAAGACGGGTGCTACCCATAGCCGGAGGCAACCAGAAATGGGGGGAGGAGGAGTGGCCCGCTGAAAGAATCATTGAGTATTATGGGCCAGCCACCTGGGCTAACGATGGCAGTTGGGGATATCGAACACCTATTTACCTCCTGAATAGGTTGATTCGGCTGCAAGCAGTGGTAGAAGTGGTTTCCAACCACACCTCAGAGGCCTTGGAACTCCTGGCAAAGCAGCATTCACAAATGAGGGCTTTTGTGTATCAAAATCGGCTTGCCCTGGACTACCTGCTAGCAGAGGAAGGAGGGGTCTGCGGCAGATTCAATGAATCAGAATGCTGCATCGAAATCGATGACTATGGGGAGACTATCAAAGGGTTAGCACAGGAAATCAAAAAGGTGGCACATGTGCCAGTCCAGAAGTGGAATTCAATTCTTCAGGCTTCATGGTGGGACCAGCTGTTCGGACAGGGGGAATGGTGGAAGAAGGTAATATTCTTTATAACGTGCTCCATTGCAGGCATTGTCTTCCTCCCGTGTCTGATCCCTTGTTTCATTCGACTGATACATTCAGTCGTCCAAGGGATGCAAATAGCATCCCTTCCCATGGATCCAGAGGCAGCACAAGGGAAAACCGTGTCCAAAATAATGAAACTTGAGGAAGAAAAAGGTAAAAGAAGGGCTGCAGAGGCCCTAAAGGAATTCGAAAAAGGAGCAGAAGCTCCAACAAGGTGATGAATCCTCCCAGGAGGACTGGGAAGAATGTGACTTTTTAAACTAAAATTGAGGTCAATAAAGGGAGAAAAGCGAATTTTTAATTTGATGAATTATTAGGTGGGGGACTGTGATAAAAATAGGGTAAAAATTCGTGTATAAAATAATAATTCGATGTATAATGAAACAAAGCTAAAGTAAAATTGTAAAATCCAATAGAAGGGTAACCGTTCTCTCTCAGCCTGCTAATCTCAGTTGCAAAGACAGGACGAAGGTCATCAACTTAGACAAAAAACACTGGCCAACCCTGATAAGAATCACTTCCTCGCCAAGGCAAGGAGAAATTCCTTCCTGAGACGATGCCAATTTCATCAACCTTCTGGTGCCACAAGCGGAATGAAATCAACATAAGACAGACTCTTGGAATTGACATAAGAAAGGAGCCTTCCCGGAATGAGACAACTAGACTTGATGAGGTCCGGGAGGGCCATCGAAAAGAAATCCGGACTATTCAACCCACCTTGGACACCTGGACTGCCTAAGGGCAGAAAATTCCTATAAAACGGTGGACTGAGAGCTGCACTGGCGTGGACTAGGGCGTCTGGTACATCGGTGCGGACCTCTATCCACCCAGCGCGCGCTGACAATTTCCTATTATTGTGGTTTTTCTCTTTTTCAGGTGCTCGATATTCTGTTATTAATAAATTGTCATTTATTAACCTGAAATTTGCCTTTGCATTTATAACATCTGGAAAAGTGAAATCTTAAAAAAAACTGGACTGAATTTTAACCCTTGTAAGAGTTTTTAAAGTTTCAAACTAAGGTTCCAGTCTGACATGTAAAACGAATGGTCCCTCTAGCTTCTCACCTGTCATTTTTTTCATTACTTTCCCCTGTGATTCTCTGTGGAAAACTATGAACAAAACCAGTCCTAGAGATAAAGATTCAGCTCAAAAAACAAGACCAAGTTTATTCTTAAAGAAAAAAAAATCAAAATGGTACAATATAGCAATATTACCAGATTTCTAAATCCCAGAGACTTCAAACGAAGACCAATGAAGACCATCACCAAATTCCTTATCCATCTGGTGAGCACTGAAATATGTCTACTGAAACTGAAAAAAGAAATAATTTTTTGAGAGGTATTTGTGATTCTTTTCTCCCAAACATATTGCAATTTACTTACTGAAATTGCTGAAACCAGGTACAAAAAGAAGCAACCTAACCACAACCCAGCCAACCATAAAAAAACCCCACAATTATTTATTTTTTTATCCACAGACTATATCACAATATGTAAAGGAAGTGAGCTTATGCAAAACAATCTTTCAGTTTTACAATCATTTTATCTGTTGTACATGTTTATTTGGGAGTAAATTGAACAATCATAAATATTGAGCAAGGAAGGTAATTTTGTAACAGGGATTTTTTTATTAAAGAGAAAGGCTACTTAATGCATTAAAATCAAGGTTCTCCTTTCTCTTACCTGTTGTACTGCACTTTTAGTCTTAAACAACTATTTTCATGTGTGGCTTCTGTCTCACCCACCATGAATCAAACATTCAACTCATCCTGTCTTTTATATCCAGGATGTACAGGTCTGGGACTAGCAACCCTACCCTCAGGTTTTTCCCAATTTTCATGCACCATGATCCAATCTCATGCAGCTCCAGTAACAAAAGCATATTCCAGTTGATTGGCTCTTTTCAGCAGAAGGCACCATTGCTGCCAAGAGACAGTGAAAGTTATTGTAGTCGAATTCATGGGACCTGGGGATAATTCCCTCTGCCTAAAAAGACACACACTAATTTTGAAAGAAATCCTCTGGCTGTCATCTGCTAGAACACATTCAATTTAGATAAATTCTTGAACTGGGATTCTTATGCATAATATATGCATAATATATGCTGTTAAACAAATAGAGGCACAACCACGACATTAAGAGTGTCCAAATTATCCCTTAGATTTAGCATCCTGGCTGTCCAATTTCTTATCTAAACTATTACAAACAAAGGCAGAATTGGAAGATTAAAATTTTCAAGTGACTGCTGAAGTTCAAAGAGTGCTTGTATTTTAATAACAAGTACTGTACATATTTCATGGAAGTGCTAGCCAGCTGATCTATATGTTAATTAGCCTGCCATTTGAAAAGGAAAATTATTCAAGTGCTTTCATCTCATTTCCAACACAAGCAGACATGCTGAGTACATTAGGAAGCATCATTGCTGCATATTCTGGAGTCAGCTAAGCTCCTTTTTAGGCACTGGAGGAGGGAAAAAAGGAACTGAACTGATAGCCAATTTTATGGCAGAATGATTTTCAAGCAGAGAACAATCCATTCAGAAAAAAAAAAAAAAATCTAAACTCTCCAAAGGAAAAAAAAATCCATAGGACTTTCTGTTGAAAAATCATGATTACAGTTTTGGTTGCTATTATCTACATGAGGAAAAAAAAAATAGGAAAAACAAAACAAGATTGTCAAAAACTCCTCATGTGAAGAATTAGGGAACTGGAAGTAGATTTTGTACAGATGGAGGTGCTGAGAACTGGAGAGGCAGAGGAAGCAGGTGAGCAGCATCTGGCTCTGGCTCCCTGCCTGGAAGATTCTCATCAGAGTCACTCGCTGCCTTCTGGCAGAAAATGAAAGTGACAAGAGGTCAGGAGGTGAAATTGACCCGAGTGCTCAGTTGGCAGGAAGTTGACGAGAAACAAAAGTCTCCATTTGCCTTCTCCAAAAAGAATTTCTTAATGTCTTTCAGTTCAGGGAGGGGGTGGTGGTGGAGAGGGAGGGAGGGGAAAAAAGAAACCTCCAATAATTTTAATTTCTCTTTCAAACCCCATATTTGCTGAGGTCACAAACTTATTTTCCTGGTTAGATTTAGAATGAAGTCCTCAGGCTTCAGCACTGTGTCTGCGTCCTCCTGGATACAGCTTTGAGAAATGGAGGAGAGAGAAGGAGGTCAGAGAGGGATATGAGTGCAGCTGAGCATGGTCCCATCTTCCTCCTTCTTGTGTATCCAGATACAGAAATAGGCAATGAGAAATCCCATTCAAAAGTGCTCGTTGGTGAAAAAATGTTGGGTCTCACAAGGATCTCAGTAACAGTTCCATTTCCAAGGTACTAAACAGCTCCTTGTGAATCCTGCTTGAGCTGGGGCCATGTATCATGCAGCAGGGACTACCAATCTTGAACTACATATTTGTAATGCTTTTTTTCCAGAGTTATGTGTTATGACCCACAAAGTAGTGCACTTAATTTATCCTACAAGTTTTGTGATTTTATTTTATTTTGTTTTGTTTTGTTTTATCCTATCTTATTTTTCCAGCAAATGGGGTCAATAAAGATTCTATCTTTTCTTGACTAATCACATACAAAAATACTTTGGAGAATAAACACGGCAACCTAAGATCTTTAGCACTCAAACTGAAACACTTTGAAATATTACTTAAAAAAAGAGGAGCAGTAAAAGAACACTAACATCACATTCTATGGTGGTAATAAAACACATTCACTTCTTTCTACACTGGGTAGCTCAGAACACAGTTGGAACTGAAGCTGTGTACAACTGATGATTTCAAAATATTAGACCCATATTGTCATTTTCTTCACTGTGTAAATGTTGGCAACATATTTGACATTTCTCACACTTGGTTCATTTTTTGTTTTGGGGGTTTTTTTTGTGGTTTTTTTGGGGGTTTTTTTTTGCTAGGTGCTGACTTAACTTTTGAAAACGTTTCTGTACTTGACTGAAATTTGTATAACCCAGCAATTTAGTTAAGTGCTGCAGGAGTGTAGGATGGACTGATGACAGACTTTATAGAAAAATAAACCACCAGCTAATGTCCCCCTTTATGATACATGCATATAGTCTTACCAAAATCAATGAAGCTCAGCCAATTTACATCAGGTAATGATGTAGCACCCTGAGATTACATTTACTCACATTGCTTTATACATATGGATATACAGGGGAAAAAAAAAAGATAGAGGGAAATTTTAGTTTGCAACTTTATTTGCATGTATTCAACTTATCATTTTTTCCCAATGGATAATTTCATCTCTTTAAGCACTTTCTCCTCCTTGAAGTCATTGCCACTGAATTTAAAAATTGTCTCAAAAATATCAGTTACCTCATCATATTAGTTTAGAATCTATCTATTAGTTTTTAGAATCTATGACCTCCCAAAAATGAAAATGGCCTTCTTGCCAGTCAGTTTAGGAATGCCAATGACCATGATAATATTGAAAAATATGTTAAGTCATGTCTACAATTGCACATTGGGCTGGTCTTCTTTCTGTACAAAAGAAGTATCTGACCTTGCTTAGATTTCAGATGACACAACATCAGACCCAACCCAAGGAATACTACAGTAAATGTCCAGAGCCCTCCTTTGCCTCTCCCTGAAAGCACAAAGTAATTTCCTACTCTATCACAGTCAGGACATAACTTTTCAAGGGGTTTAATCTCAAACTGTCCTCAGAGGGTGGAACATCTATTCCCCTTTTATATTGTTACATTCCAAGAACATCAGAAAAATGTCAATTCCCTGAAAGTCACAGAAAGGGAAATCACAAATATGTGGCTGTGGTTAAGAACAGAGGGATATGAGACATCAGAGTGGTGGAGAGAGACTGGCCTCATAAATAGCAATCAGTCAACAGTAAAACTGCCTTTCCCCCAGCCAGATCCGAAACCATGCTCTGCTGTAGTACCACACTGTGATGTGAATAAGAGAACAAATCTGTCTTTTCATTTGTTTGGAGGATGGACTAGACGATCTTTAAAGGTCCCTTCCAACCCCAAGGATTTTATAACTTATTTTTTGATTCTGTATCTGGCCTTCTTTTCCACTTATAAACTGTCCTAAAAATGTGGAGATATTAACCCTGGGTATCAGAATGCATTATCTTCCATTTGATGCCAAACTGTGAAGACAAGATCCAGTACCACATTTACACTCCCAAGAGCAGCTTTTTATAGCACTCATCTGCACAACAGGACTGCCTCACCAGTTTCCCTTGTGAAACCACTCCACACATAAAATCTGTCAGCACGGTGTGCTTCAGTGTAGCCAAAATGACAAAAAATATTTAATCTAAGTTAACCTCTAGAATATCTCTGACCTTAAACAAAGTGTGAGAAAGAACATTTACATTTGGAGTCATCCCAATAACATTGGGCAGCAGCTCAACTATATTTTTGATTAATGTTCTCTCATGTTGAATTTCTTCTGCATTTGTCTCTTTTACCACTTTAAAGCCAATGATGTAAGGCCAGAGGTTGCTAATGTTAGACAGGACAAGAACAAATAAAATAAAAACTGCTGGTCCCTGGTGTTAAGTTTTAGTCTTTGATCTAAGTTCCAAAATTACCTTCTTTCTGGGTTCAGTGCCATGCTGAAGAATCCTGGGTAACCTGTTACATTCTCTTTAAATTCAGCAATAATCAGGCAGATAAGCAATATCTGCAGAACCCCTAAAAGGTCTGCCAGCAGATTCTAGCCATCCACTGGGAGGCAATTATTCTGTCATCATTTGAAGGGAATGGCCTATATGCTTCTGGCAGGCACTTCAGTTCCAGGCATGAATTCTGGTTCTGGACCTGCAGCACATTCCCCGTGTGATGGACGTCCCGGTCAACAGTGCTGTTAGTGCACTGAGCCTGCCAGGAGTCAACCTTTAAACAAGGGATTCAGGATGAAAAATGCCTTTGTCTGTTCTAATTAGGATCAACACTTTTGCTTTCTCCATCAGAATCTGCTTATTTCATTGTCTGGGGCTGACATCAGCACATGAGCTGAAAAAGAAAGCAATTTGCTCAAGTTTCTTCATTACCTGAGGCTTTCCACTTCACATGTTTCACCTGTAAAGGGAAACAACAAATAAACTCTTCCAAAGTCATCTTGATCAAGTGAGCTAGAGCCTTTTTTTTGGAAGTAGTGCTTTCCATGCCTTTCTAACAGGCATGAATAGCTAGTTTTATCCTTTTTTACCATCTGGACAATCTTCTCTGAACTCTGCTCCCTGATCAAGGGGGACATCAACAGGTTGCTCATAAACTCCTATATTGTCTTTTCAGGTATTTTCCAGCAGTGACTAGCCATCCTTTTGGTTCATTAGAAAAAAGTGCCACTCCTCTGCAAGATGTTATCAGTTCTAAAATGAGACACAGTAATAAACCATGAAAGCACGACTAATTCATTGCAATAAAAAGCAAACTGGCTTGCACTCTTGCCTACACTTTGATGGCTGACATGTTCTGGAGATCTGCATTGGAAGGGCTGAGGTGAGGGGACAGCAGAGAAGATAAATAGTCTTAATTTTTTTACTAGATCTATTAATCTGATATGATTAATGATTCACCAGAGACCTGTGCTTTGGGTGCTGTCAAAATGGCTCATGCAGACTGGGAGACCAACACTAACCAACACTGGCTGGTATTCAGGACCACTTTCCTGGTCTCCAGAAATGGCTCCAGGAGTTGGGCAGTGGTCCTCAGTCCTGTGCTCAAAACACAGGAAACCTATTTGGAAGCAGCTGACTCTGGCCGTGACAGCAGCCTGGATGTCACTCAGCTGGAATAAACACATCAATGGAAAGGCAGAGGTGATGGGAGCTGGAGGGAGAATCCAGCAAGGAGGAATTAATTCTGTTTTCTCTATTCCTGGTGCACGTGAGCCATCTCACCCAGACATGCAGTGAGAGCTAAGCTTTAACCTTCCTTGCTTGTCAATAACTATGACAAACAACATGTGCCCTTTGAGCAACTCCTTCATTGTCCTTGGCTTGTTGCTCTGAACTGATAGAAAGGTTGAGAAAATATATTCTTTGAAAAACAGAAGGAAAGAACAATGAGGAGACCTAACACACTGTCTTATTGTGCAAATGTTTTTTACATTTACCTTATTTATATTTTTTAAGACTTTTTTATTATTTTCTGGCTCCAGAAGCTCTATAAGGAAAAAAAAATGGGATGATTTTGTCTACCTGGATTCAAGTACTAATGACTCTTTCATGATCAGAAACAAAGACAGATGAAAGGAGGTATTTGTTCCACAAACACAGACAGTTCCTTTCCTAACAAGGTAGTTGACAGGGAGGGTATAACCTGCTCCTCCATTACAGAAGGATGCTGAGGCACAGAGAGCAATTTACTTCTTTGCAATGACATATATTCTATTCTTAATGGGCACCTTGGTGTTTCTGATTTCAAATGGGAGTTTTCCACAGCAGTGGAGAGGCTATTTTCCTGGGTTTATGACTCAGATCAAATTTTGTGTTTTATCACTTCAGTATACCTAAGATGAAAATATTCATACAATTTTAATTGTATTTTTATTGCAGTCTGTATGGGCACAAAGCTTTTTTGTATGTGCAGACTCCTCTAGACAAGAATTCTTGGTACTGAACTGCAAGATATATTTGATATATGTACACTCAAGTGTGCCTGTACATACATTTTTATGTTTATATGCATGACATTTGCACAGTATTTGAGGCACTAAATCTCTGTGTACATGAAAATATATAACCAGGGAGGCTTGACTCTGCTTAAATGAGCCATTCACAAGTGTTACCAAGGACGAGTCAGGGAACTTCATCTTAATTAGTTTAGTATAAATGAGAGAAAACTAAAGGAACTCTTGAGCCATTAGAAGGTTGAAATAGATCCCCAAAACATGTCCCACGTTGCCCATTCACTTGGCTGCCTTTGATTCAGTAGCAGTCCTGTTGTGTGGATGTGGGATAACTGCACATCAGCAGTGCCGTGTTCTTTGAAGAACGTTTGAATTAATGGTGGTTTAGCTGACAGCACAGGGAACAGCACAACGCTTAGAGTGTGTGCCTCACACTAACAGCGACACAGTTTACAGAATTTGATTGAAAAAACCCAAACATTTGGAGTTAAACTAAATAAACCCCATAGCAAACCCCCTTTATAAAAATCTGTGTCCCATAAGTGTGGGGGTGTGGGAATTGTTTCATAGGTATCTTAGTTGTAAGTTGATGTGATTTGGACTTTAACCCCAGCCAGGTAAAGTTCCTGGCTTAGAATGTTCTTATCAGAAGTTGATAAGAGTTTCCAAGGCAACCTAATCCTCTGCCCAGAGTTTCGGTCATCCTATTGTATTTTCCCCCATCACAATGTATCTTGTCCCCCCCATGCCCATCATCCCCCAGGCCCAAAACCTTCGGAGAGGTGTTGGACAGTGATTGGTGGATCTCCGAGGACCCCACCTTAATCAACCTGATTTGTTAATGTTGTGTATTGCATTTGGCATTAGCCACCTTGCTTTGTTTCATTGGTCTTGTAACTTGTGCCCACCCCTGAGATTTCTGGTGAACAAAAACCCCCTGCAAACCAGGCCCGGGGTCACTCCCCAGAGGCACAGGCCTGGGACCAGGAGCTGCCCTGTGATCCCCAAATAAAACCTTCTTCCTGAGCCTTGAGAGTGTCCCCTCTTTCGAACCACGGCCGTGACAGCCAAGGCAAAGGTACTGCGGAGCCAAGACCCACGCAAAGGTACTGTTGGGGCGTATCAGAGCTAGCAGGGTGGTCCAGCCGATCGCTGGACTGGCCTGAGAGACAGATACGCGAAGCAACACATAAGCTTTTTTTTTTTCCCCCTTTCAAAATTTCATACTACCAGCATGTCTGTGAAACACTCAGCAATGAGTCTCAGGATAAGAACCTTTTCCCTTCTGTCTCCTTTCCTTGCCTTACTGTGATTGCTCCTTGCACCAACGAAACCTGTGCTCCTTTCTTTTGTTTAGTGAGATTTATTGGATGCATCTTGGGGACAACTGATCAAAAAGAAACATAGATTCCTGTGATTTTGTGATTAGACCATGGGTGTCTGCAGAGCTTGATAGTATGTCTACCCCTGATGAAATGAAGGGCTGCTCATATTCTGCCATTCAATCTAATACAGTCACATTAAATTACACTGAGGGAAATTAAAAAGGTAATTTATTTCCCTAATTCCTGATAATACAGTACCTCACACTTTAAAGAGCTTCTGAAGTATCAGGACCTAATTTGTTAAATTGTAAAGCCCTGGAATATCTGTACATTAGGATCAAGAGGGAAAACTGTAAAACAATTTTCAGCTGGAAAGTCATGAGTTTCAAAGATTCTGTAATGTAATTTCCTAAACTAATTGATCTGAGAGATAGGTGATCAGGGTTAGATATCTTTAATAAAAGCCTGAGAATGTCTCCCTAACTTTTAACTTAACAGCATGTTCCTCTCACCCATGTTGTCTATGTTCTCTTTGCACTTAAACACGGTATATTTTGGAGTATTTATTTGGGTTTTTTCCATCTATCTCTTCAGCTGTAAAATAATATTTATATAAAATTTACAATAATTTTCTTCTCTGAACATTACAAAATAATTCCATGGAATCAGATCACCTGCATGTCGAGTTAGTGGGAAAGTTGTAGTAGATTTCACCTGACCCAAGATCATACACTAAAATAACATGAATTTTGTACTTTGAAATTATGTATTGGACTGAGCATTTAAATAAAAATATTAACAGAATAGTTCTGATATGAGATTAGAATATTTATTGTAATGAAGACAGCATTCACCTCTGTAATACTCATATTCATCAGTCTATACTGAATTTAAAGCAATGTCACAAAATTGATGAAGCAAGCATGTCAACTGGATTATTCCAGTCAGAATTACAATATGTTAAGAATCTATTTTGCCTCTGCATCAGCATAGTCACTAGTACTGAGGATGCTCCCTCTCTCAGCTCTGTGCCTTTTGCTGTCACCACAGACCCCCCTGTGTGTCAGTGGGTGGACTTGACATTGTTAAACCTGACTTGAGTCACTGCCTTCCCAACAAGATCCAGCTGTGAAAATACCTTGACCAAGATCCTGGGGTAATTTGTCAAAAAATTTGCATGGTGACAGTAATTCCAGACAGATATTCCTAAATGCTATTAACAAAGGCAATGTCATAATCTGAAAACAATTTCAGCTTGGGTGATTAATTAGTGCTGGCAAGGTTCTTTCTCTCTTGGTTAGGTTGAAGTACTGCTCTGTAGCTCCAGAAGGACCATAAAAATGGTTTACATTTAGAAAGAAGACTGATATTTTAAAACATGACAGAGGCACAGAACACTAGATATGGGACAAGGAGGAGTATCCCTCCTGGGCACATAGGCAGTGAGATGTTAATGTTGCTGCATTGACATAAATACGTGGTGCTTCTTTCAATTTACTTTTTTTACCTTAATTTCCAAATAATTTCCTCAGAACAAAGACCTAGAATTATTGCAGTAGAAGACACTGCCAGAAGATGTGGCCAAATGTGCATGTGGGGTACCAGCAGTGCTTTATTCAATTCAAATCCAGCTTCGCCAGCCAACAGGGAAATAAGAAAAGAGGCGGCTCTTCCCCTCTTTCCCATCCTGCTAATTGCAGCACATAGTGATGCTGGCATTGGTCACACAAGCAGAGATGGGTGTACAGCTCTCCTCATCCATCCCTTTGCTGGATCTGCCAGGGCTGTTCTCTGGTTCTAAGGCCAGTTGGCAGGCAGTGCCTCTGGGTAATAAATTATCTTAGTCTCCAAAACCACAAGGCCACATGCAAATTGTATTCAGGGAATGATTCCTGGCCTGTCATAAGTCCCAAACCATTCCCAGCAGTTTTGGGGAGACTGCTAGCTGTCACAGTTCAACAGTATCACAGCATGCATTTTAATAGTGTGAACAATTATATTTCCTTTTCTAGAAACATTCCTTGGCACTGTTTGATGCACTAATTTTACCAGCACTTGTATGTAGAGCCAGTGTATATAAAACACTATTCCCATAGTGAATTAAATGGATTAAAGTGCAACCAGAAGTGTAGCCATCAAATTAGTTGTTTTAATTCAGATAAATTTCTTTCTGTTTCTCTTGAGAGCTCAGACTTCTTTCGATGTAAATAAAGGGGACCAGAAATTTACTTGCCTTCAGTAGGGGAAATATTCAGGCGGTGTGAGAATGAGTTGCAGAATCTACAAACCGCATCATCAGTGAGAAATTGGCAATGACTTTCTTGAAGTTCCTTTTAAATTCTTAGCACTAGTGAAATATTTGAAAGCAGAACTGCATTTGTCTCTGCACTATACAGAACAAGAAATATTGCCGTGATATACTACTGGACATAGTGTCAAACAATATGACAAGACTAAAAACATATTGTGACTATGATTTACATATCTACTAGAGTGATTGTTACAATTTTAAGTAAATTCTTCCCTATCAGAGTTTCTGAAATCTGGCTTTCACCAAGAGTTCTTTAATTTGCAGTGATATAGAGAAGTTGGTGTTCATTGATAAATTATAACTACCTCTTTTCCAAGCTTTAAAGAAATCTACTGCCTAGAGTTGGCAATTTTTCTCTCATGCACAAAATCCTTCTCTACTCATATCTATAGCTGTACATCTTGTCACTGAAAGTGTATCAGGGCACCTTCCTTTATGAGCTGGCTTTGATGCCTGGTGCAGTTTGGCTCAGACCAAATTGTCTTCTCAGGGCACAGTTCTGGGAGGTAATACAGGCCATGTACTATTCCCAGTAGGCCGCCTGTGTGTGAGTGCTGTGTTTTGAAGACTGAAAGTTTTGCAATATGAAAACAGGATGTTCTGTGTTGACAGATTCCAGTGCCAGTGTATGGTTTGCGTATATTTAATGCATTTATATAGATATAACCTCTGTGTTCAAATAGCAAAAGTGCAGGCAATATTCCATACACATATCATGTAGAAAGGGTGATTCATCCTAGACAGAGAACACTTGATCCTACTTTACCAGAAATAAACATTTTTGCAGAACTGTGATGATCTGATATTTATCCTGAGTGTAGGCACCTCATCAGACTGCTGCAATTAAGACAGGCATCATTTGCTCACTAAGAGAAACTATGACAAGCACAATATAATGCTCAAGATCCACCAGGCTATTAAGTTAACTAAGAAGAATAGTAGCATTCTTAGTTTGACTTCAAAATTAGATCTGAATCCACACTTGATATACAACACTATTCATTTTGCCACTGACAGGGGTGCAGGTGACACATTCTTCAGGCCATCAAAAGAGGAGCTTGTTTCTTCTTCAACTATTTGCCAACTGAAAGAAAGAAAAGAAAATAGCAATAAAATAATCTATTGGACTAGATCAGTGCAGCAGGTAGAATTTGTGGCAATACTAATGGACATTCAGCACACAATAAATGGTTGACTGTATAAGGAGGTGATTTCACAATGTCCAGTGGCTCAGGCAAAGCCAGTGACTGAAGGACCCTGATGGGACACAAGGACTTTCAGGGAACAGCTGGGAGATGAAGGAGGTGTGCAACTCTCAAGACAATTTTTAATTCTGTTGGGCCTGACCAGTTCAGGAAGCAAGAGGTGTGTAAAATAAGAGCACTTTGATTCCACAAGTGATCTGATGGACTCTTCTCAATAGTTGTCTGCATAAACGCATGCACATCTCAGGAAATCAGCTTGTCCCTCTCAAAAACATGACTTACACTCCATTCATAATACCCTTTCAGCTGCATAGATCAAGCAAAGTTCCTTAAAACAATGGAATAAGATAACATTTCAGAAGCAAATATCCACAGTTTGTGGCCAGAATGATTTAGAAAATGGTCTAAAAGGGTATTTAGGGAGACATGACAGACCTAAGCACACTGCAATTCTTTATATTTACATTAATATTGCCTTTGGACAGAGCAACTACTTATCTGTGAGAAGGGGATGATGAAGAGATTTACATGAATAAAGCACAATACAATAAAGATAGGAGATTTACACACTGTAACACTACTTAAGCTTAAGCCACAGAGACTTAATCATTAGTGGCATCTTTCCAGACTTAGAAAGCTTTAAGCGTGGATATTTTTTTCCCCACATAGATATTACAAAAATAGATATAAAAAATAACTAGGACAGACTGGAAACAAACAAAGGATCATGGTTTCCAGCTTTGCAGGGACTGAAACACACCTGTTGATACTGAGGTATTTGCTCTCAATTAGGAAAACACATATAGGGCCATGTATGAATATATGTGGGACTAACAGTAGCAGAAAGAGTATCCAGTTGAAAATTGTCAGAGAACTTGTCTGTGAAGTAATTTGGGCACTGATTATGCATTTTGGGTTATTCTTCATTCTCCAATTTAATAAACTATCCCTGCTAATCAATAGTTAGATGTTGCATGGAGTGTGAGAGATACTGACCTTTCCCTTTGTTACAAACCTGAAGTTTATCCAACATTCAAAATCCCTGTGGTAAACTTGGACCACGTTCTAAATAAACACAGGCTTTATTTGCTTGGGAGCTATGGGGATCTCAGATGATTCAGAGGATTTGAAACAGGTAAAACTTGTGTTCAGAGGCTGGTTCTGCCTTATTTATATTGGTATTACATCTTTCAGCCATGCAAGACTGAAACAGAGAACAAGCTGACACAGAGGACTATGATGTCCTATATCCACTGCTGATGATGTTTTTAATGAATCTCAAGCAATCTGACACTCCACTAACCATTGGTTGTCTGGGAACTCTTGTCAATATATTTCATGATGGAAATTTTAGGAAAAAAAGAAGTTTAAATTGATAACTCAGGTATGCTGCTGTACCAAGAATTTCTTTTCTTGAACCAGTTTCATGGCTGGAGTCTCATCCTTTACCAGAGTTTGTTCATTATTGTCTCAGGTGTAGGGGAGGAGTGTGGATGCTGACTTTTTTTTAATTGCCTTGGGCTTGGAGGAGAGGAAATGCACCCAGAGGAGTCTGGGGGGGGCGGGGATTTTATTCTTTGTCTTGTGGCACTGACTGGCTGTGGTTGCACCATGTCAGTGAGCATATTTGACTGTAAAACATTTTTTAATACACTTTGTTATGAGGATTTTGTCCATTTTCTTACCTCATTGCTCTTTCCAGTAAATTGTTATCTCAACAGTGATTCTCTGCCTTTTGTCTCTCTCATTTAAGGGGGTGAGTGAAAAGGAGTGGCTGCGTGGGGCTTAATTTCCAGCTGAATTTCTGTTTGCTCAGTGTTTCTTAGCTAATATTCATAAACAAGGTTCCGGAGTGTTGTATTTGTATACATAAACACACAGTAACATGATATTTGACAATCTACCCATATCACCAACTACTCTGGTCTGTTTCATTCCCTGCTTTTCAGAAGTCAGAAACAATCCAGGAAAATACTGTTTATGCTTGCCAGAGGACTGAAAGTCTCATCAAACAGTGTTTATCAAGGAGAATTTAGCACATCATTTAGTTGAGTAATTTCATCCTCACTAATAAGTCATAAGTACCTGCTAGTTTTTTCTTCATGCTATAGAATGAAATAGATGTTTAAAGACATCAGTTGTGGGGTTTTTTGAGCAGATTTCCCCAACAATTGAACAGTACCAAAGTTCATAGTGCTTTAATAAAACTATCTCAAAATTATCACCATTGATTATCCTGTTTCATGAAATTGAATGTTAAGGCACAGAATAATCAAAAGTTTTGTTCAGACAGCCAGGAGCAGAACCAAAAAGCAAGTCCAGGTCTGATTTTATCCAAGGACAACTGGTCTGTAATAATCCATGCTAAAGACAGGTAGGCAACACTGATGACTGAAAACTGAAAACTTTATTAGGAAGGAACTGGAGTTTTTTTAGCCTGGAGGGAAGAAGGCTCAGGGGAGACCTTCTTGCTCTGCACAGTGACTGGAAAAGAAGTTGCAGTGAGGTGGGGATTGGTCTCTTCTTCCAAGGAGCAAGTGGTAGGACAAGAGCAAATGGCCTTAAATTGTGTCAGAGAAGGTTTAGATTAGATATGAGGGAAAATTTCTTTACCTAAAGAGTTGTCAAGCATTGGAATAGGCTGCCCAGGGCAGGTGGAGTCACCATCCCTGGAGGTATTTAAAAGAAGTGTAGATGTGGCACCTGGGGACATTGTTCAGGGATGGCTTAATGGTTGGTCTTGATGATCTTAAAGATTTTTTTCCAATGTAAGTGATTCTATTTTTCTATGATTTTATTATATATATATATATATATATATATAACATTACAATAACATTACAATACATCTGTTCCTTATGTTCAGCCAAGAAATATAAGAAATATAAGAACAATTTCAAATATTAACACATCTGGGATTTTTTTTAGGAACTTGATCAAAGTCTGGCAGAACTTAGCACAAAACTTATCATGACTTCAATATAATTTTGATTCACCACCAATTCTTTTTTTTTTTTTTTTTTTTTTTTTTTTTTTTTTTTTAAATAACTTTTCAAATTAGGGTGATCTTCACCTTTGGATAAACTTCTGTTTGTCTTCACATACCAGGGAAATCCTCTGGGGCAATTTTGGGTGGTGATTAAAGAGAACTCTGATTTATGATCAAGAACAATAAGGAGTTTTTAATACAACAAGTTAATTAATAAACACCAAAATAAAACGTCCATGAGGGAAAATGGTGTGTGGACTTATTCCACATGCTGCTTTCTCATTAAATATTTTTAGTAGGTAAGTTTTAGTGCAATTTCCTTAAAGAGAAAGAAATCTTGACATCAGAATATTCCTGTCATTGAAAACCACCTTCTGCTGTCTCTCTTTCAATAAGAGAGTAAGAAACTCCCCTGAAACATGATTTCTTTATCCATCTCAATCATTGAGCAATGTCACTTTTGGGAAAATGCAGACTTTCAGAATACAGCAGTAATAACTGTGCACATAGTGCTGAGCTAAGACTGGATGTGAGCACTGTAACCAGCTTCTGTCTCTTTGGTGAGGCAGGTGGCTGGACACAGATCAAGCAGGAGGATTTTCATCTTGTCAGCACAGGAGGATGTGGTGGTTATGACTTTCTGCTTTCTCAGATTGGGATGGAACATGTTGCCAAGTGACCCAGACATAATTTTATCTACTGATGCAAAGATCCTGGATGCAGGTCCTTGCAGCACCAGAAAGGTATCTTGTCCATCCCATCACTATTGTTTTGTCAGTTCTTCCTTTAAGTAGCTCTATAAACATGCAAATATTTTCTCTAATAGACCAATTCTTTTTAACTGACAGCTCCATGGCTGACGAAATGAAAACCTGTGATGTGAAAACAATGGTTTTGGTGAAGCTA
Source organism: Zosterops lateralis (assembly GCF_965231275.1). Taxonomy (NCBI): domain Eukaryota; kingdom Metazoa; phylum Chordata; class Aves; order Passeriformes; family Zosteropidae; genus Zosterops; species Zosterops lateralis. The sequence continues at coordinate 138,005,299 of NC_139762.1, read as the reverse complement.
TGATGTCTCAATTGCAATATAGGCCAGAAGCCAGGTTGTCAAGTGAGGAATGTGGAAGAGTTTAAATCCATTTTTATTAAGGGATTGTTGGGGGTTAGGTTTCTTCCGTTTTTACTTTAAAGATTTTTTTTCCCCATAACTTACCAAGGAGACTAAGTGTTGGATACTTAAAGAGTACTTGAGCAAAACAAAGAGATGGCCAAAGCTCAGCTGGGGATATTTTTCTTTATCTGTTGTAACTCCAGAAGGGAGGAGGTAACTGCCTTCCCTGATGACAAGCCAGCTGTTAAAACCTGGGTGGGGTATTGTTCCTTATCTCTGCCCAGTCTTTCACTATCCCCATAGGAATATCTTTTGTTAACACACCATTAAAGCTCACCAATGGCATGACACATTTCATTATCCTGTTGGGAGATGCTCCACCCAGGGAGAAGGAGCCAAACCATTTCCGCTTAGATAAAAAGGAGCCACAAGTGTCACCAGGCACTCTGGTGTTCCCACGGGACTTCCAAAGGAAGACCAAACCCACTTTGGGACCCCTGGCTCCATAGGACCATCTCTGCTTTGAACAGGCCCACATTTGCCACTCCAGGAGGGCTGACTTTGGACTGTTTCCAATGCCTTGACTAACAGAGTGTCAGGTTGTATTTCTGACTCTGTCAGGATTTTCTAGCATTTCTTGTTTGTTTGTTTGCTTATTCTTTTGTACTACAACATTTGTATTTTTTTTTTTTTAATATCCCTACTAAAGAACTGCTATACCTATTCCCAAAAATCTTTGCTTGGCAGCCTTTTAATTGCAAATTTATAATAATTTGAAAAAGGGGAAGGGGGGAGGTTACATTCCAAGGGAGACTCCAATTTTCCTTGGCAGATACCTGTCTATTCAAATCAAGACAGGGATTCAGGATTAAAATCTTGGAGCATCTTGAATGTCTGCAGACCAAACAGACACCAAATTTTGCCACACTCCACATGAAGAGCAGAAAAGGGAAGTGGATTGAGATGACTGAAACTCTATGAGCTGGCATCAATAGAGTACTCTTTCAGAATTGCTGAATTGAGTTTTCACTCTATAACAGCAAAATAATCAGGAATGTGAGTCAATTGGTAACAGGGCGGGAGTACCTGGAAAGCACTTCCTGAAGGAGCTGTGAGAAAGATAAAGGTTCTTGCTCTTCAAAAATAAAACCCTGCAGAACTGCAACAAAGTTTGTTGAGCTTTGGGACTCTTGCTGTACCACAGCAAGAGACTTCGTGCTTGCATGAAATAAGCCCATATTTTTCAGGAGGGATTTCAGTGTTATTGAAAGCAACTGTTTGCTGTGAAATCAATGGACTTTGCATACTCAGAGACCTTTGAGTATCTGGGCTTTAGTCCAATATGAGAAATAAAAGCTGCTGATGAGAAAAATGGACTTTAGAACACCAATACTGAGTTAATGGAGGTATTTCAATTCTGTATCCTAATTGTATGCAATCCCATAGCTCACAAAGGAGACACAAGGTGAGACATTTGGTTCTGCTTGCAATCCCATAGCTCACAAAGGAGATACATGGTGAAAAAATCAGGTCCCGATGTTTTATGCTGCATAGTTTTTATTAACTTCAGAACAAAATGCTGAAGTGAAAAGAATATTATTAAAAATGAGTAAATCTCAAGTGAGGATAAAAAAATTGCTGAAACAACTTGATGCCTCAATTTTATCCTAAGATTAACTACAGTATTAGGATAACTAATCATTTCTCAAAAGTTTTCTACATATGGATGGGCTGGAAACACCAGTCCTTCTTCTTGCACACAGAATGAAGGCAACCTGTGTCCTGTTAAACACATTGAGGTACATTTCCAGGTGCTTGAGCCATAGTTGCATACACTGCTGCCATTATTTAGCCTCCCTTAGGAAAATGATAGTGGTAATTTGATCACAATGCCTTTAGTCTTTGTAGTTTTTTGAACTTGGATAGTATCAGAGAAAAAAAGACCTTCAAAATATCTACCCAAATGAAGAAAATAACTTAGTTCAATTAAGTTTGTGACTAGAACTCTGCAGAAACTTAGGAAAAAAAGAAATTGAGACACTGTGATTCTTTTGAAGTAAACCTTCTGATAAAGATGACTTAGAAAGAGAGGTTGGGGTATTTGTTTGTTTGTTCATTGGGTCATTTGTGTTTTATTAGAAATTCCCAGATTAGAATAATGTAATTGTTACTATTGATATCTTTTCTGTAGGGAAAAGATTATAATTCACAGATGGTTTTTATTTATATGGCAAATACGTCTTGGTTTTTTAAAAAAATATTTCATTTCACACCAAATATATCAGATGATCTTAGGATCATCTCATAAACAACTAATCAACAAAGCAAAGCTATGTTTGAACATATTTTTCCGGGCAATACTGTGGAGTCATGTTACTGCTTCTCACAACCCTGGAAATATCCGAAACTTCTTGTCAGCAGATGACAATAGATCTGTGCCCATTGTCTGGAGGTACATGCCCAAGAGGTTCTGAAGCAGGCAGGAGCCCACTGAATTGCAAAGGAAAATTTTGTTACAAGCCCACTTGCAAGGTGCCTGGTACTTTATATAGAATCTACATCCCAGTGTAATAGTGTTGGCAGGACGAGAGGTAATGGATATGTTCAGGATAGATATAAGAAGACTTTTTTTTATGATCAGGGTTGTAAAATACTGGAATATGTTGCCCAGAGAGGCTGTAGATGCCCCATCCCTGGAAATATTTAAGGTCAGGTTGGATGTTGCTATGAGCAACCTGATCTTGTTGAAGAGGTGTCCCTCCTCATTACCAGAAGGTTTGATTAGATGAACTTAAAGGTCCTGCCCAACCCAAAATATTCTTTTTTTCCTATGATATATTGAATGCTGACTCTTTTTTCCCATGGGAATCTGATTTATAAGACAAAAAGCATCTCAGGTAAAGACATCTAAGTAGCTGATCAGGGTCTCGTCTTAAACTGTAAAAGGGAGAAGCCTGGACCTTGTGCTACTCTTTGTGCATCAAAATATTATGAACAATGAATATATGGATGAAATTGAGCTTAATTCTGAGCTACAGGGACAAAAAATTAAATTGAAAATCCTCTTTTTTAAACAGAAATCTAATTAAATACCTACTTTTATTGATTTCCATTTGAGCATGGATTCTTCGACACATTGCTTCTTAACAGTAAAATAACATTTGAAAATATAAATGAAGAGAAGAAAGAAATAAAGGTCTTATCTCTACACTCCAATTTTCTATGACATTCATTATGAAATGGTGGTATATGGTATTCACCAACCTCTTTCCTGCAACACTTGCAAGCACAATTTTTGAAAAATCACATCCATCTATTGAAACGTCATGCCAATCACAGTTATCCTTTAAATATATTAACCAAGAGGAATATTTTGAGAAAACATGCCTGGCTGTGACTAATTGACTTTTATGCAACAGCTAGGTATTATGAGAGTTTAAATTGAAGGCATTATCTGGGTTTAGTTGCCTTGTCATTTTTATCCCACTTTAAGATGGAATTTTATTTATGAAGTGGAGTGGAATTCAATGAGGAATAAATTTGGTGTGTACCAGCTCCTCACTGTCATTTTATTCAATTAACATTTTGGTTTAAAGGTTGTTCATGTGTGTGTGAAGTGGTCACTTTTTGTCTGCACTGTCAATCTCCTGCAAAGTGGAGGCTGGGGAGGTGAAAGGCACAACTGCTGAATAGTTTAGAATGAGCAACATGAGGCACTGACAACTTTTAGAGTACTTGGCTTTTTTTGCAGGGCTGATTTAGCTGTAATGGATAACATGAAGTCTGAACATGGAGTTTTTCTATAATGAAAATATAGTCTAGGCTCACAAACATCTACATTTTATTTTTTAAATGTTATTATTTAAATATTTCAAACATAAACACATTAGTAGAAAAACTCGTTAATATCTGTAGTCTCACATATCATTCTCAGTCCTCCTCAAAATATCACAGACTTCTACTTGCTAACCCATTGTTTTAGCTTTGACAGAACCACTCTGCATCTCCTACTAATTCCCTGTAACTTCTTCCCTGGGACTGCCTGGATTTATTCTTACTGTTTAAAGATATGATTCCACAAAGGATTAACTCTGGATGTGAAAAGTCTTCACATGAATATCCCTCATCTCAGAGTTTTGAAGTGTCTGAAATGGTTATTTAAATAAACACACGTATAGCAGCTCATCCTCTAGAAAGGGGATAAGAAAGAAAGAAACTTTATTCATCCGGGCTTAAAATCTTTTAATCTTTTCTATGTCATACATTATTTGAGGGACAGATCTAGGTATTTCTAGGTTACAGATGGGCAGAAAATTACTTCAAATTATAAGCTCTGCAAGCTTTTTCTTCCAAATCAGGTGAAAAGACACATCTTTTAAAGTCTATTATTGAGCAAAAAATGTGAGGATGGCTGCAAAGTCCATATTAAAAATTCTTAAGGGGGTAATAAGTTCAAGTGCAACAGACAAGAAATTGTACTCTCTCTGATGCTTACCACAATGCCAAAGAAAACAGAAAGCTGAGAGAGTATATAAATGAAGTTGTTTATTCAGATGAAAGACTGCTTTGGAAAAATTTCAGGTGCCAGAACCAACATTCAAATCACTGCTCAGCACTAAGCAGAGTAAGGAAATCTATTGGAGACTCTTACAGCTTAATAAAGCAGCCCTGCTACTCCAGTGTAGCCTCCTTTCTTATTCAATTTCACCTGCACATAAGCAACCATTACTTGATTAATTGTCCTGTTCATTCTAAAAAAATAAGCAGCTATTTGAAAATGAAAACACACAAATGAATCCCTGGAAAACAAAGTTCAGCCACAGCCAAGAAGTATTAAAAAGGGCACAGGACACTCTTTTGAGATGTTCACGACCCAGTGTGTTGGCATGACTAATTCAGATTCTGAACAGCTCAATTACAACAATATCAAAGCAATCTGCATGTAATTTATTGTTTTTAGCTGAAGTCTTAATTTTCGTCATGTGTTTTTGATCACATAAAAGCGCTCTCATCATCCCTGATGCTTTTGCTCTTTCACAGTCATTTTAAGTGAAGAGAATTCTGTTATGTTCTGTTGTGATCTACCAATGCATTGCATTAGGGTAAAGAGCAGCTCTGTTTATCTCTGTGCATGCGCAATTTTCTTCTTGTCTTCTATTCTCAATGATGGAATGAACTTCAAGGATGCAATTTTGTCTTCATGTCTATTATTAGAGATTTCCTTGATTTTCTTAATAGTTACTTGATTGAGTTCTTAAGCTTGCCCACACAGCCACTTTCAATAAAATTATTCTGTATTAAAGTTGTTATTTGAAATGAATTGTTTAAGCATATGAAATTACTATGTGGCTTTTCCAAATGGAATAAAAGCAAGACTTAACTGAATTTCTCTCCTTCACTTCCAAAGCAAGTAAGACCCAAATATATCAAATGAGGTGTATTTTCATGAGGAATTAAACTAGGATTACAACTGAGAAGACAGATGTGTGTCATGACCAAATTGTGTAGCTCTCTGGGACCACAGGCTTCAAAGAAAGGAAAAAAAAGGTGTAGATGGGACAGCAGCATTTGAGGAAAGTAGGAAAAAGATTGAAGGATTCTACCCACGCGCTTAATAAACATTTAATACATTTCTGTGTGAGAGTAAAATTTGTTTTCCAGAATGTAATTTCGTACATGTGCCTAATAGCAGTAGTGCATCAATAGACATGACCATGATATCTTGTCTAAGAAACTAAACTTCCACAAAAGTGGGGAAAGTTACAGTGGTGAAAACCACAGGATAATTTTCAAACTGATTAGAAGCAACTTGGCAACCTGTTTTACCAATCAGCACCAGTGTTAACTACATCATAATACACCCATGTATCCAAAGTGCCTGGGAAATTGGATTAGAAGGGAAAATGGCCTGAAACAGCCAGGGCTTTTAAAACAACTTCTAGCAGTAGTACACACCTAGAACATTGAAGAGTTTTTAAAGAATTTTTAAACCATCAGTTAAACAAACACTTAAGACAATATTGAAAAACTGTTAAAAAAAAGGTGAAAAACATTCACTGTATTTTGAAGACTGTTAAGATGAACTCCCATGAAATAAACTCATGTGATCTTTCATGACCCTGCAACATCCATCATCTCAATATAATTAAAAAAAAAAATCTTAGAAGAATATCAAAACTATTACTGATTCTTCATGGCCTGTGAACTGGAAGCTTTATTTTGAGATAAATTGTACACAGAGAGGGTGGGCATGGGAGGAGGCTTGTGTTAAATCCTTATCCACAAGTCAATGACCTCTTGGAAAGCTTCAAAACACTCTGTCTGTGTGATGAAGGAGGCAGAAAACAAACATATTGTGATCTGTTCGCATACTTTAAATGGGCATAGGAAAGAGAAGGATCTTAGGAATTCAAGGAAAGGAGAAATTGAATTCTGCATCATAAATATTGATGTTTTTCATATTATAATGAATATTGAAAGAGTTTCTTTAGATGATATTTCTTTTTTCCATTTACTTTTTTCTTCTACATATTATGATGATTACATAAAATTATCATTGTTTGCACAAATATTATTGGTGAGAATTTTTAACTTGACATTGGATGCAAAAGTAAGATTTATTAGAAGAGATTTTGGCCTGATCATTTAGGATGAACTCAGGGTCTCAAACCAGCTTTTTGTGCTTTGCTCAAACAACTATAGATTATTCATCACTGTCATACAGTTGATTTTAGGAGCTGTACACCATATATGAATAAAGTTAGACTCTTTAGCATTTTGAACTGCCTAAGTGATATTTCAACTGATACATCATTTTATATGAAGTGGGGTTTTCCCTGCATTAGAATTTTGTGACCTACAGTAAGTAATTGGGTACTACTTCCTTCCTCAGTGAACAAGGAATTACATCTGACAAAAAACAGGACCAGGACTAAAGACATGAAGGAAATACCAGCTTTTCACTCTCTTTGTCATATTTGTGTGTCTGCTTTGGGACAGTATTTCTTTTCACCAATTTAGCTGATTTATAGGATTCTATTCAGACATAACAATTCAGTAAAATGGAATTTTCTTGCTGGTCTAGCAAATATCTTTGGTTTTGGGATTTCTTATAGGCTGTAATGACACAGCATATGTATTAGGGAAATGCAGAAGCACACAGAACACTATTTATTTATTTATTTATTTATTTTACATATTTTCCCTTCATGGGAATCACAGTATTTGAAACTGGATGTGGTGGGAAGGCTGCTGTGGAAGACAGCAATCCTAACTATGAAAATAGCCTGAAGAGGCTGCTCTTCAGTGACTTAGTGTTCTTTTGAAGCTTTATATCTTTTCCATTTTTATCAGCAGATTTTCATGATTATTCTAATGGTTCTGAAACAATTTGCCAAATTATCTTAATCATCCGAATGATAAAATAGTTGAATAATTTTTTCCACTTATGGCAATTTTTCTTCCTCCAGCTGTTCCTAACAGAATGTAAGTCTGAATATATAAACATAGTATGCTTTTTGAAGTTCTATTTCAATGTCAGATATTGTAGGAAATATGGTCTGTGAGGTAACCATGTGCAGAAAACAAGGTTTTTCTTGTTAGTATGGGTTCATTAAATATGCCTACCTGATTCTTGCACAGCTCTATTTTCTTTTCAACACTGTGGCTCTCTCACAACAGGGATTGTGGAACTGAACTTTGTCTAGCACTGATCACTATGTTGCTAATCTCAGGAGAGAATCAGCTGCCTTTCCCAGTCACAAATTATGAGTATAGAATATGGATAACGATATTTAAAAGAGATTTTCAACTGAAATATCCATTATAAACAATAAAGTTATACTTAACTGATATTATAGCCCTTGACACACATGTAGGAGGGATTGGTGAAAGAGTGACAACTCACTAAAAAAGTATTTAGAACATTATTTGAAAGTGGAATCACAAAACAAAACTTGAACACAAAAAGGAAGCCTACAGAGGGTAGAAGCAAAGACAGGAGCCCAGAAGGAATACACAGAGGCTCATCATGACCCAGCAATGTGAACCCACAGCCCAGAAAACCAATTGTATTCCGGGCTGCTTCAAAGGTGACATGGCCAGCAGGTAAAGGGGGTGATTCTGCCACTCTGCTCTGTTCTGGTGAGACCCCCATCTGGATTATTGTGCTCAGTTTGGGGCTCTCCAGCATAAGGATGTCAGAGTGAATCCAGAGGAGAACCATTAGGGTGATCAGAGAGAAGGCTGGAGCACCTCTCCTATCAATACAGGCTTGGAGAGTTGGGGCTATTCAGCCTGGAGAGGAGAAGGGTCTGAGGAGATCTTTGAGCACCTTCCAGAACTTAAAGATGACTCATATAGGAAAGGAGGAGAGGGAGTTTTGACAAAGGCAAGGAGTGATCAGATGAGGGAGAGTGGCTTTAAACTGAAAGAGGTAAAAGTTTATAGTAGATATTAGGGAGAAATTCTTTATGGGGAAAGTAGTGATATTGGAACAGGCTGCCCAGATAAAAAGGTGGATGCCCCAACCCTGGAAATGTTCAAGGATGGATTGTTTGGCCTTGAGCAGTTGTGGGGCTTTGAACAACCTTTTCTACTGGAAGGTGTCAGTGCCAGGCAATGCAAAGGCAGTGTGAAAACACATACAAAAAACACATATGGTATCACATTTCATAAAATGGCAACTCCCTGTGATATGGAATCTGTAACAAAATGGCAGTACCAAGTAGTCAGTGGGAAAGTATTTCCTGTTGTAACATCTCCCTGAATTAACCAGCTCAGGTGGCAATGGGGTCATTGCTTCTGCCAGTCAGTTTCAGGTAGATTTGTGACCATGTGAGGTGTTTTACAAAATTTCAGACCACCAAAGACCCTTTTGGTGCTGGACACAGAAAGTCTCAGCCAGCTCCAGTGGCTCACCCAGGACACAGACAAGCCTCTCAGCCAAGTTGGGGCACACAGGAGAAACAGATTCCAGAAAGAGCCACAGGCAACAGCAGCAGTGCAAGAGGAAGCCAAGAAGGGAACAGCATCAGAGGGACTCCAGGAGGAGCCCAAGGAGAAGGGCAGAAAGGACCCAGGAGCAGGGATCTTTCTCTGACAGGCATGGAGAGACCTCACTGGAGCAGATACACCCCTGCAGCCCAGGGAAGAGGAGTCAGGAGAGAAGAAAAGAAGAGAGGACTGGGGAAGAGTCATGGTGGGAAGGATATGTTTCAGTCTCTCTTTATTTCTTCCTACCTGAATTAATTTTAACTGACAATAAATTAAGCTACTATTCCCCAAGTCAGGTCTTTTTTTGCCATGGTGGTAGGTGGTAATTTTCCTGTCATCCTTGAGCTGTTCCACACTCTTTTCTCCTCTTCTGGTGGTAAGGGGCAGGGAAAGAGTGTCCAGGGAAGGGGGCCAAGGTTAACCCACCAGGCAGAGTTAGTTGCCAGCGGACTCTTGATCTGGGTCACCCTATGAAGAGGCTAAAACACATCATTGAAATCTCCAACTGCTGAAGCAGGAGGGGACACCATTTCAGTGGCCTCACTGCTGCACCACCATTTTTAAATTAGCACAGCTTTGTAGGGTATCTGCACCCACAGGCAGCCCTGTGACAGCATGGATTAAGGAAATACTGATTTAATGTCTTCTAGTCATGCTCTTTTCCCTTTCCCTTCTGTGACTTGATGCACCCATGGGTTGTTTCCTTTGTGAAAACACTTGCATAAGTGTGATCTCTGTGGGCATGAAACCCTCAGGTGACCCATGAAAAAGTACAGTAGAAAAATGTGCAGCTTTCTCTGAACTGCTTTTCTGAGAGATCAAACAAGCCCCAGCGCTGGTGTGAAGTAGGGAAAGAAAATGAAAGTCCCTCAGGGCCTGAAGAGAAAGGCAATGAGAGCATCCTGTGTCAGAGAGGGACCAAGGTGTGACACCACTTTCACTGTAATACAAAACTGCAACTTAACTGTTCACAGAGAAAACAGGCTAGTAAATAAAGCAGAATAAAGTACGTTCTCTGGCACTGAGATCATTTAGCACAGCAGCTTTGTTGGGAGTGAAATTACACTCCCTCATAAGACAGAAGTAACATGCTTATTGATATAAAAGAGTGATTTTTAAAAAGTTCATGATAAACATGACAGTGATTTAACAAGATTCAATGCCAAGGCATTTTTGAATGTTTACTGCATAGGGGATGGGGTCAGAGAGAGCCTTTCATTGACACATGCATTCTGAATTCCTTCTCAGTGGGGAGTTTAAGTGTGGCTGGGTGCAGATTTTGTCCCAGACTTGGTCAGTGGATTATGCCTAAAGGATTATATCTGTGCAATCAACCCTTTATATCACTTACCTTAGATTTCGTGGTTTTCCAATTCAATGGAAATTTCCAATGAGTATTTGACACAATAAAGACTCTCTTGGCCTCCAGAGTAACCTTGAGGGGTGTCACTGCTCAGGGGGAGATCCTGACATGCAGCTCACTGCCATACTATTTATATCCACTGTTTATGGAGTAAGGTGATTGATCCAGTTATATTTGCATACTGAGTGTGGGTGTTAATTCCTCCAAACCTGGCTTGAGTCAAACTTTGACCAGCACTATTGGTTAAACAGATGCATTGCTTAAATTAGCCCTTGGCTATTATGTTGTTATCTGCTTCCCCTGAATCCAATTTGAGTGACCAGACAAATAAATTACAGCTGTCACTGGAGATTATCACCTGGACAGGGTTACAGGAAACAGAGGTCAGGTTGGGACAGTTTCTTGTCCACAACATAAACCAGTCCTTTTATGCAAAATAGTGAGGTTTTAAGTGCCTAATTACAGCAGTCCCTGATCTTATCTAACTCCTGACTGTCCTCAGGCATTACTCAATAAACTGAAAATTGACCCAAGCCCTTGGCCTGGCCATTTTTAATTTATTAGTATGGATACAGTCACCACATCTGTTCACTGCAATGATTTTTTTTTAGTATCTCTTTCAGGACAAGCTCTCTGATTAACAGTCACAGAGGGTAGAATTTAGCTTCAGATCAAAATACCTATTACACAAGCACATAAACATGGGCTAATTGCCCAAATATTGGTATGTAAGGCCATGTGAAATGTCATAAATGTTTGAGAGCTAAGGAGATGAGGAGACCTGTCATTGGACCTCTGCCATTCTGCAGTGACATTTGAGTTGTGGGGAAAAAAAAAAAAAAAACAAAAACAAAAACAAAACAAAACAAAAAAAAAAAAAAAAAAAAAAAAAAAACAAAAAAAAAAAAAAAAAAAAAAAAAAAAAAAAAAACCACAGAAAAAAAATCAGAGCTGTTTAAAGTGTAAGCAGTAGATTTCCACTGTAGTTACTTAAGTGAATGTATTTTCACCAGTTCATCAGAACTGGATTTCAGTTTTCTCCACAAAGAGCTCTGTCACCACCTGAGTTGTCTAAAGCTGCCAGAAACCTTCAGTTTGAACTGGCAAATATAATAAATACAGAACTTATGTCCTTCTGGAAAGTGGCAGCCACACATGATACTCTAAAGCATCTGAAATTACAGTAGATGGCTCAGGGTGAAAAACTGAATCAGGTCAAAAAATCTCTTAAGGTATTCTAGCAAGGGCTAGTATTAAGAGTTTATATGGTAAACTGGGGCAGCAAACCATCAATTATTTAAATTAAATTTGATCAGAATTTCCTTCTGGCACTAAATTTGAGTGAAACAGAATGGCCTCCACTTTTCTTCTAAAATCCTTTTAGCCTGCAGACCAGAGCAGCCACACACAAAATGCCTGTTGGGGATGATCTCAAGCTTGCATGAAGGCCTAATATTAGGCTGTCCTAAAGCTGCCTCAGATTAAAATCATGCCAAAGTTAATCACAATTTCACTGTAGGTAGAATGAAACTTCAGAACCCATCAATGTTTCTTCAAGCTATTTAATTAAGTAGAAAAGACGTAATGAAGTGATTTATAATATAGACAGTAAATGGCTTCTGTACCTGAAAGAGATACTTTGGCTCATCCCATCTTGATGAGTGCCATTGGTACCACAAATGATTTGAGAATAGAATTTCTTTGATTGCTAAAAAGATGGAAAAAGAAGAATTTTAGAAAATTCTCCAACTTCAAAAACATTTGTAAAATTGGGAATTACACCTAAGGACATAATTACAGGAATTATGTCTCCTTATGCTTAAAATTTCTCTCCCAATCCCTTTCTTCCAGACAGCAGCATGGATTATTTCCCGCTTCAGTCATCACCCTACCAAAAGCATAGTACTAAAAATCTTCTGCTTTTTCTTGCTCCAAAACACCCTCATGCTTAGCCACAAGACCTATTTCATCTTAGTCCAGAGCAGGAACACAAAGGTGTTCTCCCCTTAAGCAGAGGCTGCAAACCATTTTGTTTAATAGATGCCCATCAGGAAAGCCTGTGATTCCTCATGTGTGAATGAAGCTATTAAACCCCAAATCTTATTACACAAATAATGTCCATTTTGATATTTCAAAGCACTTTTAGCAAGGTGCTCACAGGAATGTTGTAAATGATCCGTAAACAGTAGAACATTGCGGGGACAAATTGTAGATTGGGCAATTTGTTTTCACAAAAGTTTACTGCCAAAGGAGAAAAAATCACCAGTGAGGGTCACTTGAGGGCCCAATCCTACAAAAGTTCCTCCCCTGTGTCTTCCTTGTTCATGCTGTGACACTGTAAATCAGGAAGATTCATCCTGTGAATACTGTATTCTTAGGTGAGCAAGGGGTTTGAAGTATTTTGTTCTGCAATCATACAAAACAGGTATCTTCTTTAAAGACTTGTAAGTAATTCCCTCACTTTTCTAGATTATCTCTCTTGGTTTTTTTTCTGGTAGATATGCTATCACCATAAGCATGAGGAACTAAGACTAAAAAGAGGAACTAAGGCTTAAAATAAAGAATTAAGCAATAATTTCACATGCTATGTTGTAAATGAAAATAAAAAATAGTTAGTTCTAGAAAATGTAGATTTCTTAAGTGCACCTAACTTCCAGGGAAATGGAAATGTGAGGTAAAAAAACCTATTTTCACTCAAGTGTATCATGCCTGATACTTTCAATTAATCCCAAACACATTTAAAAAGTCTGAATTTCAGTGGTGCTTTTTCTATTAATTTTCTTTTACTCCTGCATGTCACCATTTTGTATTTCTAAACTCTGGAGAAGTATCCAATAGCACAGGATGATGACCTTTAAAATCCCACTACCTCCCATCAGCTGAGGTGAGAGAACTGGTAATGGAGACTTCAAAAGGACTGTGGTTTCATGACATTTGTTATATTATTTTGAAGGTAAGTAAGAGGATGATTCTGAAGAAAAGCAGCAGAAACAGCTTCATGTTAATGCCACTGGTCATTTTTCTGTTCTTGAAGCTTTTTTTCAGATTCCCTGTGGTGAGTTTGACCTTGGCTGGCTTCTGGATGCTCACCTAGGCACTTTCTCACTCTTCTCTTCCTCAACAGGACAGCAGAAAAAAAGATGTAAAGGCAGGATTTTTTCCCTCACATCCTTTCCCACTCCTCTCTCACAGCTGCTATAGTGTTTTTAGTTCCTTTTTTGAATTGTTTTTGCAGAGACATCACCAACTTTGCTGAAAAAGCAGCCTTTGGCCGTGGTGGGGCCATTTAGGAGTCAGCAGTGTCCAACACAGGTGAATCTCTGATCCCTTCTGACAAAAGCTACCCCCACTCCCTAAACCTTGCCATATAAAATAAAAATACACCCTCATATCTATTACTGTGATATTAACCTCTATCACAACCTAACCTGCATTTTGGGAATGACTACTCAATATCAGAGCATTTACATTCTGCTCCTGTACCAGCTCCAAACACTCATCATGTGCCTTCATACTACGTTTATTTCCAGGTGCACCTGTGGCACAGTTGGAAACTGGATATAAGAATAATGAAAGCAGCTGTAGTCATGTAGCTGGTCTCCAGTGGTTCTCAGACTGTCTCTTTGTGCATTTCTCATTAGGAGTGTGAATAATATAAACAGTTTGGGTTTTTTTTTTAGACATTCCTGAGGCATCATTATCCCACCCTTAAGCTTTGCATGCTAAGAATAATCTCAAACCCAAATTCAATAGAGAAAATTTCCCTCAGGACTCCAAACAATATTTAGCCTATATTGCATGCTCTTACTCACAGGTTCTTCTTTAGGATTTGTCATGTAAGACTTCTCTTTTTTGCTGAATAAAAATCAGAAAATGCATTACAGAAACAAATCTGGAAGCTCAAAATCATGGAGGACTAAGCCAGATGTGTAAGTTAGTCCACAACTGTGGGGGTGCTGGATTGCAGTAGCAGTGCCTTCTGCAGTCAGTTGTCCTCATTCTTTAGTGAAAATTGACTGGATTCCAAACACAAAAGAATTTTATACAATTAAGTCTGAACACTAGAAATTGATCTAATGACAGTTACAGGTCTTGACAGATTTCTGGAACACCTGAAGCTCTAATATTTGGGTGTCTGTGGAACCAACTCTGAAACTAGACCAGCTTTGAGATGCAGGTAGAACCACACAATATCCAGACATCCTTTTCAGCCACAGTTCTTCCATGTATCTATGAGACTCTGTACTTCTAATCCCTGATAAACTTTTAAAAATTACTTTTTTTTAACTAAAACAATGGCTGTGGAACACAAACAAATTTATCCGCCAGCAAAGGGGACAGTTAATTCGTCTGTTGCTGAACACAATTTTCAGATGTAATCACAATGTTTCCTGCCTAGAATTATTGGCATCGAGCTTGTAAATGTATTCCCTAAGGGAGAAAAAACACTGTAAATAACTTGCCTTTAAAGAGGAGGTTTATTGGATTTTTACAACAGACAACATGAGCTTTGGTTAAATGCTGAGTGATATTTATATCCCTGTACATCCAGCCATACCTCAGCTGCTTTTTTTTTTTTTTTTTTGATTTTTTTTTTAATTTCATCATTAATGAACATAAAAATCATTGATATTCACTTCCAGAGTCTTTCTAGTATTCAAAATATAGACACATTAAAAGGAGGGTGAACACGGCAGCTGAAAGAATAGTGTTTTCCAATTTCTCTTAAGACCTCATGAATTAAGAAGAAAAAAGAGGTGGTGGGGGAAGAAAGAGAGATGAAAACAGAAATTAAATTATTCTGCTGTTATTCATGTCCAATAAGACTGAATGCCCTAAGGGGAATATAAGCAAGGGTTTTCAACATGCTCAGCTGAACTGTGAGTTGTTACCAGTTTATCAGGCAGTGCAATTTACACAACCCTCAGGGGATATTGGGTATGGATCAGTACAAGTGTCATGGGAGAAAAAATTTAGCTTAAATCTGCCACACTGTATGGCACAAGGTGCTTGAGTTTTTGGGCTAAGAGCTCAACTCTCAAGCCTGTCAGACATGATAGGCTACTTCAGACTCCTGGATTAGTCCATCTCAGAGCTCCCTGCATTATATAATTTTTCAGCAACTCTGTCAGCCTGTTTATGCCATGGGCATGGACACTATCATGGAAGTTGGCCTGATGGAAATTATGCTTGCCTGGTTTTTCTGAAGGCAGCTGCATATATGTGGTAAAAGCTTTAAAAGTTATTTAGCCCCGTTCTAAAGGTGAAAATTTCCCCCTGGAGAAGTCAGAACAAAATCTGATATTTCTCTGAAAGAGCCTGACCTCAGATTTTCACAGGGCCATTCTGTTTGTTTTTAGATAGTTATGTAGTGTAATTTCTCCCAGGTTACAAGTCAAGTGTTAACTCTTTCTCCACCACACCACAGAGAAAATAAGTTAGAGGAAAGTCCTCTTTATGAGATGAAAAGAGAGCTGCTCTTTGGCCACCTGCTCTGTCCTATCAGGCTGGGTTAGACAAATTGTTGGAACATTTATAATACTGAGCTCTTCAGGTGGCATGCCTTAGAGCAGGATTCATCTGACTAAATGTGGGTCTGATGTGCATTTCAGCAAGTCACTTTCAATTCCCTTTACTGCCAGAGAAGATCTAGTAATAGAGACAATAGAATTTAGAGTGTGATTCATCTTATCCTAAACAGATGCCTACATTTGTTCAGAGGAATTGCATCCTAAACTCCATTAACCGAATTGATCAGATCTCTGTTGATGGTAATGGGAGCACAAATCACAAATAACCAGTTAAAATTGTAGGTGTTTGTGCTGAAAGTCAGGTGAGACTAATGAGTCTTACCCCTTGTTTGTGAAGCCTGCTTACACTGAGGTGTATGTTGTACACTCAGCTGCTCCACCCTATTAAAACTGAGTTTCTTTCCTGGAAGATCTGTTTTAGTGACCATGGAAATCCATACATTCTGTTGTAGCAAAGAGAAAATCTCATGCCTTCAGATTTTGACAGGAAATGAATGTAGAGCTGCTTGTAGGAGAAGCTTGAAGTTTAGCCACCTACTACTGCCAACTTTAGAGGTATATCTCTTTTGTTCAGAGTTGATCAAAAAAGCTCTCTGTGTAAAGAAAATAGAGGGATTCCTTCTCCTTCAACAATTATTAGATCTTCCTAAAATAAGAATGCCCAGTACTTGAGTCAGAGCAAAGGTTAACTTTCCCCAGTATCCATTTTTCTGCAAAAGTTGTAGCATGTGAAGACTTAAGTATAGTAACTGGGTGGGCATAAATATGATAATTCTATAAGTTCTTTTCCAAACCTCAGAAGAAACTGTGGCAGACGTCAAAACTTCTCTAATTTTAAAGATTGCTGTTTGTCTTTCCTTGCTTTGTCCACATTAAAACCCTTTTAATTAATACAACTTTTGAGTAGAATTATAATGTATAGTTCTTAGCATATTAAAGATTTTACAATAGGTTTTTTTTTTTTTTTAATCAATTTATTTTTATTAACATGTTTACAGATAATTTTACTGGTGTACATTTCATCTCATCTGATGAGAGATGTGCATCTCATCTGATGAAAGACATGACGCAGTCTCAGGCTTAATTGCTTTATATATTCATATGTTGAAACTGGGAATCTACTTTCTATCCTTCTCTCCAATACAAGGGATTATTTAGTCTCCAAATACCTCTCTGGTCTTGAGTACTATACATGAAGCAAAGGTCAGTTGTAATTTATGATTAATTTTGTGTTCTTGTCTTGAGTTCGATTTATACAATGAAATTAATGCTTTAGTAATTAAACTTTTACCTTCAGTGAAACAAGAAATGCTAAGTTCATGATACAGCACTACACATCCATGAGAACAGCACTGGTAGTCTGGAATCTGTTTTAAAATCCTTGTAGGTTACATTTGTATCCAGGTAATGTCCCATCACTCTGACAGCAAATTGCAAAGAGACCTTATACAAGTGAAATGTACATCTCTCTTAATTACTTGCATGTAAGTAGAAAAACATTCCCTAATTTTTAAAACTGGAGTGTCAATTAGGAAAACATGATCAGAAACACCTTTTTTTCCCAATATTGACTTGTTTTAAATACTTCACTATTTAGTTTGACAAGTTGTATCTCCCTGTACAGCATTTTTCCCTCTACTGATATTTACTGCTTTACATGTTTTTGTTTCTTCTGCCTATTATTAGTCTTTTACAATTCTATCCATACCTGTAGTGAAATTTAAGATTTGGACAATTGTACTGAGGGTCCAGTTAGAAACTCTGGCATGTCTTTAGTCTAATTTTAAGATGCCTATTTTGGTGTCTCTTTCCTCTGTCCCACCACCAGGATATACTTGGGTGTCTTCTATACTTCCTTTTTCCTGAATGGCACACAGATGGCAGCAGGAATGGTTTGCATGTCTGGTGCTGCGCTATTTCTGCTTGTCTGCTCCCCAGATCAGCAGATGGAGATTGGGTAATTCTGTAACTCTGGAAGTCATAAACAAGCCCATATAAATATCACTGCCTCAGATATTGTGCTGAGGTTGCCTGTTTGAACTTCTGCCTCACTGGAGCTTTGTTTAGGGTTGGGAGCATATGCTGCATACATTTGGTTGGTTATTGTCTCCATCCTAATCAATATACAAATGCACATCTGTTGAATTGGGCTTCTGAATTTTACTCTTCTTTAGACTCGAACTGACTTCTATCTTGGGAAATGCACACCAGGTTTGCAGTAAACCTCACCTTTATCTTTCATTCTCTACTCTGATGAGCAAACTACTGGGAATTATCATTATTCCTAACTACTGGGATAAACTACTAGGATAGTCCCCATTTCTAAACTGTATATTCTCTTTGCAGCATTAGGAAAACTTTTTGCCTGCAGGGCATCCTCTGCTTTCAGCTACAAGGTGTGAACACATAAATACAGATTTCTAGAGACAGCCACACAGACCACACCAACAAGCAAAAAGAAAAAAAAAACTAAATTCCATACTTTGATGGAATTTTCAAAGCTTGTTAAGTAATCTCAGTCAGAACCTACCTCAGTGTGTCATTTGGAAAGGTTGGCAGCCGCCTGCTGAACAGAAATGACAGCTCAGACACTGGAGAATTCATCCTCTCTCATTGAACAACAGGAAAAATTTGAAAAACCTGCAGTAACATCCAGCACCTCCTTGTCAAGACCAATGCCTGCTGTAGCCTGGAGAGCACAGTCAGTTTTCAACAGTTTTTAGAAGGTTCCTCTCCTCTGTCTACCAAACATCCCAGGCTCACTGTTCATTCCCACTGGAGCCTCTCATTCCCTCCATCCCCGCTACTGCCACTGGGAATATTTATGATCTGTTTTATTCACAGTCCTTTTACCCCATAACACACATGGTTAGCCCAGAGTAGCTCTCAGATACTCTTCACTGGCAGCCAAGTAACTGTTGATAGTGGCAGAACCAGGGGGGGACACCAAGAAGAGAAAGAGCGAAAGGTAGAAAGATGAAAAAGTCATACTCTGCTTTCGTTACTGGAATCCTTTTACTTAAAAAAAAAAATAAAATAAAATAAACAAACCACCAAAAAACCAACAAAACAAAATAAATAAATAAAAAAAAATCAAACACAACAACAACAAAAAAATCACCACCAAAAAAAAACAAAAAAAAAACAAAAAAAAAAAAAAAAAAAAAAAACAAACAAAAACAAAAAAAAAAAACCCCAAACAACAAACAAACAAACAAAAAAAACCACCAACAACAAAACCAATACAAAACAAAAACACCCAAACAAAACAACAACAACAACAAAAAATCAGTTTTGGCTTGAATAAATTCTTTTAGCTCTAATAAAAATCATAGTAAAGTCCAAAAGGACCGTATCATATCCAAGATTCAATCAGAATTTAGACAAAACCAAGGTGTCAATGCACCCTGCAAACAGAATTGCATTGTATCTGATCATTTCTATATAGGGTGGCATGTTTGGTGTTATTCAAATTTCCTTCTTTTTAGCAAGGTATAACTGAGAACAGAAGCTGTCCACTTCAAAATACTAGAAAAGAATTAATTTTATTTTATATAATCACAACTGGCAGACTGGGAGAGTGTGAAGGAAGCAGGTTAGGAATATGCATAATTTTGATTGGGAAGGAAATTGAGTGTAAGAGGGTGGCAACAGAAAAGAAACAAACAAGTTATTCTTACCTGATTTGAGGAAGAGAAATAAATAACAACTTGCAATAACAGAAATAAAACTTAGTCACAGATGGAGATAAGACAAGGATGTGTTTATATAGACCAGACTGCAATAATGTAAGCTGTTAAGTTAAAAATTTCAACAAGAGAAAACTGTTATGACAATAAATCTTTGCTTATTTAATTAACAGGAAACCTGATAGCGCAATTATTTTTGTTTTCTTTTAGGACAGCATTGCAAAACATAATGTACTAATACTTGATAAATGAAAATTCATTTCAGTGTAGTGGCAATGTCTTCCTCTAAAGCAAAAGGATACTTGGATAATTTTATTTTTTTTTCTGGTATGCTTAATGTAGTTTATAATTTATAATACATGAAGTGAGCAATAAATAACTATACCACAGTGACTGAAAAAAAATACATCAATTTTAATCCAAGACAAATTTTGTTAGAAAAGAAGTTCTTTTGCAAAACTTGAGAATTTTTTATGAATAATAATGAAAGTGATTTTCCCTTTTTCATCACATTTTCTGGTGCAGCTTTAATGGTGTTTTAACAATTACATAATTACATGAAAAATGAAAGCTGTATGAAGTGTTTTGTGTTTTCCAAAATATTGACAGATTTATTTGTAAAACATGGCATTTGAAAAGGTTTATGTTAACCAAAAGCAAGCAGAGAAACTAAACCCCCACTCCACAAAAAGAAACAACCAAACAAAAAACCATCCCAAACCCAACAACTATGAAGTTACCAGCTTGGATACGGCAGGAAACGTAATGAACTGTGGAAAACAGACCCATTTAAATCTAGGTGAAGCAGAAAATTTTTTCAGACTATTGCCATTATTAATATAATTGGTTTCTCTTAGCTCTGTCAACTGCAGCGATTTTTCTTGTGGTCTGAGCTCTGAATTGCACCAAACAGCATCGGGGAGGAGGCAGCAGTGAAGTGCACTCAGGACTTGTGAGCTGTGTGTGTCACTCACACTCTGAGAGGGAAGAGCTCTCCCACAGCCTGTACATCTCTGTAAAGACACTCTCCAGCCTTCACCTGTAGCCCTAGTTCCATGCCTGAGGTGTTTTGGTTTTCTGAAATTCTTTTCCCAGGGAATTTTCTGTAAACAGGAGAAATGTTTTTGTAACTGTGGCTATGTTATTCATTCCTTTTCCTAGGAGAGACTTCTTCTTGATGTCCCTTTGGTCTGACCAATGTGAGTGAAGAGGTTTGCCTTTTTGTCATAATTAAATTTTTCTGTTTAAAATAGCATAAAAGGGAGACACATCCCAAAAATAAAGGAGTCATTTTCAG
Organism: Zosterops lateralis; assembly: GCF_965231275.1. Taxonomy (NCBI): domain Eukaryota; kingdom Metazoa; phylum Chordata; class Aves; order Passeriformes; family Zosteropidae; genus Zosterops; species Zosterops lateralis. The sequence continues at coordinate 137,984,383 of NC_139762.1, read as the reverse complement.
CCTTCTGAATCTCAGAGTCTGTGTCATTGTGGTGTAAAACAGCAACATTCACCTATCACAGAAACACAGAATGGCTTGGGCTGGAAGGGACCTTAAAGATCAACCAACTCCAATCCCCTCACATGGGCAGGGATGACACTCACTAGATCAGGTTTTTCATGGACCCATATAATTTTTAATTTTTTTTTTTTTTTAATCCTCCAAGCAACCTTTCCTACTCAGTGTTGACTCTGCATGACAAATTATACACAGTTTTCAAGAGAACTAATCTGTGCTAAGGCACTGTGGCTTGAGTGATGTCAGTGTTTGCCCACTGCTTACTCATATTTTCAGCTCAATTCTCATTCCCACAAATACATAGAAAAGAAAATGGGATGTTAAGGCTGCTACTGGGAATTCTGAAATAAACTTGTAAAATCCCTGATTATGAGAAACTTCCTTTCCTAACTTTTATGTTTCTTTCTTCCCTAGTCATCAGTGTAGGGCAGTGGGATAAGTCTGTTTACTAGACAAATAATTATTGTAATATGCAGTTACCAATAAAATGTTGTCAGAAAATAATTTTAAAAGCATGATCTCACTACAGGAGATGACAAAATCAAATAGAAGGACACAGTTAACTTTTGTTTCCCTTCCTTTTTAAAGAGAAATAAATAATCACAGTTCACCACTACAAAGAAATGAGTCCAATCTGAGCAGAATCAGCAGTGATATGGTAAAACCTGGAAATGCTCCAAGTCATACATAGGAAAGAGTTAATTCTTATCCCTGTATTTCATCCCAAGGCTTCTCTCTAAAATAGCTGTGCCTTTATACTGCTAGTGAAAAAGTAAGTGGAACATGAACTTTCTTTTCATCTATTCTATAAATTTCCCAGATCATAATTTCCTGCTTAAGCTCACATTTTCATGTGGGTTTTATTATCATTTTTATGATATCTCTCTGCAAGGATTAAATGGCCTCTCAGCTACATTTAACTGTACTATAATATTTGGAGCAAGACCCTCTGACCCAGAATGAGATCTAGATTAGCAGAAGTTTGTAGTGTTTTTAATTGCTCACAGTTTAAGAATCAGTGTTTCTCAACTTCTTGCATTACTCTTTTAGTTCTATGTGCTTTAACCCTCTGTGTGAAATGAGGTGAAATATTATTTAATTATTTCCTTTTTTGTATAATAAAACACATGGTCAGTAAGCTGTTCCTCCAGTATAAATCAATGGCATGCAGTAAATATCCATTAAATTGGAGGGGCCCTTTGGGTAGTTGCAAGATATTTTTTTATATTCTAATTATCCTTTTTCCATCAGTGTGATAGAAAATATAAAAACCAATCTGCAGATCAGACCTCTTGGACTGCTATAGTTCTGAATTCTGGGAGTGCGAGGAAATTATTCAGAAGTGAAAAAGAAAGATTGCAGGAAAACTTAATAGTAGAAAAAAAATCCCTCTACAATATCAAATTTAGAAGTTAGTTTTGTTAAGAAATAGAAAGTAAACATCAAAAAAATATTTATTATTAGGAGAGGACCTGTACAGGGATTGATACTGGGACTGATGCTGTTAAACACTTTTATCAGAAATCAAGAAGAAATTGCAAAATTGCCTTTGATTTTAAATGTTTAGACATGTTTGTGAGCTAACATCAAGGATAATGGTAAATTCACACTCACTGACATGCAGAGGCTCATCAGAGGTGTGCAGATCAAAGGCAGCCTTGGCTGCAGTGGCCACGAGATGTGGAGTTCAGGACCTCAAAGGCAAGGAGATGTGCTTAAAAGTGTCCCATGGGATAAGGCCTGGAGGAAAAGGGGTTTTATCCCTTATTGGATGGGATAAAGATGGTTAATGTTAAAGCATCACATCCTAGAAGATCAAAAGACGTCCATCCCAATGAATAAGAGGTCAGGAGACTCCAGTGCAAGAAAGACATGGACATTGTCCAAATTGCTCCAGAGGAGAATGACAATGACCAGGGGATTGGAACATCTCTCCTGTGGGGAAAGGCTAAGAAATCTGGAATTTTTCAGCTTGAGAAGTCATGGGAAGACCTTATTGTGGCCTTTTAATATAGAAATGAACTTGAAAGAAAGACAGAGAAACACCAAGGACTCCAGGGACAAGACAAGGGGCAATGGATTTAAACTGAAAGATGGCAGGTTCAAGTGCTGCCCTGAATTTTTTTGCTTTTGAATGTTTGAATCTTTGCAGTGAAGATTCTCACACAGCTTCATGGAAACAATGTATATTTTTAGAATTTATCTATTATGTTTACATATTTGTCCTCTGGGAGGAGAAATACGATTGATGGTGATGTTCAGCAACGAGGTCAGAGAGGTGAAAAACCTGTATAGCCAATCCTTGGCCCTCCGACCAAAATGTATATAAGATGGAGTCAGAAAAATAAAATAGAGCCTGACTTTCTGCTGCCTGCCTCGTTCCTTGTATGTTGTGAACAGCAACAGTTTAGATTGAACATGAGGAAGTAATTTGTTGTGATGAGAGTGATAAGATACTGGAACAGAGTGGCCAGATAAGCTGTGAATGCCCCACTACTGTCTTGGAGAAACAAAAAAAATCTATTAAAAAGACAGGACTGAGTTAGGGCTTTTGTCTGCTGTGGAACAGAATTCAGGTAGCTCAAACATTTGATAAATGTATTGGACTCAGATTCAAATTTAATTTTTGGAAATAAAGAGCATTTTTTAATAAGCTATTAATTTCTTTCATGACTGGTGGCTTGAGCAACCATTCCCAGAGAGTTTGAGGTCCTACACTAATCCGTTCCCATTGTTTAAACTACACCTTAAATCTGTTATATTAAATGGTAATTAATTACAGCAAAAAGCTCCTGTCAGTGCTATGACACCAAATTATGTCATGATTGTACATTTACAACATGGTTCTTGACTTGGGGATATAGTGTTTATGCCATACCAGAGGGTGTACAATGGACAGCCTGAACCCATCATTAATCACCGGTCTAGGAAATCTCAGCTGCACTACTGAATACATCCATAGATCACTGTTCACATAACCAAAGTCATTGTAAGACTGTCTGTGATAAGGTCATGAAAAAAATCAGATTATATGATTCAGGTTACAATAAATCTCTTTTTGAATACACATACGACATCTTTTAGAAACAAAAGGAAATGATTAATGGAAGATTTGAAGACTAATGGAAGTTACGTTCCCAAGTTCTTATTTCCTTGTTTTTTCTTCTATTGGTTTAGTTTCTCAATGGGGTGAAAATGAATTAAATATTAATATATTACCCAAAAATATGATTGCAAGTAGTCAAGAGATGGTGTTAGAGACAGAAACAAAGGACTTGGATATACACTTAAATGCATCAAAAACCTTTTTCCAGTGGCGCTAAGAGAGTGAGAAATTTCAGTCTCCTCCTGGGTCATCCACAAGATTAATCTTTGCTCTAAACAGGCTGGATGTGAACCAGCAAAGATCACAAGACAACCTCAGGGTTCAGAATAGCCAGAGCTTATATGTTGGTTAATATCACTCTGAAATAGACACATTCTTATCACATTGAAGGCAGCTTCATTGTATCAGCTTTTAATATACAGGAAGTTCAATCATATTAAGAGTTTTGCCCTGAAAAGTCATACCTTCACTTAGTTTGCAAATTGAAGCTTCAACCTCTATAACGATTTTAGCAGGTAATCCACCATACTGAGCACTGCTGAGATTCTCATAGCCTAATTTACCAGAATTTAACTTGATAGTCAACCTCACACCTGGATTAATTTCATCCAAAATTAGATTTTAAGGAGTTGTCTTTGTTGGTTATCTCAGACCTTGCTTGCAGTAAAGAGAAGTAATCTTTGAAAATAGTTTAGGTCTTAGAGCAATCTGGAGGCAGACTTTTCTTTCTATGAGACAATTTGAAACAGTCATGCTCATTATTTTAACACCTCAGTTGATGTCTAAATGTAGGATGAATTGGATCCTTAATTTTCACTTAATCATATGTGCAAGGCTGCCAAGACCTTCACAGTATCCCATAGCTAATGAAATTCTCAAAAATCCGCTTAAGGTAAATCCCTCAAAGTTTTAAAATTCCTTTCCCAAGCCAAGCAAAGAACATCTTTCACACTGGGGCTGTTTTAGGCCTCTCTCTGCTGACCATTCCCTGGTACTTACATAGAGCTCAATAGGGAAAATAAAGGCAATGCCAGTGAAAAATGCTCTATTCAATTCCTCATGGGTGATTAAAAGATACTAGACACTAATATCTGAGATATTAGGCAATGTTGATGGGGATGCTATGGAGAGTTGTCAGCACTCAGAATCTTCCACTGGTACTATTAAGATATTAATGTCTTCTTCTCCAGGATCCATCTGGGGCCATTTTTAGTGTTTTGTAGAATGCTTTTATACATTGAGCCCTTCCTTTGATCCTCATCTCCATCCATGTCCCCACTTTTCAAGGCCTCCACTGTATTTCTGTGGAGAACCTGCATTTCTCTACCTATCATCATTTTGTTAACCATGAATTTGCATTCTGCAAAGAACAACTGCTTGTTATTGTCACATAAAACTGTATAAAACTGTATAAACTGACTCATGATAAAAAAAAAAAAGTAAATCAAATTAATTACAGACACTTGGTTAATTAGAGAAATTGCCGTCACAGATAAATCAAGTACAACAAAGCTGCAGCCAGGTCAGGAAAGGTTCAGACAGAGCAAAGCTGACAAGCTTCAGTCCTGAGGTGTTGCAAATTGACTACAAATCTTACAACCTTTTACTGCCAGGAGCTGTTCTGTGTGACAGGATTACACAGGTAAAGTTTAGTCAATAGAGATTCTTCTGGGATTGTTTCTTAGGAAGATGTAATTTGGGCATTTTTTATTGCCCTCCAGAGAATCCTGTTATTTCCACAGAGCAATATAAATCTTTAATGTTTATCTCAAGAAATTCAGTTGCTTAAACAAGGCAATTTTCCCGGAGATTTAAGTGAAGCTCCAAACAAAGTTTAGGTAGTAGCAGTTGTGTCCCAGCCCTCTGTCTTTATTCTCGCTTTCTGTGATGGTTTTTTTCTTGCATATGATTCCTGTGTTGTCATTTCATCTGCAGCATTCTGGACTGTTGGTGTTTTGACAGTGCCCTTGATTCTATTAGCACAGTCCTCCAGTTTTCTCTGCTTTTAGGCAGTACAAAATGCTTCATTATTTCTGTTTACAGTGCCTTCCTGCCAGCAAGTTTCAGAATTGTAACAATACCTCCCCTGCAAACATTCAGTATTGCTTTGGAGCAATACTGTAGCTGTGGCCACCAGTCAGGGGCCTGTGGTCAATATGATGGATCCATTCCATGTTTTCTTCCATTAGAATTCCGTCCCTGAATAAATTGAATAGTGAAGATAATTTTATTTGCAAATTCTTTGTCTCAGCAGTAAAATAAAACACTTTTGAAACTGAGAGTCTCAAAATCAAGCCTTGAAGCCAAGATATACAAAACTTGCATATTTATTTTCTGAAAAATTAAAATTCCCAGGTATGAACATTCTATGTTAGTCTGTCTGTTATTTTCACCTTTTTATTTTTCCCTATAAACTCAGAAATGTAAAAATTTATTATTGTTTTAAAATTTATTTAATAGCAGCTGATCATTGTAACTATCTAAGTAAAAACTCTAAACCTTAGACAGAGTTTATCAATTAAAGGTTTTTTTGCTATGCTATTTCCATTCATTCCCTTGATCCAAAGAAGCCGCAAATTGGGTTTTCAACATGCAACCATTGTGACACAATAGTGATTAGACAAGTAATTCATCCTTTGGTATGAATTCCAGAAATTTTTGGTGCAGACAGCCACCCCATTTCCCAGATCTGGAAGCCAAGTAGAATATCAGCCTTTAGAAAAGGCTAAAAAATGGTGTTAGACATTTAGGAATAGGAAACGGAAACTGAATAGTCAATCTAAACCACACTTTCTCTAAACATTAAGATAAACTGAAATGTTCTATAAAATGTTTAACATCTACTAATCAAATTGTTTAGAGTTCTGCTCATTACAATTACAGTTTAAACATTCATCAGACACACTTAGAAAATATCCATAATGCCTACAGAGACAAACAGGTAGATATCTAAATTTATGTGATGTCATCTCAAAATGAAATTCGTTCTTACTGCCTTAGACACACAGATTTGATTGAAGAGTACTTTATATTTTACTATATGATAAAAATGAAATTTAAAATGTTTATCCTGTAATGTAACAGTGAAAAGCCTCCTCTGTGGCACCTCCCCCCCAGACCACCTTAAAAACAAAAAGAGCTCCATTCAAAGAAGCCCAGCACCGCGCCCCCCCCCCCACCCCTAACGACGGAGCGAGAAACCAGCGAAGCAGCCGGTGCTGCCATCACCGGCGTTGCCGCCGCCGATACCAGAGAGAGGAAGAGCAGCCCCGGCCCCCACCCGTTGCCGCCCCCGGGGCTGAGAGGGAGAGGGGAGCCGGCCGCCCCTCCCAGCCCCGTCCACGGCCCGAGAACCGGCGCGGGGGAACCCAGAGCCCACGGAGCCGCCTGCCCCGACACGGCTCCAGCCGCCAAGCAGTCGGCCGTCCGGCACGGGAAATCCCAGACCCCCACAGCCGCCATGTCGCCCGCCGGCGCGGCTCCAGCCACGGAGCCGCCCGCCCCGGGCCGGACCCCCCCGCCGGACCGCCGCCCCGTTCGAAAAGAAAGAAACCCACACCCGCCACGTTCCACCCCCACCTCACAAGAACCGGCCCGAACCCCCGCAAACGTTGCCGCCGCTGTGAGGCAGCGTGAGACCCCCGAGATGCCATAACTGCTGAAAAACTGCCACGAGGTCGCAAGAGTCTCCAGCCGCCCGCCCAGGCTGACTCCGCATGCAAATCAGAAACCCCAGGTGCATCTCGGGATACCGTTTAACACCAAAAACCCCTTATAAAATAAAAACCAAGCAAAATTGAAACGCACAGAAACCAATTCTAGGCCGTGTGGACCCTGGAGTATCGAAAGAGCTGATTTCTCTGGTTTTGCTTACTAGCTGTAAGTTAAAAAGACCAAACCAGAGATGAGACCCCCGGAAGAAACAAAAGAAACCAAAAACCCTGGGGTTGCTCCCAGCGAGGGCGGGTTCTCCAGCTCTGTTGAACTGCCTGCAGCAGAGCTGAAAAAGACCCTCCTCCTCCACGGCGCACGGGCGGCCAAAAACCCCTCAAGCAAATATTGAAAGAGCTGATTAATAAAGGCGTTTTAAGGAGATTAATATTTTCTCCGCCCATTTTTATTCATAACACTATATTTATATTGAAAGGTAAAGTTTCCCCTTTCCTGAAAAAAACCAATCTGTACTAATAATCATTATCACTGGATTACAAATTTATTAAAGAAGTTGGATAGACGCTAGAAAATTAACTACTTTTTGCTTTCTCTTCTCTTATGGGGATGTATGCATAGAAAAAGTGTGTACATCCTCAAACTCATTATAATTTGGTTATTTTGGTTGAAGCAGAGCCTGATAGTACAGGGCATTCCAATGAAATTCAAAGCTTAATGTAACATTTATATTTCGTAAGAAAGATATTCAGCATTGCTGCTTTGACTTTAAGCCTTACTCACTTAGCTAAAGTGATGTAAGTGTTGCACTTAAATGAGAATTCTAACTTTTTCAATTACGATTGCAGCTTCCAAATACCAGTCTTGCACAAAGCCAGCACAGGCCCTACTCAATTTCCATCTGAGTCCTAACCAGCTAGAGAACATCCACTCTGTCTCCATTAAGGATGGAAAAAGAAAACCTATTCTTATCCATGCTCAGTTTAGTAAGGGATTCAAAGGAATTGCATCAGAAAGCAGGAGAAAAAATATTTTCTGTTGGTGTCCTGAAGCTGTTAGAATATCTACAAAATTCTGCTACCTATGGGGGAAAAAAAAATAAACTTAGCACACTTATGACCTTACTTTACAGCTGACATTTTGAAAACCTTCAGCTGACTGATAACGGCACAGAGAATTTTCTGACTGGTACATCACAGACATCAGAAAAAGAGAGATTTCTTCAGAAATCACAGAAGAAAAGGACAATTACCTATCTGGCTTTCAAGTGGGAAACATTTTACATCTGCTTTGGCACTTGAGACTTTTTAAGCCACCTTCATAAATCTTTTTTCCACCATCACAGTGGTCAATAAAACTAAATGTGACCTTGTGCAAAATATGCTGGATTTTAATTACAGTGGGACTATGTGTTAGATTAGGGCTAAAGGTGTTATACTGTCACACAATATGTCAAAGTTGGCAAACATAACAATGCTTGGCCTGCAGCTCATTTTTTTTTTTCTTGAAATCTCTATCATTGGCCTGGAGCCTGATGCCTGAAGCTTCAATTTTATTTATTTATTTTAATATTTTATTTTTAATTGCATTGGATTGCATTGCACTTTTTTTTGTCTTCTTGGATGTGAATGAGTCAAGCATCACAATATTATATTATTTGTCAGAAAGTTTTTTTGTCTATGTGTGTGCAGTCACTGGCTAATACCTAGCACAAAATCTATGCTAATTTTTTCTTTTTTGCTTTTTCAGACAAAAAAAATCAGATTAATATGTATTTTCAAAACTTCTATGTATCTCTGTACATAAACATACCATATATCTTTCTAGATATAAACTTATTCATACACTGATGAAGACAGAATATATTTGTTTGCTGAACTATGTTACAGCTAATTGTTATGTTTTAATAAATTAAATACTATTGTTGGGTTTTGTTTCATGAAAGGTAAAATATTCCATTGTTTTAGAGCTCTTTTTATGAAGTCTGGAGGATTTTGTGCTTGGGAATTTAAGATTATGGAGAGAACAGGAGGGAAGAGTTGTCTAATGAAAGCAAACTGCAAACTGCCATGGAAGCCTTGGGAGTGACTGGTGTGAATCAAAGTAACCTGGAAAGAAAATCCTTGATCTGAAAAAGAGTGGGTGTGATTTCTATGGAAATTCAAGCATAATTAGATGGTTAACATTAGGTAACTCAGACTCATATTTAATATTTGTAAGAAAAAAAAAAAAAAAAAAAAAAAAAAAAAAAAAAAAAAAAAAAAAAAAGAGAAAACAAAAAAAGGCCTACATGAGAAACCTACTAAAACCAGAGTTTGGGAAATAACTCAAAATTCAGAATACACTTCTGCTCCTGGCTGCTAACCTTTGATGTTGCAGTAGAGAGATTTCTCAATCTGTTTGTTGTTCTTGTTACTCATGAATGAAATAAGATCAACAGCAACACAAGACCTCTTATTTATAATAAAATAGAAGTATAGAGAGTCTGTTGGGAGCTGGCAGGAAGGACTGGAGTGCTATTTCTGAAAGGAACTTACTTTTTTGACAGGCAATAAATTGATTGATCTTTAACCACCTCTTCAGTCCAAACAGGGATGCTCATAATACAACTTTCCCTCCTCCCTTGTCTGTTGGGATTATCACTCTATGTGTCACACTGAGCAAGAGACAGGCTTGATTTTGCAGTGAGACTGTAACTTTACTAGATTACAAATAATTTATAACAGCTCATTCTTCTGCCTTCACCTGGCTTTCTCCCACAGTAAAAAATAATTAAAAAGTAATTAAGCCATCAGAAGCAAGGCAGAACTAAATTACAGTAAATTAAGCTGCTAGATAGCTGGTAAGAGAGTCAACTGCTGAAGGAGTTAAGGATAGAAAAGATGGGAGCAAAAATTATTATTTTGGTAAAATCTCCCTGCTGTGTTTTATGTAAAGCAATGATATGTCTTTTGAGAACTGTCGAAAAGAATTTTAAAATATGCCTGGAATAAGGAAACTAAATACCACTTAACTTATCACCTCTTCAGACATGTAGAATAAAAGTTTTCCTGAGAGGCTCATTTGCCCTGTAATTTTCCACTCACCGTTTTTCATCTCCTTTATTAGTTTATTTATTTATTTGTAGCTCCTTGTTCCTGATCTCTCTAAAACTATGTTTGCTGGGAGAAAGAATACAGGAGACAAGTAGGAAAGTTGGGAGGGTCTCGGGTTTGGTATTTTTTCACCCAAAATTCAGGTGGTGGTTCGAGAGACTCTTTTGCCCCCTGAGAGGTCTGAGCCAGACATGAGAATGAAACAGAGTCTTCAAGGTCTTGTTTTTCTTGATTTCTCGCATGTTTATTATTTCTTATCTTACAATTTTCTCTGTGCCCTGCCGAGATCTGTTCTGCTGCTCAGACACAGGACGACTTCTCCCTCAATGGGAGGTCACTACCCTCTTATACAGATAATTACGTGTCTATTATTTACAATTATGTGCCAATGCCTATTACCTGTACTAAAGGGGTCACCTCTACTCTGACCCAATCTTCTTAAACTACTTGAGCTCCTATCACTGCAGAAAATGGATGCCAAGGGAGGAGAAGAACCCAGGGCATCACCCTAAATCGTCCATCTTGTCCCCCACTCATCTCCATTCTAAGAACCCCAAAACGACAAAATTTTCCACCCTGTGCTACACCTTTGTAATTCCTCTGTCAGTGTTGGAAGCCTCTCCCACGGACTAAAATCAAAGCCAGTGTCTTCCTGGGCTCTGTGCCAAGGTCTCCAACCCCCCTGGACTGGCTTCAAACTCCCTTCCTTGAGTCCCAGCTTGTCCAAAGGGATACCCTGGTCTCTGACAGGAGGGGTTTAGAGGGAATGGTATGGAGCAATGCTGGGAGGATAAACTCAGGCAGGCTGGAAACAGGGGAGTAGACAGCTGCTGAGATTAGGATGGAGAAAATCATGTTGAACTTCCTAAGGTTTTTATCAAAATCCCAAAGTCTTTGCTTTAACTAGTCTTGGGTTTTTTTCCTATCTATAAAAGTCTCTGCCTGGCTCTTTTCCAGAATTTTGTCCCAAGCTCAGATAACTGTGATCCCTAACACCCCAGAGAAGTTGTCCTGCTCACTCTTGTGTTCAGTGGCTGTTCCAGCTCCAGTTTTTTGACAGGACGACAGCACACGCAGCCATGTGCCAGAATCCCTCTTTCCCTTCCTGCCACTGTACACTGCTCAGGGAACTGCTGAGAGCTCCGCAATTCTCTGTGGCATACAGGAGCTCTCACCTGATGCCCAGCAGCACAAACAACTCTCCCACTGCCTGCCTTTCTGCACTCTGCTAAGGGAGAGGAGAAGCAAACAAGAGGAAGGGGAGCCTGTGCTCTGTCAAGGCACAGAGACTTGACAGCACCAAGGGATCTGGGGGATGTGTGAATGCAGCTCAAACAAAGGAGTACAACCACAGAGCAGGAGGACATTCCCAGTCTGGCTTTAAGCTCATTACTGCTGGCAGGGTTCTAGCTGCTCAGAGGCTTTCCCAGGATCCCAGCGAGGCTGTGCAGCCCTTGTGATCTCTGACCCCTCTGCACACCACTGCCCAGTAGTACCTGAACTGCCCAATTTTTAGACAGTTCAGATATGACTTCCCAGTGAAACCTGCTGATTTCTAAGGCAGATACTGCTGTACACAACCTTCAGCTCTGGATTTCCTGACCCATGATAGACACTGTTGTTGGGAAAGATGGGACAGGAAGGACTTATGGATACGATTGTATGGTAAGAAACACTGCAGATGTAAAACCTGTGAGTGAAATAGAAATGAAAGCTAGTTTTGAGATGTAAGCATGGGAGGCAGGAAAACGGTGATTAACTGAAGATGAGTTGAAAGACAGGAAAACAAAAGACTCAGGAATATTGCCTTTCCACCCTGTCAAGGGCATCAGGGAGAAAACAGATAAGAAAAGTAGTCTTTACAGTTTAGAATATAAAATGACATGGTAATATAGTAGGCTGCATGCAAAGTTTGTAGGTTTTGTATCTTGCACGGGTTGGTCACTGTAAATTAGAATATTCAACACAAAAAGAGATATAATGTGTTGTAACAAAGTGATCGCTCTCTTTGCTTGCTCTCTCTTGCTCTTACGCTGTTCCTCTCTTATGCTCCTGCTCTTGCTCTTACTCTCTTCTCTTCTCTTCTCTTCTCTTCTCTTCTCTTCTCTTCTCTTCTCTTCTCTTCTCTTCTCTTCTCTTTTACTCTCTCTCTCCCCGTTCTCTCTTTAGGGCTTTGCTTCAGCCCAGGCTGGTGGCTGAAGGCAAAGCCCTCTTTACCCATGACCCTTGTAATAAAGCCACGTGTTTGTAGAATATCTCAGGTCTGCAGAGTTCCTTGTCCCGGCGTCCACAGAAAATGCTACACACTGTGACATCTATAGTCCTGTGCTTTCCTTCCTGTGCTGTTTCAGCACCATAAACTTAGGGATACCCCTTGTCTCAGCCTTGCTCTGGCTCTGCAGCTCTGGCCAAATTTCAAATGCAGCAGACATCACTTTTTGAGCCACCTTCAAGCTACCATGCTGGTGTGGCTGGTCCTTCTGCTGCTTTACCTTTAAAGACCTGAGCTCTTCTGTATGAGGCTTTCTGCAGCCCCATGGAATCCACCTCAGCATTGGACCACTGAAGCACCAGGGAGATTTTTGTAATTCTGGTACACAAAACATAATCTGCTGCTGGTAACAGTGTCTCTGTACTTGCAGTTAAGTAGGCTGGAAGTGTTTTAAAACCTCAGTGTTGAAGGGAGAACAGTGAATTGGAAGAAGGAAAGTCTCTCTCCATGCATAATTTTGGATGATAGGACAAACTGAGATCTACAAATCCAAAACATATCTACAAGATATGGCTCATCTCTGTATTTTGAAGTAGTAGCTTTATGATACAAATATGAGTATAAGATAAATAAAGTTTTTTGGTCACTTTTTATTCCAATAAACACCCACCCTTTATCATTGACATGGCCACTGTCAAAAATATCCAAGACCAAAACCACTATAGACTGGCAGGGTAATGGCTTTCCAGAGTTAAAACAGAAGAAGGGATTGGAAATGTCACAATGAGAAATTAAAAATCAAAGTAAAAGATGGCAACCAAGAAGTTTACGGGCATACTGTCTTCTGGAAAGTCTTATCTATATAAGATAAGACTTAAAAAATATCCTCTGCCAGCATGGGGAAACAGTCTGGATGGCTATTATGAGATGTTTAGTTCATACCACCATAACCCAACAAGAAACACAAATCTACCTCTTTTACCCAAGACAAATGTAATGGTGACAATACTAAAAAAATACCAAATTAATGGAAGATATAAGTTAAGATTCCTTTTCCTTCACTATAAAGACTCCAAAATCAGGCTTATAGTCTATGCCACTTGCTTAAAATAATTCCATGCAGAGAAAGAGTGAGTTCCCAAAGGCTATTATTTGGTTGCAACAGGTTGGCAGAAAAGTGTTGGAAAAGTGTTCTTAATCCAAGGATGGCAGTTCTGGACAAGCCAGTTCTGGACCTTTGCTGATGGAAATACACGTAGTTTCTTATGTCATTCACAAGAAAAAGCAGATTTCAGCCTCTTCCTTTGACTTATTAAGGTACCTTAACCTTGTAAACAACTTGTAATTACTATTTACTCCTAAATTGAACGTGAAACAGAGAATGATCCCTGGTTCTGGGAGCAAGTGGCATGGACTTCTGACCATTTGTTCAGGGTTATTTCTCTTAGAGCAAACTAACTATGCTTGCACCATAAAGCCCTTAACCTTCTGTCTCCTCTTGGCCTAATTAGATCCAAAAAATAAAAATAATACATTTTTTGTGTGTTTATTTTATTGTTGGTTTTTCTTCTTTTTTTTTTTTTTTTTTTTTTTTTTAACAAGTACAATGATGCTGTGTTCACTGCAGATCCCCAGTAGATAAATTCACACATTTCATGCTCTTCCATGTGAGGGTGCTTGAGAATATGAAACCTTGACAGGCAAACTGGGAAGTCTGTGGAAGGGGAAGGAAACCAAAGCTTATGCAGTTTTTGAGATTTCCCTTGGAGAGATCTAACTGATAATTCAAGATAAAGTTTGCCTTTGAATTCAAATTGGGACACTTTATTTACACAAATCCAATTGATCTCTTTTGTTAGAATTTTTAATATTTTGATAAAGACTTAAAAATTCACAGATTTGGATCTTCAGTAGATGCCAATCACTTGACTAGAATTTTTTTTCTCTGACAAATATGCGACACGCATTGTCACATCTCTTAAAATTTTCAAAGGTTTAAAAAGGTCAGTTTTATCTCATGCATAACATTTTTAAAAACTTTAAATTCTGAATGTTATAATGTTCAAAGTTAACAACAAAAAAGTCAGGCACTCTCTACCAAATGTACATATGATTCTTTAGTCCCCTCCCTTACTGGAAGGGGGAGAGAGAAGGGGAATGGCTGATTTGGAGTTTGGAGTTTAATTTCCTGCTGGTGTTAAACCACCACAAAGAGTTTTACATTTTCATGCCTTTAAAGGGCAATGCTCTTACTAGTTTCATAACAATCAGTCTCTTGGGATGTGGAGGGTCTGTGCTCCTCTCACCTCCTCAAGTCATGAATGGAAGTCTGTGCAGCAACATGTAATAGCAACACATTTCTGTTGAGAGACAAACTTCTGAGGAGAGACAGAAAGCCTCATTTGTCTTGGGCTTTGGGAAGCCAACGCAGATTCCTCGTACTCAATTTCTTATGAAAGAAATGGGAACTATTATCTGCAAATCCTCAGAAGATTATAATTAAAGGAGACAAGCTTGAAAGAGGATTTCATGTTTTTTTCCTATAGACAGTGCTGCCAATTGAAGAAGCTTTCCTGAAGAGCCAGCGCTGCTCCCAGTCACGTAACACTCAGTGGTTTAAGAGCCCACACCCACAGCTTTCCCTCTTGCATCATAAATTGATTGACGACGACAAGTGAATAAGATTAGCACCTCATGGGGACAACCTTCAGCTTAAATAAAGGATAAAACTACTTATCCTCCTCTAGTTCTTTCACCTTCTCCCAGGAGGATATACAAAGTGTCCTGAAAGCAAGCTGGCTGAAATAATAATCCAAGCTTCCAGTTGGAAGCTGTCAGACCCTAGAAGACCTTTCTTTCTGCACTTTGAATCTACTTGGGTTTTTTTCCCTAAAGCCAAAGAGGTATCCTGCACTTCATTTGCTCAAAAATTCACAAAAATCACTCATTTGATTCTGGATAAGTAGATTTTTTCATATATTTTCAGAGAAGGACTTACCCCACCTGCCCCACCTCACCCTACAGCCATTGTATACAAAGCAAGAATTTTCTGATCAAGTTTGTTGTAGGTTGTAACCTCCAGCTACCATACATGCCAAAACCACTGTTTGTGCCCAAATCTAGGATATAAGCAAAAATTTCCTTAGTAATGAAGTGCAATTACCCTTCAGCCTCCAAGGCTGAGCCCCTCATAGTAAAATTATGACCTTTAGTACAAGCTTTCTTTAGCCAGTGCTTCAGTAAGTGGAAAAACATTTACTCCAAAGACTGGCTGTGTGAGGCTGAGGTGCTGACAGAGGTTAAACCACAAAAATAAAGTTGTTCTGTTATGTTTAGAAGAAGTTTAGGATACTAACATGAGATTGTGCATACCCTGAAGCAGTCATGTAGGACCACAGGCTACGAATAAAGGTACAGAAATCCAGCAGAACAGAGATTTGGGGAGTTCCATCAGATGTAGGTGATGCTGAATCCCTTCCTCTTGTGACACCTGAGGTCCTCATGGTCTCACTCACAGGCTGAGGTGTTCAGTATCTGATCTGTGGAGGTGCTGGCCATGACTGATGGTATGAAATGCCAGCAGGAGTCTTGGCACTGACACATACAGTACCAGATGTTCTGAAAACTCAAGTAATAGTTTCTAGGTTTTTCTAAGATATAGAAGACCATCTTATTTCATAGTTTTGAGGTGTCTAATAGTGAATAGAGTATAGTTAATTATGAATAATAACATTTACAAACATCTGGTAGGAAGACCCGTTTCTGCTGCTTGATTCCTGGGGATTAGATTTGTATCTAACACTGGGAAAGAAACTATTATGTAATCCTTACATAAAAATTCCCTCATCTCACAAGAGCATGATGAAGGTTACACACACAAAAAAAAAAATTAACAGATGCCTCTCCTCACTTTTTCTTTTTTTTTTTTTTCCTTCAGTTTATCATCTTGAAGTTTATTTACAAATAAGATTTTTTCTTCTGTTTTGGAGCAATACTTTGGCAACTCAACAAACATTTATGCATGTATTTTTGCCGCAAGCCTAATGACTTTGTCCTTAGTCATTCAAAATAATTTTTGCCAGCACAAATGTTAGAAAGCTCTGAATTTATTCAAGGAGCTACCATGATCTATGGATCATTTCCCATGCAATTTCTTGATTGATGCACCGATGATGGTGAGGTAGCTCCTAGAAGCAAACTGATACCCCATTTTTGACAAACAGTGAATTTATTTTACAAGATTCCCAGTATTTTCAAACCTTGAAGCAGAACAGGTTTTTTTTCCTCCTACTTGTTCATTTTCAATGTCTGAATTCATTTTTACTCCCTGAGGGTAATATGAAGATTTGCAAAATCCCAAAAAAAAAAAAAAAAAAAAAAAGAAAGCAAAAGATTTGAACAACTGTAATGATATCATAATATCATAATTAGAGATGATTATTAAAGTACCATTATTTCCATCTGGGAATAATTTACATTGGTGATTGAGAAAAGTGTCCTTTCTTCAGTTTTGTCCTTGCCCTTGAAATGAAATGCCCATGAGAGGCAGAGCTGGAGAAACATTGGCATGCAGTAGGTGAGAGTCCTGTCCTCCTTTTAAGTATGCATCTTGTGTATGACTCTATTCCCATCTTGGAAAGGACTTGTTCTTCTGCAATCTAAGCAAAGGCACTGTCGTTTCATAAAATACATTATCCACCCTTTTCCCAGAATTGACAGTGGCATATAATCCTGTGCTGATTTATTTTGGATTTATGCAGAAAAAATACTTTCATATACTTTTTGAATAATTGTGTATACAATTACTAAGCTTCTGGATTTTACAACCTCTACAAAAAGATTGATTTTTGACCATTCCTGCTTCAGCTGGGTTTAGGCTCAGACATGATGCAAACAGGCTGTGACCTGACAGAATATTAATCTATTTTCAGAGTACTCCCCTGGGCTGAAGAGTTTTTTCAGTCTTAAGAACAAAACAAGTCTGCAATGTTTTGTTTAGTAAATCATTTAACAGGGTCACAGTGAATGCGTGTCCAGGTTAAACAATATTTATTTTAAAGTATATATAAACAAGCCCTCTAGTACACATTCCTAATTTGACTGAAGAACACTTGCCATCTGGAGCCTTTGCTTGCATAATGGAAATCTTCCATGTGAAATGTTTTGGTTTTTTTTTTTTTTTTTTTTTTTTTTTTTTCTTCTTTAGAAGCAGGGGTTTGCAAAGACTGGTAGGTTTTTAGGGGACAATACTCTTGACAGATGGATTTGGACAGCTCTGAGTGAGCTGAGGTTGGAAACAGGATCACTTCTCAGCCTAATTTCACAAAATGGAGAGACCATTTTTGTTTATAGAGGGCATATCTCTGAATGAATTTATATTTACAAAATACTATATTTAAAATTAAGATAATTTTACCTGAAGCAATCAATCTTGGTATTAGAGCACTACATGCAGAGGTCTAACTAACAGCTGGCCGTGTCTTGTTTCAACCCTCAGACACCCTTAACTCTGAGTACTTAAATATTCATCTGTTTATCCTGACAGAAAGGGAAATATTCTCTCTTTTAAAGCTGGAGGTGTAGGCACAGAACTAGGGCTTGAACCATGATGGAAAGGGTTTGTAGAGATGCAAATGTATGGAACCAAGTCTTCCTATTCCTTATCACCTTAAATTTGGTGCCATAAATTAACACTAGATCCCGTCAACAGAAGCTGCCTTATGTGATGGCTTTTTGGATTTCTTTCTGCAGCCAGGATTATCCTTTCTTCATCTATTTCTAGCCTTTTCTTTTTACTCTCTTTTTTTTTTTTTTTTTTTTTTTTTTTTTTTTTTTTTTTTTCCTTGCATGTTCTGTTTTCACAATTTTCAAAATCCAAGAACAGTAACTCAGATGTGTGTATCTCATAAACAAGAGAATAATGAGCACTTTCCTCTGTCATGGTTTGGAGTGAAGAGCAATTTAATTAGTTAATACAGATGTTAATCAGATTCGTTTGGTAGCAAAATACTTATGATTATCTTTGCCAATGTTATTTGAACAAAGTATCCAACTCCAAACCCATGAGTTCATGAGAATTAAGTAACAGATTTAGAAAAAAAAAAAAAAAGAAAATAAAAATAAGAAAAGGCAAAAGGAGACCAAAAAACCCTACCAAAACAAAAAGAACCTCCAAACAATAACAAAACTCCATCACTGGAAGTGATTTCTTGCTAGGTAATATACCTTAAATATCTTTTCAGCAAAGGTAAGCTCAAAGACAGAAATCTCCTTTCTTTTTCTCCCAGACCTGAGCTTGGCTGAGGTACACCAAAACAAGCAGGGGGTTTTTGTGCAGTGAAAGCCTATTTTCCCCAAGGTATGATGGATTTCATTGCAGTTCTTGACAGAAAAATGATCAAATCTGGTAAAACATGGCCAGTTTTGTCAGCTGGCCTGCTCAGCTGCTCCTTCAGTCCATTGGAGTAATGATGCAGCCACTGCCTGTGTGTTGTTTCCTCTTCACACCTCCACTGACACCTCCAGGGCTTCACCTCTGCAGCTGTTACCATAAAGAAGGGAGGAGTGACCTAAGAAAGCAAAATAAAGAAGCAGAAGAATCAACACAGTGCAGTCCTTAGAGTGCTTGGTAGCTAGGCAGCATTTCAGCCTGTCCTTTTCCTGTCTTTTCAACAAAAATCCCTCATCTTCTCTTGATTGTTCATTTTATATCAGGTTCTCTCCTTTTGAATTCTATTTGTGAAGTCCTTGATCCACCACATCTGCATCTGTCTAATTTTCAAGCCCAGTATTTTACACCAGGGATAAGTTCTCATGTTTGTATTTGGAATATTTTTCTCAATTTCCCCTATTTTTCTTTCCTCTTTTTTTAAAACTACTTTGCTATTTTTTAATTTGCTTTAATTCTACATTTTTCTCCCTTACACAAATACTGGACCTGCTTCTTTTCCCTCATGTCCTGCTTCTCTGACATATTGAAGAGTCCAGAGATTTGTCTCTATTTTTATTTCTTTGTTTTTCTTTTCCTGTAGAGTTTATGTCACCACACCACATAACAATATCTTTGAATCCAGCTTCCCTGATCAGGCTGGAATTCATGTGGAGGACAGAAAGAAAGGAGGTTTCATGATCTGATTTACAGGTCAATCCTGAGTCTTCATGAAGTAGTGCATTTATCACTGATGGTCTCCTGTCTATTCTACACAAGATTTAGTTTTCTGTAAACCAATCTTTGCACCTCAAGACTCAAGAATTGTTGTTAGGAATAAAACATTATTGAACACACACAAACACACACACACACGCATATACACACAGTGTTGTAACCAAAATTCTCATTTTCTAATTTTATTTTTGCATTTTACCCATTAAAATATACACAAAAATCACTAGTATAGGAAAGCAAAAAACATAAATACCAGAAATTTTATAATTATTATTGAGCTTGAGTTTGTAACCACCTTTCTAGTCAAAATTTTAAAGACTTGAGGGTTGGGGTTTTTTGTTGTTGTTGTTTGATTTTCAGGGTGTGTGTCTTGTGAATTGAAGTGCAGGGAGCATGATTTGTTTGGGGTTTTTTTTCCTAGTGGGGAAAAACCCCAAAACATATTTGCTTTGAACCTACACCTTCCATTCCAACAGTGTCTGAATGAATGCCAATTGCTGAAAAGTCTCTTCACATTACCCTCCCAATTCTTATAAATTTAAATACAGAAACAGGGTGGAGTTGCCGGAGCTTATCGATAGAAATATTTTAGTTCCAACAGGATGCCCAGAGAAGCAGGAGTATTATCATTACTTCTGCAAAATTCCTCATCCAAAGCTCTTTTTAGAGCTGATTGCCTCTCAGATTAACCTTTCTTATGGAACAGAGATTTGGTTTCTGTACCTTAACCCTCCTTGCTCTAACAACTCACCACTATGACTTCTGCTTGGATTTTTTTTTTTTCTATGAATATTTTTCAAGCTGAAATTCTGAGTTACACATGGAGTGTGTTGAAGCAGGTGAGTGAGCTGTGCAGAGAAGGATCAGTGCAAATTCATGGGATGGTACTTAGATGGTTTAATTTTCACTTGTAACATGATCAGTTCTGTCTGGATAACAGTCTGCAAGAGCTTGACAACAGAAAACATCAAATCCTTAGGTTTATTCAAGAAATGGAAGTTTTGGGACTTATTCCTTAGAGTAGGATATGGCATTGGGCATCCTAATACTAATGGGCTCTTTTTCAGAGGTCCATATTTTAAGAATTTCACATTAAGTATACTCTTAACTATTTCAAAGGGAATCTACAATACATTACCTGCCTTCAGCAACATCAGTAAGCACCAGGTACACCAGATATTCATAAAGGAACAAACATCAGATGGAGGATCATAAAATTTTCTGCTTTTTTCAGCAATGCCACTCATGGTGCTTGCCAATCAGATGCAATTTTTCATAACATCTGCCTTCTAAGACACCTAAGGTAAGAACATATAAATATTTTCATAAGTGATATATCTTGCTTTTTTCAGCCTCTTGGACGTGCATCTGAAATGCTTCAGGCTTTAGAAATCTTCTAGACTGTCAAAATACTTCTCCTGTCCTAAATCAAACAAACAAAAACCCACAAAAAATAATAGACAAACAAAACAGATTTAGAAGCTAAAAAGAAACTTGGTGGTAAGCACTATATTAGGTAATAATCCCCTTGTCCTGAAATCAACTGATCATTTTTCAAAAACAAACTGAAGAGCAAAGAGATAATTTTTTTCATATTTTCTCATGTTTTTCAATCAAAGTAGTTATTAATCTATCTCTTCTCTTTGTTATAATAACATCTGTCCTACTGTCCCCATGGTCTCAAAGAACAACTTGGACTAGGCACCTGTATGTAGAAGAAAAAGATGAATTTAAACTGAATATGCAGATATTGGGTACCACAAAATTTTCAGACACTCATGAAGAGAGAGCTGTGCTTTCCTCTGGGTAGTGTCTGTGTTTTATTGCTGTTGTTGCTCAAATGCTCTGAGCAAGGTTTCTGCCCACAGCATTTTCACAGAGATGGTAAAGAAACCTTTTCTAACCTCAGGCTTGTGAGGTCCTAAGTTACATTTTATTCTGTGTCCTGCAGGCTCTTGATGGCAAGTGGAGATCTAGAGGGAAGAAAAAGATGTGGAACCTGTTTAGGAGGTCAGGATTTGGGTATTGCTCTAGAAATACCCCAGATCTCTGTGTGTGAAAAGGGTCAAACAGAGTAAATGCTCCCCTTCAAAGAGGATGAACTCAAAATGCTTCCCAAACCAACATTTCCGTGACATGACAGAGCTTTGAATCACCACACTGGGTACCTACAACAGCTTCCAAGTAAATGGACGGAAACTCCTCAAATTAACTAAACATTTTTGTGGCCAGAGTTATTAATCTACTTTTAGACCTAGTGGAATATCAGTTCTTTAAAAAGTACATCAATGAACTGTAGGGGAGAAAAAATAATCCCTAGTTCTAAACTGCAGAAGGAGATTAAATTTGTTTACCAGAAATATATATTGACTGTAAAGGTGATGGTCCTTATTTTAATTTTATGTGTTTTTTATTAAAAAAAAAATATAGATACACTTTATATTTTATATATAATAGATTCTATGTCATATATATTATATAATGTTATACAATAGTAAATAATTTTATCTAATAACATTATATATTAATATTGCTACATATTATTATACAATATGTAGTATAGGATATTTATACTATTAAAATAATAATGTACATTTTAGCATATATCCAACTCTACCCACTGTTCTCTGGCAGTCTTCTATCATCATGGGTTCATCACTAGACAAAGACACCATTCCTCTTAACCTATGTAAACTAAAACTTTGCATCCTAGAAGAAAGAAAGGAAGAAAGAAAGAAAACAAAACAAACAAAAAAACTCTAACCAACCAACCAAACAAACAAACAAAAACCCCAAACCCCCAGAAAACCCCAAAACAACTAAATAAAAGCAAAGCAAAATTTAATATAATCAAAACAAGGGATGTATAATTAACACATTGATTGTTTTCTCTTCCTATGTCCCTGATTATCTTGCCAACTCTCTCACGAGGCTTTGTGTTTGTTAAGGGGAATAAAGTGGAATATTGGAATATTACAAGTTGGACTCCCTGACACTGTTGACTATCAAGTGCCATGGGTTGAACTACACTTGTACTGAGTGCTTTGGAGAAGTCTTTGCTCTCTAATCAGGATGAAAACCTGCTTAACAATACAGTGTGATTATATTTTCACAGTTGTCTTATTGTTTAGTCTAAAAGGTAGAAAGGTGTCTGCCTAGAAACAAAGACTGGGCATAAAAATGAATTCCAATTAAAGAAATTATCCAGGCAAAGCTTAAAGACAAGAGGAAGAGATCCCTCCAGTGAGGAAGACCAGACATAGCACAATAAAATGCATCAAGGCTGTGTTGGAACTTCAAGGACAAACACAGAGATGCTCCTGCCAGAAACCCAACCTGCACAAAGCCCAAGGGACATCCCTCCTCAGACTCACCAGAAGTTTGCTGAACCTAACCTTGGATAGCATCACAGTAGAGAAATAGGGAAATATATCCTCAAAAAAGTGATACACACATGTGTGAACACATGTGTGTCTGCTTATGTGTTAAAAATCTGTATACAATGTCTCAAGGATACAGTTGCACTTATGGTATATGCAAATATTTTTGTTGTTTTCCAGTTCTGCACCCTTGCACACTTTTGTCAGAGAGAATTAGAAATTTTGTTCTTAAATTTGGAAGGTGTATTTAGAGCTGTCATTCCCCACCCTTTGACAATTGACACCTATTAACGATTTCCCATGTTAATTCACCCATAACTTAAATTGGAATTATACCAAAAATATCAGCTTTCCTGAAACCTGTAATTTTATCATAAAAAAGGGAGAATTCTTATTGGATTCAAAGGTATTGTGTTGTTACCTAGTGCCCTTTGTAGTCTTTAAAACAAGGAGAAAAAAGACTAGTCCCACCTCCAAGGACCAGCACAGAAGATACCTCTTCTGAGGCATGTGGCATCGCAGTACAAAATGAAATTTTATAGAACACTCTTGCCTTTTGAAGGAAATAATGACTTTGGTCTTTTGATAGGACATCAGATGAAGGTCATCCAATAATGTGCTGTACACAACGTGTGAAGTCTCACTGTCAGCCATCAAGTGTCTTTCCTGGGGACCTTTTATGATGCCCATGTAGAAAGACAAGAGAAAATTCCACTTAATTTCAGTAGCTGGCATGATTTCACATGCACTGCCCACTCCTTGATCCCTGGCATAGTTTATGGAGCAATCTGTCATCCTAAAACTCTGGAAGGCTTCATGTGTCACTGACTGTGCGGTGATTTCTCTAGCAGGTGAATACTTAATGTTGAGCTGTGAAAATACAATAATTTCACTAAAATGTAGTGGATAAAAGAAACAAACAAATACAAACAACCCAAAATAAATGGATCAACTCCCCACAAGTCTGCCTTTTTGCTTTTTTTTGTGTGTTTAGTTCAGTGTAACACAGAAGGTGTGTCCTCAGATGAGGCAAATCAAGCCAGTCCCACTGAGTGCAGTGAAACTCTACTTATTCACGTCAAATACAACAGGTAGAGTTTGGGTTTTTTTTCAAAAATAAGCCTTGAATGACTCAGAATTAACTTCCACTGCTCAACTTGATCCTCCAACTGCTGTCCAAGGGTGTCTCAGAGCTCTCAAAACCAGCAGGCAATATGAGACTTAATAAGACAAACTTTTTTACAGTTTACACAAACACTACCTTGCTGCTTGGACACAGGAATTCTACAATCACGCTGCTTGTGGGAAAACAATCCCTCCGAATCAAAGGGAACAGCAGACATCTCTGGTTTATCAGATGCTAATAGAATCTGGCTAAGCATGGATGTTTTATGCAGTCCCCAGCTGATTTTGGATGCTTCTTTATGAACCCAGAATTACTAGACTCCTGATGAATTGTGTCTGTGTGGTCTATTAAATGGTGCTAGCTGCCTTTGGAAAATTAATTTAAATCTCAGTAAAATACACATGCACAGAAACAGGAAAAGTATCAAAGAAAAACAAAAACATACTTCACTACACAAGAAGTCGGTAGCAAGCCATGAAGGTGTTGCATAAAAATAATGTCAAGAAAAAAGAGGAAATTGAAATATTGTCTTTTTTTTATTATTTTATGATGTCTGATTCAGTAGCTGTGCATTTGAAATATGCACTCTAATGAGTTCTCTAGGCAGCATTAGACCATCAGTTCTTAGTTTTCTGTTGAAAAGAGTTGAAATCACCCAGTGTGAAAGCAGTAGGAAAAAAAAATAACCTCAGGTGGGGCTGAAGAAGCAGCTGAATGACACGGCTGTTGAGTTTAGTTCTAGTAATCCAAATCCCTTTGTGGATCATGCTGTTTGGTTTCTCTTTGTCTATCCAATATGTTATTATATCTTGAAGCCTGATTTCTGCTGTTAGCGTGTTATTTATGCAGATCACTCAAAATACATATAGAAAAGTACTTTCCTTTTTTCTCTTTATAATCCAAGGTTTATCATCCGTGGATAACTGATTGCAGATGAATTGAAGGATTATTGCTGATTTAGCTGAGGAAGAGTAAATGAGTAACTGATTTTGCAACTTCAAGGCTCAAGGACACAGCATCCCATAGCATCAATAGTTTAATGAGGACAGGCAGCTGAAACAAAAATCCCTTCACATAAACCCCAGGTCCTGATGGAATCTTATGTGGGGTCAGATGTGACAAACCCCATGAAGGAAGGTCTGTCACCTCTGAGGGTCCAGCCCTTGCAGAGAAATGGCTTCAAATAACAGTGAGAGGGCTCTTCAGGGGTGTTTTGTAAAATAAAGCTTTTAATAAAAGCAAAGTAACAAACAATACAGAAACAAAAGAAAAAGCCAAGCACAGGTGTCGGAGAAGCCCTGACACCTTGCTAGCACACCCCAAAAAGCACTTGGGTTCCTTTGTGCACCAAATAATGACTTAGGAGGGACAACTTGGCTTGCTGCCCATATAAGCAGGTACAGAGGTTGAGAGACATTTCTAAGGCCCAACCAGTGCCCCTGTGCTGGCATCAGCCAATTACAATGAAAAGACTATGGAAAGTTCTAGTTTAACTTCTTTACACATTTAGAGATAAAGTGAAACTCTTTACCTTATGTAGAAACACCTGCTCAGGTGTGGGAGTACACAAGGTTGCAGATCCTGATCTCCAAAGATTATGTGCTGTGACTGTGTTGCCCTGATTTTTTATGCTTTCAAGTGTTTGAATCTTTGCAGCATGATTCTCATGGAGCTTGATGTAAACTATATGTATTTTTAAAAATTATCTTGTGTTTGCATAGTTCTTCTCTGAGAGGAGAACTTGATTGATATAAGAGTCACCAATTAGGTCCATGAGGTTGCAACCTTCTTGGCCAATCCTGGCCTTCTGTAAAAAGTGTATATAAGTTGATGGAGTCAGAAAAATTAAGAAGCTTTCCATGTCTGACCTGCTGCTGCCTGAGGTCTTCTGTGTGGGTCTGCACCCACGTCACAATATGTGACCTCTCTGTGTCTGGACCACATGACTGTCACAATTTATCCAATGTTGTGGGGAGCTCATGATTTTAGATTTGGAGCTCAAATACCTGTCAACCAAGAAGGTTGCATATAGTGCATTGCTCAGTCAGGTCACAGAATCTAGAATCAATAGAAGCATTAAGGTTAGAAAAGATCTCTAAAATCATGAAGTGAAACTGTCAACCCAGTACTACCACTGTGGTCACTTGATCATGTCCTCAAGTCCCATATCCACACATTGTTTGAACCCTTCCAGGGATAGTGACTCCACCACTTTGCCAGGCAGCCTGTTCCAGTGCTTGTCAACCCTTTCAGTGAAGAAATTTTTCCAATTATCTGATCTAGATCAACCTGACCAATCTAAAAGAGGACCTGCATCTTTTTACATACTGCCTGTTGAAGTGCTGACTGGCTGCAGGGCTCAGACTGCCAGTGTAATGAAAAAAAGAGGACTATTTCAATCATAGCATTTGAGCAACAGCAAGCTGGAGTGTGGCAAACTTGTGTGACTACTGTGATCTCAAATGAGAAGCATAAACTCTGAGCTCAAATCTGGTTTGGTGCCTGAGGCATTTTTCTCATCTTCATGCTCCTCAGAAGTGATCTTGTCTGGAAATAAGATCTTTTGAAACAATATTTTTTCACAGTAAATAGAAACGTGTCTTTATCTCCATAAGTTCTCTCTAGAGTGTCATGTGGATTTGTTGTCTTACAGGTCTCTGTGTTGAACAATTTTTTGTTCCATTTACAGCAGGGAACCCGTGCAGGAAACCCTTATCACTTCCCAACCAGAATCTGAATATGCTAAGCCGTTACAGAAGAAAAATAAAGCCCTCATCCTTTTTTTTTTTTTTTTTTTTTTTTTTTTCCCTGTATATGATTTTTTTTATATAATAAAAAAAAGGAAAAAAAAACAACCACAAAAAATAACAAATCAAAAACAAAACCCACACAGCCCTGCACTAGTGAGTAGAATTGAGAATGTGATAACTTCTGTTTTCTGTGCTTTCTTCTCATGCAAATGAGAGGTTGAGAGGTTTAAGTTCCAGCAGTTAATAGAGTGTGGCTCTTCAATCACCAGTTTTATTTACCAAGAATGACAACAGCTTGTGAGAATGGTGCAGAGGCAGAAAAGATAGAGAGGAAATAGGACAACTGAGGTCTCTAACGCACAAGCTCATATGCTGAATATTAGCAAGTTTAGTCTGAAATAGGACTTTTCATAAATATACTTTTCTCCCCGTTTCTTTTCTCCAAATTGTGATGATTCTCTTAGATAATCTGGGCAAGTAAGTTGTGTTCCATAAGAAACTATGGCTGCACATTCAAGAGCAAGTATTTTCTGGCTATGTTGATGTTTATCCATTTCATAAAACAGCCATTAAAGGGAATTAATTTTCATTAAATAAGGCAGATTTTTGTCTGACTATGATACATGGGACAAGTACATCAACATCTTGAAATAGACACTTATAAATCTTTTTCTTTTCCTATAATAAAAGCATTCTGATTTCTATATCACACAGAAATGAAGACTTAATCGTATGTTAAAATTTGGGTGTTTATGTTTTGTTTTCCCTTAGCAATTGTCTGAGATTGTGGCAAAATTATATATGACCTTTAATACTGATATTGAAGCTCCCTTTAATTGATATAATATCCAATAATACTGGAAAAATCAAAATGTGATTGAGCTCATTTCCTAGCTCCAGAAAAGTTTATATTCCATGGTGCACAGTAGTTGGAATGACATTTTAATAAGACAGTTGTCGAGCCCTGAGGAGTCTGACAGTAGCAAAGAAGTGAATAAAGAGGTCATCAATTTTTTGTAGAGATGGAATCAACCTGTAGAGTTTATAAATAATTCACTGAATTTTGAGAGGCAAACCTTGGGAAGCATCTCATCAAAGCACCCTTTAGATGAACTGTCATGAACACTTACTTACCTACTGGTCTAGAAAAACTGGCCTGATCTTGTTTCACATGTATGAACAGGACCTTTCTTACAACAGTGTCAAGTCCTGGGTTTTCTGGTACCTCAGGCCTCAAAGTTCCATGTCAAAAATCACTTCTCCCATGAATGCTACTAAACCCTTCAGAGTGGCAAGACAAATGAAATGTTATGAGATTTTTTTGATTCTGTTTAATTCAGCTTGGGTTTGGACAAAAGGGATAAACATTCACAAACAGGTAAAAAACAAAAGGTCTGGGGATGGTCTGCACTGCAGGGAAATATACAGTGTTAATTTTTACTGGTTATTCATGAACTCACGTGTCAAACAGGTCTCTGTCAACTGGCTAAATGTGACAAGAGAAACATCTGAGAAAATTGAAAGGTCACAACACTTTGATAGTCCCATGAATTTGATCAGGGAGCAGTTGTGAAGTATTTGCCCTACAAAGATGTGCTTCAGTAGTAGTTCTTTTTGAGTACAATATCTTTTGTATAACTTTGCTCTCTGAAAACTCTATTGCATTTTACAGGTGTGTTCACACAAAATTTTCTTTAAATATCCCTGATAGAGAAAAAAAGTAAATAAATATAGCTGTCACTGGTGTAAGCCACTGTGTATGAATAAAAACTGAATTTATTTAGATCTACCATATCTGGTATCATCATCCCTTCAGTGCTACAGATATTTATCACATACACAGAAATACAATAAAAGGTCAAAATGTCATTAAGAACTTCAGAGAAGTCTCAATTTTCAGGCTCAGTTTGGGAAAAAAAAAGAAAAGGTAAGAGGGAAAGGGAAGAGAACTAGGAAGGAGAAGGGAAAGGGAATTTTAGAAGACTGGGCAGTAAGGAGTTCATTTATTTTAAGCCTTAAACACCAATGAACATTCAAGTAGAAAAGCTAGAAAAGGGCATGCCTGGAATGGGGGGGGCTGTACAAAGGTGGTGCACCACCTCCTTGGAGCCAATTTTTCTTCAGCTCCATGACACATCATATGGTACAAGTGCAGAAATGGGGTCAAGGAACAGCCAGGAGCAACAGAGGAGGATCAAGACCACCAAGGATCCCAAAGTTCCCCCTTGACTCTCCATCAGAAGACTGCACATGCCTCATAGTGTTGCATTAGACACAAAGAATTCCCTCCCTGGGGATGGATCTAGGTGTTCTCAGGCTAATTTTCATGTAAAGAGTATGATAAAATCTTTGCTTCTTGGGCACTTCTCCAACAAATTAAGACTGTGACATTTATTTCAATCATGGACATCAAAATTACACAAATCAAATCTCTGTATCTACAGGTGGTGATATATTTCCTTTCCACTACATACTCTTGTTCTTTCTTTTTTTGTTTTTTTCCTTTATATATTTTCTTCATGATAATTTTATACTTCATATAAAATAAAAAATAAACCAAACCGAAACAGCCACATACTTATTTTCTTCTCCACTGCAATTACATTGTTTGAAAAAAAATCTCCCTCTCAGTGTCATTTCACTCTAATCCAACCCAAAGGACTTTTTGTTAGTAACAGAGACTTCAGCTGCCCTGCCTCAGGGGCAGGTGAGAGCAGTAGGGGACTTCTGTGCCATCTCCTCCTGATCTGTTCTGCACATCTTACAGTGACTGGGGACCAAGAGAAGCTCCTTCCTCCTTCAGCTACCACCAAACTTCTCATCCCTGGACCTATTTTTACTGCATCCTCAGGCTTTCTGAATTTACAGCAGGTTCTCATCTGCCTTGTTAAACTACAAGGCAGGAAGCTTTTGTGGCATTTTGAAGGAAAAAATAGTTGTCATTCCCAGGTGGAAGGTATCCTGACTATGCCATCCACGTCACCCATTCTGTGGGAAGGGGGGTACAGTGGGGCATCTGTTGCTAATGGGGGTGGAAACATCATGATGGAAAATCTGCCCTGTCCCCATCACAAGGTAGAGGTGAGGTTGAGGATGATGATGGAAATTATCATTGCCTTTCCCTCAGCTCAGCTCTCTGAGGTGTCTGTGCTGCAGCTTACAGTGATGTGACAATTTTCAAATATCTCTGGGGTTCACTCCCAACTCATTAAGTAATTTTATTATCCTATGCACATTCTATAGTGCTCAAGACTCCTTTAATAATCATTAAATGAAAACAGAAGAAAACTAAACTAAAAAGGTTTAAAAATCCTGACATATTAGCTCATTAAAAATTTATTTCTAAATGTTGCATTTTTTGCAGCTATGCTGAACCATGAAAAAAAAAAATCAATCTCAGGCTGTGACTAGATCCAGAGAAGAAAACAAAATTGCTTTTGAGACTTTGAAGTTCATTGCTGCATCTGCCCATTAAAAATAAAATGAAGTCAGAAAGCCACCTTTATTTAGACACATATAAGACCTGCATTTCATAGCAATTTTACCAGGAAAAGACAGTTCAGAAGTAAGGATAAAAATAAAACTACGCACTAAATTTATTTCCACTGTCAAAGACTTAAGAACAATGGATTTTCTGTTTAGTTGCAGCAGGTCATGAAAAAGACTGCATTAGAACAAGAATCTTTTTATTATAAGCTACATGTGTGCAGGTTGCTAGACAGCTGGAGAGGATTGCCAAATAAAACAAAGGAGGATATAAGCAAGAGATTTTGTTCCCATTGCAACAGAAAAGATAGATTCTTTTTTTATAATAAATCCATACTTTATCTATACATATATAGATATATATCCATATATATGAAGGCCTGACCAAGTTTAAGAGTGCAGTGCTATTTAGCTGACCAAAAACCAAAAAATTAGGTCATAGCCTGAATGCCTTAATTTCCTTTTTTCCTCCTTTTTCTTTTCTTCACCATTAAAAAGTGATTCAATGCCCTGTATCACTTTTTCCCCAATTAGAGATCATTGGTAAATTTGTCCCTTGAGTTTCATCAGCTCATTAAGCCCCTTTTACTGTTGGTCTTACACTACAATGTTGTGTCCTAATAAAACTTGTTTTGTTTTCCTTGCATGTACTTTTAATAAACTCTTTTATTTAAAGAGACACCACCAAGTTGTGCAGGCCAATAAATGCCCCGAGGAAAATCTACAACGTGAGGGTGGTAATTCCCATTTACAGACACTGAGCTCGAGATAAAAGCTGAAACCATGTACTCTAGTCATGTGCTGCCTGCAGGTGCTCAATGGGGGATAAATTTAATGTACTTAAATCCTCTCCATATCACTGAAACATCTAATAAAACCTGTCCAGCTCCAGAAAACACCTCCAAGGAAAAAAGCAGCGTAGTCAACATACTTCTATCTTAAGTGGTTTAACCCATGGGACGCTTAATAATCTGCTGGTGTGTTGCCTTGAGGAATAATCATTTTCTCTAGTATTTTGTCCAAGTCCCTAGATAGTGAGCTGTCACAAGGAACAGCTGGCAAGCAACAGGAAAACCTGTGTTCTGTGACAAGGAAAGTCCTTCCTTCCCATTGATAACTCCTCATCTTAACTGTGCCAGCATTTTGATATTCTGCTTCCAGTTTCCAGTTTCAAGTCACTTCACTGTCTCTAGAGATCTGTTAATCACAATGGGTCCTCTCCCTGGATGAAATGATTCCACAGGAATGAGAATAGGAAACAAAAATAATTACTCTTGCTTGGTAGGTCCTAATTGTATACACTTGGAGCGGGAAACAATGTAACAAGGTAGGAGCAGTAAGAAAAGAATCAAAATTACCAGAGATGTAAGGCAATTGTGAGAGTTCAAGGTGGAAAGGGAGAGGGAAAGGGCAAATAAAAAATATATCCACATCTTAATTTGATGAAAAGTGATACTTTCTCCTTCCATAAGATTCCACCTTGTACAGTTTCTACCACCAAAAACCTACTATGCCATAAAAAAAAATTCTAAGCCTTTATATGACCTTTGCAATTACCTCTAATTTTACACAGAGGTGACCAGAGATGCAATAACATATAACAGTCTAAAATTGGTAAAGATTAATATAATTTTCATAGCTGTGGTTTAAATGATAAGAAATGGCACTTTAATTCTAAAGTTTGTGATTATTGTACAGGATGCTTTTATAGACTGAATTACTCACTTTTGTTTCTCCTTTTTTTTTTTCTTTTTTTTTTTTTTTTCTATAGGACATGTATGATGCAGATACTATAGGTTTCTTGGAAGTTGTTCATCATGCATACAAACCTAGTCTTTTACCCTGCTATCAGCAAACTATGGTTCAAATTCATCAACAATGTAGTTCCTGTAAGGGAATTTAAAATAAATAAAAAGCCCACACAAACAAAATCAACAAAATCCCAAACAAACAAGGAAAATACGTTTTTGTTGGGGTAATAGTGTTACATAGCTGTTGAATCTGAGTATGTAGTGACAAGCATTGAACAAAACTTGACTTTCTAACAAACAGAGCAGCTTCAGTCTTCCAAAATTAATGGGGATACAATATAGCCCTGATTAATTTCACCTGATTTCTGGGTATCATGGTTTACACACAGCTTAACATCTGTGCAGTGATGGTGGTAACAGAATGAAAAAAACCCAAACAGACAAAACAAAACAAAACAAAACAAAACAAAAACAAACAAACAAACAAAAAAACCCCAAACCAAACAAAAACAAAAACAAACCAAAAACAAGACAAAACAAAAAACAAAACAAAACGAACAAACAAACAAAAACCACAAAAAAACCCAAAAACTAAAACAAAACAAAATAATAAAAAAAAAAAAAAAAAAAAAAAAAAAAAAAACCAAAAAACAAACAAAACCCACCAACATTTGATAATATTTTGTCTCCAATCTGTGAATTTACATGATGAGGCTTTAATTTGTAAGCCTGTGTCCTGGGTTGCAGTGTAGGATGTACACAAAGTATTTATTCTATCACCATCTTCATGAACTGTTGAAACCAGGTGGGCTAGTTTTTTCCCAAGCCCCCTGCCTTTTCTGCTAATGGCCTTTGGGGTGTCTTCTGCTAATGGCCCATTAACGCCTTTGGGGTGCCTTCTGCTAATGACTTTTGGGGTATCTTCTGCTAATGGCCCATTAACGCCTTTGGGGTGTCTTCTGCTAATGGCCCATTAATGCCTTTGGGGTGTCTTCTGCTAATGACTTTTGAGGTGTCTTCTGCTAATGGCCCATGAGTCACAGGTAACTCCTTCCAGGAGTTATCTCTGTTAATGGGCCATCAAGGACCCATTTCACACTTCTCATGCTATTGTGAGATGCTCTGCCCAGGGGGAGAAGCCAAGCATTCCCACCTGGATATAAGCTGGTATGTGGGACAGTGCAGTGGGCATTTATCCACTGGATTCCCAGAGGAGCAGAGCTACCAGACCTTTCTACAGGATCACTGCTTCAGGAAGAGCACCTCACCTGGACTGCTTCCACCATCCTGCTCAGGTTGTATTCTGACTCTGTCAGTGATCCTTTGTGTTATTGCATTTATTTTATTTTACTTTTATCTTTTTATTTTTCTTCTTATTAATTTATATCTCTGACTTGGAGCCTCTCCTTCATTTTGCTTTTCAAACCACAACAGCCTGTTTCTAAGATTGTCTGAAAAAATGCTTTTATCCTTTATTAGGTATTCTGTTAATGATGGCATGCTTGTTAGAGGGGGCCAAGGTCAG
The DNA here is from genome assembly GCF_965231275.1 of Zosterops lateralis. Lineage (NCBI taxonomy): Eukaryota > Metazoa > Chordata > Aves > Passeriformes > Zosteropidae > Zosterops > Zosterops lateralis. The sequence continues at coordinate 137,951,061 of NC_139762.1, read as the reverse complement.
GTATGCCAGCCTTCCATTACAAATTAGGCTCAGCAGTGATTTTTAGTGCTGCTATTGATTTAACTTGTTGAGGTATGACCTGTCCCACTAAAATATTTTTAATAATTCCATGCATCTCCAAGTGCTGACAGCAGCAGCAGTTCATCTCCTATTTGTCTTCACAATAGGTGTTTATTGGGTTTGACCATTCTCAGTTCAGTTCACTTGGTTACTCATCTAATAAGCGAATCTCACAGATGCCAGAGTAACAAATATCCCTTTTTTTTTTAATAGGTACTTCTGCTTCAAATTAAACATTTATAATTTTCTTAAGGCCCTAAAGGAATAATTTTTGTGGCCGTGATTAAATTGACTCTTTATTCTTTAAGGTTGTTTTTTTTTTTTTTTTGCGAAAGTGTATAATCACCTTCATTAGAGTAAACTAAGGGAAAAAAACAGGATTATTCTTCATCCACAGCAGGTGATAAATTTCCATAAGGAAAGAGCTGGACTGGGAAAATTGTTTATTTACAATGCATGCAACAATCAGGGACTGGAGCAGGTTTCCCAGAGAAGTTATGGATCCTGCATCCCTAGAAGTGATCATGGCCAAATTGGGTGGGGCTTGGAGCAACCTGGTTTAGTGGAAGGTGTCTCTGCAGGGGGTTGGAGCAAGATCATCTTTAAGGTCTCTTCCAAACCAAACCACATTTTGTTCTATGATTCTGTAGCAGTTATTAAGTACCATCTCCCTTATCCAAAGCAAATTCAACTAGAACAGGCTGCCCAGGACAGTGTCCAATCATATTTTTAACAATTCTAATAATAGGGGAAATGAAATCTCTTTGCCCAAATTTTTTCCAGTGCTTGTGCACCCTCACAGTAAAAGTGATTTTTTTTTTTATTTTAGTGTCATTCCCTTTTCAATTGGTATTCCTGGGAATATGGCATCATACAAATACATTAACATAATCTAAATTACATATGAATGTCCAGAGACCTCTCTGGTACTATTTAGAGCAAGAGTAGCCATGGGATGAATCTGAGCTTTAAAACATACAAAAACATCCTTTTCTTTAAATACAGCCAAGACCCGTCCTGGCCCTGGAAGAGTTTTAATTACTTATATACACATATCTAGAGTAGTGTCAACAGGAGAAACTGAAAAAGCCAGCAGCATGTTATCCACTGCTTAGTGAAGGCAAAAAAAATTGGTGAAACTTTTTAAGGCACTGTTTCCACTGGCAGTGTGAGTGCTGTGCCTTAAGGCAGCAGATAGAAATGTGAGATTTCTTCCCTCACATTCATGAGTCAAACCATAGATATTATTTTTCCTCTCTGAAACCCCTAAGTGAGTCTTTTGAGATCAGAATTCTACTTTCCAATGAATATACAATTTTTATAAGGGATTTTTTGAGTTGTACTATTGAGACAGACAGAACTCTTTGCTTCTTTATCTCTTCACTTTTTTAGCACTGTATTTGCTATTGTTTAGGCACACAACACAGCTGCTCCTCTTGGGGATTTTCTTTAATCATTTGATATAATGTCAGGTAATTTATGGATTTGGCATTGAAACACTTCAGCCCCTTTTTGCCTCCACCTGTGTCGTCCCTGCATTTCTTGGTTTCAAGTGTTTGAGTCTTTGCAGCAGCTTCTCACGCTGCTTCATGTAAACAATATTGTATTCTTAGAATTTATCTGTATGATTTGCATTCTTGTTCTCTGAGAGAGAACTTGACTGATGGTCATATTGACCAATGGAGTCAGGAGGTTGTAACCTCTTTGGGCCAATCTTGGCCCTCTGTACAAAATGTATATAAGCCTTTGGAGTCAGATAATAAAGGAGCTTTCCATGTTTCACCAAGCTGCTGCCTGCTGTCCTCTGTGTAGGTCCGCTCCCTCGTCACAACGTGTTGCCTCTCTAAAGGCGTGGGGTAACAAGTGGTGACCCCTCTGTGTCTGGACTGCAGCTGCGTCGCAAGTGGTGACCCCGAACGTGTGGGAAGAGGGTCTCCTGTAACAAGTGGTGACCCCAGACGTGTGAGAAGAGGGTCCCCTGTCGCATCTGGTGACCCTTCTGTGTCTGGACTGCATCTGGGTCACATCTGCTGACCCTTTGTGTCTGAACGGCACATCTGGACACTGTCCATGTCTGAACGGACTCCTGACGTGGGAGAACAGGTCACACTGGTGACCTCCAACTGCAAGAGAGACTGCACGTTGGTGGACCTCTGTGCCCAGTGAGAGACTGTAGCTGCTCTGCCTGAGGTATCGTGGTAAGAGATAATGATCTCTAAACCCTCCTCAGATGAGGAAACCCTCATGTTGGACCTTTGCCTTGAGGTCCTGAGGAGAGAAGAAGTCTCCTTTCCTGGAGATGCTCTCCAGAAATTGTTCTATTATGCTAGAACTCATGGGTTTTTTTGCAGCCTTGAAGAAGTCTTTTCTACAGCAGTGTGGAAGTCTTTAGGCGACTATCTGCTCCAGGTTTTCTTTGCAAATTGCAGTGTGAAGCTTTTGGAACTCATCGCCACCTGGAGCAGGCTGGAGAAGGTGCTGCCTAAATTGCAGCCTTCCAGCTCTGAGGACAGCTCCAGCCCCATCAGGCTGGGTGCCAGGGAAGACGGTGGAGTCATTCCTCTTGTTCCTGCCCCTCGGAGACGGGCAGGACAGTCGACTCCCCTTCCTCGCAGCCGCATGACGGGAAGCCTGCCTGCACTCAGCACACCAGCTGAGGCGGGCACGGGGTCTTCTGCAGAGCAGACCCCTTCCCCACCCACACCATATTGGCACTGGAGTGTGGAAAACCTCAGGGCTTCTGAAAGCCCCTCGGGACCGGAGAGATCAGCGCTCCCCAGTCCCGTGCCGAGCAAGTGGTGGCGGAGGCGAAAGATCGCCTCCCCCACTTCCCTCCCCCTCCCGTGCTTTCCTGGCCTTGGAGGCGCTGGGAGCGCTCTTGGATCGGGGGGGCAGGGTGTTTTATGTGGACTGCCCACATTGTGGATTTTCCGTAAAATATTCCTTGCAGCAGGACGGCGCAAGGCCGCGCCGTCCCGGGGCGCCGGGCAGGGCAGCCGTGCGCCCCCGCGGCGGGGACTTGCACAGGGCACACAGGTCCGTGCAGTTTGGCGACAAGCCAAGTGCCCTGCCGGAGCGGGGGTGGGGGCCTGCCCAACCTGTGAGGGGCGGGACGGCCCCGAGAAGCAGCGGGGCCAGCCCGGGGCGGACAATGCAGCCTGCCCAGCCCCTGCGGGGGAGGGGCGGCCCCAAGGAGTGAAGGGGCCAGCCCAGGGCTACCCCGCACAGCCCCGGAGCGAGAAGAAACCCCCCCGCAGCGGCTGGTGCCGTCCTTAAGAAAGGGCGGGCCAGCCCCGCGCCGAGCGGCAGCGAAGCCATCCGGCATCGGAGCCACAGCCGTGGCTCCGCTTGGGAATGCAGGGCTGGGACACCCTCCCAGCCCCCCCGCTCCTCCCCGTGCCGATCGGGGCACTCTCCCCCCGCCTGTGGGGGCAGCGCTTGGCAAGTGGGACACACCTCCTGCAGCGCTGCGGTCTCCCCCACTCCGACCAGGAGCAGCGCGACGGAGGCAGCTGTGGCCGATCTGTTCATTTTAAAGGGACAGCGCAATCACAAGCGGGTGTTCCCCCGCCGCAAGGGGTCCCGGGGTGCCGGATCCCCCTCAGTCTCGGATCATGTCCCAACCGAGGCTGATGCTGTGGGCGGCCGTGGGTCAACACGGCACCCCCTGCAGGGCAGGGATGGATTCGCCAGCTCTGTGGGTGCGGTGAGACAAGTTCTCACCCCTGACCCTGTGAAACACATGGGACAGCAATCAGAGGTGGATGATGCCTCATCTAATGGTCAGGCCAGCAAGACTAATGCTAAGGCCAACAAGAAACAAAAAAAGAGAGTGCAAAAAAGAGGAATCACTCCCTTGTTTCTTTGTGGAAGGTGTGGACGGCCGAATCACATGGCAGATGTTTGCAAGGCAAGCCATGTGAAAGGCCAGCCTCTGTCAAAAGGGCAGTGGGGTGCAAAGAGGAAGTGTGCTCAGACAGAAGAGTCTTCCCAGTCCCCACAGCCGATGGAGATTTGTTGGGAAGGTTTAGTCCCACACCCACCTCTCCCTGTCAGTGTCCCTGAAGGGACTAAAATTGTTTAATTTGTGTTTGAGTTTTCTGTTCACAGGACAAAGAGTCGGTGGTGAGAAGGCAGTTGCTCTGAAGTATTGAGCTGCCTGGATTTCACTGGACTGTTGCGCTGATCAGAGACCGTCCTGGAACAATTTGGAACGGACATTGCGATTTTTTCCTTTGCTGTTTGGCAGTTGGAATGGACTGTCTTTCAAGATCCATTCATCGCCCTTCGTGACTTGGTTTGGGAGCTGTTGGAACAGGATCATCTGGAAATTTCAACCAGTCCTGGGATGTTCCTGTGTTCTGCATTGAAACAGAACTCTGGGGACTGGAGGGTTTTTATAACACCTCCAAAAAGCCAATCCTCAATTGTGAATCTGAATGATTGTTTTCTGTGATTCATTTGTATCCTGTAGGTATCACTGGCTGATGAATGTCCAATTCCTTGCATGTTCTGGAATGGGTCATTTTTGCCCCATCTGCCACAAGGCGGCAAAGTATTGTTTGAAAAAACAAACAAACAATCAAAATTTTTTTTTTTTGTTTGAGCTAATTATTGCTCGATTTCAGCCGCAAAAATGGCAATCAATCATTTTTGTATGAGCTCATTGCTCAATTGATAAATGCAGGCAACAATGCTTGTGAATTTGATGGGTGCAGATTTTTGTAAAATTCATACTCTCAGTATTATGGGAGGAATTTGAATGGAGCTTTGCAAGCAGTGTTTTTCTGCCAAATGCTCTGGAGCCATGAGCTGTTGTGAGTGGCAAGAATCCTTTGGATTTCTTTTTTGCAGCCCAAAAATACTCAGAAATTTAGTGCAAGGGCCCACTGTCTTTACAGATAATTTGGGAGGACGAGGTAGGCCAGTATTGCTTGGAAGGATGATTTTGAGGGCAAGTTTTGGAAGCCCCTGAGGATGGGCAGCCCACTTGGCTGTACTGGGGCTGCTGTCATGGCATTTCCACAGTTTTCCCAGAAACTTTTTCATTTAGTCACGGATTTAATTTCTGTGGTCGACATGGCACACAGATGGGTTGTTCAATTTAAAGGGAGTCAGCAATGTTGTTTGTTCCATTTGCTGAAGAACCTTTTGTTGTGCCACAGAGGCCTGGTTCTTCAAAAACAAAATGGGGAATGCAGGGTGAAACCCCGCAAATTCAATTGGCAAAGGCTTTGCATGCCATTGAGCACCTTACAGGTGCCAAAGAATTTCATTAACCCTGCAATGTGAAAAGCAAGAAACCGTGACCAAATGAAGGTCAACAGAGGAGGAACCACTGGCCCTCCCATGGGAACAGAAATTGAACTGTAGTTCATTTTCTTTTTTCCTTTTTTCTTTTTTTTAAGGTAAAAAGGGTGAGATGTCGTCCCTGCATTTCTTGGTTTCAAGTGTTTGAGTCTTTGCAGCAACTTCTCACGCTGCTTCATGTAAACAATATTGTATTCTTAGAATTTATCTGTATGTTTTGCATTCTTGTTCTCTGAGAGAGAACTTGACTGATGGTCATATTGACCAATGGAGTCAGGAGGTTGTAACCTCTTTGGGCCAATCTTGGCCCTCTGTACAAAATGTATATAAGCCTTTGGAGTCAGATAATAAAGAGCCTTCCATGTTTCACCAAGCTGCTGCCTGCTGTCCTCTGTGTAGGTCTGCACCCACGTCACAACGTATTGCCCCTCTAAAGGCATGGGGTAACACACCTGTTTGTGTTTGGTCAGCTGCCACAAATTCACATGACTTCTTCATCTTCACAAACACAGTGTGAAATCATTGAGATGTTCTAACCTTCTCTTCCCTTCCTTCCTTTAGGGTGAACATTTCAAACTTTCACACCAACTGTAGCTTAATTGCCTAAATCAACTAATAACTGTAATTATAGATTCATAGAACTGGTAAGACTGGAAAAGACCTCCAAGTTTACTAAGTCCAACCTCTGGCCAAGTACCATGACCACTAAACCATGCTAATGATCTGATTGTCAGGTAATTGCATTTCAAAATACAGAATTCCTTCTTTATTTGTGCTTTCTCCCTTCTTCTTCCTCTCTTGCATCAGTGTAGTGGTTTGAAAGCAAAATCAGTGATACACTCCAAGTCAGAAATACAATTTAATAGGAAGAGAAAAAAAAATAAACACAATAATACAAAAAACCACTGACAGAGTCAGAATACAACCTGATGCCCTGTTGGTCAAGGAGTTGGAAGCAGTCCAAAAGTAAACCCTCCTGGAGTGACAGATGTGGTCCTGTTGGAAGTAGAGATGGTCCTGTAGAGAAAAAGGGTCCAGAGATGGGTCCAGTCTTCCTTCAGGAGTCATGTGGGAACACTGGATGTCTGGTGGCACTTGTGGCTCCTTTATATCTAGATGGAAATGGTTTGGCTCCTCCTCCCTGGGTGGAGCATCTCACAATGGGATGATGTAATGTGTCACGTCATTGGTGAGCCTTGATGGCCCATTAACAGAAGATATCCCCATGGAGGTAATGGGAGGGTGAACAGAGATAAGAAACAATACCCCACCTGGTTTTAATAGCTGGCTTGTTATCAGAAAGGCAGTCATCTCCTCTCTCCTGGAGTTACAACAGATAAAGAAAAAAACACCACCGCAACCCAGTTTCAACAGATGGAATGGAATAAACTTTTTTTATTTTATTTTGTTTGTTTGTTTGTTTGTTTGTTTGTTTTTTGTTACAAACCCCAAGGCAATCAGTAAAAGGTTTTGGATCATCCCTTAAAAAACGGAAGTGTTGATTCTGGTGTGAGTGAGTTCACTATAGCTGTGACCCAATGGCTTAACTGATGAAAAAGATAATTCTTCACTGGTGTGTACAAACCTTTCATGTCAGAATGGCTTTGCCAGCACTTTGACTCTGGTTTACAGTATCTTATCATAGAATCCTTAAGAACTATGGAAACATAGACAAGTAATTGGGGGCATAAGGAGAAAACTGAAGGCACATTAAAATGCAGTGGATTTCTGGCAAGTTCTTGAATTAATTTTATTCTCTAAAGTAATTCTTTAACCAGCCAAAAGCAGTTATTTTTCTGGAGGTACTAGACAATACTGAAAGGGCACTGACTTTTCCACCAGATATAAATCGATCACCCAGTAATGTTTACTGTTGCATTGATCAAGACATAACTAAGTGGCAGGTTCATATTTGGACTTTTCAATAGAAGACACTTTTCAAAAAAGTTCATGCAACGGATGATCTACTCTTCTTCCTGCATTCACTCCCATTTTGTCTCAGAAGATGTTTCTTCATCTAGAACTTGTGCCTTTGGACAAGACATGTAAAACTATCTGTTGGAGTTGGTGGGAATCCACCCAGTCTACTCCTGGCAGGTGACTGCCAGGACAGTTCACTAACATTCTTCCTCTGCATGAGGGGTGTCCATGCCTTGTTGACACATAATACCATCCATGTAGCCATTATTCAAAAAAAAGAAAGTCTTATTGCTTGGCAAGACATTGCCATCTCACAGGGTCCTCAGAACATCAGGCAGTGAATTTATGTGATTCCCTCTTTATATTAAAGTGATTTTATGACTCACTTGTCCCACAGGCTTGGCAAATCAATGAAGCCCGTAAATATATCTCTAGGTCAGTTGCTCAGGGGCATGCCAGCTGACTTTTAATTTTTCAGTATTTACCTCTCATTAAATATATGTTTCACTATTTCCTGTCTTAATGTTCCATTTTAGAATTCAATTTTTCCCCTTTTTAAATTGTTGGGTGTTTTTGCTTATACAGTCATCTACTAATGTTAGGAACAAAAGCTGTTTAAAATATCAGATTTGAGAATGCAAAACACTTATGTCACTTGTTTTAAATTGACAAGTTTTCTTAAAGCCTTTTGTTTTACTGGAACATCTTTTAAATGTGCATTAATCACAGTAAATTAAAATGTTTAACAAAGTCTGAGGAAAACAGAACATACTGTTTTCTTTATTTTGTAAAAATAAAGCTTGATGTTTGTGTTTTAAATAGTTTTTTGATTTTATTATTAACAAAAAAAAATATACAAACTGTTATAACTTTAATGAGCAAGTATTTTGTAAGCTGAGGTGGACATGTGGTGCTGACTGCATTCACCATTATTTGGTATAAAGAAAAGGAAAACAATGCTTTTTAGCTGCACTCAAACACAATGTTTTGGCAAAAAATCTGGGCAAGGCAATAGCTACTTATTGTTATTTTGATTTTGTCATTAATAATACCTGAATCCCAGAAATTTTTTTCTAATCATATATAAAATGTCTTATAAAAGATCCAGTTTAAAGTCAGTGTTTAAAGCTATACCTGAATTTGTTGTGAAAGAGTACAGAAATACTGTAAGTAGATAACAAACACAGAGATATTTAATTTTCATCTATTAAAACCTGGAAATACTTGAAGAAGATAACTCGATCTCTCACTTCTGGATTAAATAGAACAATAATTGCTGTGGTGTGGTTACTTTGATCAGCTTGTTAATCACAGTGTTTATTATAAGTCTTGGGAAGCTGTAGTTAAATTTGAACCAACTTGAACTTGTTGTATTGTTTTATGTTTAGCAATGAATTGTATCACATGGAACTGACTTAGATTTCAATCTGGAGCTACGTCTCCAATCAGAGAAAGCAGTTGTGAACTTTTTTGGGGTTCTTAATGTGATTTGAAGTTCACCAACCTTAAGGTGAGTTTTCTTCATATTCCAAATGATTTAGGTGGGAATCTTGCCACAATTTTTGAGCTTTCTGACTCCAAAGTCTACAACAAGTAATATCTAAATTAAAAGCTTCATATTTGCTCTGCTTGGGTTTCTCAGCTCTTCAATCTACATTGTGACACTGAGAGACCACTATGTTGACCACTTTTCTTCTGGTGAGCTCACAAAACTCACGTGTCTCTAGGATGTTTCTCTGAGGAAGCCTCAGCTCCCAGACCTTCAAAAGACTTTCCTGTACCTTCCTGTGTTGGAACCTCTTCTTCCACTTTCCTATAGTAAGAAAATGGGCAAGGTTCCATATTGTTTGATCCATAATGAAATAAAAATCCCATTGAGGAAAAAGAATAGTTTGGGAATAGATCTTTGAAGGTCACCTAGTCCAAATCCCTGCAATAAGCAGGAATATCTTCCACTAGATCAGGTTGCTCAAAGCCCTGTCTAATTGACATTGAGTGTTTACGGGATAGGGGGATCTTCAGCTGCTCTGGACAACCTGATCCAATGTCTCACCCTTGTTGTAAAAATTTCTTCATTGCATCTAGTCTAAATCTACCTTTTTTTGGTTTAAAATCATTACCCTTTGTCCTATCACTATAGACCCTACAAAAGAATCTGTCCCCACCTTTCTTATAAGCTCCCTTTAAGTGTTGAAAGTCTGCAACAAGATCTTCCTTGAGCATTCTCCATCCTCAACAATCCCAGTCCTCTCAGCCTGTCATCATAGGAGGGGTTTTTCATCCATCTGATCATCTCTGTGGCCCTCTGGACCATCTCCAGCAGGTCCACGTCTTTTCTCTGCTGAGGACTCCAGACCTGGATACAGAAATCCAGGTAGGTTCTCATGAAAGCAGAGTAGAGAGACAAAGAGCAGAGGCACAGAGGATAGGGCACATATACCCAAAAGGCATATTGTTTGCAAGACCTCAATTGGACAAGAAAAACTAAGACCCATTGTTTAAAGGCTCAAAAACCTTAAAAATGTTTCCTTACCAAACATACAAGTTGCTCAACCAAGACAGCATGACATGAGCCAACTCTTGAGTCATATTCTCAGGTGACTTGCGGCTGTGGAAGGATAAAGTGAAGTGAGGGCTATTCTCTAAGTAACCACCACGCACCGTCTTGAAACTTTTCCCCAAAATGTGTGTGTGGGCTCACATATAAAGTGCACAGATTTGCACACACAAATGATTTCTGGGAAGGGGGAGGACAATTCTGGGAATTTAGATTAATTTATATGGTCTGTATAGATAAATTATAATTTTTGAACTTTCCATGTATGTGTATGATAGGAGGAGCAATTCCCCCCACACACACTGAGCCAACATAAAATATATATGTTTTCTAATACTGAAATCATGGTGTTAGAGAAATTTATCCTTCCCAGCATTCTGGTGACAGATGTACAGCTGGATGTGACATGACACAAGGAAATGTGCATTTAGATGTGCCAAGGATTGCATGATCTCCTGAATTTTTATTTCTCTCAAAATACGCAATCAGCCCCAATAGTCATGATGCAGTTCCATGTTTCCAGCCATGAAATCACACCCATTTCCTATCATCAATTTACAGTAGGCATGTTCAGTGTAAGACTGGTCTTTTGCAGTGCTATGTTCAGAAAGACAGATATTTTCAGGAATGAAAAATTAACTAGCAATTCAAATATTATTAATTTCCTTTAAAGTTAGGAAAGTCTCAACAAAATTAGATTTTTTTTAAGGTTTGCACTGATTAATTTTAGGCCGGAAGTATGAAATCATTAAGATCTGCTTTCTGTCACTATAACTGCACATTTTCTCTCTCTTTTAATTTCACATTCTAAGTTAATTTAGTGTTAATAATATTAGATTAAGCTCTAGGGTACTGAGTAGATCATGTGCTAAGCCAGATAGATGGGCAGTTTAATACAGACAAGGCTCTGCCAGAAATTGTTTTGCAACTGGCAGAATAAAAGACTATCCCTTCCCTGTCTTTTCCCTGTTGTTTTCATTTCATATCAGTGAAATAAAAATAAGATAACCTTTATATAAACCCAACTCGAAGGATGACTGTATTGCTGAAATGAAAGATGTGTTTACCCTGTCAGACAGCTTAGCTCACAGTTCTCATCCTCCAGATTGCAGAGATGCGCAGTGTATTCTGGTGAATAACTCAATTCCATCTAAAACAAAACTTGCATCCTATAAATAGTTTGTTTCAGGGGCTTGTGCCAATAAACAGAAGATGAAAGGTAGTTTTGTCTCCCTCTGTCCTCAACAATCCCCCATGTCATTGCAGCAGCTTTTATGTCCACAAGCACTCTCCCATATTTTCTTCCTTTCCCCACAACACACAGCTCACATATTCAGGTTTCTGGTACGAAACACAAATCCTTTAAACAACTGCAACACAGCCCTCCCATTATTGCTGCACTTGGAACCCAAATAATGCCAGATGGTGTGAACATGCACATCAGCATGTGTTAGGATTCTGGGACACTGCCTGGAGCACAGAGGGGACCCAAGGCCAGGTCCTGTTTGGTGTGTGACCGGGTACTTTCAGAGAGGTCTAGCACTGGGAAATACAAACACAACTACTGTGTGCATTTGGTTTTGAAGTCAGGGATTAGTGACTGCAGGCATTGCAATTAGCAAACCAGAGTACATCACATGCAGCTGTTTGAAGATGCATCACTCCCAACACACAAGAGCAAGCACCTTCTAATGTCACTAGGCTGGTAAATTGTTGCCCTGCAGCACCACTCCAAAGCTGTTTCAGATCAGTGAACTTTTCTCTGAAGTCAAAAACTGTGGTGAAGAAAGTCAGTGACAACAAAATCAAGCCAATCCAGCGCTTTACTGTGCATGAGGCTTGAAGGTTTGGCAGAGGATACTTGTCCTGGGAGAAGCAGAGCACTTGAGGAGGGCTGAGGGGAGGAATATAAATCACAGACTCACAGAATCATAGAATACACTGAGTTGGAAGGAGCTCACAAGGTTCATCAAGTGCATCTCCTGGGACTACAGGGGACAACCCAAGAATCCCCTCATGTGCCTGAGAGCACTGTCCAAACTCTTCCTGGGCTCTGTCAGGTTGGTGCTGGGATCACTTCCAGTACCCAACCATACTCAGGGTGAAAGAACCTTTGCCTATATCCAAGCTGTAGTACCCTGGCACAGATTTGTGCTGTGCCCCTGGGTCCTGTCATGGGTCACCAGAGAGAAGAGGCCGGTGCTGCCCCTCCTCTTGCCCTCATGAGGAAGCTGCAGACTGAGCTGAGCTCTCCCCTCAGTTTCCTCTTCTCCAGGCTGTCCAAACCAAGTGACCTCACTCACTGCTCATATGTCTCTAAACCTTGTCTTAGGCCTGCTGCAGCTCTTACAGGATTTTTAGTTGCATGAAAACATGAATAATTATCTCCCCAGCCCATGATGTGATGTTTGGTGTATTTTTAAAATTTCTTCTAGGTCCCAGCTATGCATGTGTAATACACTATTCCATAAATTGAGATCATGGATAAAGGAATGAGTATGAGAATTCAGCACAACCTCGAGGCTGAGAAAACAATCAGAAGAGTATTGTTAGAAAAAAAACCACAAATGGGTACTAGCATTTAACTGGGCTTAGTGTTCAGTTCTGACTTGTGGGGTTTTTTTTAAATTTTTACCACTATTCACAAGAATCTTAAATGGCCTCCCAGAAGCTAGGAACTTATTTGTCTGCTTCAGGTCATTTGCTTTCAGATTAAGTTCTGCAGGTTGAATTGATCAATTGTACTTTCCAATTGGTATTAAAGACATGTCTGTATTCACCATAAGGTTTTCTCCAATTATCATTGTGCTACTGAAAGCAGAAGGCAGAAACCAGACCTCTTCCTTTCTCCCCTGGCTCTGCATTGCTGTTCTTTATGAGCAATTTTCTCTTCTGGAACCTCCAGCTCATTAGAAATCCAGCATCTTAAATCTGATGCTGATAATGCAATACTGTTAACTTTTTCCAGTTCACTGAAGAGCCAGGAGAAAAAATAAAGATAATTATCAGGGGAAATTTGGTCACCAGTCACTCATTCCTGTCTCTCTGCTGACATAGGAAATACATAATTTATACCAGCAGGTCTTCATGCAGCTTTTACAGTCACTTGGAAATGAGGTCAATATGTTTTCATTTACTCTGAATTGTCTACATTTATTTATTTATTTGCTCTTAGTGTGGCACAGACATTTTTCTTCTAATAATTCCTGGCAGTTATATTAACTTTCTGCTATAGCTAATGGCTGAACAATTATTTTTCCTAGAAGGCAAACTGAAAGGTTAACCTTAGTGTTTTTTTAAACGTTTAAATTGTTTTCATGGTCAAGAGTGTTTATGATACAGTAGCAGTTTAAAATAGAAAACAAATTAATAAATTAATTATTTTTTTTCATCAGCTCAGTAAGCAAAGCAAAAACAGAAAATGAAAATTAATGTGGGCATGTGGTATTATTGTCCTTTGGTTAGTGACTCAGAAAACCTCAGACCCTTTCATAGCTGTATTCTTGTTTAAACCACACAGAAGTGTTGGTTTCTAAAAGTTATGAACAACTGTACCTTGTCAACCAGTGTGGAATGATTATCCTTAAGTTTGTTTTCATGTATTTACACTAATGAAAGAATCAGAGTCTGTAGCCAAGCCATTCTTAATTTTGGACTTTCCTTATTAAAAGAATTGATGATTTTCTGAATTCTATTCACTGTGGAAAGTCTCAATGAAGTAAAGAACATATATAGATTGTGACTACAGGATTAGATAAGAGATGGATTACCACAAAGGAGAGACTATTTGCCTGATTTTCTAATTGCTGTAGACTTTAGTGCTGCACATTAGGAGTCATTCCTGAATCCTTCCCCTGCTGAAAATCTTTGTTTTATTTTAAGAGAAGGAGTACATTTAAAACTTCTGGGAAATTAAATAACCTGGATTTTTCTTAAAATTCCTACGGTTTAAAGTCCCTGTATTTCTTGAGAGCAAATTGAATTGTCTTTAAAAAACCAACAAATAAACCCTAATGACACAGCAGTGCAGACCTTTATTCTTTCTCAGTAACCATTTGCAGGCCCGTGTTGACATTTAGTTGTGTAATTACCAAATGGTGTAGATGGACATTTTCAGCCTAGGGAATGTTCACAAAGTGTTTATCTTCAGTGATGTGCTTCATCATTTATTTGTACAATTTAAATTTATAATGTTTTCTTTTCTGTTACATCCTTGTTTGCCTAGGTCTTCTTAGCATTTCAATGAGCATATTCATATATATTTCAATGAGAGTAAATAATGAATAAATAATACATAAAGCAAAATCATTTTGCCAGATGTTAATTTGTGGCAATATGTTGGCTTTTTTTTTTCCCAATAACCATATTCTAATATATATATAAGCTTTTTATTTATGAAAATAAATGGTAAGATTTCACTAATAAACATTATAGGAAAGTGTTTTAATTAAGTAAATTATTTTGTTCCTATTTTATTAGAGACAGAATATATTCTCATTGATAAATAATTATACTATATTGCATACAGTGTTTGCTATATAACACATAGTACACAGTCAATATAGTCATGCTCAAGGTAATGCAAGTAATAATAAAAATGTGGAAATTCAACACCTAAATTCTCCTAGAAACATTAGAAAAGGGGAAAGGCCAACCTATAAAAAATATAAAGGCATATAAAGAGAAAATGAATAACCATAGAGAAACAGAAGCTGTATATGTTTCAATAAGTAGTACAACTCTAAATTGGTAAAATGCTGAGATTCTTATTAATTTTTATTGACTTCTGTCATACACAATTAATTTTCAAATATATTGTATTAAAGGATTTAAAACTTTATATTATAGAAGGTTTCATGCTTTCCAAATAAAAGCTGACTGAATACCATTTTACCTTCTATGTACTGTGTTTCAAAAAAAGCTGTGGATTCAAATATTAATTATTTTCAAAATGGAAACTAATAAAACCAGATGCCCAGAAGATTAAAAACTTATTAGAAAACAGAATGAAAAATAAGATACCATTTCAGTAAATGTAAAGTTATTTAATTGCTTTATATATAGGAAATTGTCTCTGAATATTCAACCAATTGCTTTGAAGAAATTTTGGATTATCCTGTGGTTTGGTAATAAACTCTTTGTCATCTTGGAAAATGCAGGGAACAGTTATGAAGACATTCTAAGGTTCATTTCTACAAATAATTCTGCAGAAACCAATTGGTTTTTTGAATTAACAGAGTGCCAGGGTACTGTGCATTATGGTTCACCTGTTCCAGTGGTTCCATCTGTGGAGGAATTGATTCTCTGCCCTGTCAATACCTGCTCCTCCTGTGTGCTTTTGATACCACATTTCTATCCCCTCCTTCACACAGCTCTGACCAATGACTGACCATTCCCACCAAAACATTGGGATATTCCTGCAGAAATCTCACCTGAGGATGCAGAGGGGATGGTTACATTATTAGACAGCAGATTCTGTCTAATTTGAAAAACAGGATGAAAAACACAGGGTTGAGAACTGGGGTGGATCAGGCAGATGGGAAGGAGTGGGACAGGGGTTTGGGGGAAGAACAGTTTCTTTAGGTGGGTTCTGGTAAACATTTATATCTACAATGTGCAACTGAACCAAGTACTGAGACCTTGATCCAGGTGTGTCATCAAAGAATTCCAGAAAAACAAGATAATAAATAAAAATGAAGCACAGAATCCTTTACTTCCCTCAGCCTCGTTAAACAATTCTCCTAATCTGAGTGTTTCAGAGATGAATTCTCATGATTTATCAGATCCTTAAAATAAAAACATCAGTGAGGAGTTAATTTAAATAAGTTTAAAGTGTACAAGTCAACTTTCACTATTCTTTGTGATAAATTACACAGATTAAACTCTTTCTTTTTTACTCTTTAAAAATCTTTCATCCTCAGACATCTTTTATTCACCTTGTCCAGGATTAGCAAATTCATTTTTTGTTAAGCTGAACAAAACAAGCTCACAGTTTCTCAATTATCAACCTCATTTTTTAAAGAAATTTGATTAAATATTCTCTTCTCTATTTTAATACCTTGTTTAAACGTCCAGGACTTCATTAGCAGTTTATAATTGCACTGGGAAGGGAGAGGTCACGTCTGCTGTGACCATCAGCCTTTTCCACAGCCACCACCTTCCATTTCCTGGCCACAACCTGCTTTCTCTCTTTTAAGTGGAACTTCTCACTATGTTATAGTCCAAATTTTGTCTCCACATACCCAGATAACAAGGTAATACAAATGATTATGTGACAGTCTTGTTCTTCTCATTTGTAACTCCAGGTATTTCAACTGTTCAAAAACAATGAGTTAGAAAAATGCACTTTATTATGTTTCAGGCCAACAGTTGGCCCAGTTTAGCTTTAATATAAGGTTCCAAATTAACAAAGCATTTTGCCATGTTCTTCCTCATCTCTTTTCAGCAAAGTGCTTAACTTCAAATGAACAGCTCACACATACTGTACATAAGACAAAGTTGACTGCTCTCTCAAGGGTTTGATGGTTTGAGCTCTCAAAGGATTGGGGATGGTGAAGGAGATTTGTTTAGGTCACATTTGACCAATGCACCTTTAAATTTCTTTGCAGTGGAGAGAATTAAGCAAATTATAGTCTGGTGCAGATTACAGACAGGCTGATCTACCCATACTCAGCATTGATTATAGGAGGAGGTTAGAGAAATATCCTAAATTAGCTGCCTTAATGAAGGACTTATTTAGAAGTTGGTTGGGTGGAATTAACTGATCAATTTTACAGAATGCAGGGGAAAAAGAGAGAGCTCATTCCTCCATATCTGTAAAACTTTGGATTTTAGCCCTGAGGAACAGTGTCTGTGTGTTTTCTTGACCTATATTATGAATTTACTCACATTTCTCGGTGTCAGACACCTACTCTGTCTACATCATTTTCTTCAACTGCCTAATGGATAAACTTGTGAAGAATTATTCTAATTATGATAAATCATTAAAATCAGTCATATTTGTCTAGGTAAGATACTACTTCCAGCTCCCAGCAAGGCATAGATGAGAATGTGCAAAAGGCTTTATATTGGAAGGGTTCTCACCAAAGATCCAGAGTTCACTGGAGAGCAGAAGCAACTCAGGAAGACAGGAATTAGTGAGAAGGAGGAAACATAAAATGAGGAGAATTAGTAAGAATGACCAATGTTTCACATATAAAATAGCTGAAGCCATCATGGTCACAAAGATGAGCAGAACAACAACATTTGACTAAATAGATGCTCCTAGCCCAAGCCCATGTGTATTTTCCATGCTGTGGAGTGAAGCAAGTTGATTTACCTTACCTAGGAAATCCAATAAAAATCCATTCAAAAGGAAAGTTTTACACAGGAGACTGGAGCCATTAGAGAAACTAAATAAATCAGATTAAAAAAATAATAATATGTCAAATGTAGATTTGACTTCATATTTCCCAAAGATCTTTGAGCATTCAGGGGCTTTCTGAAGGTGTTGGCACACAGCAGATTGAGAGTATAGATCAACAAACACACTGAGTCATTTACTTGTTGAAAACAAAACAAAACAAAACAAAACAAAAACAAAAACAAAAAAAAAAAAAAAAACCAAACAAAAAAAAAAAAAAAAAAAAAAAGGGGAATATTAAATCTAGTATACAGTAAAGCCATCCAGCTCAAGTTTTTGCTTCCAGCCTGCGTGGATGGCATTTCTTTTAAATATATTCTTCCATGCATGAAAGAGAGTGGATACATTTTTGACTCCAAGGTCTAACAAAGTTTGTATTTTTCAAACCAACTTTGTAATGCAAACTTTTACATTTAGGACGTGATATTTCAATTTTTTTTTTCTTTTTATTATATTAGTTATCCTAGTAAAACTCCAAAGGAATTACAAGGAACAGCTGCCTAATTCTGCCATCATATTTAAACAAGCTCCTGTAATATTACTGAGTGTGAATTGTAAGCATGAAGAGTAAACAATGGTAGTGAAGGACTGGACTGAAACTATGCCCAGAACTTTGCTAAATATCCTCAACCTTCAACTTTTTAATTTCATATGAACTCTATGAAATAATTTGAAGAAATTCTTTGGGATATAGTACATATTTCATTCTCTTAAGGCCTTGGGTTTTGTTTGAAAGCAGTCTCAGAGCTTAAGAAAAGTTGTTGACAGCTCATTGCTTCAGGAACTTAAGCAGGTGGTAAATTAATAGCTTAGGTGGGGGCTGCCATGAAGCATGAAAAGTTATGTCTGGTGTCAGTCCAAATTACTGTCTTTAACTGCACATAAGGCAGTGAAAAAACATTAGCTATGCAGTAAACATGGGTTTAGCCAACAAAAATGGATTTTACAAGGTTTCCTCAAGCAATCTCCAAAAGGTCATTCCATACATCTGCTTCAGCTGTTGATATCATTTGATAGCCATTTGTTGTTGTTCTAAATCTGTGGTTGAAACAGTGATCTCATTAGCTAAATCAATGGATTGGGAACAAGTTGCAATAATTTTATTCAGTGGAGCTCAGAGAAAAAAGTGCAGATATTTCAAATGCAAGCTAAAATATGAATGTAACTATTTCACTTGTTGATACTAACATTTTTCACTTGCAAGGATATTTCTGGTGTGGGCTGGCTTTCAAGAAAGCAAATGTCTTCCATTCATAGACTCACTGAAGTTTCTTTCCTCTGTTTGCAGAAGCTCTAGAAACTAGAAAGAGAAAAAAAGCTCTATCTGGTAAACTAGATGGTCTTGAGATTACCCTCTAATGTTGGCATGGACATGCCCACACACCATAATTCCACTTAGTGTCTGGAACAGGGTGGTATGACAAATTTCATTTTGGGCCTGAGATAGCTCCTGAACCACACACAATCATTTGTGGATGGTAATTGTTTCACTGCAGCAATTAAACAGTGCAGACATTGGAGCTCCACTGTTCAGGGGCAGCCAGTCCATTGATTGGAGCAGATGCAGCCATAGAGCATAGAAATGGAGCTAAGAAGTTTCCAGATGGTGACGGACTTCCCCAGGAGACCCTGTCACTTGTGCTGCAGCAGTGGCATCTTCCTTCCATCACAGAAACATAAATCATTGAATGGTTTGGGCTGGAAGGGGTCATCTTCTTCCAACACCCTTGGAAAAACTTCCTCTAGACTGAGTTGCTAAAGCCCCATTCAAGCTGGCCTTGAACATTCCAGAGATGGGGCATCTACAGCTTCTACAGAAACCTGTTCCATTGCCTCACCACTCTCATGTAAAGAATTTCTTCCTAATATCTGGTATAAACCTTTCCTCTTTCAGCTTAAACTCATCCCCTCATCCTATTACTTCATGCTTTTGTAAAAAAAAAACCCTCTCCAGCTTTCTGGTAAGGTTGTTTTAGGTACTGAAAGGCTGCAGTAATGTCTCCCTGGAGCCTTCTCTTCTCCAGGCTGAACAACCCCAACACTCACAGCCTCCTGTCCCCCACACTGCTCTTACCCTCTGCTTCACACCTGCATACCTCTGTTAACTGTGCTCTCCTTGGCCTCTGCAGCCAACACCCCAGAATGAGTATTCAGTACATCCATAATTCTTGAAAATTCCTTTTGTGGACAGCCTCAATCAAGAGAATCATCATGAAGCAATCCTGCTTGTTTCCAGAACTCTTCCCTCCGGTTTCCATAGGATGATGGCTGCTACTTAGTAGAGATTAACTGCAAGGGAGCTGTACTGAATGGCAAGTCAGTGTCCAGTTAGGTTTTCTGTCTGTAGAGTTGGCCCCTTCTGAAGATGTCACTTGTGCACACAGTGTCCCTTTGTGCCTAGGCATCTTCAGAGGACCCTGTCTGTGCACACCTTCAAGTGTTCAAAGACCTAAATCTGCAAATGGATGGCTGTGAGGAGAGCAGCACAGCTTCACAAAGCTTCCTGAGTATGATTAGCTCATCTGAGCATCACAAAGGAAACAGAAGAGCACATCTGTGGCTGATTTTCGTGGAGCAGGAACAAACATCAGAATCACTGTGCATATGTGTTGGCTCCCTGGGAGCTCTTGAAACTTAGAGAAGTGTGACTTAAAAGATCAACATGCTTTTAAAGGAAAGGAACAAAGTCTGAAAGGCTTTTATATAGGCTGAAGGTGTAAAAATCAAAAAGGTTTAAAGTGAATGCCTGTCCAGACGTCCTTTTAACACCTACTGCATTTTATAAATGTGTAATATCTGTCTAATATAGAGTGGGAGAAGTATGTTAAAATATTAGTAAGTTTGTGATGCTGAAGATAGTATTTGACAAAAATATACAAGATTTTGTCTTGAATTAAGTACTGATAAAGTTATTGAACTATAATTTCAGACAATGGTTGCCTTGCACTAAACACAGTTACCTTCTGAGCTTATGGACACTGTTCCTCATGTATGTGAGCAGAATAGAGAAAGCCTGGAATCAGGCAGGAATCTATTAAAACAAAAGTCATGATGGATGAAATGAGGATCAGAATATGGTGATCAAAAAACCTGTGTTCCACTGTGGAGCCTTATATTAGCTTTCCTTTGGATCTTGTAGAGTCTTATCAATTTTCTTGCTCGATAGAGTTTTTACAATTTTTTTATTTTTTTTGTTATGCTTAAACTGAGAAAATATCATGAGATCAACATTTCCATTTACAAGATGGAGTGTGATAACGATAGTCTTTATTGTCTGTGGTGACTAAGGAATGCCTAGTTGAATAAGATTTATTGAAAAATCTTTTTTAAAGCCTGGTCCAGTGTGAGTTCCTCTCTCCCCAGAACCACAGGTCCTACCAGGAGCCTCCTTCAGCCTGGCCTTCCCTTGGGATTTCAGGCATCTCTAAGCCATCCATCTCCTCCAGCATGGGGCTCCTACATGGGCAGGGGCACAGCTGCCTCACCAGGGGCTGCAGGGGAACCTCAGCTCTGGTACCTGGAGCAGCTCCTGCCCCTCCTTTGTAGCACTGCACCAGGTAGATGTTTTCTGTATAAGGAAAAGAGTTCCAGTTTCCCCTCAGGACTTTAAAAGGAAAAACACTGCAAGTTTCTTTGCTCTCCTGGCAGTAATTGGCTCAATGCCAAGACAAAAACACTGGTGGGTCTCTTTAGCTGTTTCTCAGAAATATAACAATTCTCTAGTGGGCTGTCTGCCAAAAAAAACTCACCCCAATCGTTCTGTACTTAAGGGAGAGCAGGAGGCTTCTCAGAGCGATTTTGGGGTGTTGTAGCAGGTGTGTGGGGTGTGTCCCTACACTGTGCACAATTTGTTCTTTTGTTTTGCATTATTTTCTTCTTTTATTAAAACCTTTTTGCTTTTTCAAGACACACTCCACCATGCCATCTCACTAGTTATTTAAGCCATTTTCTGTGAGGTGCTGGACATCCTCAGAGGTATTGAACCCTCACACAGCTAAATACACCTGGTTCTTTAAGAAACTCAATACTCCTTCTCCACTGGCTTGGGTGTCTGCAGGGCTGTGACTCTGCCACTGCTGGTGATGGACTCAGCCTTGGTCAGCACTGGGCCTTTTTTGGAGTCAGCATTGGCTCTATGAAACATGAGAAATGCTTCTGGCAGCTTCTCAGAGAATTCACCCCTGAAGTCCCCCCACACTTCCAAAACCTTGCCACAAACCCATGCATATACATATTTTTGTATCTTCAAACATTCACAAGTGGCAAATACTATCAATAAAGTCAAGCTCCTTAATGAGTTATTTATTTCTCAAATACATATTGGGTAGGACGTGTGGCTACTCTTGGAATTGTTCCTGATCATGTCACAAATGATTTCTTGCATATCTATGTCTGTTGTGTGTCAATTATTTAAAATGGTAAATCAGATCTTATTTCCAAGTCAATAATTTCCTTACTTCTTAAAGTTCTTAGGGTTTACTGCATTATTCTCACTCTATTTTGGCTCTTGGATATATAGAATATTATCCATCACCTGAGCTAATTTCACTTCAGTCTTCTATTTGTGCACTGAAAGGGGAAAGAACTGTTTTGAAGGACGGTTCTTCCCACTCTTCAAAGGTGCTGCAGTTTGGAAGCTCCAGAGATACTGCTGGATGTGAACAACCCACATGAAGTTACTGTGAAATTTTTATCTTTGGTCTTTTTCTTAATAACTGAGAGGATGAAAGACCTGTCAGAATTGCAAATATATTTGTGAATTAAAGAACTGGACAGAAATATGTGATTTCTTAATTCTTCCTTCAGCTCTATGTGCCTTGATGTATGAATTTGGGTTAGTAAACCCACCACTTAATAGCATCCAAATTATACATTTGTAATCATACCCATACTGACATTTTCAAGCACAAATACAAGATTTTTAAAGACTTGTTTTATTTTTTGTGGGAAAACTAGAGATATAAAACAATGAGTCATAGAATCATACAATGGTGAAATAATAGAATCATAGAATGGTTTCGGTTAGAAGGGACATTGTTCAAATTCCCCTGCCATGGGCAGGGACACCTTGCACCAGACCAGGTTGCTCAAAGCTCCATCCAACCTGGCCTTGAACAATTCCAGGGATGGGGCAGCCACAGCTTCTCTGGGAAATCAGAATCTCATCTTCTTCAGAGTAAATAATTTCTTCCTAATATCTAATCTAAACCTACTCTTTTTCAGTTTGAAGACACTCTTCCTTGTCCTGTTATTACATGCTCTGGCTAATTGTCCTACTCCATCTTACTTGAAGGCTGCAATTAGGTGACTCCGAAGCCTTTAGGTATAATTCAAGGAATTTAGGTGTAACGCAAAGGAGAAGAGTTGTCATATCAAATTAAGGCAAAGAGCTTGCAGATATCCATCCCATATTGCTGAGCAGTGATTCCCTGGTTCCAGCTTCCAGTGAGATGGAGTCCACCTGACTAATTGTGCTTATCCACAAATGCAAGTGCTTATGCCAACAAGTGACTCCGGCTCATCTTCTGGTTGTTGGGGAGATATTCAGGATACATAATGGAGATTAGTAGACAATTTCATCTTAAAATAGATATTTATATCTGGTGAAATCATATCAAATTCTATTGACTATTTTGGTCAAATCTGTACTGTGTACAGTGAGTGCTGTAATGACTCCATGAAACATAAGTTTCTTGTAGTTTTTGCATGACAGATGTCACAGGTTGAATGAAAAAAATCTACCCGGGAAAATGAATGAGGGAGGGATTTTGAATTGTTTGTGAACTCTTGTTTTCTCATTCCTTTCCCACATCGCTCCCCCAAAATTCCAAATATATTCAGGGGGTGTAAGATAGGGAGAAGGGCTAAACTGCCTGTTCCTTCACATAATTGTGGTGCTACACCAAGCTGGTCAGTGGTACATATCACTGAATGTAAGAGAGGATGAAAACTTACATAGTCTTTAAAGCTCTGAGAAGAAGATATTTAATCCAGTAAAAATATTTTCACATTGATATTCACTTTAACTTAAAATATAGCAACCTGAAAATACATCAAAATTCAGGTTAGAACCATGACTCAGGGCTTTACTTTTGTTTTTTTACACTCAATGCAGTCCTAGTTTTCATGTATAAGGCAGAGCAGTATGGGTCATGAAAACAATAAACCACTTTAATTGATAGTGGTAGCACTTGGTGAGGAGCAATACAAGAAATATTTTGGTGCTGTTTTAATTTTCTGTGGTACCTATATCATACTGCCTGCTATTAAGAGAAGAGTTCATTTAACTATTCAGTGCAAACTTTGTCTCTTTCTCATTACTCTCAGAATCTTGAATTTTCCCATAAGTTAAATACAGACAGCTCTGTAAAATCATCTGTTCTAGCATGAAAATATATGAATATAAGCAAAGCTGTCTCTAAAACAAAACAGGGCAAAATCCTGGCAATGGTGTGGAGTGTTATCCCTTCATTTGGTTTGTTGCCCTGCAGATGTATGAGGGAAAGGGTGTGGCTGGACATGCAAACTCACCAGGTGTAGGGAATTCAGGAATGGGGATGAGCAGTCTAGTAGACATTCCTGAATGAAGGTGGTTCCTGCTTTGTCAAGTGAAGTGGATCTTTTTCCCCACCAAAACCCCCTTCTTCTAATGTCAGTCACAGTCTTATTCCATCTTACTCTGTTCCACAGAAGTTATCCTCCCCTTCCCTTTATCTTCCCTGGCATTTTCCATTGTTCATCTCATACATGTTTAAAATCCTGCAGCACATCAGACCTGACTCTGTTCTTATTCACCCCAGTGTTCATGCATTTGCCTCAAGAGCTCACAGCTGTGATTGATATCCTAGGTTGTGTAAAACCAACAAAAGACTCTATTTTGCTGAAGAGGAAAAAGAAAATTGCGTACTACAGCACAGGCAACACGGACCTTTATACATCCTTGGTTCACCTTTAATCTAAAATTTTTGATTAAAAAACAACTGCACCTGAAGTTACTGTCAGCCACAATTTTGTAGTACCTTTTATAAACATATTTAGGCAAATGGATTTCAGTCTAAATGGACCTGTCAGGAGTGTAGAAGAGCAGAGAGTTGATTTCTTGGTTATATTTCAGTGTCCTGAAATCAATTACACCAGCTAGAAGACTCCATGTGAGTCACTGGATCCACACTATAAACAATGGGATAAAATGGAACAGCTTCTCCCATCTGCAGCATGGGAATAGCAGCAGGGCAGAAATTGAGCAGGTTTCAACACAAAAAGTTGACTTGCTCATGCAACCCCTGCAAGTTTAGGTTGTGATCTGACCTCATGCTGGCTGGAGGTAGGTTAAAGCCAGATTTTCCTTGAAACTGTATATCATTCATACTCTAGAGTAGAGAAAAAAAAAGAAAAAAGAAAAGGAAGAGCAAGCTCTGCATTGCTGAATTTCTTTCTGCTACTACTCATGGCCCAGTGATACTGGAAGTTCAGCATTTCTGAAAATGTGGTCTGGCATAATTACAGAAGGCAGATATTGTGGTGGCTAAACTTGTGCTGACTTTACCAGGTTCACTGCAGAAGTTAAACATGACATAACGTGGAAGGCAAAATGCTTCTGTAACAATAATATATTTACATGTTGCAATGGAAAAATTAGCCAACCAACTGAACCCCAGCATACCACCAACCTAAGGTTCAATTTGATGATCCTGGAGGTATTTTCCAAAGTTCATAATTCTATGATTTGAGCATAAGAATTAAAAATTACTCTATATAAAAACAGTTGATCATCCTAGTCTTGATAGTTATCAACAGTGTGTACTTAAAACAAAACAATGAGAAAATATAAATAAATAGTTAGTGATACTTGCCTAAATACTGTTACAATGCCTGATTTCTGGATAGGTATGGGATTTATATATAGTTGAGTCAGTACCTCTAATCTCTTAAAAACAGTATGACCTTGGACTCTTGCAGTCTCTTAACCAAAACATTATTACTAATGAGTATCACAACATAGGTATTTATTTTTTGCACATCAATTAAAAGAAAGAGAGAAATACTAATAATCCCCAATCATGTAAATATAGAGTGCAAGCTGTGTCATAGAAGAGAAGAAGGTTCACAAAACTTCATAAAGAAAAAAAATATTGACATAATTTTGAGGTCCAAGTCATAGGTGTATTCAGTAAATTAAAGTTTTGCTCTGTATTTAAATCTTTTTCTCATTTATGACCAAAATTATGATTGTTTCATCTCTGGTAGAACAATGAATGACCACAGTTTCATTGGACAACTTTTAAAATGCAAGAGTTTATAATCTTATTTGTTCTAAGTTAGGGATTAAGTCTACACTGCTAATCTAGACTCAGTACAGAGAATAAAAGACACAGATTGGGATCTCCAGAGACAAACATCTTAAAATGGGATGAATAACCTTCTGGAAATGCTCATTTATCTCTTCATCGACAGTGGTTTGATCCTAAATGATAATCCAGATAGAAAACTTTTAGACAGTTAAGGTTAGGTAAGATTAATCTCTCACCTCGTGCCTAAGGAAATCAATTTTATATACTCTAAATTTCATCTCTAGTCTCATCAAATCTAATTTCATTTTATCTAATTTAATCTTTTTGTATCCACATTGTTGCAGATCTATCTACCAGGTTCATAGATAATTTCTTATCTATTTAGAAAGATGTTGGTGTCAAACACATACACACAAACACAGTCACAAAACTAATAGTATTCATCTTTACAGCCAACATGCCCAGAACTTAATTTATGAACAGAGAGAAAATACTTATGCAAGTGTACTCACACTAAAATATACATAATCCTCATTAAGCAAAGTGGTTTTAAAGCTCCTGCCTCTCCTTTCTCTAGTAATTCCCATGTTTTCAATTCTTTCCCATTTTACAGTGCCTGAGGGCAAGAAGATGAGTTCTATCACAGGAATATAAAAAAAAACGAAAAACAAAAATGTTCTTCATCAGTAATCAGAATTTCCTATACTATTAGATCTACCCTTTGCAAAAGGCTGAGGAGAAACTCACCTAGATATAAACCTGGCTGTAGACACCATGTCCATTCTGATCATCACTACAGTACCTGAACATTGACATGAATCTTTCCAAAATTAAGTGTAGAAAGATTATGACTTTGATGTCAACTAGAAATTAGCATAAGAATAAAAACTTGCCAGAAACAGGCCAAGATGACAAACAAAGATCTATTCAGAACTTAGTTTTTTATTCAGGAAGCCAAGCTTGTGTTAATACAAGTATCTGACGCAAGAGAGGTTAATCAAGGTCTGATCCAATGATCAGCAGTGTTACAGTGGTGTTAGCCTGGACTTTCTAGACCTCAAGCCATAACTGCTCTTCATTGCCTTGGCACTCCTGAGACTCTCTTAGAAAGATGTTATTTTTAATAGAAATAAGATATTTTACTAATTTAACAATAAACATGGCTTTCTGAATTCACCTGTTTACATGCAAATGCAGAACAAATTTTTATTATCTCATCTAAATTGGCAACACATCTTGGGGGAATCAATTCTAATGTAATACAAGCCATTATCTCTAACTTTGCCTGGGAGGTTTTCACCCCCACAGGAGCAACACAGCAAGATTTGCTTGGAAGGTATTTTACCTTCTTGTTAAATTTGCAATTATGCTCTAAAATCATTCACTTCTGTACTTAGCAGGAATACAGGAAGACATGCATTTTGTGCAACAGAAATATGTACATGAGAGGATAACTTGCAGCCTGTTTCAGTTCCCTGACCTGCTCTCAGATGTCACTGCTTCTGTCCAAGGCATGTGAATCTGTTATTTCTGCTTCAAATCCAGTGACTCTGATAGGGCTGGTGCCTGCCAGCAGCAGGAGTCTGGATATGGACTTTTCAGCCTGTGTATAAGAAATCTGCATCATGGTCCTGAGTCTCAGCCTACTTCAGCCTGCCTGAGCTGAACTGAATTATGGCAGTTCAGTTCCTTTAGAGAAAGTTCACCCTTGGAAATGTAACTGGGACTCATCTGATCCCGGTAAAGTGGCAAAAAGGTTTCTGATGTGAGCTCACATTCTCTTTCACTTGTACAATTGATTATTTTTCCTGTCAGATCACAGCTCCGTCTCCCATCCCTTACTTTCTCCCCTTTCCTCACCTAAAATGAACAGGAAAACTTTCCTCGAACTTGAACTCAAGATGTGGGGAAATTATCCTCTTGCTCAAATGGGAACAAATACAGTCCTCACTTCCCTTTGATGCCACAAAGCAACAAGCACAATTAAGACAAAACCTCGTTAAGAATAGTAATAATACCAAAGAACAATTAAAACGCTCAGAATAAGAATTACATTTGTCCACACACTAAAACCAATGCAACACTGTCACTTGGAAGTAAGTAATTCCAGATGTTTTCCTCATGATAGAGATAGTGCTCAGAGCAGAGATGTGTTTCAGAAGTGAGGTTTATTTTCTACCTGAGGACAATGTCATATTTCTAGTAAGTGCAGAGCTGGCAGTGCTTACAGCAGCACAAAACCAAGGAGCTGCTCATTTGTTTGACTGCCCCAGACTATACATTAGGAGCCTTGGAGTGGTGCCAAACTACCTGGCAATAATTGTAGCAGTCATCTGTGAATAGTGATATTTGGCAGTGTATTAGTAATTCATTTAATTTATTGTCTTCCCACCTTATTAGCAGTACATCACAAGGCTGGAAAACTTTCTAAGCTCATATTTCAAAAGCAGATCCTTTAAAGCTGCACCTTAAAACTAGAAATTTGGCTTATGCAATTTTGTTCAGCCATGTCAATATAAACTCCAGACAATATTGTGTTGCAGAGCTCTCATTCATGTGATGACAGCTCTGTCTCCTCGGTGGCTAAGCTGGCAGTTAAAGTGATTCACTGCAATCAGCCTCAAAGGTTTCCAAGACAGACCCCAAGGTAACTTAGAAAGTTGTAGGGAAGTTTGACAGGATGCTTTATTTTGTTTTTGTTTGGAAATAATGCTCAGAAATCACAGTGAGCAGTGATGGAAAGGAAGGAACATCATCCTTTGTTTCAAACAGGTTGCTTTGTTGGCTTGTGTACACAACCACAAAGCAGCAAATAACAGGGATATCAGTCACACACAAAAGCTGACATGGGCTCATACACGCTCAGCAGGAAGGATAACACTTGCTGTATACAATGCCACTCCTATTCTTCCCCTTATTCCTCAAGCATTTGAAGTATTAGAACTGGAAAGTTATTGCTCTCAGCCTTATTCTTTGACTGGTCTAAACTTAAATTTTTGTATCTGTATCTCTGAGTAGGTAAAACTACCTGAGACATTTTCTTCTGAAGGTCTGTATTCCAAGATTCAGCTCAATCACAAACAGATTTGTCTTCTTGTGAATTGCATTATTAATATTGAGTCAGCCCATTGATTATCTTTTAAGTGTGGCATGGCACACAGCCAAGATAAAAGTTGGAGGTAATTTAGGGAAGAGCACACATTGTTCTCTACCAGGCATAAATATCACCAGCTGCTGTTCTTTATATGATACAGTCTCCCATCCCAAGTGCAATCTGCAAACATTTCTCTGCATCTTGCAAAATGGATAATAGAGAATAACTTATGTTCTTTAATACTGGTTTATTACAAGAATAGTAGATCTGCTGGGCCAACATTTTTGAAGAAACAGGTCATGTTATTTCCAACCAGAGACATCGGAGGAATACAGGATTTTGAATACATCATATTTCTTAAATCAGAAAAAAACCCTGTAGGTTCTCAAATAGGAAACAGTTTTCAGGATGTTTTATTGATTGTGATGTTTATTGGCTTAAGCCTTAAAAGATACAGATAGGCAAGTGCTAAAACTGGCCACATACCTTTCACTGTGGGTAAGAATTCAATACTTAGCTAGGGTTTGCTGAATAAATTATTCAGACACTTATTTGTTCATTATATGAAATCAGACTCTCATTGTTTTCTGGGGTTAATTTTTGTCTTCAGAAGTTTTCATAAATTTTTCTGAAGTTTCCAATCTTCAAACACATTGATCTGTTTTTTAAAAGATCATTCAGAGGAATAAAAGAAGCAAAGTAAAGGTAGTCAAAAGGCTCTCCATGGTCCTATGAATTTCAGACACACATACCTATAACACCAACAAACTTGACAGAGCACCCAAACCCAACAAAAGCTCCATTATAGGTCAAGTATAATGAGGTAGCCACAACAGTCTGTGTTTTCAAGCCTTATGTGAATGTAAAATTGTTTAACTGAGTTCTTCAAATCACCTGCTGGTATGAAAAATTGAACAGCTGGATGGTAAAAATTACAAATTCAGTGGCTGATCTTTGAAATAGAGCAAATAATCAATGATGAAATGAATGAGTAGACCAGAGGATGCTCCATCAGTTTTAAGACTGAATTCAAAGGTAACATTAAAAAAATCTGCAAAATAAAGGCTAAAATTATCAGGACTCAAAGTATCATTAAGGTTGAGGCAAGAACTGTAGACTTTAAGTCTAAAACTGAAACAAGGATCAAATTCAAGTTTATATTATATTTGTGAGATAGTTGTGCATCCAGGCTGTTCTGTGTAAACATAAGTTGTTAAGATCCCGTAAGACTGGCCCAGAAAGTCCCCATCTCATCCGTCACCCAAGTGACACAGCACACACACCTGAAACAATTCAATGGGCTGAGCTCTTAGGTGGCTTCACAGCAACTCATTTGACTAATTTCTACAGGACTTTTCCAGTGTGGGAACTTTTGTCAGTCCCACAAAGATTCCCTCTACCAGTTGCTCATTTAATTCAGTGCTGATTAACATCCTTGGTGAGTAATGTGGTTGGTCCAAGCTCTGCTGGGAGGCTCCTGCTGCAGAATCCACATAATTAAGCATGGGTCACATCCTTGAGAATGATCAAGAGGAGATGCTCTTGCAGAAGCAGACAGGCAAGTAGTTCAAATTGTTAATCTATGTTTTGTACAAGGCTTAAGATATTCAATAATGGTGGATTAGGTGTGTGCTGGGTTGGGCACACCAGATCACAAGTGGATCTGGTGTGGAGAGAAGAATTCAGCAGGAATTCTGCTTCAGCATATCACATAATCCCTTATTCACCCACCTTTGCTATGTTTTAGACACCTCTTTGTCCCCTTTCTCCTCATCTTGTGAGAATGCTTGAACAGAGATTGTTCTACACAAACAAAACTTTTGGTGGTGTAGACCAGCACAAGGCAAAAGATTATTTTCTGAATGACAGCCAAGGAATTTCATTTGGACAGCCAAAATTTTGTTCCAAAACAGTAAAAAAAATACATTTGAGATTCTGTTCACACATATTGTTAAAAAACTTCTTTCCTGAGGAATGCATGTCCAACCATTCAGCCAGTTTTGTGTAGCTAAGGGATGTCCTTCCCTGCCAGCCTTCCACCCCAGCACAGGCACTCGTGGACATGAATGACACAGGGATGACACAGATGGGACAGGGATTGAAATGGTTATTTTGTTTCTGAAAATGCTAGTATTTATGATCACAAAGAAAACAATTTTCAGGCATTTGAAATAATAGCTATCCTGCTTTTTCCCCAGAGAGATTTCTCTGCAGCTTTTCAAGCAGGCAAACAAGGGGGGGAAAATAAGAAAACATCTGTAAAAGGTTCATAGAAAATGAAACAACACTTACCAATTCTAATGATTACTATGAATATCCGATCATAAACATGTCTCATGAGAGACTGGCTGCTACTGCTGGTATCCAGCATAAGCCTTACAGAATTCATCTAGCCCCATCTAAAAAAATGTTCCTACACATGTGGATTTATTTACAAGTTGCTATCTCCCTTTGCTAATGCAAGAAAGCATGAGAAGGTACAACTGCAATTAGTACTTATGTTTGGAAGGAAAACTGCTCATAAAGAAATAAAGGATGCTTTTACATGAACACATCTCCTGCTTGCATTTGAGGTTGAAGTTTGAGTCTGAGTTTCAGCACATATCAAACCATTTCTTTGTCCAATAATCTAAATAAAGAACAAGCTCTATTTCTTAGCTGGAGTGAAACAGCATAACTGGCAACCTGAATCTCTTGTGGAGGTGCATGGGTGGTTTCCAGTGGTTCCTCTTATGTTATTTGTACTGTTTTATAATGTTGATGTTATTACAGTTATTGAATGGTTTCTCCCTGTTTCCCCCTCTCTTCCCCTTCCTTGGTTCCTCCTTAAGTTGTTTACTCAAAGTTCGTTTTATGTCAATCATTTAGTTATGTAACTCCTGGTTCTGTCCATCACACGCAGACCTCTCCCCCGCCTAGAAACTTCTAGGCTAGGCCCAGGGTGATTGGATTGAATCCGGGGCTCCCCCTCCCCTAAGTTAAGTTATTGGCTGTCAGTTTGATTTGATATGTATTGAGCCACTCCCTTTACCCCTGTGATTGGTCCTTGCTCTACCCACCCCTTGTGTAACACCCCCTGTTAAAAGAGACCGCACTCAAGGGTCTGGTGTCTCTTCGGAGCACCGGCCCTGAGGAATAAACCCCTCAGTTGCTGAACCCTGAAGAGTCCCGTCTCTTCTTTCACTCACACCGTAGCTGTGGTCCCGCTTGGCAGGCTAAAAGGCCCCCGTGTTGTGGCGGAGTCAGGGCTGACCAGTGCCGGCAGCACTTGGGCGAACAGCCACCCGTCGCAATCTCTCTTTATCCTCAAACCAGGTGATAGCCCCATACCATGAGAGTTCATGCTGCCCTATAAACTCTGCCCAGGAGAATTGGCTGTAACCATGTCAGAAGTCATACTAGCAAATAGTATGGGTCATCACAGACAATATTTAAGCCCATGCTCTAGTGCTACTAACTCACAAATATAGATGTAAACTCCAAGTGATCCACAGCACATTATTTAATTTCTAACTTTCACATAGCTCTAACATAAAGAGTCCTTTGCCTGTGACAGCAACCAGCTCCTCTTGTTTCAAGAGATTAGTGAAGATTTTCTCAGGCTAGAACTCTTAGGCACTAGGAATAACAAAAATATAACACATCTGTCTCAAGACCATCACCTGGGAAAAATATCATCATGTACCATGAGGTTTTCTGTGGAAACTTCAATGCTTAATGCTTAAGATTAAAATTGTCATATCTTTTATCTCTTTGTACACATTTC
This sequence comes from Zosterops lateralis, assembly GCF_965231275.1. NCBI lineage: Eukaryota > Metazoa > Chordata > Aves > Passeriformes > Zosteropidae > Zosterops > Zosterops lateralis. Next base: position 137,918,661 of record NC_139762.1, on the reverse strand, counting down.
CAGTTCCTGAAGCCCATTTCTGCTTGTTAGGAGCTGAATAAATTGACAGTTAGATAAAGTACCTAGTATATTTATTTTTACACACACCAATCATTTCTCAAAGAGAGTCAAAAGGGGCATCTTCCTTCTGACAAGAATGTTGTGTGCCCTTTGTTTTCTTTATTTTGTGGATTTGTTCTTTTTTTAGAGATTACCATAATGACAACAAAGCAGCAATAAGGAAGTCCACCTGTATTCTCTGATTTCCCAGAGGAATCTGTGCATGACAACTGGAAAACAAACAAAACTCTTGACATAGAAAAAACACAACACTTGTGAGCTAATGAGCAGTGTGGAGATGGGCCAGGCAGGCAGACGTGTGCTGAAGCCTAAAAGCTGGATATAAAAATAAAAGGGTAGGACAGGGAGGAAGTGGTCCTGTGTTATATAACACTGCAGTGCCACAGAGCCACTTTCAGAAACAGATGTTGTAACCCTCCAGGAGCATGTACTTGTGCTTAAGGGAGAGCTGTGAGGCAGCAGGAGACCTGGATTTCTCTTCACACCTTTCCACACAACCCTTTTTTTTTTGCCAAAACCAGAACATTACAGCCTGAGGTCTGCCCTACAGGTAGATCTAGTTTGTGTGCAGATGCACTTTGAATGGCCATACAGTTGCCCTGGCATGCAAATATCTGATATCCCTTCCTGTCAATCACAGAATGGTTTTGCTTCCAAAAAGGCTTCATTCTATTGACTGCTGTTGGCACAGCCTCAGCAGTAAGAGTGGCAATAGGGCTGACACCTGACTGGCAAATGTGAGCTGGCAGAAGCTCCTTAGGTAAAGACAGGCCAAGTCCTTCTGTGACTGGCACAGTTTCTTTAGTCAGTGCTGTTTACCTGCATTCATATCAGGAATAATTTGCCAGTGCAATACATGAATGCTCTGCTCTCAGGAAGGTAGTAATACACACAAACCCTACAGCTATGCAAGGGAGATTATGTTTGAGTCAAAGAAGTGCCATTTTTGACTGCAACAAGGGAAGAAAAGAAAGGAAGGAAGGAAGGAAGGAAGGAAGGAAGGAAGGAAGGAAGGAAGGAAGGAAGGAAGGAAGGAAGGAAGGAAGGAAGGGAAGGAAGAAAGAAAAGAAAAAAGAAAAGAAAAGAAAAGAAAAGAAAAGAAAAGAAAAGAAAAGAAAAGAAAAGAAAAGAAAAGAAAAGAAAAGAAAAGAAAAGAAAAGAAAAGAAAAGAAAGGAAGGAAGGAAAAGGAAGGAAGGAAGGAAAAGAAAGAAAGAAAGAAAGAAAGAAAGAAAGAAAGAAAGAAAGAAAGAAAGAAAGAAAGAAAGAAAGAAAGAAAGAAAGAAAGAAAAAGAAAGAAAGAAAGAAAGAAAGAAAGAAAGAAAGAAAGAAAGAAAGAAAGAGAGAGAGAGAGAGAGAGAGAGAAAGAAAGAAAGAAAGAAAGAAAGAGAGAGAGAGAGAGAGAGAGAGAGAGAGAGAGAAAGAAAGAAAGAAAGAAAGAAAGAAAGAAAGAAAGAAAGAAAGAAAGAAAGAAAGAAAGAAAGAAAGAAAGAAAGAAAGAAAGAAAGAAAGAAAGAAAGAAAGAAAGAAAGAAAGAAAGAAAGAAAGAAAGAAAGAAAGAAAGAAAGAAAGAAAGAAGCCTTGCTTGGCAGTTCTCATCACAGAAGGGGTGGGGGTCAAGACTATCTATATAAAACCTGTTTCTCCTCTGAGAAAAGGCAAAATCTGAGAACACTGGGGAAGAAACACTGGTGTTATTGCCCAAGTAGGACCCTGAGTAGCTGCCAAACCATTTTGCCCTGATCTGCATGCAATGGAGTAGCTGGACTGTGAGCCTACAACCCATAATAGCCAAGAAATTCAACCCTCAGAGACCGTGTACATTCAGTGGGCCAATTAGCACCCGTGTGAGCTGTTTCAAAGAGCAACGACAATTATCTACATTTTGCAGCATGTGGTTTAAACCTTCAATTAACCTGTGCTTTAGAGGTTTCTTTTATTTTCTTTGTTTGGTTTAGTTTTTTCTGGTTTTGTTTTTGTTGTTGTTGTGGTTTTTTTGTTTGTTTGTTTGTTTGTTTGGGGGTTTTTTTTGTTTGGTTTTTTTTTTTCTTTTTCTTTTTTTCTGTTGCCGTTTTTGTTTTGCTTTAATTTCACTACCACTTCTCCATGGAGGAAAAAACTAAACTGGACGGACACACACTAAACCATCTCTATAAGGCTTGGCCACCCCAATGAACATGTGGCTATCCCTCATTTCTGTCGGAAAGCCACATGTTCACAATCTGTCTGTTCTAATTGTGCCATGGATGTCGTATTTGTGTCTGAGGGGCTGCTGGGTCTTGCTGTGTGCTTTACTGTGTCTGGCACATGGGGAGGACAGATGAGAAGCCTGTAGACATTGCCAGCCTGTACTCAGCTGTAGTTGTTATGGCACAGGGGGCTCCAAGGGGGAGGAGTGTCTGCAGCTGTCTGCAGTTGCCACACTGTGTGCAGGACAAGGCTCCACTGAGTCATGGAGACAGATACAGAAGAGGATTAAAAGAGGCAGAGAAGGTCAGTAAAATAACTGCAACTTCTCCTCAAAAGAGACAAATGTTGGTGGTTTGAGGAAGGAATACGAAAATTGCATCTTTGGTCTATGTATATCACCAAAAAAAAAAAAAAAAAAAAAAAAAAAAAAAAGAAAAAAAAAAGATAGAAATAAAACCTTTTCATTCCCTGCAGCCAGTGGAGTTACTGTTCAGTTATCCAAACCTGAGTGTGGGCTTGTGACAGAAGGCAAACCTGGATATTCCTTTCAGATATTAACAGCATATCAATTTTGGAGGACAATGTTTCTTCATGCCCTTTGACCACTCAAATAGACAATGGAGGTGTTTGCCTTCTTGCTAACATTTCCCTATGACAGGTCTCATGGGATTCCTCATGAAGCCAGGGAGCTGTCTGGTGATCCTCCACTCAGCATTATCATGCAGGTAAGAAAACTGAGAAAGTCTCAGTTTTCAGATCAGAAACACTTTGGACAGTGTCCTGGGTTGCAGTGTAGGATGTACACAAAGTATTTATTCTATCACCATCTTCATGAGCTGTTGGAACCAGGTGGGGCAGTGTTTTCCCAGGCCCCCTGCCTTTGGGCTCTTCTGTTAATGGCCCATCAATGCCTTGCCCATGACTCACAGGTAACTCCCTCCAGGAGTTATCTCTGTTTAATGGGCTATAAAGGACCCACTTCACTACTCATCATCCCATTGGGAGATGTTCTGCCCATGGGGAGGAGGTAAGCATTCTCAACTGGATATAATCTGGGATTTGGGACAGTACAAGCAGCCCTTACCTACTGGATTCCCAGAGGACCAGAGCTACCAGACCTTTCTACAGGATCACTGCTTCAGGAAGAGCACCTCACCTGGACTGTTTCCACCACCCTGCTCAGGTTGTATTCTGACTCTGTCAGTGGTCCTTTGTGTTATTGCATTTATTTTATTTTATTTTTCCCTTTTTACCTTTCTTCTTATTAAATTGTATTTCTGATTTGGAGCCTCTCACTCGTTTTGCTTTCAAACCATGAAAGACAGGAGAGTCTGTTTCTGAGAACCTACAGTTCTTATAGAAGCAGATTTTGCAGATAACAACATGTGACTGTAATAAAAAATGGCAGTTACTTTAACATTATATTTATATACATCATCATGAAAAGATGTAAGTAACACATGGAAGAAATATTTCTTTACTTCTTCTTTCCTTATTGGAGAAACAACATCATAATGAAAACAGCTTTCTGATCTGGAGGCTAGTTCACAGTAGCTGTTTTAAAAGGAAGTTTCTCTGTGCCCCTGTGTGTGTACATACGCACTTGTGTACTGGGTCTGGCTGAGCTGGAATTTGTTTTCCATTGCAGTGATGTCTCTCAGCATTCCTTCCATTAGTAGGCTGGGGGTGGGCAAGACCCTGGGAGGGGACACAACCAGTCCAGCTGACCCAAATTAACTTAAGGGATATTTCATACCACAGAATGGCAGCTCAGATACAAAAGCTAAGGAAAGGAGGAGGAAATGGGGGCATTTGTTATTTACAGTATTTACCTTCTGGAGCAAACCCTACATGTGCTGAGGCCCTGCTTCCCTGGAGATGGCTGAACATCACATGCTGGTGCCAACTAGCCTCCTTCTGTTTCTTTTTCTTCTTTCCCTGTCTGTGTGCAACCTTTTGTTTTTGCATCAATAAACTGCTTTATCTCAATCTAGGGGTTATTTTCCATCTTATTTTCTTTCTTCTATCCATCTGAGAAAGGGGTGGGATAGAGCAGCTTGTTGTGCACCCAGTGTCCAGCCAAAGTCAACCCACCATAGTAAGACAGTGATGTGGAGGATGTTTATAAATATAAAAATACAGTATTTTAGAAGCAGCTTTTGGTGATTTTGCAAAAGTAAAGAAACAGCTTGTACTAAGAACACATAGATTAGCTATTAAGATTAGTTGTTAGGTAGTTACTAAGTAGAAGTCATATAGGTAACATGTATAACGTTGAAACTTAGCAAAGCAGGACCTAGATATTTGTCAAAAATTGATAAAGCAGAACTTTGCAGCTTGAATCCAGCAAAATCAAGCTCCTAGTCTTTGGTAAGGACAAAGTGACCTGAAAAATAACCAAACCTCCATTGTGCCTGCCCAGAGCAAAGATCAACCTGAGAAAGACATTGCCCTTCCTCCCAAGACCCCAAGTCATGACCAACAGGAGGTGTGACAGCTTATTAGAATATGAAGCAAGAGAAGGCAGGGAATGGGTGGGTGAGAGTTGTGGGTTTGTGGGACCAATATGTATTTAAGCCTGGATCTTGTCTTGACCAGGTACGCACAGTTTGGAGGAGATATCCTCCCCATGAGTCCCAGCAGGAAATAAAACATACCTGCTTTACAATTCTTAATTGTAAAGTCCTTATTCTACGCTTCAATAGTAAAAACATAAGGTATGACAGTCAGGGGTTGTGACCTTCAGCTTATAAGGACTGTACTGAAACTGGGCAAAACAGTTTGAAGAATGTGTTTTGCATGCAAACCCTGAATTCCTCAAGTATAAGACAAGAGGCAATGGGCAGAAACTGGTTCACAGGAGGTTCCACCTGAGTATGAGAAAGAACTTCTCCATTGTGCAGTAACCAAGCACTGAACAGGTCACCCAGAGAAGATGTGGAGTTTCCTCACTGGAGATATTCAAGAACTATCTGTGGGTGCAATCCTGTTCCTTGTGCTCTGGGATGACCCTGTTTAAGCAGGGAAATGGGACCAGATGACTCACTGACTCACTGTGGTCCTTTCCAACCTGACCCATTCTGAGATCTTGTGAAGTGTGAGGTAGACCACAGAAGCTGTTTTAAAACAAATGGGGAAAAAAAAAAAAAAAAAAAAAAACAAAAAAAAAAAAAAAAAAAAAAAAAAAAAAAAAAAACAAAAAAAAAAACACCAAACAGAAAACTACAAACCAACCAACCAAAAAACAATAAATAACCAAATAAAAACAACCTAAACAAAACACTTTATAAAGTAATCCAGGCTAGGAAGAGAGACAAATTTTGAAACTCCACAGAAAAGGATGTCATTATAGAAGTCCTGATGAATTTCTAGTGACAAACAGTTAGAAAGCAACCCTTTTTTCTTCCCTAGCATTCCAGCTTAAGGATAAATTGGATTTGTGGGAAGAAGTCTGTCTTCAGGATTTCTGAAGCTGCTCTTACTCTTTGAAGCTTTCAAAGTTGGCTGGCTTCTGGGCTGCTGCAAGTAACATCTGCCCCAAAATCTCATCACATTTTTTTCAAATCTGTCTTCCCCAGCTAGTCAAAGAGGCTATGTCTGAGTCTAGTTAATACCTTTGGGAACTTTTCCCAAGCACTGAGAGCAATAGACATGGAAAAGCCCAAAGCTGTGCTGCTGGACCCTCAGCTTTCAAACCCAAGTCACCACTTCCAGACTGTTTACTGGGAATGGTTCCTGACCAGGGTAACATCACAGGCACAACCAGAACCTGTGTGAGACAATGCTGCTTCTTCAAGAAAGAGATCATTATAACTGCTTAGCAGTAAATGGAAAAAAGAGGAAAAAAAAAAAAAAAAAGGCATGTAACAGTCATTTTATTGTATCAGGGCATAATTTCAGATATTGTTTAATTTATTAGTGAAGCCAAAATTAGAGAAAATACAGACAGTTCCCAGTGCACAAACTGGGTAACAGGCAGAGAATGAAAAATCTCAGCTTCAAATGCCTCAGAGCAATGTTAGTATTCTCTGTCTATCCTCACAGATATTCTCAGGAGGAGTCATACGTGACAGCAGCTTATCAGGTGGTGAGAAGTTGTCTTCATAACTACAGATCCATAAGTATCACCTTTACAGAGAAATTCCTGACCAGCAGAGTCAGGAATTTCTCTAATAAACTCTAATTTATAGTGTTTTATCCAGGCATTTGGCATGCAATGAATACATAATATATGCAGTTCATTGTACCAAATAAGGGTGTTATCTGGTGAGTAAGATAATATCTCTAATTTCCCATGGTTACCTGTACTCCTGAGCTAATAAAATAGTGCTCATTGCTATTATTGGATTTCAAAATTCACGTGAGTTTTACTTTTATTAACATTTTTATTAATTTGACTGCACTGATAAAATTATAGGTGAATGTGTTGTCCCCAAAATAGAAAAGTGTATATGCTGGTCAAAAGGGGTTGAATATGAAATACCCAATAACTATATTTACAGCAAGTGTGGGGGAACAAAATTAAAAGAAGGAACCAGTTCTAAAGAATAAGTCAGGCATAAAACACTAGGGCTGCTGAGTGAGATACCTATCAGAAAATTATGGAAGTTCAAATGTCCTAAGAAGGAATGCAGAGAAGGTTCAAACATTCAAAGTGTATGCAATTGCTCCAATGAGCCTACACATGTCCTTGAATCATGGAGAGCACAACAAAAAAAAAAAAAAAAAAAAAAAAAAAAAAAAAAAAAAAAAACAAACCAAAAAAAAACCAAAAAAAAAACAAAGCAATGCTCTTAAGAAAGTAGTTAAACACTTAATTTGTTTATTAACAGCTTGTCATAACAGTTTCTCTGTTAAAGTTCCCAATACCTCGGAGTGTCCAGCCCTTGCAGAGAAATGGCAAAAATCAATTAACAAGACGGCATGATGGAGTTTGTCTTGAAAAATCAAAAAGGTTTTAATAAGGGAAGGAAATAATATTAAAAAACAAAGGCAAAGCTGAGCACAGTGTAGGGACAGATCCTCATGCATCTGCTACAACACCTCGAAAATGCCCTGAGCTTCTTTGTTGTCTTTCTTTAGTACTCAGTAGTTCAGGTGGGCTATTTGGCTTTTGGCCCAATGAAATCAGCAACAGGCTTTACATTTTCCAAGCCCAATCAATGTCTCTGGGCTGGCACTGAGGCAATTACTGTCAGGAGGGTATGGAAAATTCTATGTAAATTTCCCTAAAATGTCTAGAGGTAAATTGAAACTCCTTTCCTTATATAGGAATGCACACTGGGGTGTGGTAGATGAGTGCCAACATGTCTCCTTAAGCAAGGTCAACTGAGTCTTTTCTCCAGAGCAATGCTAAGGTAAAATGCTGCCATCTTCGGTGCTGCCAGGTTCGGCTCAAGACAGGAATTTTTATTTATGGCTTAATCCTGATTGTTGTTGAAATCAGCAGGAGCTTCTCCTTTTATTTCAGTAGTGGCCATTCCAACATCCTCTTCATTGAGCTTTGAGCACCTGACTGAAATGTAGAGGATAGCAAGTTCAGGCTTCATCCAGACTATCACAAAAGAGATTGATGCTACCCAACCAAAAATCTAAATTACCTCTGGAATGACCTATGTTTTTCCATTGATTTCCTATATCACTCCTTTCATATTAATGAGTGTAGGGCAGTTATGTCTCTAAATTAGCTAGCTCAGTTATGTGCCAAAAGTTATATGGCCCTTGTGCTTAACCTTGCTTGTATCAACACACTGCATCAGAAATATTTTTCCCCTTAGGGAACCAGTTTTATTCTTTTTTTGAGCAAACGTGTAGATTCAAAACAATTTTTTTTTAGACAGAAAATTTAACAAATACAAATAAATTGAGTTAAAAAAAAAGTTTCACATTTCCATCTAAAAATACTCAGGGGACTATTGTATAGATAATTTAAACAAAAGTGCTGGTTAAGTAAATACACTTATAATAGTTCCCAAGAAGCATTACAACTGAAAGTAGTCTTTCCTATGCTGCCTTTCTTTCTCTAATGATAGCATTAAAACAGCAAAAGAAAAAGGGTAGCAATTATTCCAACAGAGAATTTACCATGTACATGGACTAAATTGGCAAACTGTTATACTAAGACAACTAATACAATGAAAAAATGCTAACCAGTTTGTGGTGAAACTGGTTTCCCTTCTCTTTCTCAATTGCTGTATGTTCTCACACTGCTTGTTCCATCTGGATTAAAATTGCTTTAATGACTTGCATGAATGGCATCAGGAGTGAGCAGAGCTCACAAAGTCTCCACTGAGATTCTCGTTCTGCATTTTGCTTCTGTTAACAAAATTAGATATGAGTTGCTTATGTGTTCTCAAAAGGGTTGTTTCTGGTACACTGGGCTTCCCACAGAATATAAAAACAAGACACTGCTTTTCAAGAATTGTTTTATAAGTGATAAATTACACAATTTTCTTTAGACTATTAATCACTGATTAATTTACCCAGAGGAGAATGAAGCATACCTAAATAAAAAGTGTTTGGTATAATTGTAATTTTATCCACAAGCCACTTAGCTTATGCTCACTTAAGGTATTTTGGTGGTTGCCTTTTTTTTTTTTTTTTTTTTTTTTTTTTTTTCTTTTTTTTTTTTCCCAGTTACTTTGATTTTCCCTACAATACCAGTTCTGAACTCTGCTATCTGCCATTAAAACTGAAAGGCTCATGTGAAAACTCTGGTTCTGGTTTGCTGGAGTCTATTGTATCATGATAATGACTGAAGATAAAATGCTTTTCTCGGATCTTGATATTGTGATGATTCTTTTTTTAGACAAGCAGGACCCTTAATGTCCTTGCTGAACAAAACTTAACTTGCTGGCCTAGGTACCATTTTTAGTGAAGTTGCAATAAAGAGCAGCTAAGTATTTATCTTTGGGGTAGAAACCTTGTTTCTGTGTTGAAATTTGTTGGGGTTTGTTGATGTTTTATGTATATTTCAGTTTCATGTACCCCAATTTGGTTCACCCTAAGATGGCTTCCCTGGCCTTGTTCCCCAAACTCCATTTTGTTGTTTACTCCCTAAGTTATATAACCCTCTGCCTACCCTCCCCAGAGACAATCCCTGATTGGCCCGTCCTTCCCGCCACAGGCCCTGTCCATCACCCTTACCCCCCCATGCCAATCTCCCTGAGGCCTGGGCCTAGGGATTGGCTGGGTCCCTTCCCGCTTTTTCCTGGTCATTCCTGAGTGGTTCACCCCATATCCTTGCCACTCCCTGGTTCCTTCCTATTGGTTGTCCTGCGCCTTCCCCACACCCACCAAGTTCTGTACTTAAGCCGGTGCATTTGGTTGCTCGAGGCTCTCTCTCTGGAGTGCCCGGGCAGGAATAAACTCTTCCTACCCCACCTCCTTGAGAGCCCTTCTCTCCTTACACATCGGCTTCGTTGCTGCAGCTCAGTGTGTAGGCCTAGGTGGAGGACCACAACTTGCAGGTGTACTGCTACGTGCGCTTCGGGCTAGCCAAGAAGGGCAAGCGCGCGGCAGCAGAAATTCATGTTAAAACTCAATGGTTATGATTATAATAATGAAACCTGTTCCAGAGGGCAGACAGGGTGTGATTGTCAACATTACTGAAATGCTAGACCTGATTTCTGTCATGGTGTCACTATGGTGTGGTTCTATTAGACTTGTCCAGAAGTCAGCACAGATGAGAGATCATTTTCAAAAGCTGGTCAGATCCTACCTCTGTCTTTTGCAGGATAAGAGATCCTAGTTGGACTGACACAAGCCTGTCACAACTCTTGGCCTCAGGATTAACAAACAGACCAAAATATATTTGATCCCTGCCTGCTCTGCCTTGAAGTTCTTCCACAGCTAAGGAAATTCTATGTCTTTAGAAAAGACCTAGTTTGAGAAAAATAATAATAAAAAGTAGTGGTTACCATATTTAAAGTAGTTAATCTGCTGTTGCATTTCCAGAGGTATGCAATCTGTATTCTGAGTGTATTAACGAATGCAAGACATCTCAAAAGAGATTTTGTGGAAGCTGAGCATGTTGAACAGAAAGATTTGAAAATAAAAACCTTGACAATAGCCCAATGGTTAGGACACAGGTCCCCAAAAAGGAAAACTTATTTTTCACTCATTTTGAATACATGTGGGCTTGAATTCAAGGTGTTTGTGCTGTTTATGCATTTTATATGAGGGAGGGGAAACAAACAAACAAACCAACCAACCAACCTAAAACTAACCAACCAAGAAACCTCCCAAACACCATTATTAGGTTAGTGTGCAAGAAGCAGTGAGCTGTAGGCTCCTGAAAAGACCTCAGTTCTTGACTGACTGGGGAATCCATCTATCAAGACAAATTAAATCTTGTTTCTCTCACTTTCTGCTGCTCCTCTACATGACTTTCATCTTCATGACCTCTGTTGATGTGGGTTGCAGTCCCTAAATGGAAGGTCACACTCTGTGCTTGTGCCAGAAGACTGCTCTACAAAGCACAAGTACTGCCAGTTCCTCTGCCCATTTTTTACTTAGTTCATTTCTAACAGTATCTAATCAGAGTTGATATTCTGATTTAGGTTCCTTTGCTTGAGTCCAAATTGCAACAGAGTGCCCAAGTTGAGTGTTTTGGAATGTGTGCACATGGGAGTGAAGATGTACAAGGAAAACTCAGACCCACCAGAGAAGTTCTAGAGAGTTCTGTGTGTTCTGTGTACCAGGGATGAGACTCTGTTGGGGGTTAGGCTATCTGACATGTTTGCATCAAGTCTTAAATCTCAAATCAGTCATTTGGATTTTCTCAGACCTGAACACAGGCTGCATCCAGAGTGGCTGCTGTCAATGGAGGCACTGATGTTGGGTGGCACTTAGTTTTATATGAGTTCCAGCAGGCAGCTTTGAAAACCTGTATCTGAATAATTTCAATACATTGAACATATTCTTCAATGAAAAAAGTCCTGCTGTTTGTGAATGATTTTAATTTCCTGTTTGAGGGCAGGTATTTAGCTTAGTGATTCAGCTACACAATTTTTTCCTGTGACTGGTTTCTAAGCCCAGAACTGACACTGGATTTGAATATAAGCCTGAACCATCAGCAATAGCCTTTTGTCACCGAGGTTGCTGTTTTGATTTTTGTATACATCTATACTTTTAACTTTTTTGGAGATTCACAGATATAGACCCGCTCCAGAGCAAATAAATGCTGGTATAATACAGATAAAAGTCAGTAATGAAACACATTTAAATTCCACGTTGTTCATTTTTTGAGAGCTCATTGCAGTGACTGCATAGTCACGTTCATAGTAAACCTATATCTTTTATGGTTTCAGATATTTCTGTTGTATCTCAGGACATGAGTAATATGCTTGTGCTGATTCAATCTGAAGGCATCTTGTACCCTTGTGATTTATTTCAGTTATTCTCAATAATGTCTTGCAAAAAATTCTATTGCAAATAGAAGGTGGAGGGTGATAAATATTTCCAAACATGTTCAAACACTTGAGGGGGGACAAGGGGACAGAGACAGGAGGGGGGAAAGAATGACACTGCTATAGGGAGAAATAAAAAAGGACTGAGAGAGAGAAAGGGGAGAAGAAATCCGATCTGTTTTCAACAGGGAAACACAACTTGCATGCAAAGACCTTCAAGTATAACGTTTAACACACTGTAAAATAACATTATTTATATAAACTTTATCAGATATTTAATCTTTCAAATTTTATTTCACAATTGGTCTTGAAATATCCCTGAGGTATTGTCTTACTTGCAAAATGTTATTTCAATTAGTTGAATATCATTCTTTACAGGATTCAGGTCAAACAAGGGGCAAAACTAAATCCAAACCAAACAATATGTGTCTGCAATAAATTTCTGTTCCTGAATTATTCATACATAATGGCATAGGTGACTCTTCAAGCATTTTGAATTAACTAGAATTGATTTCTTACTTTTTTATGCCTAGTTCTACAAGCTTTTTTGTACTTTTACTTCTCCTTAACAAATAAAGTATTGATTCAACTCCACTGAACATGCTTTATTTAAACTTTGCCCTTTGTCAGCAACTTAGTCCTCTACCCAGAATTCTCTCCTGTGACTTTCTATTGTCTCCTGATCTGGAAGGTGAAAAATGCTGGATAGGCTCCTTGGTATGACATAGGGGATAAAATACATTCCAAATTTGCTGGGAACAGTTAGAATACAAAGCACATACCATGCACAATAAAGCATTTACTGCTCCTTTTCTTGACTAGGCTCTAACTACTCCCTGGAAAATTCAACAGCTTAAAATTCAAATAAACAGACACACAAACTATGGCCATATTTCCCTTTTTTTTTTTTTTTAATTTTTTTTTTTTCCCTTTGCCTAGCTTATTTCAATCTAAAACTAATGTTATATGGTGAACTCACATCCATTCTTGCTCTCCCTCAATTGGGAAACAATAAGATGAGAAAGTTCATGGGTTGAGAAAGGGCAAGGAGATCACTTACCAGCTACCATCATGGGAAAAATAGAGCCAGCCTGGGGAAAATTAATCAAATTTTCTGCCAATTAGAGTTTATGGTGAGAAACAAAAACAAACATTCAAATGGTCCCCCTCATTTCCCTTTTCCCCAGTCCCACCTTGCCTCCCCTAACTCCTGACTCCTCTAATGTCTACCAAAGCTAATAGGAAGTCAAGGTAATCTTGACTTTTTGACAAAACCAAAAGCTTTTGATTCCTTTTTTGTATGACTTTTCATTCTGCATATAGCACACTCTATATTTTCTTTAGTCCAAGCTGAGGACTGTAGACCAGAAAGAAGTTCCAGTGAGTAAGTTTTTATTTTTCTGTCAGATATGAGAAATGTAGATGACTGATTTGAAAAGCAAATTGGTGTTTTGGTAAAATAAAAAATTACTACCTTCCAAGTGGTAGAACTTAATCACAGTGGTAACTATTTCACCACAATGCTAGAATCCATTTGAGCAGTGTCATTTACACTGCAATCTAATTCTTTAAATTTAAAGTTGTTTTTAATATTTATTTTTAATATTTATGGTAGAAGTAAAATCACATTATTTCCAAATTTTATTATTTGCAAAGGCTATAGGGTACAGCAGTTCACCAACTCTAGATGGAGAGTACAAATCCAGCTTTGAGCATGGCTGACAACATTATTTTAATGATAGCTGTCTGCGTGGCATCATACAAAATACAGATTATCATCATCATTACCAAACCACAGGAAAAAACCCTGTACATTCCATTTACTCAGGTAAGGATATTAGTTACATAACGTAACCGAAAGATTAGCTGCATTCCATACAAAGCCTTTTAACTCTGCAAAACACTAGATAGGGACATAAATATATTTCATCAGCAAAGATCACCTGATTGTAAGTCAAAAGTCAGGTGAGGAGACAAGAACATACCACACTGACACAAAATGTGTCAGAAGGAACACAAAATTCCTGTTTTTCACATGCAAACTCTTGTTCTCTAACAAGCACAGCTGTAGATCATTACCTCAGTAAAAAACTGACATCATTCTCTATTTGTGCATCCTTTAGTGACACTCAGAGAAGAGCCAGTCTTTACTGAGTGATGGTTGGCATAAAAAGCAAGCAGAAGTTTATTTTAATTGGTGGAATACAGTATAGATACATGTATAAATTCAGTGTGTAGATGTAGAAATGTAATAAAATCATAGAGGAAGCCATTATTTCAGTATGAAGAAAAATCAGGACCTATACTTTATAAATTCTTTTAGAAAAGCAAAGACCTGATATCAGATTTCAGGAGATTCCCATGTTGGCCTTAGTGAGCTGTGAATCAGGATCCAATCAGTGATTCAAGGTGATTGCTTTCAGTCCCAGGCCTGTGAGTTGTCTGAAAATGTAAATAACGGAAGCAAGAAATTGAGTAATTCTTTCTTAGTTTTCCAAAATAAATTTAAAGCTTGCACAGGCTTTACCCAGTTTAACCACAGTGAATGCACAAACTTGTATGAATATTCACCTCACAGTTGTTTTAAGGAAACTTTTGACACTCATTAAACTGGTCTTTCAGTGGTGCCCCTGTGGCAGGACCACAAATAGTGTGCACAAACTGAAACAGAGAAGTTTCCTTGATCATCAGGAAAATTTTGGACACCCCAAAACCATCCAGATGCAGTGCTGGATGGCTGTTTCCAGATGGATCTCTGTAGGAATGCACCCCCACACCCGAGCAGGTGTTTCTACATAAGGAAAAGAGGTCTGGTTTGCCTTTGAATTAAAAGGAAAATTAACTAGAATCTTCTGTGACACTCTGGCTGTGGTTTGACCCAGTTTCAGGGACTAGACTTCAAAAATGTTTCCCAAAACCTGTAGCTGTTTCTATTAGCAATTTGGCAATAGACCCCTTCCAGATCATTCAGTATATAAGGATGAGTGCAGAGATGCTAGAGATGCTCTGGGCTTTTTGGGGTGTTTTAGCAAGGTGTTGGGCTTTTCTGACACCTGTGCTTGGCTTGTCCTTTTATTTCTATATTTCTTGGTTTTTTGCTTTTATTAAACATTTTGCTTTACAAAATACACCTGAAGAGCCATCTCGCAAAATTATTTTAAGCCATTCTGAGAAGTGCAGGACACCCTCAGAGGTACTGAACCCTTGCAGAGCTTGTTACACCTGGCTCTTCGAGAAATTCAATAGATCTCCTCAAGCAGGAGGGTCAGACAAGATGACCTCCAGGGTCACTTCAAGCCTTAACCAGTTTTGAATCTGTGATTCTGTGACAAATCTTTTCTTTGCAACTTTAATCCATCAACTCCATTAGACTGTAAGGTTCAGACATTGATTACCAAAAAGCACATATGTTAGAATTTGCCTGAGACATTAAAACCAGCTTCATTGTTTCCTGTGAAAACTGCAATATGTTTGCATTTGTGCTATCACCTGTAAAACAAACTTCCAGCATGCACTACAACAACTGCCAGAGGAAATCCTGGAAGTTCATGAAGTTTTTCAAGGAAAGCATAGGCATTTTCTTTCATACCCAGGAGACAGAAATGAATGGGATTTTCGAAGCTGTTGTATCCTGTGGCTTCCTAGAGTAAGTAACCACCTCACTGTTTTGGTTTTTTTCAGACTCCCATAAATTCCATTTTAAAACTAGATTGACTAGCCGCCCCTATATGCCTTGTGGAAAATTATTTAAGATATCACTTAGATTACTAGAATCCTTTTTCTATTTCCCAGCTTAAATGCATTCCATTTCTTCTCATGTCAACATTGACAGTTAACTTAAGTAGTTCTTTTCCCTCCTTAATACTTAACCCTCTTGAGCATGATCCAATACCCACCTAAAATTCACTTAGCTAAGATAAAAGACACTTTTCCAAGGCTCACTTTCTGTACCGTCATTTTGTATTCTTTGGGTCTCTCCAGCAGCCTTTTCCTGGTCCCTATTGGAACGTATCACTCTTGAAAGCAGCTGGCCAGAAAAGCAGAGATGAATCCTTTGGGCCCTTCCTGATGTTTTCTGCAATCTACTTAACAATATGAACCTGGATACCCAACCTGATTCTTTCAAAGCTTGCATCTGAGTTTTTGTTGACAAGTAACACTCATATCCCAGGGACATTTTGCGATTCACTGTTGAAGAAAGTAGTGAGTAGGCTGCCTGTTTTGTAGCAGCCTATGTCTGTGTGTGCTGCCTTGGGAATGAGGATGCTCCTGGAATCAGGCTCTCTTCTGATTTTCTTCCATTGTGGTCCACACAAGTGCCCAGTCTGCATGATCTGAGTGAAATCTGAGATGGTGATTGCTGGAATATGGGGAAGCATGGGACCCATGGCCATGTCACCATGAAGGCAAAGCCACACCATGCTACCACAGAATCAGGCAAAGCAGCTTTCCCCTGGGGCAAAATGGGTCTGACCTTCCTCTTGCAATGGAAACTCCACACTTGTAAAGGTTTTGGCTTCTTTTCTTCTCTGGCAAGTTCAGGATGAATAGTACTTGGGAAACGCCAATCTCGAGTATGGACCTGGAATGTTTATTATATCTTATCTATTTACAGTATTTACAGGCTCACAAGCCATGAGCTTAACTAGCAAGCTAGAGAAATGACGTAAAATGGTGAGCTAACTCTTTCCAAGGTTATTTAAGTGATAATTACCCTATACCAAGGTGACACCTATATTATTTATGTTTTTGACCCAATAATGACCATCCAAGGCCTGCAATGCAGAAGTTTTTCATCCAACTACAGAAAACCACCCTAAACCATGAAGAAGAAGGAAGAAGAAGTTGAAGAAGAAAAAAGAAGGTGAAGAAGGACAAAGACAACACCCAAATGCCTCCATCTTGACTCATATGTATTACTATACACTAAAACCCCAAATTCCAAGTTTCTAGGATTCAAACAGTCACTGGGATCTCTGTGCATAATGAACTCTCCATAATCTTTTCTCATAAAGACAAAAAAGTGATTGGTTTAATTTTAGGTTACTTGTTTATCAAATCACCTGGTGATTTTCAGGAGAAAAGCCATCTTGGAGCAGGAAATTTCATATCACATTAAACAATATTTTTGGAGTAGACATTGCTGAGACTGACCAAGCACAGAATGATTTGCTTCAGGATGATGATACTGATACTCAAGCCATGTATTTCTCAGCTACTTAATACTGAAGATTTGTTTTCTTGTCTTTTTACGTTCAGTCGTGGACAAGAAAGGAGCGAGACAAAAGTTGTGTGGGCAGTGAAGGTGTCCAGAGAAGAGACTGATGAGGGTGGCAAGTAGCAGAGTGTAATACTGAGAACTGCAGAGAGAAGGCACAAATGTGGTACTTATCCCTTTCTCCTTCCCACGTCTTTCTCTGATGTTTTGATATTCCTGAAGTACAAAGAAAGTGCTGCTAAAAAGCTCTTATTGGTGCACTGTGAAACCACAATAGAAAACAGCAAGTAGTGGGCAATCACACAGAGTTGCTAATTAACTTGAACGAGCTTAAAATAAACCCTGTGCAATGAAGTTACAGAGCTTCCAGCAAAGAAATTAGCCTCCTATGAATATTTCTTCCTTGATGATGGCAGTGAAGTCCAGCAAGAGACTTTTACCCATATCTACTTGATGAAACTTTTTGGACAGTGCAACTGCCTTCCTTTCACCAGTCCTAACCATTACATTTGAATCCATGAGGTGTTCAAGTAAAGGCTTCATTTCAGAGCGAGAAGAAAATAACTGAATTTTTCTTGTTCCCTTCCTTTGGATCAGGATCAGTGTTTCAAATAATAGCATTTCCGAGGAAAGATTTATTTCTGTTAATCACCCTTTGCAATTGTTTCTTGTTCCATACTTCAGTTTTCAGAATATACAATAAAAGGCTGATGTTTACAACAGCTGGTTGGTAATCCATTTTTATGATATGTTTTTTCTTAAATTGAGAATACCAGTTTTTCAGAACCAAGGCAAAAAATATGCTTTGACTGATATCTTCAGTCAAATTTTGAAAAATGAAGTTCTGGTTACTACATATATTTCTTAGGTGTTTTTCCTCTCAGTTTTTAGAAAAACCTTTCTTTATTTTGAATTTCTGATTAATTTATATTGTCACGCATGCCAGATTGATAGCAAATACTTTCTAATTTTCAAACTGAAATGTTTTGACTTACCCATTTATATTTCTTCCTTTCCAGGGTTTCAATTTCTTTAACATTTTTCACCTACTGAACATTTTGACTTTTTTTGTTAAATCATGACTAAAAGTTCATTGCACTTCTTATTTCTGAAACTTCTGGTGTGCTAAGAAATTTTTTTTAAAAAAAATATAGCTCCCACAATTTCCTTTTCTTTAAAATTGCCCTTGGCTGGAACCAGGACCCCACAAGACTGCTCTGTCATTTCCCCTCCATCAAAAGGAAATAAATATCATGGGTTTGAGATAAAGATGAGGAGATCAGTTACCAATTACCTTCATGGGCAAAACAGATGCAACTTGGGAAATCAATTTATGGCCAATTAAACAGAGCAAGATGGAAAGAAACTAAAAAATACTTGGTTCCACTTCTTCCTTCTTCCCAGGTTCTGCTAAACTCTTCTATCTTCTCCTTCCAAGAGATACAGGAGGGTGGGGAATGAGGGCTCTGTCACACAAGGATAGCTGTTGGTGTCTTCTGACAGAAGCCACCCTTTCAACCTCCCAATACCAAAATCTTGCAATGTAAATCCAATAGAGCTGCTTTAAGACCCACAAGCAAAGACATCTGAGTAAGAACTATGCTTTGATCTTCTCACTGTGAAGAAAGTGCATGTTACACCAGGGAATTCCAAAATCTTCTGCTCAGGACATCTGGAGACCAATGGCACACATATCTTACACACTTGCACAGCAAGTCCAAAGCTGCAAAGCATCTTTTGCCATGATTCCTGACACAGATTCCCCCAGCAGCACAGGGACACTTGCATCCTTGCAACCACTACCAAGACACTTGGTAGCTGTCCAACTTTAGCTGAGGTAGCCTTGCCCATGTTCTTTATTGGGAGTGCTAGCATCTAAATTGTGTCTGGGAATTGTCTGGGAGTGTTGCCAAAATCGTGTCAGGGGCCATTCCCTGAATTTAGCAACATGGACAATTGAATTCTGCTGCTTGGAATTGAGGCCAGTGAGGCCTCACTCAGTTCATGAGCTTACAAGTTGCTTTGGAGTGCTGATTGATCTTCTACCATCTTTTACTAAATGTTCTTTGTGCCTTGGTGAGTGGAAGTGCTTTTTTCATGTTTTAGAGATGAGAGACTATTGCATCACATACAAAAGTAATCTGACCTAACTTTAATGGATAGCATTTCATCCCATCAAAATCTGAAATTAAGAGACTTAATTGTGTTACAGAGAAGTTTGTCAGCTGGCTGCAGAAGGAACTGGGATGACTGATTTAGTGTTGACTGCACTGGGCTGTGTGTGAACAATGTTCCACTGGCTGGAACCTTTGCATGTTATGTGGTGACAAATCCAAGACACCAGAGAGAGAGATTTGGTCAGACCCTGCAACTCAGTACTGTCCTTGGAGAAACACAATCACAGCACCTAGTTCTGGCAGCTGTGGTGGGGATTCTAAATATGTTCTCTTTACACAAGTGCCACACAGGGAAGCCTCTGCTAGATGAGCCATTACCTGATGCAGAAAATGAACAGTTCCTCTGTGACTTTCAGGTTTATATTCACACTTCCCTGATAACACTGGCTGCTGTTTGTTTGGCCATTCTGTGAGTTAAATCATTAAACAGGCAGGGGGTAATAGCCCATCAAAGCTAGAATAATGTTCTGTCAGCATTTTTTTTTTTTTTTTGGTCAGAAGCTGAGAAACCAGACAGTCATCTGGTAGTGAAAATGGAGTATAAAGAAAGGAAGGGAAGAGGATAAAGTGATGTGAGACTTTTCTGAGCATCAGCAAACACTTTTATCATCTTGTGTCACTTCTGGCCACTTCTCCTGGCCCTGACTGCCTGATAATCAGAGCTGTTAGCACAATCACTTTGGTTGGTAACTGCAGAAGTTCAAGAATTCTCTTTGCCTCTTTCTAGTTAAGAACTTTTATCAAGCAAACAATAATCACTTCAAGCATCTTATGATTGCTCTTCTAGAAAAGTAATTTTTCTAGTCACTTAACTCCTCCTTTTTGGAGCTCTGAACATGGTTAGATGAGAGCTGTTCAGAGAAGAGCTTCATCTGGCTATTATGCATGTTCAGCTGCTGTCTTGACATTACCTCCCTGCCAGCATTTCTCACCTGCCTCACAGAGGTGTTATGTGATGTAATTAGTTTTATTATTACTGTAACTACCATAAAATCAAGCTGACAAAATGAGGCTGCTTCCCAAGGTTTTTCCTAATTTTTTTTTTTTTTTTTTTTTTTTTTGCTGAGCTTTAAGATTATTTTAGCTGTTAGAACTTTCTCCTGTGCTAGTTTCTCATTCTCGCTACTTCTTTTGCTTTTGTGCCATTTGGCTATGGGGATGATAAAACCTGCTGACATATTCTGCTGCATCATTTTCTGCAGCTTGCATGAAAACAAAAGTCTAAAAAAATGCTGTTACTAGTAGGACCCTGTTCCCATTTTAGGAAAAGAGAGAACAAATCAACTAATCAACTAAATCAACCTTTTTTTTTTTTTTTTTTTTTTTTTTTTTTTTTCCCCAAGGAAATTGAGCACAATGGACACACAGACTTTGCACACTCACAAATCCTGGAGAGAGAATTGAATGATTTATGTAACATTTTGATCCAAGTTCCCTGGTTTTGTCCCAGTTTCATGGAGAGTTATCACACTGAGCATTTCAATGCTTTACCATGGCATGTTTTGTTCCAGGAGGCAAATTCACAGTGGCCAAGCACAGGTTCACTCTGCTGGAAAGGAGCATGACAAGATGTTTCACACAGGGGATGCAAAAGGTATCATGCTGAGCCAGTCTGTGCTTATCCAATGGGGAATTTTAGAAGTGTGTCTCTCCCAAAATCATTCAGGGAACAAAAGCAAGTTCATAGGCAAGTGCTATGCAGAATTTCTTTTTTTCACTGCTGTGTGGGCAAGTGTAACACAGCAGAAATTGCTGTGTTCATCAGGAAAACTGTCGTTGGCTAAATTCCATCCATCCTCAAGGATATCAAGGGCTCAAAGCCACCTTTCTCACCTCCCAGAAGAGTATTGCAGATGGCCACCTCTAACTCAGGCTCCCCAAATAAATCTGTGTATTTATTGTTTATTTAATTTATCAAAGGGAAAAAGGAGAAAGAAAGGCATTTTGGAAGCATAATGTTTACAGCTGCAGTCAAGCAAAATCAAATACTTTAAAGATGACGCTGGAAATAAACTGTTTGGAAATGTCAATTCTTTAAAAATTTTATACATGTGTAGAAAAATCTCACTTGAGCCAGGTGTACATTTTCCATCAGTTTCATTCTTTCAAGTAATTTTGTATGTATTCCTAGTAAATAATCTTCATTTTCCTATTTATCTATTTCTTTATTACAATATGGTTTGGAATATTATTAAACATAATTTAAACCTCATACATTAGTTATTTTCAGTTTTAAAGATATTTTGAATACATAATTTCCATTCATCATAAATTAAAGTGTACTATAAAATCTTTCCTTACCATTAATGGTGACCTTGAAAGTTTTATGTACAGTGAATTATTAATCACCTAAATTGGTCCTTCTTTCTAGGAATCAGCACTGTTTTGATCCCTCTGTTTCAATACCAGAATTTAAAAATCTTACTGGTTTTGTTTGGAATCATTATGTTGAGGGTATTTTAGTTATTCCAAAATCCAACATTCTTTAATAAATAATTATTTTTAATATACTTTTTAGTGCCTCCAGGGTACCTAGGTGATAAATGCATAACTATGCTTTATTTTCTGGAACAAGAGCAACCTCACCTCAATTTTCTTTGAAGCAGCCAAATTGTTTTTTGATTTCCCTAATACACTCTTTCATATTTCATTTAATACAATATTTCATTTTTCAGTGAATTTATTCACAGTTAACTGCATTATTCTCTCTGAATGTGTGACACACTATGAAGGAATTTCAGAAAATTCCAGTCTGATTTGTCAAAATCTAAAACCAAGAACAATAGGAAAAAAAACTCCTCAAATGTAAAATAAAATGTGACTTGGTTTCCAAGCCTGATCTGGAGTGATCAGGAGACCTGATTCTGAAGAAAGTCCTAAAAAAAAAGGGGTCTGAAATCCTTGGAAAGCTGCTATTACCATTGCAACTTGAACTCTTGTCTTATCAGCAACTTGAGTGGATCATATTTTGATTTCTTTCTTCTTATTTTTTACCAAATCTTTGGGGAATGCCTATGTAAGGGAGCCTCTTTCAGGAGGACTCTTTTTAGTATTTCCTCCTTTTTACAGAAGTCCCCATTAATGCCTACAAGTCCTATCTCTTATCCTGCTGGAAAATTAAAGGTTAAAACTTTGTTGTCTTAATTCTGAAAGAGACATTTAAAATAGAGAAACTGTGTAATACCATTTGTGATACCATATGTGGTTGGAACCTTGTTCTGTGCTGGAAAGGAATATGGATGGATCCAATTTTTTGCAGGATTTGAAAGGAAAGCCAATGCTCTGCTCTTGTTCCCATTCTCCTTTATAAATTTTTGTTTCACTTGCTGATAATTATATTCATAAAATTAATTTAATCTATAATATTTTGTGATTTGCAGGTAGCAAACTTAAGAACTTCTGCATCTGAAATTTATGCTCTTAACCATTATTTTTCTCCATGGACCCCATCAGACCTTCCCAGGTTTGGTTCTGGCCAAGTTCCCTATAGGCAGTGCAATAATGTGAATGTGTCCTGGACTTTCATTAAAGATTGTGTGGAAATTAAATACTGCTTTGAGGAAAACCAAATAAATATTCCTTCCAATTTCTTTATGCATTGCTAAGAGGTGAAAACACTGTAGGTGGTAACTACTGAGTTGTTATTCTAACTACTGAGACACTTTGCAGGTGCATCTGTGCCAGTGAAAAGCCTTTTATCACAGCCTGCCACAGCCTCTGGTCACTGCTTCCCCACCAATGTGTCTTTTTGATCTTTGTTCCATGTACCTGAAGTGTAGCTACCAAAATTACTTCAATTTCCATGACCCAAGTTAGCTACGATAAACTATTTTTAAACTCACCTGTCCCATTGTTACTGAACTGGGTTAGTTCAGGATCAAGGAAAAGCTCATCCAGCAGGTCAGGAAGGCTTGCTGACCTCTCTGAGAACAGCAGGGGTGATATGAATGGTGAACTCTGCAAATGGCAAATGGCTAAACAGGAGAGCAGAAAAGAGTCTGGGGTAATCTGTATGTGAATGAATCATTAACAAGATCTATCCTGGTCTTTGCCTAGATGCAAATGTGTGACATTCTGTATGCTAGAAACTTTCTTTTCCTTTGCAAAGGTTTTAAGCAGGATGAGAGACATTCTGCTACAGGGATAACAAGGACTTCAATTCCTGAGTCTCTAAAAATGCAGGTCATCACAGCTGGTGGAGAAAGAATCTTCAGCTGAGTTGCTTCTGGGATATTTGGAAGTCCAGTTTATTGCAGAATCACAGGATGGTTGAGGTTGGAAGGGACCCTGGAGGTAATCTTGTTGGACAACCCTGCTCAAGCAGGGCTACCTAGATCTGTTTGCTCAGGACCATATTTGGATGGCTTTTGAATCTCTCTGAACAGAGAAACCCCACAACCTCTCTGAGCAGCTTGTGCCAGTGCTTAGACACTGTCACAGTAAAGATTTTCTTGATGTGCGGAAGGAGTCTCTGGTATTTCAGTTGTACCCACTGCCTCTGATTCTGTGACTGGGTACCACCACAAAGAACCTCTCTCTGACCTCTTTTCACCCTTTCTTCATGTATTAATACACATTAATAAGACCCTTCTGAGCCTTCTCTTCTCCTGGGTGACAGTCCCAGCTCCCTCAGCCTTTCCTTATTGCATCAGCTCCTTAATCCTCTTCTGGGCCCTTCACTGGACTCCCTCCTGTATGTCCATGATGTCCTGCACTGGGGGTTCAGCATTGGACACAGCACTCAGTGTGGCCTCTGCAGTGCAGAGCAGAGGGGAAGGATCTCCTCCCTCAACCTGCTGCCAAACATTCTCATGCAAGACAAACCACCTTCTAGCAGAATAAACTCTTTCTTATCTCCTAACGTGTAAGCTGTGTGTTTTCAACAGCTTGTTAGACATGAAACAACCCTTTTCTGTAGTGGACAAGAATTGTTATCAATGGACCAAATTTCTGTGCTGTTACAAGAGTGTTAACTAAATGTTTCTATGTATCACCAGTATAATATAGGACAAAGAAACATCTCACCATAATTCAGTTTGTGCTTGATCAGTGTACAAAATTCTTTTTAGGCCCTTTTTTGTGAATGAACATGCATGTCTGTACATAGACTACCCAAACATACTGTGTTTTTCACAAAGTGGGACTGGAAACAACTCCCCTGCTCTTGGTCTGTTGTTAATTGCAACAACTATAATCTACAATGTGGCTTTGAATTCATTCTGCCTAGAGAAAAAGTCAAGAAATTAATTAATCTCATCAGAAGTTGACTTGGACAAGACAAAAGTCTACAAAAAAGCAAAGAATTTTCAATAGTTGCTGTACCTGGTGCATCTTGGTTTTTTCAGTTTTTTTTTTTTCAGCTGCCAAAGTTCTGGCAAGAGAGCAGCTGAGATTTTTCTACACCCACAGTCAGTTTGGACTAAATATTCTATACAATATTGTCTGGGGACGCTGTTTCTTCTAAAAGAATTATATTATTCCAAAATAGATTTAACTGGTAAGAAATTTGCCTCCCGAATAAAAATATATATTGATATGTTAATATTGAATTATTAAACTTTAAATATTATCTTTTGTTATTCAGATTATGTTTCATGAGTAAAAAGAGGCTGATGGAAAAATTTTTCACAGTTAAAAGTGGAATCCAACTTATCCTTATACTTTTCAAGGAACTCTAAGGAATATATTAGAACAGGAAAACTCTGAGAATCCAAAGTTATTAGAGCATTAGGTGACAGCATTTCCTTAATCCAACTTCAAAACAAGCATAGTAACAGCACTAACAATGGGTTAAGGTGTAAGAACGTTGATTTTTTTATGAGGAAAGAGAGGGGGAGGGTAAGGAAGGGGAAAGAAAAAAGGGAAGAGGAAGGAGAAAGGGAAGAAGGGGAAAGGAAGGGAAAAAGTTTACCCTTCCTAATCACTTTACAGATTGGAAAAAAGAGTAGCAGAATTAAAAAAGAAAAAGAGTAGAATTAAACACATGCACATCCTTCATTGCTTCTCCTTCAGGGCTGTTCTCCCTGGGAACTGAGTTGAAACCATCATCTGTGTTTTAGGAGATTGTAGCCTTGGACACCAACCACACTGTTCTGTAACTTGCTGATAACATGCAAACCTCTCCTCCAATTGAGAGAGTCCCACTTGACCTTGAATTCAGTAACTGGTTAAAAGTTTATTTTAGGCTATAACTCATGGCTGAGGTCTGAGGATGTGGCTGGTGCTGGTGCAGCTCTCCTGGATCTGCAGGGGCAGGGAGTGCTGCCTGCACCCTCATCCAGG
The DNA here is from genome assembly GCF_965231275.1 of Zosterops lateralis. Lineage (NCBI taxonomy): Eukaryota > Metazoa > Chordata > Aves > Passeriformes > Zosteropidae > Zosterops > Zosterops lateralis. Next base: position 137,893,326 of record NC_139762.1, on the reverse strand, counting down.
GATTTATAGCAGCTTCCACAGACACACTGAGGCCATTGCACTGACAGAATTAGATCACCTAAAGAAAGGGCTCCCCAAAGGGATGGGTTGCAGGAGAGGGCAAATTATTCATGTAGAAGGTAATGAATGATAAGTTGTTGGATTTTTTTTTTTTTTTTTTCTGAAATTCTCAGATTTCTGTAATGTAGCCAGAATGATCAACTTGTTTGTAATGAGCATGAGGTTCTGAGTGATTTGAGGATATCATTATAGGATTCCCCCCCCCGCCTCCCCCGCCCAAGTCTCCTGGAAAAAAACTTCAGTCTGGGTGTCCTTCATAAGTCTTTATAGATCAAAACAAAAGAAGAATAAATAATATTACTAGTGCTATAAAGCAAGAAATTAGACACCATAAAATATATATTTTTGATCCTTTTCTTTTTCCATTACCTTTTCCAATATGGGCAGGTTGCAAATAGCAATAAGGGATATATTGCCTTTTTAATTTGATTACTTTTTAACATCTTGATAGAGAATTCCAGATATTGCCTGGAAAATTTCCCTTACAGACATTGGTATTTTTCTGTGCCTAGAAAATGGTCTGTGTAAGCATTAGGTGTGAGAAATGTATTTCCAACAGCCCATGCTAGCGTGTTAACTTTCTACTGAAGATTATTTTCTTTAAAAAAGCACCTCGGAAGCAAAATTGTGTACAAGAGGATTTCCTGTACTGATCTGCAAATCACAGATGTGGGTATTCCAGCATTTTCTGACTGTGGGGTGAAATGTGAAGCTTCTTCCATAAAGCTGGGTCAGCCACAAGAATGTAGATTACCTCAGGGATGCATTTCTGCCTCTTGGGTGAGATACTCTGAGAATTTCCCTTTACCATATTTCACTTGGGGTTTTAATGCACAAAGCAAAATAATGCAGTGGTCAGACTTTAGGCTTGAGCACAGTAGTTTACTTCCTCACTGATGCTGAAAGCATAAATTTGCTGCTGTTAAGGCATTTTGCAGTATGGCTGTGGATCTCAGCTCTTTTCTTTCAGCAGTGAGGAGCAGTTTATTACAGCAGTTCTGAGCAAAGTGCACCAGCTTACAGTGAGAGCTAGTGTGAAGTTACCTTGGTGCTTGAATGCTGTGTCTGGAAATATCCATAGGCCAGAAATGCTATTTTGGGAAGACTGCTCACTCTGCTAAGGTAGGGTACATCATTCCTCACTTTGCAGACATCTATATCTGAGCTCTCTTTTATGGTGAATGGAAATAAATAATCATTCCTGGGGTAGTTCTTTCATCTTACAAGAGTTCCGGAACAGGGAAGATGAATTGCATTCATTTCTCTTCATTTTCTATACAGAGAATTCTCATGACCAACTCAGATGGAGAAGTCTTCACTATACAAGTCTAAATTAGAGGAGATAAACCCCATAGTCAGGGGGTTCATTTCCTATCTGCAAAATAAGAATTACATTTTCCTGGCAGATACTGACAAGATTGACATATAATAAATCTTTGTGCATCTTGTTTGTGTAGGAAGAGAAAAAGGTGGAATAAATCAGTTGCTGATGAGTTAATAGTGCAAAAACAAGGTAAGACCATGTAAAAAAATGGACATCTACTGCAGTGTCTGAGGTTAGAGTCCAAACAAGTCCTTTCACAGCAATCTGAGTTTTTTAAGTGGTCAGATCTGCCTGGTGAGGATGGGAGAGATTTAATCTGCACACAGCACAATGATGTTCCTATCCTGAGAGCTTTGCCACTCATCTTTGTTATTTTGCACTAAGTCATTTATTTACAACATCTAATAATTTCTCCTTTGATTCTAAACCACCATATGTCTGTAATCACTTTTTTTTTTCCCATTCACAAGAGATGTGGAAATAAAAGCTTGAGTTAAATGTAAGTTGGAGGGTCAAAATTGGAAAGTTGAATATGTACACACACACATATAGTCCAAAATCCCTTAGGAATAATAAAATTGAATAAAGTTGGGGGGATTTTCTCAGTTTTCTTTGGATATGTGATTTTAGCAATACTACCCAGGAAATCTTAGGATGCCACTAAAGTGTAAACAAGTACTGCTGTAAGCTCAGTCAGAGAACTATAAAATACTGTGAACTACCAGTCTCTTACATGATCACAAATTTTAGGACAACAAAACATCAAAAAATACACCCTACCTAGAGTTCTAGTCCTTACTAAGAACTAACCTTTACTTTCTTTTACTGTAGGGAAAGAGTATTGCTCTTCCATCTAATCTGGGTGAACTCACAGGAGACTGCACTGATCTAGGTATCACTTTTTTTAAATTAAGTGGATGTTGAGTAGGAGACAGTAAAATTGGCAGAAGAATAAAGCTTCTTGTCTAACAGCAATATTTGAGAAGAGACTTTTTTTTGGTACATCTTGGGCTCTGAACTCATTAGCATGATCCTTGGTAAACTTTTCTGACCTGTTTTTCTTTTTTTTTACTTTGCACAGGACTGGCACAACGGCATCTCTCATTATATCACATCAAATAAGTCCCACTGACATGAACTAGGCACCCGCTTGTTAGGGAAAAGACAATAAAGGAAAAAATTCTCCCAGCAGATCTGCATGACAGGTCCTGATTACTGATACTCTGTTCTCTAAAAATGTGTAGTCTTGCCTTTGACATACAGCCAGAAACACAATATCAGAGACAAAAGATTTCCCATGAAAAAATGAGTTTGCCAAGCTGCATTAACTAACCTATTTTTAAGAATATTTTATTTTTAGGTATTTTATTAACACTGTTCATGTAGAACATTTCCATAGCAAAAGTGATCAGTGTTTAATTACAAGAAACAATAAATCACATATTCTTTCCCCTCAATACATTGCACAGGAAAGAGAGGAGATCAATATTTCGACAAATACATGCAAACTTGGCTGGGCACTTGGAGACTGGGAAAGATCCTAGAGATTATGTGGGCTGTGGATTAACCCTGATCTCACCACAAGGCATAACACAGAGGAGTAAGAATGTGATTTTACTGATGGATTGGCAAACAATGCAAGAAACTTGCCCACAAAAAGGATCAAAATCTTCAATTTCTAAAATAGAGTTAAATAAAATACTGGGCAGCTGAAGGACCAGACCCAGAAGGGCTTTGAAATTGTATTGTGTCCTTGCAATCAAAACACAGAGATCCCATTGAGTCACAGTAAAAATGATGGAAATATCCTATCTAGTTTTGGACTAAGCCTGTGTCAGAAGTTATCTGTACCCTACTGGACCTCTCAAGGAGGCAAATTTTCTGCTTTATTCCTTCTCTGCAAGGAGAGATAGGACAGCTTGAGATTTTCAAGTTGCTTGCATGATAAAATAAAGAGGGTGGGCTAGGGAAAGTAGGAAGGATTGTTGCAAGCTCTGCAGCTGCTGAAGGTCATCTTTGGAAACATCTCCAGGGCTGTTCCTGTGCTGGACATCTGACCATTCCCACAGCCAAGGAACAGAACTCCCCATAAAGTCAGGAGCCATCAGGAGGGAGCAAATTGCCATTAAAAAATATCTGCATTTTTCACTTATAAGTGGGATCAGTCTACATTACCCTGAGGCAGCTGAAAAAGCCTTCAGCCTAGAGAACATACAAGCTCAATAAGCTTCTCTCTCATTGTGCATATTTACTGTTCTTAGGGGCTATTTCTTTTTTATTATCACACCTCTGCTCTTATAGCAACTGCCCGTGTGACATCTCCTTACAGAGTCCAGGTTCAGTTTAAAAATCAGTTCCCTAACAAAAATTCCCTACATTCATTTAATGATTTGAAGTTTCCTAAAAATATCTTCTTATTAATCAATTATCTGCCAAATTACAGAGGATTATTCTATTAAATATAGAGAAAATTATATTGAACTGGAACAAAGAAATTAACCCTCCCAAGTATCAAATGAAAACTGGCATGTGAAACAACAACAGAGTGCACATTTTGGACAAACAGTTTTCTCAACAAATTTATGAACTGAACAGGCCACTGATTTTAATTAGCGATTCTTTGTACAAATATGTATATAAAGAAGATAGGAACTTCAGTTGCATTACACTGATTTTGAATGCAAGAGCAAGAAATCTTAAAACATGTTTCTTTGTAACCAGTCCCCTGTGAAACTGGGTGATCAAGATCTGTGTTTCCCTGTCATCAGTATTTCCATATTCTCTTTCAATCACTGAGTAACTTTTGAATCTGTTACCCAGCCCCAGCAAAACTTTGTGGATTCATGGCTCAAGTTGTATCACACTGATGATTTCCATGAAAACAGGTGGGAAAGGAGAGGACAAAACTTCCCACTGATGAAAACATTTTAAACATTACCAGACATCAGAGAACCCACATGAGTGGGGTAATTTACCATCATTAATTTTACCCCTGACCAAATTATCAGTTTATTACCTCATATTTTATCCACCCAGTTCTGATGATCTCAGCGTGACTTCTTCAGGAATCACAATTTCCTAGGCTAAATATGATTTAGATTTTTTGCTATTCCTAAAGGTATATTTATTTCTATTTATAGAAGAAGAAATTGTCTAAAGCACCTTGCAAGTGCTCTGTGTTCGTCTGGTACAAGTCACATTCAGAGTATCAAGCTGATCTCCTCACCAGAGACACTAATCACTCTTAAAAATTCTTTTTCATTACTTATTTGAGAGATGTGAAAAAAAACCACAGAATAAGCAGCTTCATGTAAGCCTAAAAACTTCATTCTTAAATTCAAATAGAGAAATGTGGAAAATCTTGGGCTCAGACACATCCCTGATGTTAGCTGGAAAGCAACCTGCTATCTTGATGTGGTGCTTGTGGCCAAGCTGCTGTGTTTGTATGTTTGAGGTTTGTACAGAAAACTTGAGATTCACAGGGAAAATAAAATCCAGATAAGCATCATGGGGATGAAGGAATCCCAGAGAGGACCCTGGGGGACTTGCTAATGGCAGCATTAAATTTTATTAAATTATTTATATATTAAACCTTTATTAGTTACATTATCTCAGCAAGTCCATACTTCATAATGCTTGACTGTTTTTGACTTACAAACTATCACCTGAAAAAGACATTTTAGTGAAAGATAAGGAGTAATCTGGATCCACATGATGTGCTTTGAAGATGCAGGGAGTTTTATCACCCAGTCAGAACTTTATGGAATTCAAAAACATCAGGGTCCTGCACAAGGGTCAGGACAATTCCAAACACAAACACAGGCTGGGTGGAAAATGGATTGAGAGCAGCCCTGGAGAGAAGAACTTGGGTGTGTTGATGGATAAAAAGCTCATCACGACCTGACAATTGTGCAGTCACAGCCCAGAAGCCAAGGGTGTCCTGGGCTGCATACAGAGCCCTGTGGGCAGCAGGAGAGGGAGGGGATTCTGCCCCTCTGCCTGGTGAGACTCCACCTGCAGTGCTGCATCCGGCTCTGGGATCCCCAGAACATCCCCAGGAAGGATGTGGACTCGTTGGAGGAAGTCTGGAGGAGGCCATGGAGATGCTCAGGGGGCTGGAGCACCTCTGCCATGGAGATAGACTGAGACAGTTGAGAAGAGAAGGCTCCAGGGAGACCTTACAGCACCTTCCAGTGCCTAAGAGAGATTTACAGGAAAGCTGGAGAGAGACTTTTGACAAGAGCAGGTAGTGACAGGACAAGGGGAAATGGCTTAAAACTGAAAGACAGCAGGTTTAGATGAGTTATTAGGAAAAACCTCTGTACTCAAAAGCTGGTGAGGCCTCGGCACAGGCCACCCAGGGAAGCTGTGGCTTTCGTCCCTGGATGTGTTCAAGTCCAGGCTGGATGGGGTTTTGAGCAACCTGATCTAGAGAAATATCCATGGCAGGGGGGTTGGAATAAAATGACCTCTCAGGCCCCTTTGACCTCAAATCATTCTAAAATCTTGTGATGTGCTTTCTCGTTTTATTTCAGCACCCCATGGCAGATTTTTTTTCATTGTCACAAGATACCTGAATGGTAGGGCTTGCTGGTGTAGGACATGCATGGGGAAGCTGGGTGGAGAGACAGGCCTTCCAGGAGAGTGGAAAAGCCAAATGCTTGTGTTTGTTATTGTGAGGATGTCAGGCTCTGTCTGTGTAGCATTTTCTCTCCAGGCCATTGACAGAACAAAACCCATGCAGAGCTGCATGTGACAAATTGATTTTCTTTGCAACTTTCAGCTGACCTTTGAATACATAGCAAGTCAAGGCTACAATAACAGATCCCTTACCTCCTTTAATTGTCCCCTTTTTCTTAATAAACTGCCTATGAAACATCTGTTCAGTACTTCTTATTTTTGTTTGATTGATTCTTTAAGAAAAAACCATCCCAGGTAGCAGAGAAGATTTTTAGTGTGAAATCCCAGTTTCTGCAGGCAACTTACCCTTCTATTTCCTTTCTTATGTTATAATTCATTGAAAAATAAGAAATGTTTCAAGATGATGAAATCAAACCTATCCAAATCAAAATTTTTATTGAAGACTTTTTTTTTTTTTTAATACAATACTGCACAATATTTCACCATTTATAGGAACTAGTCATGCAGTTCAATAAAAGATACTGGAATTAGATAAGCCACCGTTTTGGCTGGGTTTATAATTGCTCTTCTGAGCTTTGAAAATGCATTTTGCATCTAATTTTCTACAGTTTCTTGTTGTTTTAGTATAACAAGAAAATTATCTTTCAGAGTCATTAAACAATATTGTGAATTGAGAAATATTGAGTGCAAAAACCTCAGCCTATGCACTTTTCCTTCCAAAGACAGAGAGTTTGTTAAGATATACAAATATTCAGCATCTCCCCTTTTTCTGTGTGCACAAGTTTCCAGTTCTGATACTGGGGAGCATTGCTGTGGCCACATAAGTGGGAAGGAAAACAACTGCTCACAGGCTTGGGAAGTGGAAGGAAGTCAAGCACACGATTTGGGGAACAAGAAGAGCTGTCTGAAAATGAGGGTGTGTTTGTTTTTTGATTTTTGGTTTCCAGCGGAAGAAGAAAATAAGAAAAAGGATACTACTCATAGAAGGTGTTTCTTCAATGAGAAAATAATACCTAAAGAAAGCAAAACATGTAACTTTGATGCTGAAATTCAGCCAGTTCTAGCAGTTTACACTCCTGTTAACTAAACACAATAGCACGTTCAAGAGTGTTTTAAAATCATTGCCTAACTTCCTGAACTATTATAAAAGGTATGAATGGAAAATGTACCTATGACACAATATTATCTATCTATCTATCTATTTTTCCATCTATCCTAAAAGTTTTGTGTGAAGTTTTCAAACAGCTTTTAGATCCTGTCAGTGTGTTTACATATAAAACTAACTCACCTCTAACTCACTCCAAATTTTGCATGCTATAAAGACTGAAAAATCACAATTTTGTTTGAATTTTACACAGAGTACAAAGGTTTTTAAAATATGACAGCCTAGTCTTCAGACCATTTTGGGAAGGGTAAATATATCATAACTATTTTAATGAACTAGGATTTTATACTGGGATTTATCTAAACAGGACATTTGGGAAATTTTGTGGGAAGGAACTACTAAAAATACTGTGTAATGTAGTAAAGAGTAATAATAACAACAAGGGAAGAGTTGTACAGTGTTAGATTTCAATTAAAATCACCAGATTTATCATCTCCTTCAGTAGACTTAAATATATCAGAAAATAAATTAGTAAATATTTGCATTCGTTTTAATGTTTGCTATTTGTTAATACCTGAAATCTTCATGTCAGCATTTCCTGAGGAATGAAGGCTCTAAAATAAAACCTATGTACACTTTGTACTATATAAAATAAAACCTATGTACTTTGGGATAAGACATTCTTCTCATCCTCCACTTGGCACTCCCGGGATCATCCTGCAAAGTCTGCAAGCCTCAAGAGGAACTTTCAGATACTCTTTGCACATATAAAACGTCAAATATAAAATGGCAGAAGACTTTTGTATCCTGACTGTGACCTCTCCCTATTTTTTGCCTCACAAAGTGCAGTGACAGACACAAATTTTCAGAGCATTATTTTCACTTTAAATATATTTTTCTTCAGAGAAAGAGTACTTACACAATTTTCTTTCTCAACGAGAGTTTCTGTAATTTAATTAATAACTACTTTAATAAAAATATTCACAACAACTGCCTTTGGAAACAAAGATGTGAGACTCTGCTGAAGCAACTGAGATTGGCAGATGAGATTGCTCATTTCTCTATAATTTAATCTTTGACAAAAGATGAGGTCAACAACACAGATGAGAAAACATAATTAGACCTTACCTTGGTAAGCAGATTTGGAAATATCCCATCCATTTCTTCTCCATAACTGGTGGAACTTTTCTCCCTGTTCCTTTGGACACATAATGCTGCTCTTCCAGGAGTAGATGCAGAGATGAAGAATTGGATCCCTTCAGTGGGTGATGCAGCTTCATAATCTCCTGAAATACTGTTCACTTTTTTTGCCAAATTAGGTTTTTTCCCTCATGTCTTACATATGGAAACCAGACAGACATCAAAGCCAGCAAGAGACAGTATAGGTGGGAAAAAGGATGGATAAAGCAGGAAAAAGTCTCATTCTCCTTTTCCATTAATTCAAACTGTTATCTGTGCTTACCACATCTTCTCCAATCTTGATGCACAACTTTTTCTCCTGAGTGACTTGTTGGCAACTCAAAGTTCTCACTTTCAGTGAAAAACCTGAAATTTAGGGATCTCAAGAAAAAGTAGGTCTGCTTATTCATAAAGAATGTGGGAAGGTGTAAGAAAGTGATAACAAACAGTAGTAAACAGTTCTGACAATTCCCAGATGCTACAGAGATCATGTTGTTCTGTGGGGCTGTGCCAAGAACTGCAAGCAGATATACCAAGAAAAAATTGTTCTACATAGGATGGTGTTTTGAACCAAAGACCATCTTTGCTGAATCATTTTTTTCTCCCCATCAAATCCTTTTCTCTCTCAAAATAAGAAGCTTCTCTTATGTGGCTACAAGAAGGGACCTTCCTACTTTTTCACTTTATGATGAGAAATCTGTTCAGTTCTCTGCTACAGATAATGACTTCAGCCTCTAAGGCTGTCTCTGAAGAGGTTGGAATGGCTTAGAAAACAAAAGTTGATCAGTCTCCAGACCATCCCAAAGCTGCAACAGCTCAGAGTCTGGGGAAATAATCATGGCTCTTTCAAAGCTGGCACAGACCAGATGATGTCTATGTTTAAATGACAGATGGAGAGAGAAGTGATTTCTGTGTGGCAAGCAGCTTGAACTTCTCAGCTTCTTGGGTTTCAGTGCTTTCCTGGGCATAGATAAAGCCTCCTGACTCTGGTGATAAGGGAAGCCTTGATGTGATGAATCCCTCTGAAGATTCATTCCCTGCTCTGATTTAAGATGATTCAGTTCCAATCCCTGCAAACCACACTTCTTTCAAAGCCTATGATCCAAGCCCTGTGACGTTCAAATAGTTCCTCTAAGGTGCAGTTTTTTTGCACTTTGCTCTTACAAGGAGGGGCTGTAAATCTGGGGTTTCTGACATAAAAAGTCCTCCAAAAATAGGATTATTTGATAGTTAATTATTAGGGTTATATAGTGTTTTCCCAAGCCTGGTTCACCAAAAATGACAATATTGAGAAACAAAGCTTAAAAGCCTTGTCTTTGCTTAATTGTACAGAAAAAACATCATCAGCTTCTTAACTGTTGTATTGTGTTTACATGCAAGGTTTTAGTAACAGGGAGGCTGCAGAGGTGCCTTCTGTTGGAAAAGAGCAGAAGCTGCTGCCATGCCAGACAAAGCCAGACCCAGCCAGCTCCAAGATGGACCTGTCACTGCCTGGATTATGAACCAAACACTGACAGCAGTGGAGTCTTTGTGGTAACTTAGTTCAGAAAGGGTGAAAAATGCTGCATAGCAGATTGAAAGAAGACTGGGAATAGGTGACAGTAACAACCCTGCAGAGACACAGAGCAGTGAAGGAGGGGCAGGAGCTGCTCCAGATGCCAGAGCTGAGGTTCCCCTGCAGCCCCTGGTGCTGCCTGTGGAGCAGCCCATGGGGGTCCATGGGGGAGCAGAGATGTCCCTGCAGCCTGGGGAGGACCCCACACAGGAGCAGACTCCTGGCAGGACCTATTCCATGGAGAGGAGCCCACACTGGAGTAGTCCATTCCCAGAGGACTGAAGGCCACAAAAAGAACCCCTGCTGAAGAGATATTTGAAGAACTGCACCCTCAATCCCAATTTCCCTGCACCAGTTGGGGCAAGTTGGAATAATGTAGACTGGTGAATGATGTCCTGGTTTCAGCTGGGATAGAGCTCATTTTCTTCCAGCACCTCTTAGAGTGCTGTGGTTTGGATTTAGTGTAATAATAATATTGATACCACACTGATGTTACAGTTGTTCAGTTGTTCTTACTGTAAATCAAGGACTTTACAGTGTCTTACACTCTGCCAGTGAGATGCACCATGTGATAAATGTGACATTGGGTAAAAATTTGTGATAAAAGAATATAGCAAGATATGTTAGATTGGTGTTAATATAAAAAGGTATGGTCCGTAGAAACTATTCCCCCACCAGGTTTCCACGGTCCTCAGTCCTGAGACAAAGAGAACAGGACAAGAGACATCACAAGAAACAAAGACACTAGCCAACCCAGATAAGAATCAGCATCGCATCCAGACAGAGAAATTCCTCTCCGAACGAAAAAGAGAATTCCCCGCCGAGGAATACACATTGAAATAAACATGGGCTGGCGAGCTCCATCCACATGTGAAAAGGATCTTCCCAGAATAGGGTCTGCAGAGTCCGACAAATCCGGGAAGCCCATCCAAAAATTATTTGGACTATTTGGACTATCCTGGGCACCTGTTCCGCCTCGGGACATGAAAGCCCCTATAAAACCCTGAGCTGTGACCTGCTCCATGTGGATTTGGGAAAACCGTGCCTTAAAGTGCGGTCTTCTCTTCCACCCGGCGCTGCGCTGTGAATCCTTTTGTGGTTTTCTTTTTTTTTTTTTTATTGGTGATTGTGATCGTTTTATTAATAAATTGTTTCTTTCTTAATCCAATTTTTGCCGTTGCGTTTATAACAGATTTGGTGTCGTGACTCGGATTCGAAGGAGCTGCGGGGACCTGCTGTCCAGGAGGGTACCCCCGCTGATTTCGGTGGCCTGGTGAGTCGGGAAACCCCGTAGCTCCCTCCGAACAACCGAACCAAATTTAGGAACGAGAAAACCACAAAAGGACAGAGGGAAAACGGATCCAGGGGCAAAGAGAGCTCGGGAAAGGCAGAGGGCCTTCAAAAGCCGTGGCTGATATTGCTCGTAAAACGTCTAAGTGCACAAAGACATCCACGCAGGAAAAGGGAACTGTAAGTACTGCTGGTTGAGTGGGTGATCGGGCGAGTGTGTGAGACGTGAACTGATCACGAAGCGAGTGTGGACTTCAAGGTCGCAGTTCCATGTTCTCGCGAGAGAAGTGGTCGGCCACAAAGGAAGTGATTCTGTGTGAAAGTTCTCTCTCATCTCGCTCATCAAGCCTGGGACTAGGAAGAGTCACAGGGGACCGATCATGGGGAGGCTAAAAGGGGAAGGGTACGTCCTATTGAGCTCGGGAATTGGTAAACCCTTTTAGCCAGCGGACCAAGGTAAGGGTACAGGTAAAAATCCGTAAAGAGATAGAACGCCAATCAGGGGACCTCTCGGCACAGCTCGCTGGAAGGGCGATAATCGGTAAAAAAAGCCCCAAATCCCTCAGAGAAAGTCAAAACACAACGCAAAGGCAGAGAACTGACTCAGGAAGGAGTCGAAGACTGGTAAGAAATCACATTACACAAAAAGCATGGGACAGAGAAAAAGTAAACCTCAGAAAAAGACCTCAGGAAGACCTCTCTCCGAAAAGGAGGAGGGAACGCTTGACATCCCTGGAAATAGCCCCTTGGGCTGGGTGTTAGAGCATTGGGAAGATTGTCGCCAGAGGAGAGAAAAATCCAGAGAAAAGATGATATATTATTGTGTTGATGTGTGGGGAGGCAAAGAGTTGAGAAGCCACCTTACGTGGCCGGTGTTAGGAACATTTGAAAAACGAATGTGTAATGAATTAAATCTCTATGTAGAAAACAAAAGCCCCTCAGACCCTGAGGAGAGGGAATATGCTCGGCTCTGGCTGAATACCCGAGCAGGATTGTTCCCGATAAAACAGAAAGGACGGCCCGGAACTGGGACCGAGCCCTGGGAACCTCTAGACCATCTCCCACCCCCTTACAATGGGCCGGACTCACCGCCCTTGCTGGATCAAGTGGTGCCTACAGCTCCCTTGGACCCCTGAAACCAACCTATGGGGGCACAAGTATCCCAAGTGGGAAGCCCTATGTCCGTAACGACACAGGCTTCCCGTCCCTTGTCCCCACTGGCAGTTTCCCTGCTGCCACCCCCTCTCCTTCCCCTACCGTCTGGTCTGGGTCCATCGGCGGCGCCCCCGCCGGTGGACGTCATGACCACTGGAATCCCCTCCGAGATCCCGTCTGCGCAAAGACGGGAACAGCCTTACTCACCCTTGCTGGCACTGCTGCCGCAACCAGGGTCCGCCCAAGCGGAGGAGAGAATCCCCTCTGCCGCACAGACGGCGGTTCCACCCCCACAGCCCACAAAAGGGAGACAACCCATGGCCATCAGTTCCCCTCCTGCTAGCAGAACACGTTTGAAAGTGAGGCTGATGGGTGATGAATGGGGAGAGAGTGAAAATGAGGGACATAGTTTACTTCCGTTAAGGGGTTATTGGGTTTGTGAATGTTCCTCTAAATACAGAAGATGTGAGAGCTTTTAAAAAGGAGATGGGACGGTTGTTAGATGATCCTTTTGGTGTGGCAGAGAGGTTGGATAAGTTCTTAGGAAGTAGTACCTATACCTATGAAGATCTTATGGCAATCCTAAGGTCTTTGTTTAACAATGAGGAGAGAGAAATGATAAAGCAGGTGGGTATTAGAGACTGGGACCGGTGCAATCCACAGGGGACGCCAGGCGACCAGAAGTGGCCCAGCACTAGTCCAAGTTGGAATGCGCAAACAGAGGATGGGAGGCGGAATATGGTAGACTTGAGAAATATCATAATTCAAGGTGTAAGAGAAGCGGTTCCAAAGGGCCAAAACATTAGCAAAGTTTTTGGTGAATGTCAAGGGAAGGACGAATCTCCCACTGAATGGATTGAGAGATTGCGGCGGAGTTTACAGATGTATTCTGGAACCGATCCAAATTCTCCGGTGGGGGAGGTTCTGTTAAAAACTCAGTTCATTGCTAAATCTTGGGAGGACATTAGGAGAAAATTAGAAAAGATAGATGGGTGGCAAGACAAGACCTTACAGGAACTCCTAAGAGACGCCCAGAAGGTATACATGAGAAGGGAAGAGGAGGTACAGAAATTACAGGCTAAGGTCCTAGTGGCTGCAGTAAAGGAGGTTCAGAAGCAAGAACAGGCACAGGATGAGTATAGAACGATGCCCTGAAAGCCTCAGGGTTTTCGCAAATTAACCCCGGCCACTCCGAGGGAACTTCCAGAATGTTATTATTGTAAAAAGACAGGACACCTTTGGCAGGACTGCCGAATAAGGATAAAGGATGAGAAAATCTTTCAGGAAGATTAGGGGTGTCAGGGGCTCTTCACTTTGGGGACCAGAACATCCAGAGAGCCCCTGGTAAAATTAAAAGTGGGCCCCCAACGACAAGAAGTGATTTTTTTGGTAGACACTGGGGCAGAGAGAAGTACCTTGCAGAATTTGCCGTGTGGATGTGAGACTAGTCGGGAAAGAGTGATGGTGATTGGTGCCAAGGGGGATCCCTTTAAAGTACCTGTAATAAAGAACGTGGAAATTGAGTCTGAAAATAAAATTTGCTTGGGAAATTTGTGGCTGGTAGAAGAAGCTGATTATAATTTGTTAGGAAGAGATATGATCATTGCATTAGGAATTAGTGTGATTGCAGAAAGTTCAGAACTAGTGGTAAAAATGTTTAGGCTCACTGTGAAGGACGAGGAAGAGATTAATCCGGAGATTTGCACTTGAAAGGAGAAGTAGGGAGGTTGGAAATTGAACCTATTCACATTGAGATTGAAAACTCAGAGGATCCTATAAGGGTCAAACAGTATCCCATCCCGATGGAAGGGAGAAAGGGGTTGAAACAAGTAATAGATGATCTCCTGAAGGGAGGTACTCTAGAGCCGTGTATATCTCAACATAACACCCCCATACTGGCTGTGAGAAAAAACGACGGAAGTTTTTGACTGGTGCAGGATTTAAGAGCTGTGAATGCCAGAACCCGAACTAGATTCCTGGTGGTAGCAAATCGCTATACCCTGCTAAATAGACTCTCTCCCGAGGATGTATGGTACAGTGTGATAGATTTAAAAGACGCCTTTTGGGCTTGCCCTTTGGATGAGAGAAGTAGAAATTACTTTGCTTTTCAGTGGGAGGATCCGGATACAAACAGAAAACAGCAGTTAAGGTGGACAGTCCTCCCCCAGGGATTTGTGGAATCCCCAAACCTTTTCGGACAAGTGTTAGAACAATTGTTGACTCAATTCACCCCGAGGGAAGGGACAAAGCTTTTGCAGTATGTGGATGACTTGTTAATAGCTGGACCCACCGAAGAAAGCGTGAGAGAATGTACTGTAGCTTTGTTGAATTTTTTGGGAAAGAAGGGTTTGAAGGTCTCAAAATCCAAGCTGCAATTCACAGAGCCTGAAGTAAAATATTTAGGACATTGGCTAACCAGGAGGGAAAAGAAATTGGATCCTGAAAGGGTGGCAGGTATCATCGCATTACCTGCACCAAAAACCAAAAGACAAATTAGGCAGATTCTGGGGTTCCTGGGATATTGCAGGCAGTGGATTGAGCGCTTCAGTGAAAAGGTAAAATTTCTGTATGAGAGGTTAAACACTGACAGAGTGAAGTGGACTGAACGGGACGAATCTGATTTTCAGAAATTAAAGAATATCCTCATGACTGCTCCGGTGCTGACGTTACCAGACATAAATAAAGAATTTCAGTTATTTGTGGATGTGAATGGGCAGACAGCACAAGGAGTCTTAACCCAAGAATGGGCAGGAAAAAGGAAACCTATAGGTTTTGTGTCCAAAATTTTGGATCCTGTCAGTCGAGGGTGGCCAACGTGCCTGCAGGCAATTGTGACAGTCACTCTTTTGGCTGAGGAGGTGAAGAAGGTAACCTTCGGAGCGCCTTTGGTAGTTTATACCCCTCATGATGTGAGAAATATCTTGCAACAAAAAGCAGAGAAGTGGTTAACTGATTCCAGGCTTCTGAAATACGAAGCCATTCTAATCAGCTCTCCGGGTTTGGAGCTAAAAACTACCTCTGCACAGAACCCGGCCCAGTTTCTATTCGGAGAAGCCTCGGAAAAATTATTACATGATTGTATTGAGATTGTGGAGCTTCAGACGAAAGTAAGACCTGATTTGGAAGATCAGGAATTGGAAGGAGGAGAGAAGTGGTTCATAGATGGTTCTGCAAAGGTAGTGGAAGGAAAGAGGAAGTCGGGGTATGTGGTTGTGGATGGTAAATCGGGAGAGGTGGTGGAATCAGGTCCCCTAGAAGCGGGTTGGTCAGCCCAAGCCTGTGAGCTTTATGTTCTTTTAAGGGCCCTTCGGCGGCTAAAAGGAAGAAGGGGAACTATCTATACCAACTCCCGGTATGCCTTCGGAGTGGTACATACTTTTGGGAAAATTTGGGAAGAAAGAGGGCTGATAAATACGAAGGGAAGAGGCTTAATCCATGGAGAAATAATTAAACAAATCCTAGAGGCCATTCGAGAACCGAAAGAAATCTCTGTGGTCCATGTAAGGGGGCATCAAACCGGACTCCAATTCCAAACCCGTGGTAACAATCTAGCTGACAGGGAAGCAAAAAGAGCAGCTCTGCTTATGGTGAGTGCCTCTGAGGTGACAATGGAGGAAGCCCCTGAATTTCCTCTACCCCCGTCAGAAAAGGAAACCGAGGAATTCAAGAAGATCAGAGGGGTCCTAGAAAGGGGGAAGTGGAGGCTGCCCGATGGGAGGGAATTAATATCAAGGGAAGCGTCGAGAAAAATCTTGCAGAGATTGCACAGACAAACACACTGGGGAACTTGGGCATTGGCGGAACAGTTTCTGAAATTCTTCGGGTGCAAAGGGATTTTTGAACTTTCCAAACAAGAGGTACAAGAGTGTGTCGTCTGCCAAAAAGTGAATTGATCCAGATCCAGACAAATTGCCTGGGGGGGCCGTCCTCTCTCATATAGGCCATTTGAAAGGATCCAGGTAGATTTCACGGAATTACCAAAAATTGGGACATACAAATTTCTATTGGTGATAGTGGAAAAATTGACTCATTGGGTGGAAGCTTACCCCAGGGCAAAAGCCACTGCACAGACTGTGTCAAAAATTTTACTAGAGGAACTTATACCTCGGTATGGAATAATTGACTATATTGATTCAGATCAAGGGACACATTTTACTTCAAAAGTTATTAAACAAACCTCAGAAGCCTTGGGCATCAGATGGCAGTATCACACCCCTTGGCATCCTCAGAGCTCGGGACAGGTGGAAAGGATGAATCAGACCCTAAAGTCTCAATTGTCTAAACTTATGTTGGAAACAAAAATGCCTCCCTCTAGCTTTGCATAACATAAGAACTATGCTGCACTCTGAGACCGAGTTGTCCCCCTTTGAAATGTTGTATGGAATGCCCTACAAACATGGAATGCCGGTGGGACACCCTCAAGTTGAAGATGCACAATTACAACCTTATCTCATTGCTGTAAACAAAAAATTTACAGGATCTCCGAAGGCGTGGACTTATTCCCCAAAGTGCTCCCCTGGGATTCGCAATCCATCAGATACAGCCGGGAGATAAAGTGTTAATCAAAGCCTAGAAAGAACTTCCCCTCACCCCACACTGGGAAGGACCCTTCCTTGTTCTCCTCACCACTGATACTGCAGTCTGAACTGCAGAAAAAGGCTGGACTCATTCATCAAGGATAAAAAAGGTTGAGGACTCAAATACCTCGGATTGGAGGATCACCACCCCTCCAGGAGAGCTGAAAATTAGGCTTCAGCGTCACCATAAATGACAAATCAGATAAGTTGTACCACTCCTAACTGTGATTGCTTTCCTTTTATTCATTTCGAATGTGTCTATTGTAAACAGGTTTGGGTAACTCATTGCTGGGGAGGGAACAGACCGAAGGGATTGTGTACCAATTGTCTAACCGAAGAACAGGAAAATACTAGCCGTCTCTTAATACTTGCTACACAGGCCGGACTTTTGGAACTAGACTCTCCTGAGTGGTACAAAATTTACAAAAAGGGGATAAAAGGGAAATTAGATGCCAAGGCAGAGATTTTGGCAATTGAGTGCCGAAAGACTATCAAAGTACCGTGCAGAAGCGATACAATTAAGCTGTCTCGGTGGGCGATCTATAAAAGGAGATTCGCTATCAGGACAACAAGGGCCCCTGAAGCTTATCCCTGCTGCCGAGAAGATGGTCTTCCCCGCCGTATGTTCACATATGGGCGAAGGGCGAGGCAGAGAGGTACATCTGTGGGGAATCCTGACTGTCCTGAGTCTAGCCATGTGCTTGACCAAGGGGGCCATCCCCGAGGTGCCTCTGGGTGTGAGTTCCCCAGGGAAGTGTGAGCAGTGCCTGACTGCCACATTAACCGGACAGATAATCGACTGCCCTCCAGGGCAACAAAGAGGTTATTGTTGGTCTAATGGCATTCGATTCAGTCTCTGTGAATTGGAGGGGGAGGTTCGGTGCCGACACTCAGGGGTAAGTTTTAAGGATGGTCAGTCAAGAATTCGTGTTGTGGGAAGGGAAAAAGCTCCACATGTCATATGTAAATGGAGAGTCAGGATGCTTTCCCCAATCCCAGTTTGTGCACGAAGCAATAAAACCATATGGGTGAAAGAAAAAAGACAACCAAACTCATTGGTAAACCCTTTTTTGGTACTCTTCATAGCCTGTTCTATTGCAAGTATTATTATTCTTGGCTTAATCCCTTGCTTTATTAGAAACTAGAAGGAGGGAGGAGGGAGCGGAAGAGCAGCCAGGACCTTGAAAATATTTGAAGAAGGTGTAACACTCCCGGGATATGGTGAGATTTCTCAAAAGGACTATGATCCCAATTGGTATTGTCTTCTTCACAGAAAACAAATATAATAAAGAAGCACGAATTTTTAATTTAATAAAATTACTAGGTGGGGGACTGTGATAAATGTGACATTGGGTAAAAATTTGTGATAAAAGAATATAGCAAGATATGTTAGATTGGTGTTAATATAAAAAGGTATGGTCCATAGAAATTATTCCCCTGCCAGGTTTCCACGGTCCTCAGTCCTGAGACAAAGAGAACAGGACAAGGACCATTACGAGAAACAAAGACACTAGCCAACCCAGATAAGAATCGGCATCGCATCCAGACAGAGAAATTCCTCTCTGAACGAAAAAGAGAATTCTCCGCCGAGGAATACACATTGAAATAAACATGGGCCGGCGAGCTCCATCCACATGTGAAAAGGATCTTCCCGGAATAGGGTCTGCAGAGTCCAACAAATCCGGGAAGCCCATCTGAAAATTATTTGGACTATTTGGACTATCCTGGGCACCTGTTCCGCCTCAGGACATTATTGTACATGTATTGTACATCTCTTGCCTCTCTTGGGCTTTGCTACTTTGTTTCTTCTCATTACAATTGTTATTGCTGTTGGGCTTTTTTAGATTTTTTTTTTTTTTTCATTATTAACAGTTCTTATCTCAATCCATGTATTTTACTTTTATTTTTGATTCCATTCCCTGTCCAGGCAAAGATGGAGTGAGCTGGTGCCTGTGTGTATTCAGTTGTTGGCTAAGGTTAAGCCACGAGCCTGGGAAGAATGTAGAGGCTAGGGAAAGGTATTTTTAGTTTTATTTTTTCTCTTTTTCCTGTATTTTTTAAATTGGCACTAAGTTAAACCAATCTCTCCAAGCCAATGATGGTAACTGATCTCCCTGTCCTTACCTTCACCCACAAGCTTTTCCATCCTGTTCTCTCTCCTCCCCTGTTGAGGGGAGGGAGGGAGAGTGTGGCTGGGTGGGCATCTGGCAGCCAGCTGAGGTGAACCCATGACACCTCTGTTATGGAGAGAAGCTCATTAAAAGTAATAAGAATGAAGATGTAAATCCAATTTCTAACATAGAACCTCCCAAAGCTGTAGATGCCCGGATGATGAGAAGCCATTCAAGGGTGGATGGATGCTGGTCTCTCACAGCTCTTCACAAAATACTTGACAGCCAGAAAACTGCACCAATGGGGCCTAATTCAGTACTGCTGCTCTTGCTGTCTGATGTTACTTTGGAATACAGCTATGTTTTTCATGTCAAAGTGTAAAAATTATGTTTCCAATCTTCTGAAAGCATCAGATATTAGTCTAACATCTTTCTGGATCCAAATCTTCTCTAAATGTGTCATCATCATACACAAAGTTGTCCTCACAGCAAAGCTGTGGAACATTAGTATTTCCAATCATGATTCACAGATGGGGCGTAGATTTCCTGCCAAGATCAAAGGGAAAATTTGGCAGTGCAACAGCCCAGCAGAGCTTTGGTTTTGACTCCAGTATGCCCCGGTCTAGACTGCAAAAGGGGTTCATCAGAGATGTTTTACAGGAGAGCTAGGGAAAAACAAAGATGTCTGTCATTTGTGTACTGTAAATAAAACAGTTTTGTTTTTTATTTCTGTAGATATTAATTTGTAATACTCAGCCCACATGACTTACAGTAGCAAATGGTAACAGCATAAACACTCCCACAGATGTGATAGGACCTGAAGCAAGTGTAGGAATAATCAAAGCCCTAAAAGTAGATGATCAATATAAATAAAATAAAAATTATAAATAAAACAATTAAGTGAACTTTTTAAATGTTCCTGAATCCAATGCAATGATCACCCTCTCTCTGGGATAATGGCTTAAATGCCAAACCCATAGATTGCTAGGAAAAAACTAAAAATTAAAACTAGGTGTATATATATATATATATATATATATCAATTCTTAGCTTCTATCTCAGCAGGTGCATTCTAGGTTGTTGTAATACATATAATTTAAGTGTGATAGCTAGTCTAAGGAAAATTACTTTATTGGATTTATCAGTAAAGTG
This sequence comes from Zosterops lateralis, assembly GCF_965231275.1. Taxonomy (NCBI): domain Eukaryota; kingdom Metazoa; phylum Chordata; class Aves; order Passeriformes; family Zosteropidae; genus Zosterops; species Zosterops lateralis. The sequence continues at coordinate 137,873,177 of NC_139762.1, read as the reverse complement.
TTTCACCCAGATAGTGTATGATTACAGTTTAGTGTCAAAAAGCATGAACTTGCTGCTCAAATTAATGAACTGAAAAATACAGAAAATCAAAAGCCTGAATATTAAATGCACTCATTAGAAGTTTCTTAAGGCAGAAGCTGAACAAGCTATAAGTATTGAACAAGCCTCTCGAAACCGTAATATTGGGACTGCAGCAACTGTCATTCCCTTAGTAACCACATCCTAATCAAGTAAATCTGATATGCCAGAGAGGAAAGGAAAGCAGATCCCACAAGCATCTGGGCTCAGACACTCAGTCTGCTGAGCCCCTTGATCTCAGGATTCCAAATTCCTGGCAACTGGACACATGAGCCCACAGGACCACAAAAAAATTGCTTAAAGAACAGAGAGCATCTCATTCTAAAAAAAAAAAAAAAAAAAAAAAAAAAAAAAACCTAGAATGATATTTAATAAATACACTATGAAGTAGATACTGGCATATGGTCAATCCTTTTAATGGACTTTATCCCTGTTTTCACACAATTTTTCCTCCTTCACACTACCTAGATCCCTCCCTTTCTCCATCTTTGGCCATAATTATTCCTATTCAATCCTAAAATCCTTTTCCTTTGCATCCCATAGTGTCTCCTTATCCCCCCAGGCAGCAACCTTCTCAATCCCAAAGGTGCTCCAGCATTGACTCCTCATGATGCATTTCCTACCTCGACAGTGGGACTGAGGCTCCTCTGGGACAACCCCCTGGGAGGGGATCAGACAGGGTGTTCCTTTCTCTGAATTTGTGTTCCTGCTTTTCTTTGTGCCCCAGTGCTCCCCTGGATTTGTGCAGACTAACTTTTGATGGACTGACGGCTCCTGGAATGGGCCTGGGGCAGTCAGGGCAGGATTTTTATTGGGAAACCTCTCCTCTTCTGTCTCTGTGTACCTTTAGGGGCTTTTATCACCCTGCAGCATCATTGGTCCTCTCAAATCTTTATGGTGGACTGTGAAGATGGTTAGTTGATTCTGCACAACACATTGGGCACTGTAACTCCATACTTCTTTATTTCAAATGGTTAAAGGTACAGGATATTAAATCCAGCAAATATTCAAGGAGAGAGTTAGATGTGCAAGATGGGAAAAGTGAGACGGAGAAGCAGGAACCAATAGAGTACAAAACACTGCTTACATATTGGAAAAGGGAAAAAAGTTCCAAAGGAGTATGAAAAATAGCCTGGGAAATGCAAGAACGGGTTGCTGTGTCTTTTTATCATAATATTCCATAAAAGATGTTAAAAAAGCACACTTGGCAAACATAAAATCCTCTGGTTTAATTTGCTCTGCTGCTATCTCTCTGTTTAAAGAAAAAATATGTAAATATTTGTGTAATCACTGATATGGCTTTTACTAGATGTTTCTAACTATTCCAGCAGCCTAATTGCAATGTGATTTTAACCTAAAGTAATTAATTTCTTATGAATAACAAATAATGACCTATGATGACTTAGCTCTATTTCATTAACATTTACTAAAGGACTTTCAAGTCCCCAGGTGGAAACTACTACAGAGATTTTGTAAAACCCACATTCCAAAGCAGTTCTTCTCCTGTATTGAATTTCCTTCTACATATTTACACTCACCTTATGCTGCTGTTTACATTTTTTTTCTCCAAGGAAAACCGAAATTTTAATGACCTGAATACTAAGATTACACTTTCTAATAAACATTTGATAAAGATGTGAATAAACATTCCTGGCATACCTCACTGTTTCTATGTGTGCCCTTCCCTGGGCTGCAGGGGGGGTCTCTGCTCCAGCAGGGCTTCCAGGACTGCTGGGGGATGATCATTGCTCCAAGCCTGCAGCTCCTCCTGCATATCTCCTCTTCCTCCATCACCCCTTGGGTGCCTTTGCTGCTGTTCCCTGTTTAGATCCCTCCTTCTCTGCCACTGCCTCCTTTGGTTTCTCAAGGAAATTTTCCATATGACTGTAAAACCCTGTTTGTGTCATGTGCCAAGTCATATAACGCCTCTGAAAAAGCCTCTTCTTCATTGCCTGAACTTCAGGGATCATAGAATGGTTTGGGCTGGAAGGGACCTCAAAGGTAAAATCATGGAATCATTGAGGTTGGAAAAGACCTCTAACGTCATCAAGGCCATCCTGTGACTGAAACACCACCTTGACAGCTAAACCACAGCACTGAGGGCCACATCCAGTCATTTCCTGAGCACCTCCAGGGATGGTAACTCCAGCACTTGCCTGTGAAGTTTGTTCCAATGCTTGAAAACTCTTTATCTCATTCTACCCCCCAACCATGGGCAGGGGCATCTTCCACTGGATCAACCTCCTGAAAGCCCCACCCAATGAGATCAAGTGTCTCCAACACAACCCTGCCTTTAGGTGTTCCTCTGAGCCAGGTGACTCCAGCGAGGCCAGGAACAAGGTTGGCAGCAGAAAAAAGCTCTGTGCTAGAAGATAACAAATAATATAGTGAAACTGGTAAATATGACAAATATTAGAATCTAATACTTGCAACTTCTTGCTCATCCTTTGGTGATAGTGAAAGGTTTCCACTGTAGGCATCACCCACCAGGTGGGTGATAGAAAAACCTGAGGATCCTGACTGTGCCAGTGCTTCTTGAAATAGAGAAAGGCCTTGGTGTAAGATAAAAGTAAAAGAACTTTTTGCCTTTCTAGAACGATTATAAGTGCAAACCAAAGTCAAGCCTTTAACATTTGGGGGAATGTCAATTTTGAAGACAATTCTGTGACCAATTTTGTAGAAACATATGGTGTATGAATGCCTCAGAGAGGATCTAGGCAGACATTTCAACACAGTTGCAAATAGAGCTTCTCATTATCACTTACAGTTTCACTCACTTCTGTAATTGTTTGCATTCAGTGAGGTGCAACTCGGGTGTGCGTCCCTACTTTTCCAATTAACAAAGTTTAAGAAGTTATAAAAGTGTGTATGTTTATTAAGATATTTCCTGTTAATTAAAACTTCAAAGTGAAAGCTTGTTTTGGTCCTTTCTGCTCACATTTTTTTTTAACAAAAATGGCATAAAAGGGAACATATAATATTTTTCCTTTGTTTGTTTTGTACTGAGTTTTATAATGCTCATTTTTCAAACAGGTTTGATATTTCCCTTTCTGTTTCATACATTTATTTTTCTTTAGAATTTTTTATTTCTTTCTTTTAGAGATACAAAAGAAAAGAAAGAATATAGGAGGAAAGGTGAAAATAGAAAAAAAGAAAAGAATAAAAGTGAAACATTAGCACATAAATAAATAAAAACATTTAAAATGGTGCAAATAAAACACACATTTGAGAAATATGACACTATATATATTTCAAAACTGGGTACTGTGCACTAAATATACAAAAAGTTTCTCTACAGAGATGCTAAATACACCTAACTCAGATGTGAGTAAACAAAGTTCTGGTGGTCGCGTTAACTTCTAAAGGGACATTTTACATCTTGGTTGTATCACAGGATGTAGCCCAATTTAAATTAATAAATTAATAAATGAATTTTAATAGGTATTTGTAAGCGACCAGGTGAGGCAGTAGTGATGGCAACACAGAAGGTGATATTGCTGCTTTGTATAAATGGTGGTTGGGGTGGTTTTTTGGTTTTTGTTTTGTTTTGTTTTTAATTTTTTATTTATTTATTTATTTTGTTTGTTTGTTTGTTTGGTTTTTTTTTTTTTTTTTTTTTTTTTTTTTTTTATTTTTTTTTTTTTATTTGTTGGTTGGTTGGTTGGTTGGTTTTGGGGTTTTGATTTTGGGGGGTGTTTTTTTTTTTTTTTTTTGTTTTTTTTTTTTTTTTTTAAGAAGGCACAATATTCAAGACCCCAGAATCACAGAATGGTTTGGTTTGGGAGGCACCTTAAAGACCATTTTGTTCCAAGGCCCTGCCTTGGCAGCAACACCTTTCACTAGAGCAGGTTGCTTAAAGCCCTACTCGACCTGCCCTTGAGCACTTCCACAGATGGGAAGTGTTCTTCTGGCAGTTTCTCTGGGCAACCTATTTCGCCATCCTCACAGTAAGGAATTTTTTCCTAATGTCCAATCTAACCCTCCCCTCTCTTAGCTTAAAGGCATCCCCTGTATTCTGTCACTCCATGCCCTTGAAAACTGTTCCTCCCCAGATCTCCTGAGTCCCCTTTCAGGTACTAGAAGGTGCTAAAAGGTTTCTCTGGAGCCCTTCTCTTCTCCATGCTGAAAAGATGAAGATGAATAGTTGCTACCTCAAATTAATGACTTTGCCTGCACCCTATCGTGTCCATTTAATAAATCAAGTGGGGAAATTGTCTGTATTGTTTACTTTATGTTTGGCATAAAATATTAAATGCATCTACAAGCTTGTTGACAGACATTCTCCAAGTAGTTTGTCATATATTACCTGTACTATACACCAGTGAAATGTTGTTCTTTATTGCAGCTTTCCAATCTCATTAAAGAGCATTTTTTTGGGTGGAAGAGCATAGTTTTCAAACATGAGCAGAAGGGCAAAAGTAATTTCAGAGATTCTATGTGCATAACTGGAGTTTCTGGTGCTCACAAAGCAGTCCCCCCTATGCCCTATTCACCTCCATAGCTGCCAGAAACATGGGGATAGGTTAGAAGAGAGAGAAGAGGGAGTGAAAATGCTGTTATTACTTTAATAGTCGTCCCAAACAACTCTGTAAAGGCTTCCCTGGATCTTCCTGTTACTGGCCTACACTGCAAAGTCTCCCCCACAGGATCAGACCTGCTGTATGTTGTCTCTTTCATTCAGGGAACTCAAAGTGCTTTAAAATACATCAGTTTCAAGGCCCATTAAAATCAGCGTGCATCTTTTCCACTAATGTCAAGAGGCTTTTAATCAGACTTTAAATTACTCCCCAGCTTCAACTGAGTTCTGAGCTCTTTCTCTCCCACAAATACAGTTTCCCTGCTGGAATCTCATTTCCTGCCTCTCCTTCTAATCACCTTCTTAGAGCCTTTCTGGTTTTTTCTCTCTCCTTACATTTTATTTTGCAACATTTCCCACCACAGTGTCAGCTACAAAGTCTGCTCTGTCTTTCAGATCAATAACAAAGGCACTGAGAATAATCCCAGGTGGAAACTGCCCATGATACCCCATAGCCATGCTGTAAGGAACGACCTGCATCCCTCTGCTCCCCACGGATTTATTCAGGTTCTCAAAATTCCTCATTTGTAGCTCATCAAGCTCATTCAGGTATTTTTTTCTATCTCCACAGAAAGATCTGTACACAGAGAGAGACATATAGATGCATCTATATCATATTAGAGAAATGAGAAATGCTGCGTGGCTGAGCTACTTTTTTTTTTTTTTTTTTTTTTTTTTTTTTTTTTTTTTTTTTTTTTTTTTTTTTTCTGCTGAATCCAAACCACAGCTCTGTGCCAGCTACCACAAAGAAAATTAATTCTGTTCCAGTCACACCCAGGATGGACTTCAGGTAGAGAATGTTCTCTCTACTGTTTGGTATTTATATACTCCATATCCACCTTTAGTCAGTTAAGAAATCACATTATTATTTGCCATGTTCCACAGATAAACTCTCTATGGTACAGATCAAATACTGAACTTTATTTTCTTAATTATTTATTTGAGGGGAAGAAATATATGTGTTATTTTGCTGAGAGGCATATCCATGCATGTGGCCCTCAGAGCATCCTAACATCATGGAAAAACTGGCACCAGAGAGGTTTGGGGGAACACTGGTAGTGTTTTGGAGGCATTGTGTGTTCTGGTGTGAACTGCCATAGGGATATGCAGGCAGAGAGGGGTCTCTGCAGGGGTCTGTAGCATGAACCCGGCAGCACAGCAAGGATCCTTCACCTGTACTGCTGGCAGTATGAGCCAGCCTGGTGTGAGTAACTGCTTTGTTCATTTTCTCATCATCTGTGTCTGCTCTGAGCTGGGAGCATGATCTCCTCACTAACTCTGTGCTCTTTATTCAGCCAGTCCTGTGAGAACTTCCTGCATATCAGAAAGGGGTAAATTTGGATTTAATCTCCACTATCCACCTCATCCATTGCTAATTTAGTTATATGGCTATTACATGGGTTGTGTAAGTAAATGGCAGCAAAGTATTCCTGCCATGTAATTATATTTTAAAATCCAAGTAATAGCAGTTACTTTTATTAGCAAAAACAATTATCATCCCTCCTAGGATAGTCTCAGATAAAGAAATTCCTTGTAATGATCTTGTAATGACAGTCTTATATTCATGTCATATTGACCTGAGTAATAGATTTAATATTAAAAGAAAAATGATTAACTGTTTCTTCATTAAAAGAGCAAGGATTTCTATGCATCCATATACTTACACTCACGTATCCTGTCTCAGTAGCTGGAAAATGTATTGGAATAACATAATGAATAACAAATTCCAGGTTTTAGCCTTTTAAACAATAGAAATTCAAAAGAAGATTAAAAAAAAAATGAGTTAAGCTAATAAGGATTCAAGACAGGTTTATAGGGATTGTGCAGTAGACATTGAGTTAACTCCTAGGAAACTGGTATGTCTGGACTTATGAAAGGCTGCTAGGATCCCAAGAGCAGCAGAAATGTGCCAGTAAGGGCTTCCTGGCATCTAATGAGCCCTGCCTCTCTGAGCACCTTATTAACCCTGGCACAGCTGTGGTTATGCAACTGGTGGTGGCAGAGCCAGCTTGCCCAGCAGGGCCTTAGGAACCTCAGCGGCAGAATCACCTGTCCCACATCACCTTGTTCTTGGAGTCAGAGCCAAGGGATGTGTTGCACAACCCTGTTTACATGGAGTTTGTCTCACACAAGTGCAGAATCTGATCCCCATGAGGGATGCAAGGGGAGGCCAAGCTCTGATTGTTCAAAAGCATGTTTCAGAGATGAGTGTCAATGGAAAAGACAAACAGTGAGGCATAAGTGTGGAGTTCCAGCTTAGATAGTTCCACACAAACTCACCACTGGAAATGACCTGGACAATCTTCCTGCAGAGCAAATGCTGCTGCCACAGTATCATGGGCAAATTTGGTGTGTGACAACCAAACCTTAGATTTATCCCTTTGGACAACAAAACTGAAGTTTGTATTACTCTGATCCCAGCTCAGGAAGAGTTAATAACCCCATGTGCAGCTATCAATATTAACTGTGAATTAGTGGATGACATGAAACTTTTGTCCCAGATTTGTATCCTGGGTTGTATCAAAAGCCATGTGGGCACCAGGTCAAGGGAAATAATTCTACCCCTCTATTCTGCTCTGATGAGACTCCACCTCAGGCTCTCCCTGCAGCTCTGGGGTCCCCAGCACAGGAAGGAGTTGGAACTGCTGGAGAGAGTCCAGAGCAGGCTACCAAGCTGATCAGATGCCTTTTACATTCTTTAGATTCTATTCTTTAGCACAAAGCAAATACATGTGAACTCTACAACTCTGAAATGCCAACTGTTTTTTGCCTAACACATTGAAATAACAGGAAAAAAAAAAAAAAAAAATAAAAAAAAAAAACCACACACACAAAAAAACAAATAATAATAATAATAAAAAAAACCCCAACTGATTTCTGTTTCCTTCTAGATACCTCTGTGTGTGTATTAATGCAGACAAAAACTCACATAGTTTGGCTGTTTCCTAGAAGAGATAATCTAATACTGCACAACTCAAAGTAAAATATCGTATATGATTTCTTAAAAAGCACAAAGTTGAAAATTGGAGCATTTAAAGAAAATTAAAGCTTGTAAGTGTCACTATTTTTGTTTTAAGGAATTCTTGTTTAAGTTCTGAGCTGCATTTTTAAACCTTCAGGACACTTTTAGGAAATACTTCACTATCTTCAAGTCTCCCTGTGTACATATAATTTCATCATTATAATTGTTCTCATAATGGCAACATTCAAAAAAGATGTAGGACATAGTCACTTTTTTATTAGAACTCCATACATGGAAAGTGCACTCACTGTCATGGGGCAGAGAATAAGATTATTTTTGAAATTTTTTTCTATACAGTGTTAAGACTTACAGAAAGGAGTGTAATATATCTATGGAGGACACAGTCTAGAGCTCTTAATTTGTTTTATTAATACCTCAATAATAAAGCTTAGTGTGGGGTCAGCATTTTTAATAGTTTTTTCCTCATCTGAAGTAAAAGGTGAAATCCTACCCAGCAAAGCTCCCACTGCACTCTGTGCAGCACATTTTAGACTCGCTCCCTGATGTGTTGCTTAGTCAGTCAGCTCCCAGTGTCAGTGGAAGTTTGCCTCCTTGTGTGCTGGGAAAGAAAGGAGGAAAACCTTCAAGATACAGCCTCAGGTTATCAGCAGTGAAGTCTCTGCAGTGCCTCTGAACTCTAATTACCCTGAAGCTAAGCAAAGTTCACAGATCTGCCACTGGAGCTGAGCCAAGTGTACTAGTCTTAACCTTAGCAAAATTCTCACTGAGGCATGGGAGTTCCATTGGATTAAAAATTTCAGGGTCTGGCCTGCTCTCTTTGAACTTTGTGTGTGTTCACTCACCTGCACTGGGGAAGCAGAGGAGTGTAAGATCTCAATCCCTCCACGGAGCTCTGGTTGAAATAAATGTGAACAGCTCCTGTGGCTTGAAATGTGGGACATAATTTCAGAGATGCTTTTGAATTTTTTTTTTTTTTTTTTTTTTTGAAACAAGGTAGCCCAGCAATGCAAAGAATTGGAAACTTTCAAATGAGAGCTCTTTTTTTAAAGAAAAGCTGCTTTCCTCACACTGTTTGGGTTTAGATCTGAATGCTCATTTTTGAAAAACTGATGAGGTTAATCAGGTCCAGCCCCTAGGATCACAAACTCCTGGAAAGGACAAATCAACTGGTGATGAGGTTTTCTTCCTAGGGACAAGTGTTTAAATAGGCTTTAGTCAATGTTGCCTTAGCAAGTTTGTTAAATGCAAAGTGTGGGAAATAGCTTTACTGTTCCTCATGGAGGGATGGGGACACAAATGTGAAAAAACAGAACAACTGGCAATCTTTTAAGTTTTGAAGAAATACGAGTTCTGCTCTCATTACTCTGTCAGGAACTATCTTTGTCTTGGTTTTGCTTTGGGATTTTCTAAAAACTACAGTCAAAAATTATAAATTAAACATTTTTTCCAAGGGATGCAAAACTCTTATAAGATGAAAAACTTCTGCACATCTTTTGAAGTTATCTATTTAGAACACTGTACTACACCAACTCACTTTTCACCATTTCCACATCCAAAAATATATATTTAACAGCTTCCTGCAGTCTTTCAAAGGATGTCACCCTCTCCCTGTTTTATACATCACCACCAAGGCTCAGTGGTGTGTATTTTCCTGTTAACTGGACCTTGATTGAATTCTTCCACCTCTTTCTTCATTTCTGCCTGTCTGTGATATATCTGTCATCTTTATCTGACAGAGTGACTGTTGTTACCTGAGATTTTCTGTTGCTAACATAATACTTCATGCTTTTGTTGCCTCTGTTTTATTCTTTGACCTCTTGAAATATTTTCTTGCTGTATACCATGAATTTATACAGCAGTTTCAAATGAAGAGTTTTGCCACTTCAGCATATTATAATTTCTTGCTTGAATTGCTAGTAGTCTTTTATTTTCTATTGCTTTCCTAAACCCCTTTAGATCTTTCTTAAGTCCTTTATATGAGTTATCCTCACTTCGTTTTATCTTCTTTTTATCACTTGGTCAAACAACTTTTCAAAATGCTGCCCAACATTTCATTCAGAACAGAAGTGCAGATGGCTTAGAGCTACTCAGACACTGAAAAGATCATTCTCAGAGCAGCAAGAAACTCAATTTTCTCTCATTCCTGCTGTTGTAAAATTAAAAGGAGAATTATATTTAAGCTTAATTGTAAAAGTCTCAGTCACAGAGATCAGTGTCATTTGTAAGCTCACACTTTGGCAAACAGTAGAGGACCAAATGGATACCAAATCTTCAGTCTGCTTAAATATTAAACAGTTTGAAAAGTGACAGAAGTGTACAAACATTGTTACCTGCCTTCTCTACATCCAAAGACATGTTCATTTAAATTTTTCCCACAGTCCTCAAAACATGAGGCAAAATTGCATGATTTAGATGAAAATCCAGTCTCATAAGTCAGCACAAATTATAGCCATAACGTTGGTACATAAAAGTAACAAAAAAATCTACTCTGTTGTTTTCAAAATTTTATCCTACACCTTGGATTTTGTTGTCATTCTTTGTAAAGACCTGCTGGATCCAGCTTGTGAAACCAATGAGAAATAGATTATGTATTGCACACTTACAACTTTTTAATGTTATTCTCAAAAAATAAATATTCTTGATATAATAGAGCAAATGTAAACCAAAAAAATCCACACAAAAAATAATAAAGCATATTAAACCCAGCTATGCCTCTGGTCTAGTATTTCACTATTGCATGATACATATTCATATTTTATATATAAGATACCATTAAATTTTACAAGCAATTTAATGACTTCTAGGCATTAGTACAAGGCACATCCTCAGATATTTTCTGAAAAGATGCTGTTTTCAAAAGCATGAGACTTTCCTGACTTTAATCGTTAGCCATAATCTGATTTATGGTTCAGCTGAAATGACCCATCTGTTTCTGAGAGCTAAACAAAAGAAATGCAAAACAAAATAAAGCATAAAATAAAATAAAATAGAACTATAGAACTCTTACATCAACTTTAATAAAGAAGTACTTTATCTTTTGTAGGGTGCATTCTGGATATAGTGAAAGAATCTTAAATGCCTGTAAAAGTTAACTTAAAGTTGGGTATGTTATCCTGAAGTCTCTCTTTGCTTGTGTTTGCATCTGATGTTTTTCACATAACTACATTAAAGTTTCAGTGTGTTAAGAAGCTGCTACAGATCCAAACCACCACGGGAGGTAAACAAAGCCATTTCGGCTGCTGTAACCCTCTTCTGGCAGGAGTTACAGGAATGCTGAGAAAAGGGAATCTGTACTCATGCAATATGACAAAGATGGCTGAAAAGGAGTCAGGGAAAGGTTGGGAGCAGAGATTGGATTTTGCTGAAAGAATGGCACTCTCTCCCAAGGCAGCTCACCTGCACAAGCAATCTCCATTTGCTCTGAGAGAGCAAGCTCCCACTGCAGTCAATGAGTGCTCAGCTCAGTTGATATCATCTCATCTCATCTCATGGTTTTCTGCGATTACTCATTCTCCAAAGACATCCCTGTAAGGCTTTGAGGCATGCCCAATACTTGAATCTACCTGGTAGATCCATGGTGTTCTTGGAGCAGCAACTAAAGGCCAGTGATGGATATCCTAGAGCATGTAAAATGGCCTAGGTGAAAACTTTTCATTTGAGCAGCTAAACCATCTTTCCTTATGAGCAACTGGAGTGTGGAGAGCTGCTCAGATGATTAGACAAAAGAGTTTGGGTTTAGTCGCCAGAATAGCACCTTTTGAATCCTGTCGGTTACCCATGATCATAAAATGGGATATCCATAAGGGATCAGAAAGTCTGGTGTTTTTGGAGAAGCAGTTGAATGTAAAGAGAAGCTCTGTAATGGGATTAGGTGTATCTCTTCAAATAATTTAATAGGACATCTGCCCCATTCCTGGACATCTGTGCTCAAATCAACTATATTCACTTCCAAGCTTCATTGTTTAGATTCTCACCTATAATGACACCCTCCTTGCTCACATCTGACCACCAACACATGCATGCAGCAGGCCAGGTGGCTTGGTGTCCTGGGTTGTAGTGTGGGATGTATACAAAGTATTTATTCTATCACCATCTTCATAAGCTGTTGGAACCAGGTGAGGCAGTGTTTTCCCAGGCCCCCTGCCTTTGGGCTCTTCTGCTAATGGCCCATTAACGCCTTGCCCATGACTCACAGGTAACTCCCTCCAGGAGTTCTCTCTGTTTAATGGGCCATCAAGGACCCACTTCACAACTCATCATCCATTGGGAGATGCTCCGCCCATGGGGAGGAGCCAAGCATTCCCACCTGGATAGAATCTGGGATTTGGGACAGGACAAGCAGCCCTTACCCACTGGATTCCCAGAGGACCAGAGCTACCAGACCTTTCTACAGGATCACTGCTTCAGGAAGAGCACCTCATCTGGACTGCTTCTACCATCCTGCTCAGGTTGTATTCTGACTCTGTCAGTGGTCTTTTGTGTTATTGCATTTATTTTATTTTATTTTATTTTATTTTATTTTACCTTTTTACCTTTCTTCTTATTAAATTGTATTTCTGACTTGGAGCCTCTCACTTGTTTTGCTTTCAAACCACGACACTTGGTCTTTCCAGAAGGCTCTCACCCCTGAGAATCCATGTGGTTGCTGACTTTGGAGCCACTTGAGAAGCCCTAAAGTATCCAGGAGGCTGAGAGGGGCATATACATAAACACAAGGTGCACTTTCTCACTGGTGTGTGCAATAGAGGGTTGTAGGGAGAGGCACAGGTGTAAATAAAGCTGAAGTACTTGTATTTCAAAAGAGAAATAGGTCTAAATGGGGGACCTGCCCTTCCAGAAGAGGGGATGTGCTCATAGCCCACACTGGCTGAAAACAGGTGTGTGCACAGCTCACTGTGCGCACTGGCACATTGAAAGGTGTTTAAGTATGTACAGTTTTATTTTATACACTTTATAAGTTTCTAATATTCTGATTCATCTGTTACATTGCTCTTATTGATCCCTAATGCCTGGTTCACTGTTTGTGAGTTAATTAAATATTATTAACTGATAAAAACTTCTTTAAACCTGATTCTGTTTAAATCCTGTGAAATGAGCAATTTTTCCTTGGTGTGCAAAGGGGGGCATGATACTGGTCTAAAGACAAAACAGATTCCATTATGGATATTTATTCCATAGAAGAAATGTTCAGATCTTTTTTTTTTTTTTTTTTTTTTTTTTTTTTTCCTGTCTAAGTTACATCTCTGCAGCAGTAGAAGGTGTAAAAAGGTGTAAAAATTGAGTTCTTGAACTATGGAAAGCAGCTGAAAAGAGGTTTTTTGGGGCTTTAATTCAGTCCCTTTTAAATTATTTTGCAGTATGATGATAGAGTTTTTAATTATCCTAAAGCTTTTCTGGAATACAGAGAGGTAGATACTCCATTTGCTTCTCAAAAGCATGTTTCCTCCTAGAAGAATCTAAATCAAGGTTCCTAAAGATCTCATAACCTGGCCCTGTGAACAGGCAGTGTAAACATCTCATGACACGGGGGCTAGGTCAAAGTGTAAATGCAGACAGCATCAATAACATTTCTGGAAAGAAGTTTCTTCCTCATCTGAAAACCTACAAGTAGAGCTCTGAGTTCACACAGAACACTGAAGGGCCATTTGTGCACTCAGTCTTTTATGATAAAGCACTTATCTCTATCTTTTCATTTTGAATTCCCACACTGTTCTTTGTCCTTGCTGCACCTGGTGGTGACACTCTCATCAGGGAGCAGAAGATTAGAGGCTGAACATATGTCACATTTTACATTAATAGCTGAGGTCTCTTTAAACAATGCTGATATGTATGACTTCATGTCTGCCTTTACCTTTGCTTCATACAGTGCAAAAATACCTAGGATACCCACAGAGCTTTGCTGCCTGTAAGAACTCTGTGTTCTGTCAAAATAAATGCAGAGGAATTGTGCAAACTTCTGAAGGATAAATCAGAGCTCTTCTCAGAACTGTTTTGTTTCTAACCCCTTCATAATTCCCTCAGTGGTTACCAAAGTGCCTAAATGAATGAGAGCTATATAGAGATATTGTCAGTATTAGCTGTGGAAAGTGTAGATTTAATCCAGGAATAAGTGGCACCAACCTATACAGGATTTAGAGGTTCTGTAAAGGACACCAGCTAATCTATGAATAACTCCACAGGAATCACATTCTAGATAGCCTCCAGGGAATCAACTGAATTGGCTCTTTTTCCATTCAAACTGAAATTCTCACAGAGCCATATGAACCCTAGAAGCAGAAAGGATTTTTAAAGAAATAGCAAAAGGAACCACGGGTTAGCTGCTTAATGCTTACATTTCCAGCATTCTGTCATGTAGCTGCTGCATTTCTCCTAGGAAGGGAAAGGGGGAAGGAAAGAGGGGGCAGGGAAACTCTCTGGAACAGATGCCAAAACACCATTAGACTTTATGAGATGTCTTGACTCCCCCGTGGACTCTGATGGTAGTTATGGAAGAGACTACATCACCATTACGCCGACCTCTTCTCATGTTGAGCAGAGTGACCTTGAAAAGTCTTTGAACCACTCTGTTGGCTGTTTCCTGCCTGGAGAGATTCATGGTTTCTATTAGAAAAACTACAAACTTGTCATATTTCAGATGCAGGAATGCTGGAGACAAACAATGGGATTTAGATAAAATTCCTGCTTCTTTCACTGGATGTTTGTGTTAATGTGATCTTTTTGCTACGTGAAATGTGAATTGTAAAATGAGAGATGCCAAATAAATTATTTTCTTTCCTTTTTTTTTTTTTCTTTCTTTTTCCCCAAGGTGGAAATACAAGACCAGCAGAAGGCTGTAAATTTGCTTCATTTGTAAAAAGTGATTTCTTGGCTGATATTACCTAGCTTCAGCCTGTGAGAAAAGAATTGGTGTGTTTTTGAGTTTTTTTTCTTTTTTTTTCGGTTGTTGTTCACATGCTGCACAATATTTTGTTGATGAAAATCTCAAAGCATGTTGCACTGCAGAAGACTTGGCATTAACACACTACTGAATGCTGAGACTACCTCATCTAGGGATATCTATTTCTAAAAAAGAAGGCTGTTTGAATCTATAGTCAATCAAGGAAATGAACAAGTGCATTTAACAAGCAGTAGGAAGACATTTAATCTAGAGTGAAGAAATATAATTTTCAGTCATTTTAAGCCATTCATACATCTGTTCTGTTCAGCTCTGAAAGACCGATTCTTTTCTTAATATGAAGCAAGACAAGAGTGTAAAGGTGGAAATCTTTTGGCATACATTTTAAAATCAGGAGTGAGGGAAAAACATTCAGGGTCTCCTATGCAATGGCCACAATCTTCCCAAAATGTATCATGGTCCATTCTAAAATGATCACTTTGTGTGAAATTTATAGCTATAGAAACACGCAGTACAGGAGATGCTTAATGAGGAAAAACCTTTTTCTAACAAATTTCTCCAAAGCAGTGCATTGAATACGGGATTGCTGCTGTCACTGATTTCAATGGTAGTGGGAGCAGTTCATTGTAAGACTTCTACTCATTTTTTTCATGGAAGAGACCAATAGTTATTTTGGAGTTGATATTATACAGTTGATTTTAGAGATGAAAGTCTTCAGATGGCAAAATTTGCTAAAGGAGATTTTGAAGAATTAATTTCATTTTTCCAACAGCATAAAAAAGAAATAAAATAAGTAAGAGATTGCATTGCCAATGTCTTGTCACCTTCTTTGCCTTGATTCACAGAATCACAGAACTTTTAGGGTTGGAAGGGACTTCTGGAGGTCATCAAGTCAAGCCCATCTGCCAAGGCAGGGTCACTTGGAGCAGTTTATAAAGGGATGTGTCCAGATGGGGTTTGAATATCTCTGGAGAGGGAGACTCCATGACCTTCCTGAGCGTCCTGTTTCAGTGCTCTGCCACCCTCAACAGGTGTGGGTGTTATGTCTTGCTAGCCAGCTTCTAACCTAATCCTCTATGAACAAGGGGAAGTCTCCCTTTCTTCAGCCTTCTTCTCTTACCTCCAAGGTTCAGGATTCCTGAGGGCCAGCCTAAACATTCAAGTTTGAGGCAGAGAAGGCATTTAGTAATTCTGACTTCTCTGTGTTTTTCATCACAAGGACACACCTCTGATTAAGAAGCAGTCCCACATTTCCCCTAGTGTGTGTTAACTTCAGTCCCAATTTCCCTACCTCTTTACCCACAGTGGCAGAGGGAGATGGGGAATGAGCACTGCAGTCAGCTCATCGCAAGTTGCTGCTCCTTCCTGCCCAGGGTGAGGACTCCTCACACTCTTCTCCTGCTTCATTCTGGGGTCCCTCCCATGGGAGATAGCCCTCCATGAACTTCCCCAGCATGAGTCTTTCCCATGGATTGCAGTTCTTCACAGGCTGCTCCAGTATGAGTCCCTCCCACCTGGCGCAGTCCTTCACGAACCAGCTGCTCCACAGCATGACTCTCCCATGGGGTCGCAGGTCCTGACAGCAAACCTGCTCCAGGGTGGGCTTCCCAAAGGGTTTCAGCCTCCTTCCAGCATCCACCTGCTCTGATGTAGATCCTCTATGGGCTGCAGGGGCACAGCTGCCCCACCATGGGCTGCACCAGGGGCTGCAGGGGAACCTCTGCCCTGGTGCTGGAGCAGCTCCTGCCCCTCCTTCCCCACTGGCCTTGGTGCCTGCAGAGCTGTTTCACTCACATATTCTCACTCCTCTCTCCAGCTTCCCCACATCATTCCCCATACTCACTCTCTTTGCTTAAATATTCTCTCACAGAGGCACAACTGTTATCCCTGATGGGCTCAGCCTTGGCCAGCAGCAGGTCCATCCTGGAAGCAGCTTGCATTGGCTGTCAGACATGATGGACCCTCCTGGAAGCTTCTCAGAGAAGCCACCCCACAGCCCCCTGCTACCAAACCCTTGCCACACAAACACAAAACATATTTTTCTCCTCATGTGCCATTGTGAAGAAAGTTATTCCTAGGCTGCATAGGTAGCAGAAAGAAGAAAATCTGCTTATTGCATGACAGATTAGAGTAGGAAACATTCATAGTAAATTTGTGAAGTGTTGTATGTGCTGATTAGAAAAACTGGAGAAAATTAATTTAGAGCCATCATTTCTAGCAACAGACAAGGCACAGTTCTGCCTTAGCAGGACAGCTGGCAGCTGGGAGAATGTCAGTAATTCAGTGCCAGTCTGTAACAGCTTTCTTTCACTGAAATAAAGGTGTTAAAACCAAACTGGATTTGCAATAGGGAATGCAAAATATGAGCATGTCATTGTCTCTGTCAGCATCACAAATGGAAATGTGGATGTGCTTCCCTCTTGTTGATTTCTCATCACTGAAGTCTTTGCCAGAAACGAAACCATTTTAGCAATCCTCTATGACGGTGTCTCTC
Source organism: Zosterops lateralis (assembly GCF_965231275.1). Taxonomy (NCBI): domain Eukaryota; kingdom Metazoa; phylum Chordata; class Aves; order Passeriformes; family Zosteropidae; genus Zosterops; species Zosterops lateralis. The sequence continues at coordinate 137,856,151 of NC_139762.1, read as the reverse complement.
TGGAATCTTCTCAGTTTCTTTTACCTGACAGACCCTATGGCTCTCTGTCCAAGATGATGCCCATCTTCTGATTTTTGTTACTTCTTTATCCCACACAATGGAATTCATTCCTTGGTGCCATTTTCTGTCCATAATTTCAACACTTCAAATTTCTGCTTCCTTAATTAATCTGAACTGCCAATAAAAAAGATGTTTTTTGTAAACTAATCAGCTGGCAGTACTAGTTTTTCTCCAGCAGATAAACATGGTCATTTTTGTTCTTTGAGAATCACATTGTGTGTTTCAGGGTTAAAGGCTTCTTACATCTATTATCTTTCATTAATCAACTAAAATTTTCATTGGCCTCTGTTGTACCCGCTCCACCAGGATTTTTTTATATACAGCTCCATGGAAATTTTTTTTATAATATTGTATATAATTAATAAGTTAAGTGATTTTAAAGTCAAGAAAAGAACTAGAAAATGGGTTAGTTCCATAGAACAGATGAGTGTGGGGGAGGTATAGGTCTTTTAAAAGCATGGGATTCTATCACATGCTTTTTAAAAAAAAATGCAGGTTAATTATTTCTATTAATTAAATCTATTAAAATAATTTATGAATACTATTCATGGGCTCACAGAATCATAGAATGATTTGGATTGGAGAGGACACTAAAGACCATCCAGTTCCAACTCCCTGCCATGGTCAGGGACACCTTCCACTAGACCAGGATGCTCCAAGCCCCATCCAACCTGACCCTGAACACTTCCAGGGATGGAAGATCTGTGGCTGTCTCAGTGCTTCACCACCCTCCTAGGGAGGATGTGCGTAAGAGTTGCATTTTGTAAAGAAGCAAAGCATAAGCCTGTGTTTACATCCAGATTTGTGCAGTGGACAAACGCAAAGGTGCATCCAACGTTATGCACATTAAGTCCTTTAGAAGATTATCAACCCAGTTTAAATCCTCTTTTATCAGAGTTTTTACTAAATTTTTCGTCTCTGGATTTTTGCAAATGTAATAGTGAGTGGGGTTTTTTAGAGCTCATGAAGGCTGCCTTAAGCTGAACAGAATTAACTGCATGATCACTGGGCACAAATGTAGTCTCAAAATTAAAAATGTTTAACTTTTGTTTTTCTTATGAAATACAAAATGTCAAGTTTTTTAGTTTCTTCACTTCTTAACTGTATATGGGAAAAACCTCTAGTAGCTCTATCATCAGTTATTTAATTCATAGTGCTTATGCATTTGATTCTTTAATAGGCAAAAAACTCTCATGGATAAAATAATTTTTCATTGAATGGAGAATATTTTATGTAAATATATTTATTTAACACGGAAGCATTTTTTTGTTGTTGTTGTTTTAAAGAGAAAGAAAAAGAAGAAGAAGAAATAAGAATCAAGGAAAGAACTGAAATGTTGAAAAGAAAGTGAGCTTAGAGTGAAGCTTCTGAGCATTTCATACATGATTAAGAGGAAATTTTGTAATTCACCATATCCTTGCCAGACATAAAAGAGGTTCAGGGTAAATCAATATGTTCTGGTGTGGCCATCACTGGCCTCATGGGAAAGTTGCCATTTCCAACTTAACTGAGCAAGTTTTGCCACTCTGTAGTTTTACAATTTTTAATCCTCCTCATGCTCAACAACTACAGAGACAATCTCTTACCTCTGAACCCAATGAGTTCCCCAACCAGATCCAATGGTCACGAGACCTAAGCATATTAGTGACAACTGCATTGAATTTGAAAACCAATTCAGACCAATCAAATATGACTGTTTGAATTGAGTCTAAATATTCCCCTAAAATCATAAACTAAACTGACTGTAGGGCAGCTCTGAGTAATTTTCAACTTTTCTTTGCCAAAAAAAAAAAAAGCACTCCAGCATCTCATTCCAAGCCTGCCACTCCCTGGCTGGTTTTGAACAACTCACAGACAAGGCCTCAGCGGGGGGGATGGGGGGGAGGCGGGGGGGGGGGGGGGGGGGCTCCTTGCATGCTCCAAAGGGAAAAAGGGAATGCAATGATAATTTGCTTCTTGTAATATGTATTGCATTATCATTTGATTTCCATGGACTTTTCATTTAAAATACACCCCCAAATTCTTTCTTTCTTTAAAAACTGAGACTTAAATGTAAACATGAAAAGTATCTCTCTGTTTGTTAAAAACACTGAGGAATAACTGAGGGTGTGCTGTTGCAGGCAGATAATTAGATTTTTCATTTGTACAGCTATACATAGATGATTGTAAATTATGACACAAAATACTAAAAATTCAGGATTAAAGGTGAATGGTCTATACAGGCAGGATGTGGGGCATTTTTGAAGCCTTGTTTCCTAGATCTGCAGCTGTCAATCATGTGAGCTTGACTCAAATTTTACGTTTCTCCTTCTTCTTCTCCCCTTTGCTTCTTATCTGGAGCTCCAGAAATGGGTTGTTCTGGCTTACTGGTACTGTAGGAGACCAACAGAAAGGTCCCATTTGATGAGACAATTCAAAGAGACATTACATACAATGTAAATAAATAATGCAATGCATGCCCATAGCTCCTGCTGGACTTGAGCTGAATATTACAGTTATCCCCAACCTCTTTGGCAGCTCCTCTTTTAATTAGAAAACAAATTCTTCTGTTTTCACCCCCCTGGCATTATTAGAATAAGGTTTGATTTTTACAGATGAAACTGGGAATAGAGTTTAATTTAAATTGATAGTTCCACACTATGTTTTTAATTGCAAAAAGAAAGCGCTTGGTGCTTCTTTCTCGTAGCTCTTATAGAATTTAAATGAATAGATAAAAATATTCTTCTCTGCGGCGGGTGTCGCCCAAGCGCTGCCGGCGCTGGCCAGCCCTGACACTGCCACAACAGGGGGGCCTTTTAGCCTGCCAGGCAGATCCACTGCTATGGTGGGAGCGAAGGAAGAGACAGGACTCTCCAAAGCTTAAGCAACTGAGGGGTTTATTCCTCAGTTGGCTCCGAAGAGACACCAGACAGCTGAGTGCAGCAACTTTTAACTGTGGGTGTTACACAGGGGAGGGGTAGAGCAAGGACCAATAACAGGAATCCAGGGAGTGGCTCAGGGTACATCAATCATAACAAAACCCAATAACATAACTTTGGGGAGGGGGAACCCCAGGACCTGGCCAATCACCCGAGACCTTTCCTGGAAGTTTCTAGGCGGGGGAGAGGCCTCAGGGTGATAGGCAGGACCCAGAGTTATATAACATAGTGATTGACATAAACCAAGCTTCTTGTAAACAACTTAGGATTGAACCATGGTGAGGAAAAGAGGGGGTTCCAGGGACCAACCATTAAACAAGTGTATTAACTTAAATCAGGGAACATTTGCACACCTCCACACTTCTCTGCTAATCAGAGAGACCAAATTCTTAAATCTTAGATTGATGTGTGATATTTTTCTTCACATAGTTCAAGTGCATGGAAACAATTGTTAATGAAAATGTGCTTCATGTACTCCTGATAGAGTTTAAAATACTCTGTAGTTGCTGTACTAAACCCAGAAAGATCAAGTGAAGAGTAAATGAAAAGGCATCTCCAGCTTCACTGACTGAAATATTTTTTCCTGATGTCTTGCTAGAAATAACAGAGACTAAAATATATTTTGTGTGTGCTTTTCTGAATCTATTCAAATATAGTGAAGTAGTTTCTGTTCAGATGTATGCTAAAAGCATGCAGAGAAGCTTTTATTATTAATTGTTGGTTGATAATTTTCTGTTAATTAAGATTTTAATGAGAGCTGAATATAAAATAAATTGCATTACCCTAAATAGACTTTCTTTCCATAAATAGGTTTTTTTTTTTTCGGAGGGGGATTTTTGAGGCTGGAGAAGGCTGAGGAAGATCTTCTTAACACATGAAAATATTTAATGATGAGAGTAAAGAGGATGGAGCCACACTTTTCTCAGTGACAACTAATAAGAGTACAGGAGATAATAGGCACAGGATGACATACAAGAAATTGTGTCTAAAAATAGGAAAATGCTTTTTATGGTCAAACAAATTTTCCAGGAGTGCTATGAAATCTCCATCCATAAAGATATTGAAACCCACCACAGTGTGGGCCCAAGCAACCTGCTCTAGTTGGGCTGGAGTTAGACTGGATGACATGCAAGTGGTGCCTTGAAAGAGAAAAATATTGAAAAAAAAATCTGTTTTGTTAACATAAAGTTTACAAGGGTTGAAGTTGCCTCTGCAACTTTTAATACTAGAAGCAAAGTCATGGCTAAGACAAATGTCTTTTAATAACATTACTTTACATTGTTGTCTGGAAGAGGAACTCATGTCTGAAAAGGCATAAAAAGTAATTATCTTCTGACCACTCCTGTTTCTTTTTTTTTCTTTCAACAACTCATCACGATATTGCATATACCCCCACTCCCATGGAGAGACAAAGCCTGTCCTTGTTCATTTAATTAAATGTCATTTTAAATGAAGCAAACAGTGAGAGAGCTCAGAGAGACTGGGGAACCTTGTCTGGTAAGTAAACTTGTATTTTAAAACGATTGTTTGTGAACATATGGGCAGCTTGGCTTACAAGGACTAGAAAATATGCCTGGACATGCTGAGAAACATGGAAAGCATATTTAATACTCACAGCTCTTCAGTGACTATGTCTCTTCCATTCAGAGTACTTTCTTCCCATTTTCCTTTTCTTTCTGCTCTTCCTCAGGGGCACAACAGCAACAGTGGTATTCTACAATGCATAGCACTGCCCCTGCTCTTCCAGGGACCCTGTAAAGATGTCTGAAGTTTGTGTCATGATTTAACCCAACTGAGTGCCACACAGCCACCTTCTCACCCTCCTCACCTCCACACCTTCAGTAGGGCAGAATCGGAAAGAAAAAAATTATCTTTGCAAATCTTTGGGTTTAAAATTATTAAATTCCTCAAACAAGAACCATTTAATAACTAAAACAAAGTGTAGTAGTGGTGGTAGTAGTAGTAATAATAGCAATAATAATAGTAATAATATCAATAATAATAATAGTAATAATAGCAAGAACAATAACAATAATAGAAAAGCTGAGGGGAGAGAGAGAGAAACAAAACCCAGGAGTAACAAGTGATGCCCAGTACCATTGCTTAGTAACCAGTGTCCATCCCATCCCTGAGCAGTGATCAGTGGCTCTCAGTCAACTCCCGCCAGTTTGTATTACTGGGAATGAAGTTCTGTACTATGAAAGATCCCTTTTTCTAGTTCAGGTTTCCTGTTCTGGTTGTGTTCCCTGCCCTCTTTTTTGTGCACCTCCTCAATAGCTGAGTTTGAGATACTGGAAAATTCTTGATTTAAAGTAAACACTAAGAAACAACCAAAACATCACTATGTTATACTCAATCCAAATCATAGCCCTGTACCATCTACTAAATAGAAAATTTACTCTGTCAATACAGAGCTTGTAATACATCTTCTCTTTCAATAATAGTTCACCTGATAAAGCCCATGTGACACCCTGGATCTCATTCTAAACCACTGTCTTGAGCTTTTATTCTGATTTAGAAGTCCTCAGCTGTTTCAGTGATGGACAGGAAAAAAAAAACTAATGGACAAATAACTGTGTGAGCCTCTGATATAAATATCCCACCTAAGACAGTGATAGCTGTACAGACAGTGCATTTCCAAGTTTGATGTGAGTTTTAAAAGAAAACATAAAAATAGAAGGAACTGCATTAGTAACATTGAAGAGTGAAGATAGATAAATGACATAATTCCGAAAGAGCAGCAGTTGTTCCTTTTGACAGAGGCATGGACATGTCATCAGAGACCACAGGGTAACAACAGCTCAGCCTGTGATCTGTCCACATCTGATGCTCATTTTTTAAGATGACTGTTGAGGATCAATACTTTTTATCATTGCAGATTACAAAGCTTACTTTGCTTTGGCAGCTCCAGCTGAAGCTACTGGGGGAACTGCTCCTCCTCTCCATTAAACCACTATTTCTTGATACACATCTGCCACCAGGGCAGTCATTGACACTGAAATAGTTGAATGCTGTTCACAGAACAGGTGGAAAGCCAAGATTAGGACTAAGGATGAAGTGATCAGAAGATTTAATTAACCCACCCACTCAAGCAGACCACAAATAATTTTGAGCTGCTTCTGTTGTCTGTTGGCGCTCCTTGGAACAAGTTGGACTCAGAGACTTGTAACATATTTTTCCTTCTTCTGCTATAGCTTCTGCCACCAAAACTGTGCTGCTGTTCCTGCTAACACAGTACTACGTGTTAGCAGATGGGTGTAGTTGCAGCACTGATAGATGGGAACAAGAAAAAAAATTTTTTTTTTTCAGTTCTAGCTGCTTAGGGGGTTACACGACATGGGATAAATAAATTCTGTGAGGCCTGAGAGGAGGTGAACTTAGAATGGTACAAAATTACAGCAATTTGTTCAGTGAATCCACGAGGATTATTTCCAGTCACACCAGGACATGCTTGCATAAATTGTGATTGAGCATAAGCTGGCAGTGATTTTTATTATATTTTTGAAAGGGATAAAATGTCTTCACAGTAGGACCAGTGCAATAGGATTGTAGATGCAGACATGCTGTCTGTGATACAAAGTACTCAATAAAATGTGCATATGGATGACTCAAGGTACTGCTCATGCATATGAATGAAGAGAGAGAAGAGGCAGAGGATGACACAAAGAAGCATATTTTTGTCCCCAGTGAAGTCAATGGGAACTTTACTATTGTTTTCAAAGACAGAAGAAATCACCAGACCCTTTCAAAAAACACTTTGTCCTGTCTGTCTGGATTTCCACAGATTTGTTTTTCTCTCCCATGTTCCAGATCTTGGCTGAAATACAGAGACATGGTTAAGACTATTAATTCCATAGAGAAATGAGGAACAGAAAAAATGACTTGGGTATAGAGTACAGAGCATTTCCATCTGAGCACAATATGTAACAGTAACAAACCTGCTGTTCCTATCTGTTTCTGCTTATAATGCCATCTTACACTATTCCTAGTGCACAAAATAGGAGTGTATTAGGTAGTGTGTTGCATAAAATAATACACTGTTATCCTGGGTTGCAGTGTAGGATGTACACAAAGTATTTATTCTATCACCATCTTCATGAGCTGTTGGAACCAGGTGGAGCAGTGCTTTCCCAGGCCCCCTGCCTTTGGGCTCTTCTGCTAATGGCCCATCAATGCCTTGCCCATGACTCACAGGTAACTCCCTCCAGGAGTTATCTCTGTTTAATGGGCCATCAAGGACCCACTTCACAACTCATCATCCCATTGGGAGATGCTCTGCCCAGGGGGAGGAGCCAAGCATTCCCACCTGGATAGAATCTGGGATTTGGGACAGTACAAGCAGCCCTTACCCACTGGATTCCCAGAGGATCAGAGCTACCAGACCTTTCTACGGGATCACTGCTTCAGGAAGAGCACCTCATCTGGACTGCTTCCACCACCCTGCTCAGGTTGTATTCGGACTCTGTCAGTGGTCTATTGTATGATTGCATTTATTTTATTTTATTTCCTTTTTTCTTATTAAACTGTATTTCTGACTTGGAGCCTCTCACTCATTTTGCTTTCAAACCACGACAACTGTTTTGTTTTAAAATGTGTTAGTTGTCATAGGCATATCCATGGCCTCACAGGAATTTCCAGTGTCATCACTGAAGCCAGGTTTTGAAGCAGGGCTTTGCATTTAATCTGAAAGGCCTTATGCAAAATAAAGAGATAAGCAGAAAAATTGCAACTATTTGTATAAACATATATTTATTATATATTTTGAAATTGTGCTATTATATTTTTATTATATTATATTTTTGAAAGCGCCTAATATGCAGGAAAAGGATGTCCCTCTCTAGGTTAAAACATTCTTAACAGTAGGATTCCTTCCATGTCCCTGAAGATGCTGTTCTGTGAATTCCTAAATCTTGTTAATTTTTCATGATGATCAACCAAATCTTGCCTTTATGTAATTCTCCCTTATTTTCTCAATGAAGGTTTGATATCACACCAAAAATCTTGAAACCTAAGGTGTCTGTAATTGTACTAATTGGCTGCCTTCTCCACACTCAGTTGGACTATTGTTCTCCCTTTGCACTAATGGCCTTTTAAAAGGCACATAGGAGCCTGAAAAAGAGAATTCTAGGAATGTGCACTTGACTGAGTGGGTACATTTTAGCTGAGGCTGTTGGCCACTTTCATCAACAGGACAACACTTTGCACTTACCCCATGCTACTAGTGGAGCAAAGAATTGTTCACAAATTAAAAAAAAAAAAAAATAAGCTTGGAAGAAGGGATTTGTTATTTTAAAATCTCAAGTCTTCAATTCCTTTCTTTCCATTTTGATTCTTTTGATTTAATTATGTTTCCTTTAATTAAGCAACATGATAACTGTGAAAAAAAATTAATGTTCAGTGAGGCAAAAGGTAAATGCAACCTTTCAAATAAAGTTCAAGCTTCCTGCCAAGTCTTTGAGTGGTTTTGTCCTTTGCAGCTAATTTTGGTGCTCTTGTTCCTTCTCACTTCTTTCTTATTTATCTCTTTTGGCTTTCCGGCTTCCTTTTTATTTTCTTACATATTTCATAATGCCCTTTCTGCTCCAAATTCTGTTTTTCCTTAAGCTTTTGGTGTTCCCTTCTGACCTTATTGATCCAGTTTCTCACTTTTTCTCCTCTGTGCTGTGTATATTTGTTATGAAACTTGTGCAAGACTGCTCTGGAACTTAGGACAGCGAGAATATAGAATGGGCTGCAGAATGCAACACTGCAGAACATGAAATTTTAATGGCATTTAGTATTAAATTCAGCCTCACTAGAGGGTCCCAGACAAAGTAAATAATTATCTGAAAAGATCCCCAAACTCTGCTGTCACTTACTGTATTTTGAAAAGAGATTTAGGAGACTGTTTTTCGGCAAGGGCTGTAACAGCACAAAGAACATTCTGGCTAATTGATTACACAGATGACCAAGATGCAGTGTCTACATGATTTTTTTTTTGTCAGTATTTACATTGATTTCTTTGCTCAGTTTAATTTGCTAGCACAGGTGTAGCCAAGAATATTTTCAAAAGCTACTATTTGGCATTTATTTTTTGTTAAATTTAGTGAATCAGAGAGTTAAAAATCTATTTGATTGATAATAAAACCAAACCAAACTAGCATAACAGACAAAAAAATCAAAGTTTTGTTTCGTTTCAAGGGTCTTGTACATTGCAGTAAAAGAATACTTATATTTTCCTCTAGCCAAGAGTGTTTCAAAGGTGATAACCTCCCAATGAACACCAAAGAATGAAGCATATAGGCCTTCAATTTCTATTTTTCAGAAATCCAAATCTAAGCTAAAATTTGTCAAAGTTATTCATTTTGTTTGAAGACTCTGAGAGTTTGATTAGTATTGAAGTAATTGTGAGCTACATCAAAGTAAGTATCAATTAAAAAAATCAAAATATGTCACAATAACCAACTTTGAGGAGGTTGGAGCCTGATGTGGAGCATTTACAGAGCTTGACATCCCCAAGCCAGCCCCACAACAACGAACAATCCTGGCTGATAAGGCTCCTAAATCAGACATTATTCAGGCACTGCCATGATTTTACATTGTTTTTCAAGGAAAGAGATTTTATGTAATCACATTGTCCATCTGCCTCTCCAGTAATTTTTTGTCTGCCAGTCTGATCATAAGACTTTGATTAATTGGTATGTTTCAGCTCAGTTCTATAGAACAAAAATCTCCACACTTCTAAATTCCGAGATGTTCTTTGACAGAGAATGTAGAGATTGTGGAGAAAGCTCATAAAAGGACCATATTCAGACAAAAAACTGGATTTTCAATTAAAAAGAGTTTCAAGTAAACATTTTAATTATTTTGTTGTTTGCTTTTTCGTATTTGGCTAGCAGCTTATGGCTAATTATTATTCCCAAGGAAACCATCCCATATGATAATGGACAGCAATACTCCAGAATGCACAGTTCTGAGCGAGTGCTGAAAATGAGCTGAGAATATACTGGAAAAATGCAGCTAGAACAGAGCCAGAGATATCCAATTGCTTTTGGATGGGCTGAAACAGGTGATGGAGAAGGGAAGAGAAAGGGTGAGGATCTTTAGCCAGGTAATGGACCCAAAAAGGAATAAAAAACACAAGCACCCAGTAACTCAGAGCTGTCACAGTCATCAAACATATTTGTTATAAAGATTTAGAGAACATTCATCCAGCAAGTTTGAAATTGGTTGCAAACACCCATATGCAACCTAGGTCCTCTAACAGCAAGACATTGCAATGACCAGATGAGCTGAACAGAAAAATTACAGAGAGAAACATGACATCCTGCCTTATTGCTCAAGGGATTCACCATAGGAAATCAGCTTTTTGTCTTTCCTAGTGTAAAGATAGCTTTTTACTTTAACCAAAGAAATACTTGCATCTGTGGAGGTGTTCAAAGCCAGGTTGGATAGGGTTTTGTGCAACCTGGTCTAGTGGAAAGCTCCCTGTGCAGAGTGGGGGGCTTGGAACTAGATGTCAATATCCCTTACCACTCTAATCATTCTCTGATTTTATTAATGATATCTCCAAAGCATTCCAAAGTAGATGTAATCTCCATTGTTGTGTCATTCTTTTTCTCCTGGTAACATGTCAATAAGAAAACTACAATGAAAATAAGTCTGACACTCTATTATACCTGCAAAGACCTCAGCTTTGTGCTGACTTAGTGTCATTAACTCAGAGGTCCTAATTGGTTAAACCCACCAAGGGAAGAAATCTAACTTCTACAACTTTTTGTATCCATAGGGCATTGGAAATGAGAGGAGTTCCGAGCTCTTCATTCTTTCAAGTCCAGGCAGTTTTGGGTGTGTTCAAAGGAAAAAATTATATGATGCACAACATCTTTATGGCAAAAATAAAATTCAGGCTTTTGTGCAGACATGGACCATGTTTAAAGATTTTTAAAGATTTTTTGAGCATGGCTAAATTAGAAAATGGAAGGCAACATAGAGTTCCTTTATACAGAAGAAATCCCTTTGATTGAGCCACAGAATAGAATGGAGGGGAATGGAATGTCTTACAGTTGTCATTTGAGGTGAAGATGGAAATAAAAGTGGAAGACACTCAACCACTTCCATTAGATAATCTCAACAGTTATTCTCATGTGAAAGAAAAGAAAAGAACAACAAAACCTCTTCATGTAGTATTTAAAAAAAAACTTTTCATTTTTCTCCACAATAGAAGGAAGCAAAATCACAGAAGGAAATCTGATGAACACTCATTCAGTAAAGAAAATTATTCTCCCTAGAAAATCAGTATATAATACAGATTGCTGTTGAAAGAGTGGATTTTGAAGTTCTTAGAAGATCCTGTAGCAAGAGATGGGATTTTGGTACATACCTACCTTCAACACTTACAAGGACTTTAGAAAAACTCCTCCCTGTGTCAAGATTTTTCTATGCTGAGAGTGTACATACATGTTATTTCTTTTTTAACATATTTTTGTTTCTTTAAGCAACAAAACACATCTCTCTGAAGATGGTAGGATTCAACCTTCTGCTCCTTTTTATTTCTCCCCACTAAACGCTGACCTTCTTAACACTTAACCTAATCCTTACTGTTACCAAATATTAAATTAGTATGCGCAGTATAAAAATATTTAGATAGTGAATGGAAATTCCTCTCCCTTCTTTTGCATCTTAAAAAACTCTTATGTATCATCAAATCACAAAATGATTAAGGTTGGGAAATATCTATAAGGACTTGGACTGAATACCAACTTGTTCATTAAACAATTTTAGGAAGTGCCCCAGCCACTTGGGAAGTGCCACACAACCAAGTGTATTTTTGAGCACCTCCTCTTGGAAGGAAATGGAAAAATATAAATTTCTTTTTAATCCTTGCTGGTTAGTACAACACCTGCAGAAAAGTAATGATGCACATCAGATATGCAAATAGCAGAAGAGAAGCTAAATGGAGTTTTTGGTGTGAATCTGCACAGGACTGAACTTGCCCCTTTCAAATCAGAGAAGCTCTGATGTGGACTTCAAGGTTCTTGTCGTCTTGTGAACTGCTGCTCATCTTCAGCAATGCCTCATCATTAACAGTTTTCCCTCTTTTTTAAGCATTATGCCATCATTATTTCTGAGCTGCTGCATTCCTCAAGGTGCTCAGCTTGAATACAAGTTTAATGAGGTTGAGAGACATCAACTTAGACAGTTGTGTATGAGGAAAATGAAAAGGAAGGAAAAAAAAAAAGAAAATAAAAGAAAACAAGGGGTAGAACAACACAGTTTTGCTAACGTGTTTAAGGAATAAATTGAGTTTAAAGAAATTCCAATCCCTCTCTCTTTGCCTTTAAGATTAAGGCACCCAAGACTGAACCTGGATGTTTCCTACTGACCTTGATGAGTTTTGTTTTGCTTTATGAAGGAGTTGATAAGGTAGTCCATCATTTGATGGAATCTGATGAACTCTGATGTTCCTCCCCAGAACAAATGATTTGTAAGGAACGGGTTGACCTCGTAGGTTAAACAGCTAAGTGGTTAACATTACTTCTACAAATGTCAGGAAATGGAAAAGTGGCATTTTACATTATTTTAAATATTCTATATTTATTTCTGGCAGTGGGAAATAATTTAGACTGATGCATCTGCTGGTTTCCTAGATGTAGAAATAATTCTTTAAGCTCTTTTAAGCAGGATTATTCCTGCAAAATTTTATATAATCTGGTGTGCTTTGAGCATTAATGGTTAACTAATAGTGATAAAAAATATTTATTCATTACATGGAAAACTACCAGCAGGGAGTTTATTTATTTATTTATTTATTTATTTCAGAAAGAGAAATGATAAAACAATGCAATAAAATGGGGGAAAAATTGCCACGCCAGTGAAATTAACTGAGTTCAAATTACTACAACAACTTTCCCCAGGTTCACTTTATTTGACTTTATTGCTTTTAGCTCTTCAGTACCACTCCTGTTGAGAGAATCTTAAACTTTCTGTTGTTTGCTTTAGTCTGAATTGATGAGGAAAGGAGACTTTCCTCTGTCTTCTTTTCAAGGATGGCCCCACCTCACTGCTTCACCCCAGTAAACATTCACAGTGGTGCGTCTCACCTCGTACTGTCCTTTCATTTCTTCAAAGATCCATTTCAGTTTGTCAGGGGTGGTATTCTTACAAATTTTTCTAAATTCAACATTTTTATTTGTTTGAGGATAATAAAGTTGGGTAACAAGAAGGGAAAAAAGAGTAATGCAAAATCATCATTAAAATTAAGCTTGATTTTTAACGCCTTCTTTGCTGTGAGGACATAAATACGTTTTATTTAAATTGAGATGTCAAAATGAGGTGCTTAAATAAGAATTACATTCATCCTTGGGAAAATTTGGTGCTGGTAAGGGCTGTATAGTAACAGGAGGGTTCTCCAGCATTGGAATAGTTTTGATATTGTTGTTCACAAAGGAATGTATCTCAGTGGCCAGGAAACAAGTACTTCTCTTCTGTCCAGTTAAGATACTCCTTAAAATGCTTGCAGCCTGCTGGTAGGGAATTCAAATTTATGGTTGTTTGGAGTGTGTAAATAGTCAGCTGATTCATTGTTCTGTAGACAACTCCCAGTCTAAGTTCCCACCTGAGAGATGTCACATCTTGTGGTGACAGAAACAGGCTGAAGTGTCCCCTCTTCTCTGCTAATGATACAAAGAACTTACAGTGTGCACACCTCCAATTTAAGCACATTAACAGAATTTCAAAATGCAAAAAAGGATTCATGCTGTACCTTCTGTTAAAATTTGGAGTGTGTTTATTTCACTGTTATTTCCTGATACAGTTCTTACTCATCCCCCTTGTAGAAATATGTCATAGTCATTTATTTTAGTTATACAGACACAGAATTTATTCTATCCTTTTTTTTCCATTATAACGCTTCTGCTGAAGAAAAAAAAAAAAGTTATATAAATCTGTCTGGTTTATGTGACAAAGTTAAATCTGTTTCATTTATGTGTGAAGATTTTAGTTGCAGGGGACTGCTTCTGTGAGATGCTGGAAGTTCTCCTGTGCCCAGCACAGTCAATACCAGCTGGCTCCAAGATGGACCCATTGCTGGGGCCAAGGCTGAGCCCATTAGGAATGGTGGGAGTGCCTCTGGGGTAACAGGTACAAGAGGGGAAAAAACCCTGCTGTGCAACAGCAGCTGGATGGGAATGAGAATTTATGAGAGAAACAGCTCTGCAGACACCCAGGTGAGTGCACAAGGAGGGGCAGGAGCTGCTCCAGGTGCCAGAGCTGAGGTTCCCCTGGTGCAGCCCATGGTGAGGCAGCTGTGCCCCTGCAGCCCATGGGGCTCCCTGGGGGAGCAGATCCCCCTGCAGGATCCCACACCAGAGCAGGGGGATGCCCAAGGGAGGCTGTGACCCTGTGGGAAACCCGCACTAGAACAGGGTCATGGCATGGACCTGTGGCCTGTGGAGCAAGGAGCCCTCACTGTAGCAGGTTTGATGCCTGGACTTGTGACCCCACAGGGGAGTTACTCTGGAGCAGCCTGCTCCTGGAGGACTGCACCCCATGGAAAGGACTCCACTTGGAGAAGTTCATGCAGGATTTTCTCCAATGGGAGGAACCTCACACTGGAGCAGGGGAGGAGTGTGAGGAGGAATGAGCAGCAGAGGTAACTGGTCACGACTCCCATTGACCACTGCCTGAGGTTGAGGATTCAGGAGTGAAAATGAATCAGGGAAGCAGGAGGCAGGGAGAGGGAATCACGGAAAGATGTTTTTAAGATTTGATTTGATATCTCCTCACTCTTCTCTCAATTTTTGGTAATGAATTAAAATAATTTCCCCAAGTGAACTCCATTTTGACCCTGATGGCAATTGCTGACAGAAATTTGGACATCATGAGGAATTTCTTCACTGAAAAGATTGTGAAGCATTGGAACAGGCTGCCCAGTGGAGTCACTATCCTTTATGGTCTTCAAGAAACAACTGGATGTGGCACTCAGGGCTGTGGTTTAATTGACAAGGTGGTGATCAGTCAGAGGTTGGACTCAATGACCTGGGCAATCTTTTCCAACCTAAATGATTCTGTGATTCTTTGGTGTCTCCCTGCCTTTATGTTGACCAAGGAGCCTTTTGTTTTGTTTTCTCTTCCCTGTTCAGATGAGAAGGGGAATGACAGAGAAGATTTTGTGGGCACCTGGTGTCCAACCAGGGTCAATCTACCACAATGAAATTTTGAAAAATATTAATGTGGAAGCTATAAGCACAATAAGATCCATCCACAACATGAACACGGTGGAAAGAAGAAGAGTAAAGTCACAGTGATCACTTTAGCATCATTTGAATTGACTTTTCTGCACCTCATGGGGTACAGTGTATATGCATCAAATTGTCTTCAAATATACCCATTATACTCTACAGTGAGTTGTTCTTGCTTAAGGCATAAAGCCCTTTGCACTCTAAGTTTATTGCCTGAATGCAATTTTATGTCTCAAGATTTGCTTGGTTTTGGGCTTTCATAATTTCTGAAGTGTAATTTTCAACTAGAAGAACCATTTTCCTTCAGCAAACCAACTTCTTGCAATACTTGAAGAGAAGTAATGGTTGAGTTTCCGTGTTCTTGGGTGTCCAGTGGAACTTAATAAAACTCTTTGAGGTTTGCAGTCAAAATTAAAAAGTTCTTCATTGGATACAAGAGATGCAAAATTTGCCATATTTGCTGTAAATCTGTGTGTGTCTTATTGTTCTTAATAATGACTTAATAATGACTAAATGTTTCTGCAGTTCCATGGGCTGGGAAAAAACTTTTTCTTCAATTTGTCTAACGAAACAAATTGAGAAAAGATCTTATAAAGAGGATATCCAGACTGCATGTGAAAGAACATGAGAAATGCATGGAATGATGAAATATTAAGTACTCATCTGCTTACATTCCAACTAGTAACTTTTATGGACACTTGACTTACGAATACTTTCTTTTTTCACCTAATTTCCCCATTGGCTCTTCCATCTCTAATTTCTGTGAAAAGGGGGACAGGTGGGAAGAAGGAGCAGAATATTTT
This sequence comes from Zosterops lateralis, assembly GCF_965231275.1. Taxonomy (NCBI): domain Eukaryota; kingdom Metazoa; phylum Chordata; class Aves; order Passeriformes; family Zosteropidae; genus Zosterops; species Zosterops lateralis. Next base: position 137,840,149 of record NC_139762.1, on the reverse strand, counting down.
TGATTTTTAATGAGAGAATAAAACTAAAATTAGTTCAAATTTTTTTCATGTGAATATTTGACTTCACTTTGGCATTGCTTTCAACAATCTAAATCTGAATCTCCACTCCAGCCATTCAATGTCTGCTCATCTTTAATGTACTACTGAAGAGTCACAGTCCTGACTGTAGAATTAGCATATAATAAAAATATATATTTAAGACGTTAGCTATATTTGCAACATTTGGAAGAAGTTTTCAGCTGCTTAATTTGAGAAGTTTTATATTATATATTTGGTGTAAGAACTTGACTCTAAGGTTGAGAATTTAACTTGCATAAATGTTGCACAGGATGGCAAAAAAATATGCAAAAAGCAGACACCAAGCTTTTCCTACATGTCACCTACCACACCTGCAGAAAGTGACCTTATATAGTTTCCATTTTGCCTGTATAAAAAATGCAAATCAGACTCGGCAAAAATTATAGAAGAACAGAAGACAAAGATTATCTAGCATAGAGGAAGGGAAGTTCACTGATTCCTCATTATAAATTACATTGTACAAGAAAAAAAAGGAAAGAATGCTCTATACCCTTTTTCTGAATCCAAAGATAAGTCATTGTTCTTCAAAAGGTGATGCCCTATGGAAACATGAAGTAGAATATTTTTTTTTTTTTTTTTTTTTTTTTTTTTTTTTTTTTTTTTTTTGCGCTATTACAGTGTTTTTCAGTTTCTGATTTATCCCAATTGTAAAGTGCCACTCATTGATATGACTCCAAATTTCAATCCCATGCAGGCCTCTCACTAATAATGTAAAAGCTGATAAATTAGTGAAGTAATGACAGTAAATATTTTTACATGATTATGGAAAGGACACTGGGAAAGATGCTAAGGATTTGTTATTCTTGTTGTGATAGGCATATTTTAACTACAGAGATAGAAAGAAATTTTCCATAATTTGGAGTAGTAAGATTATGGGTTGCAGAACCAAACAGAGATCAAGACATATCCTCTCAGACTTCCAAAATGTATGACATATGTCTGAAGTAATGTGACAACCAGGTAAAATACCTCTTTATCTCAGCATGAAAAATAGCAGGAAAAGGGGTGATTTTTCTATATCAGACCTGTACTGTTTTAACACCTGTAAATATTTTATAAGTCAATAGGTTTTCCATTCCTCACTGCAATTTTTTCGAGCTCTGGCTTGAATGAAGCCATTCTGTAAATTGCATGATATAGCAGCTGCCACTTAGGATGCTCTGGAGCAGGAGCAGAGAGTCTGTGCTGTGGATGATGACTCAAGCAAAATCAATGTTGTTTGTCCTAAAGGGTATTGGTTTCCCTTACGCATTCATAAGATCAGATGTGATCTTCATAATTTTATAACACAGAGCTGTGTCCTAGTGTGCCTCTCAATCCACTGGAGACATCAAGGGTGGAATAAAATGCTAACTTCTGTTATCTGTGGTGTAGATGTCTAAATCTGAATTAGGTATCCAGATTCTCTTCCTGAAAGGCTGTGGGGAAGACTTAACATTTAGGCAAGATCCATCTCATCCAGGAGTGGACCTCTTCAGCAGATTGGGTGAAGCATCCTCCAGTGCCTTATTTCACTTCATTGATCAAGGAAACAAGGACACCTTGTTCAGATGTTCTGAGGCAAAAGCCTTCACAGCATCCACCTCCAAGACAACTAGATGCAGAACCTACCTACTAGATAGGCAAAATAAATTCTACCCTTATTGCACATCAGCTGCCATGGGAAACAGAATTTTATTTGAAAAGACAGGAAAATTTTGACCTAATACCAGGAATTTAAACACTCAGCAAGGTTTTTCCATAGAATAATTATTCCATTATTTTTGATATGTTCTGCATTCAAAAGTCTGAAAACATGGGCCATACATCATTATGTAGATCAATATTAGTCTGAAAGGCTAAAATAAATGGGGGGGGGGGGGTTCAGCAGCTTGTAAATGGATGCAGAAAACAAATAAACTTGGCTGAAAAAAAAAGTAAAATATTGTTTCAGACTTACTATACACACAGTATAATTGCAAAATTCATGCTGCTATTTTTTTACTGCTCTTCACTTCAAGATAATGGTCAAAGGGCCACGTTGGAACCTGTCGTTGAATAATTTAAAAATCTATAATTAAAAAAATAAAGAAAATATGCATTTCATTTTATGTTATGTATGCTTAGATGGATTTTAGATGAGTATATTTTAAATCATTATCATAAAAACCTGTTTCACTCTTCCACTTTGTCCTTCCCTTTTTAAGTTCCTTCAAGTGAAAGTAGGCATTGCATTTTCAAGCTCAGCAATATTCAAAGAATATGAATCACAGAATTTTAGAACCAGTCTGCTTGGAAAGGACCACAGTGAGTCATCTGGTCCAATTTCCCTTCTAAGATGGGTCATCTCAGACCACAAGGAACAGGATTGCACCCACAGGAGGTTCTGGAATATCTCCAATGAGGAGAGTCCACACCCTCTCTGGGCAACCTGTTCAGTGCTTGGTCACTGTTAAAAATGGGCAGAGATAATACTTTTCTCCTTAAAATGCCTTTATTAATCAGCTCTTACAAGGGTGGCTCGAGGGACTGGCAGCCCTTCCGGGTTCACCCTGAAGAGGAGGGTCTTGGTCAGCTTTGCAGTCGGTCCTGCAAAGATGGGAACTCTCTCCTCGCCGGGGGTCTAAAGAGTTCTGGTTTTCATTGGGTTGGTCTGGGGTCCTGCTTTTTCTTGGGTACTTTTTAGGTTACAGTGAGTTACAAAGAATTGTTCATTAATACTTTAGGGTATACATGGTTTAGTACTGTCTTTTGTGGGTTTAAATTTTACATTGATTTGTTTTGTAGGGTTTTTTTGGTTTTAAAAAGAGTCCTAGGTTACATTGGGGTTTTAAATTTGCATGTTGGTGGCACAGGGTCGCCTGGGGGGGGGGGGGGGGTCATTTCGCAATCGGGGCTGCGCGGCCTCATGGCGGTGAGAGGTCCTGCGGCGGGAGCCGGGAGCCGTTTTGTGGCGGGGGAGCGGGGATGGGACGGCCGTGCCGTAGCGCGGGAGCGGGCTCCGGGAGCGGGCCGGGCTGGGAAGCCTGGGGCTGCTGTTCTGCGGCAGGGGTCGGGGCCGGGAGCACAGGGGTCTTCTGCGCCACCGCAGCAGTGGTGGGAGTCGGGCCAGACCCACACCGGCAGCCGCTCCACGGTGGGAGCGGCAGACTCAGGCCAGCACCCCGGGGGGGGGAGGGGCGGCAGCACCAAGGAGCCATGCGGGAGCCACGCGGCCCACTCCAGCATCGGTGAGGGGGGGCTCGCCGTGGAGGAGCGGTGGGCTCTCTCTCTCGTGTCCCCGGCGGTGGGCGGCCTGCTCCAGCATCTGTGGGGGGGGGGTCTGCTGCAGGCGTGGGGGCTCTTCTCTCCTCTGGCTGCTTGGGAGGGGTGCGGTTTTCAAGAGCTCTCCCCCTTTTTCTTACTAAGGTGGCTTCTCATTGTTACATTACAGGAATTTACAATCATAAACATTTAAAATATTAATACACTTATTATACAATAATCAAGGGGTTTAACACTTTAAATTTTCAACATATACTTAGGAGCTTTCTAATTTTCATTTGTTTCAGTCACTGCACAATGGAGAAGTTCTTCCTCATATTCAGGTGGAACCTTCTGTGAGCCAGTTCCTGTCTGTTGCCTCTCATCTTATTGGCTGACACAACTGAGCAGAGCCTGGTCCATCATCAAGGAGTTGGATTTGATGATCCTTGATAAAAATGAAATTTAGAATGTTTATCTTGTGATGTAACAGTGAAAAGCCACCTCCGTGGCACCCCTCAGACCACCTTAAAGGCAGACCTCTGGGGCAGGAGCCCGTTCCCTTCAGAGACGCTCGGCGCCGCGCCCCCCCGCAACGGCGGAGCGGGAGGGACCAGCGGAGCCGCCGGCTCTGCTGCCGATGGAGCAGGAGAGGAAAGAGCCGGCCGCCCCCCCCAGGTTCGGCGCGGAGAAACCCTGGCCCCCCGCAGCCGCGGAGAAGCCCCTCCCCAGCCCCGTCCGCGGCCCGAGAACCAGCGCGGGGGAAAACCCAGAGCCTGCGGAGCCTCCCGCCCCGACCCCCACAGCCAGCTGCCGACCCAGAGGCTGCCGACACCCCCGTCAAAACCAGAGAGGGGAAGAACAGCCCCAGCCCCCAGCCGTTCCCCCGTGCCGGAGCCGAGAAGAAGAGCCCCGGCCGCCCGCAGCCGCCATGCCGCCCGCCCCGGGCCAGACCACCGCCCCATTCCAAGAGAAAGAAATCCATGCCCGCCACGTTCCACCACCGTCTCACAAGAACCGGCCCGAACCCCCGCAAGCGTTGCTGCCATTGTGAAGCAGCGTAAGACCTCGAGACGCCATGGCTGCGGCAAAACTGCCACGCAGCCGCAAGAGCCTCCAACCGCCCGCCCCGGCTGATCCCGCATGCAAATAAAGGACTCCAGGTGCATCTCGGGATAAGGTTTAACACCAAAAAACCCCTCATAAAATAAAAACCAAGCAAAATTGAAACACACAGAAACCAATTCTAAGCCGTGTAGACCCTGAAGGATCAAAAGAGCTAATTTCTCCGGTTTTGCTTACTAGCTGTAAGTTAAAAAGACCAAACCAGAGGTGAGACCCCCGAAGAAAACAAAGAACTCTCAGAACCCTGGGAATGCTCCCAGCGAGGGCAGGTTCTCCAGCTCTGCTCAACTCCCTGCAGCAGAGCTGAAAAAGACCCTCCTCCTTCACGGCACATGGGCAGCCAAAAACCCCTCGAGCCAATATTGAAAGAGCTGATTAATAAAGGCGTTTTAAGGAGATTAATATTTTCTCCGCCCATTTTTATTCATAACAATCCTTGTGGGCCTCTTCCAGCTCAGGAGATTCTGTGTCTGTAGCTGGTAATTTCTGGGCATAATCATGTTGAGAATCACCTTAGAAGAAATCTCAATGAATTTATATATTTTTCTTTTGTCTGAAAATTTTGTCTGTTGTAGCAATAGCTTCTGTCAAGATGGTAACCTCTGAAGATTTACTTTTTTTTCATCTACCACTTTGTCCAATATATTTCTTTCCTGTTCTACTAATTTTTCTGCTTATACATTTTTAGTTTTATTTCCCCAGTTCCTTATTTCTGTTTCTTACTTTTTAAAGCTCGGCAATACCAGTATTTCAAGATCCCTGTGATTTTATGTTAGATAAATATTTACCTTGCCTTGTTACTTTCTCACCCACCAGGGCAATGTTTTTCAGGAGTTTGACTCTGCTCATTCTCTTTGATCTTTGTTTGATTTTACAGTGTGACTATTTGTAGTGGGTGATATCTTTATTGTAACTTTCAGGAGTTCCTTTCAATTTCTGTGAGCAGACTTGCCTGAAAGATTTATCATTAGTGTCCAGAAGAGCTGCCTCCAAGAGTCACCCACTAAGACATGGTTTCTATTTGCTTTCCCTTCCTCTAAGCAGTGTTGTAAACTTCTCAAACAACCTGCACACTAGAAATCATGGAAAAATAGACATTCTCCTGCTTCAATCTATATTTTCATCTGCTTAGCAGGACTGCAGAAACAAAAAGTTCTTTTGTTTAGATCCCCCTAGGAACCACTATGGCAAAGTGGGGACAGTGAAAGAAAATGGCTTTAGTTGCTAGTTGGGTTTTTTGGGGGGTTTTGTTTGTTTGTTTGTAGTTTTGGGGATTTTTTTTTTAACCCAAGTAAAAAGTTTTATAATGGATTTTCTTCATGAGAGAAGAAACTGACTTTTCTTTATGGCTGTAGAATCCTAGTAAATATCTTTCTGAAATGTTCCTTTGTCAATTATTCAGGTGATTTGCCACACAGTACAAAGTGAACAATCCAAAAGTCTTTCAGAACACACACACACACACAGAAATTGTTCATAACAAGATCATATCAAGATCTTATGTGTTTGCTTCTCACAATTTGCTTTTTGACACCATGTTCCTTCTAAAGCCTTTCTTCTCACCCAGATTCTCAGCAGCCTTTCTAGTCTTTCCTAGCTTTTCTCAGCTGGGGTTTTGCTCATTCAGTTTGGAATCAAGACACCCACATTTAAGTCTGTGAGAGCTGGGAGGTCTCAGTTTCCATGGTGATCAGTGGAGTTCGGGAAGGAAATCAAATAAAATATAGGTAATCTAGACCCAGTGTGTTTCTCTAAATATCTTTGCAAAACTTCATTAAATTATTTGCAAATTATTTGCCTAAACTCTTGTACTACTTGAGATGTCACCGTGTACTGGCATAGATATTGAGAGTTGGAAAAAATCTGCTTGAATAATAATTTAAAAAGAGGCAACAGGTACAGGAAAGAGAGAGAGACTGTATGAGATTATGCCCCTTAGATGTTGGGAACCCTTCACGTGGTCAGTTCTGGATGGATTTCTGTGTCAGATGATGCAGAATTAGCAGGAACCTGTCTGTGCTGCAGGAAGGTGAAATTCACATCCGAAAGTATTTGGGAGACCATTTTCCAGTCTTCTACTGGTCTTTCTGTACCTATTATTCTGTTCTCTTCATTGGGCCAGTATTTTGCTTTATTTTCACATTATCCATTTTCACATTATCTGCCCTCCTTCAAATAGTCAGACTTCCTCTTCTGTTAGGATTTAATCTACATCTTGGGCTTCACTCTCCTTCCCATGACCATGAATAATCGAGTTGTGGCTTGAGCTGCCACAGTCTGCAGTGCAGCTGCTGGATTTACATCCCTGCTGGAGCACCACAGAACTACTCAGCCTGGAGAGGATGGGAATGAGAACAACAAAAGCTAAACTGCCTCCAAAATTAAGGGGCTTTAGCGTTTCTTGGGTGACCACACCCAACACTCCTTCCAATAGAAGGGGGAAAGAGATAATTCTTACAGGGAACAGCCCATGTGTTTTGTTCCTGATCATCTCTGAAGTAAGGAGTCAGCAAATAAGCCTGGGAAAAAGTGGTGCTCTTGACCTCATATCTAATAGATGTGAAGACTTAGTTAACAAATACAAGTACAAACTTAACCTGAGGAAGCTGGTATCTGGGAAGTGTGGTCCTTGATGGCTTGCATTTTGAAGCCAAAATATCTATCAGTGAAGCAACTGTCAGCACAATTTCTTTTGCTTGATCTACAGTTTTTAGATCTGTATGTGTCTCCTGTGTTTATCTCCAGGATTCATGCTTTTAAAGATTTTATTTCTCATTTTTACAATGGCATTTCAGAATGTCATTAAAAAGAATGATTTTTTTTTCTTCAAAGCAAATTACAAAGAGTTGGGAATAAACATGCAGAGAGGAAAATAAGGCCATGAAATGGGAGAAGAAAACAAGGTTTATTTAACATGCAAGAGGCAAAAACAGCTTTCAATTTGAAGCATTTTTCCTACACAGAGTTGCAAAGTACCAACATCAGTGTTAAAGAATGATCACTAATCTGCAATACATTGTTTTCCCCCCGCCGAAATCTAGTTACAGTATTTTTATTTATTCTCTTGGGTTCTTCAAATTAGGGTAAGTCATCCATAAAGTCTCATGTATAATTCATGCTAAGATTTAGTGCACTGTGTATTTGCCCTGCTTCAGTAAAATCACATTATTATAATTTGACTTTTGATATAGAGCGCTTATTTATTTAAAATTTTAATTAGAGTCATAATTATGTCTAGTGTTCACAATAGTCAATTTTAGTAGTAGACCTGGACAAAAACAATTAGATCACGATGCCTTTTTATAGATTAATTTTTTCTTCCCCCATACCCTGAATTAAAGTGAAAGAACATATGAAGAAAAAGCATATATATTCTGTTTTAAAGACACAGTAGCATGAATGAAATTAAAAATAAGGAAAGAGTCACTAGATGTTAATGGGAATTTCTGAAAATGCAGTGTACAATCACGATCTTACTTGCATTCTAGGTAAATAAGTAAATAGTAACTCTATTGAAAATACAGCAAATTTACTGGTATGAATGAATGATAAGTCTGAGATGAAACAAATTCACTGAATCTACAAAAGCTGTAGGGAAGGATCTTCTGTGCTGCCAGAACATAAAATTAGTAAGATTATTATTTTGCCTTCTTCAAATATTAATTATGAACTAGTTCATATCTTAACAGAAGTTAAGAGATATGTGTAATTATCTTTCTCATAACAATAGCAGAACATCATAACAGGCATTTATTATTTCAGCTTCTTATTACATGAAAGTGATGTTCAGACTAATCAAATACATACCAGGAAGTTTCTAGTTTTTGTCATCCAAGCATCAAAACAAGAAGTGTTCCCTTATCAGGTTTCAGAGCCCAGAACAGCTTTCTGACAGTAGCCAGTTGAGTTATTCAGAGCATCCTCCTCCTCGTGAGACTATTCAAATCAAACATTTCACAGAGCATCTTAATCAACACATTCAAGCCTTTCCTAAGGGATTTCATCCTGCATTCAAACTAATGATTACTTACTTAACTTTAATCAGCTGTTGACTAAAATATAATGCTTGAAAATAAACCCAGGAAGCTCTGCATGATCAGCAGCTTGACCAGTGGGTTATTAACTGATATCTGTGGGTAAGCCTTAGTGCTGAGTACAAGAAGGTGTGGGAGAATGTCAAAGCAGAGAGTTTCTCTTGTAGATTATAACTTCAGATCTGAGTTTTCCACATCACCCTGGGAGTCAGTGAGAGGCAGATTTCACATGTTCAGGACCACGGGTTTTCAGAACGCATCTACTGGATAAGAGGGGAAGTTGCTCCTGTCTGGCAGCGTCTCAGAACAAACAGGTGATGCTCCATTTATCACACAGACAAAATCCATGGTGTTGCCAACATGCTCCAGTTTGATCCTTATTCCTAAATGGAACAGGCATAGGGGTGTGTTTGGGGCACAGTGCTGCTGGTTAATGGCATTGCAGACCATGTTCTGAGCAAAGCCATTTGAAGAGCTGTACCCTAACTTCTGGCAGCAGGTTGTAGCACCCAGCTAGAGACTGAAAACAGGACAGGAAAAAGACGATGATGTTTATGTCCAGCCATCTGGCATTTTGGGGGCTCTTGAGCTGGAGCACTTGTGCATTGCTTTGTGCTTAGTAGCCTTTCATGGACTTTTTGTTCATGAGAGTGTTTAATCATTCTTTAATTCAATTTCATTTTTGGCCTTTGCGGCGTCTTACAATGAGTTCCTCAGTTTAATTATTTTCTCTTTGTAACAGATTTCCTGTCATGTTCCCAGTTCAGCTCAGTGCTCTCATGGTGACATTATGCTACCTGCACTTAGTTCATAACATTCATGGTTTCCATTTTCCTTTTCCAAACTGAAGTCTACACAACTCCTTGAATGGTAACTCTTCTGTATAGTTGAGAGTATTTTTAGATTTTTTCCTCCTTGTAACATTGCTTTTGACATTATCTCTTTTGAGATATGGGTGCATACAATAGGAATTCACTGGATAGTAATAATTAAAAGAAAAAAAAAATCTTGTATTTCTTTCTAAAATGTCCTGCACCATATTTGTCATCGTTAATCAACATCGTCATTTGTTAATCAGCAATGGCAAAACTGAAAAACCTAAAGTCACCAGGAAATCTAAGCTGTTTCTCCATTGCTTGCAATTTTTAATTTAACCATTCATTCTCAGCTGAACAATATGCAATTTTTGCTTTTCTGGGTCTTCCTCATGAGCTGGAAATGCAGAGATTTGTATTATTAAAAAAAATGCCCATGTCTTCTTCTATATAAATGCAAATCTACGCTTTAAGGATCATTTAAGTCTGAAAAGGCTATACTGAGTAGAGATTTTTTTATGAACAGTAAAGGATGTCCAAACTTACTTGAAATAGAATTTTACTCCCCTTAAAAGTCAATGAAGTCAAAGAAGTAGCTCAGAAAATTGACTGAATAAAAGACTAACACATTTTCAAGCTTTGCTGAGAACATTTCCCCACAAAGACAAAGGCAGTGTGAGTACTAAGCTAAGGAGAATTACAGTGCCTAGGCATTTGTCGGCACAGATCACTCTCCAGGAACCGAAGGCATTAACAAGGCAGACTGTGTCAGTTCTGAGCTAATCAGAGGTTGACAATGAGAGGATTATAGAGCTGAGGAAAGCTCTTGTTCTCTGCCTTCTTCCTCAGCATTCTACAACTCCTTAAAGACATTTGCTAGACCAAGGCAGTTCAGGACACAGCAGTGTCCCATTTCAGATGGAAATGTCAAAAGAACTTTGACATGTATTGTCTGCATCTGGTTTTAAAGCTCTGAGAAAGGATTTTGTTAACATTTTTCTGCAGTGGTTGCACTGGTTTGTTGAAATGTTATTTCAATTTCAAACACGCATACTCTTCCCTGCTAATCAACTAATACCTTCAGATTCTGGGAGAAGAGATAGAAGCTGATATTCATCTAAATGGAGAAATAATTTTATATTTAAGATACTTGGTATTTATTAATTTGCTTGCTGTGAGTTTATATATATTTTTTTTCTTTTCTGATATGTATTTTGATTTTTTTACAAGACTATATTAGGATTATTCCTATTTACCCGTGTACAAAATGGTTACACCTATTCATGGAGCGCCAGATTAGACTATCCTTAAATAAAATTAATTATAATCTGCAAATGTTTTTTTCAACTATCTATGACACACTGAATTATAAACCATGACGAAATGTGGAAGTAAGGTACATGTCATACTCTAGCATGTTTCACCTCTCAGCATAGACAATCACTAAATTTCTCCTGAGAGGCATGAAAAGGACACTTTAAACTCAGTCTGCCAAAGTTTGTTGTATTATAATTCCTTTTATTTCCTGCCTTTTTTTTTTTTTTTTTTTTTTTTGGTACAATTTCTCTTCAGTTAAAAGTTATTTAATTTAAAACTTCATTTATTTTAGCTATTTTTGATTATTTTCACTTACCCATGGCAGAAAACTGCTATGATTAAACTATTGCTGTAACTATTGATGTCCTTAACCTGACCAGAAAAAAAATAAATGCAGTTACTGAGATATTTTCTGTAGCTTAGTCTTGAAAACTGGACTGCTACTATACAGTTGAGGATAACAGAGGAGGTTCTAGAGATTAAAAGATGTTTCACTTATCTAATATGACTTATGAGGAGAATGTGGGTGATATATTGTAATTCTAGACAGTATTTTGTGGCTCACTGGAAGACACCACCTTATGATGAATTAGCAAATCTGCAAAGCAAACCCTTTTGTTCTACAAAAAATGTTGGCTGCCCTTAAATAGATATCTATAGAGATGGATAGAGAATACCTTCAGTGAGTTGGTGTTACCTGAAAATCAAATTTCCCAGGCAGACAAACATCAGAGGGAAATCTCACAGCTGACTCTTGTCGAAGCTTAAGTCAAACATAGGCTACAAAGGCCACCTAAGAACATTTCTCCATTGAAAGGTGAGAACTTTTGCCTTTCATGCTTTTCCTACAGACTTTCATCCTGCATATTCTTTTGCAGGTACAGTTTCCTAACTCTCACCAACAATGGCATAGAAGATAGAGCCCTGTGAGTTGCCTGTGGGTCAGACAGAAGGTTGACAGGAACATAGAAAGTGAATAACTTGCCTTAAATATATATAGCTGGCTCCCCACCAAATCCATATTCCTACTGCAGGTAGGAAATAAGGCAGTAAAAGCAACGAGGTTATTCACAAAACCCTTCTCATGCTGCCATTTAATTTTTAATTATTATTATTATTCCCTTGTATTCAATACTTCTTGCAAATCCTCAGTGCCTATCCTATTCACATGCAGGCACTTACCTTGAGGATGCTCTTAAAACTCAGGGCTAAATCTGCAGATTGTCAGCAAATTTGCAACCTTGCCAGTCCTTTGATTTCCAAGGACTGTGGAGCCCTGCTCCTGCCTCATCCTGATGATGATCCTTTAGAGTCATCAAAGCCTGTAGAATTACATGGCTCAGAACAAATATCAGTCAGGGAAATCTTGTGAAATGCTTGTCCAGAACAAAGAGAATAAGATTCATATTTCCTACATTTAGATATCTACGTAATTGCAGGCATCTGTGCCAGAGGTAGGTAGGTCAGGTCCTTTCTTGCAAGCAGTAGAAAAATACTCATTTTCAGGATGAGATTCCCATCTCCTGAGGCAGTTTTTTCTAGCACAGGTTGTGTGAATAGGCTCCTGGAAATATCTGTTTCTCTGTATTGAAACCCAATTAAAAAAGAGCTTTAACAGGTAGGTCATACAAAGAGGTTCAAACTCGGACAAGGAAAACCTTACCAAGTAATCTGTCAATGACAAACTTAATGACAAAGATAATTCTGTGATGACTCTTGAGATGACAGGCTTTGTCATAACATATTCAATATGTTAATGTTAATGCTGCTGAGAGGGGAAATAATTAATTGCATAGACTTTCAGCAACAGAACTCAAACTGTTCATAAATATTACTCATGGATTTTATTCCTCTGGAGCAACAAGAATGAGGAAACATTTCAAAACATAAAAATAAAAGCTAGCATATATTTTAAGAAATGAAAACACTTCTTATTTTAGGTATTTTCTTATATTTGCCTGTTATTATTGATTAGCTTTTTGTCATATCAAGGCAAGTGGTTTATTATGAACAAATCCACAAATTTCAAAAGCTTGATGCATCTGAACATATTTTACTGCGCTGTGCCAAAATGTGCATCCAACACGCATTGCCCATTATCCATTAATTTGTTTTTATTCTCTTTAATAAATTTCAGTTATGTAGTCAAAGAGCAGAGAAAATTTCACGTATCTGACAACTGAAAGCACAACATGAGCAGTAAATACTTTGATGTGCAAATTAGGATGAAAATTTTCTCGATAATTTATTCCAGTATTCTAATAATTCACTGAAAAAAATATAAGACATGTTCTCTTACAATTTGCTTAAGAGACAGGGAATGAAATTATAGATAACATTAATGATAAGTATAAAATAATTAATTTTAGTTTTCTAAATATTGCACAAATTGAGTTTCCAAGAGGTTAAACTGAGATGTGGAACATTATTATGTCCATTCATTATTGATTAAATAGTAACTGTGAACAAAACCTAAATCTTAGTGTGCATGACTCTGTACAAAACCATCTCTATTGTGTGAGATACAGAAACTGGAGACAGTCCTTACAGTAATAAATATCCAGTTCCATGTTATTTTTCTAATGGTGTTGTGCTTTCAGGTAATATCTTTATGTATCAGTTACTTTCTTATTGCAGTAATCAATACTCAAGCAAAGACAAGAAATGCTTAAGAGTTTAAATTAGCACAACAATGTTTTGCTTGTATGAATAATTAACTTCTTACCAGTGAACTTACTGGTAAGTAACATTCAAATGAATTAAAGAAATAACATTCAAATGAATTATTTTAAACTATTTTAAACTAATTTAAAATGTGGAATGAGACTTTTGAGACGAATGTGCATCATCTTATTTGGTTTCATCCTAATCAAGAGGATCTTTTTTTCTGTACAAGTTCAAAGACAATGACAGTGAAGAGGAACCAAATTTTAAAGCCTTGGAGAAGTTGGTGCATGTCAATTAAAAATCAATTAATTAATGTATTTACATACAGATAAGGTATTATTTGTCATTATTTGTCCCATAAAGGTTACTTTAATGAAGAATAATTAATAGGTAATAGAGATGTATGTTCATGTGTCACCAAGATCAAAATAATGAGAAGGGTAGATTTGCAACCTGTGGAAGTATCAGATTAAATACTCTGATACTTTGAATTCTTTAGAAGAGGCCTTTTTGAGAACAAACCTTTCCCCTCTTCTTGTCCTGTCCTGTCCTCTCCTCTCATCTCCAAAATACTTCAGTCGGCATCAATTATGTCTAAAAAATAATATTTTGTTTAGATCTATTTATTGAATTTTTTAAAAAAATTTTTTTATATTATTCTATATTTATTTTTACCATAAAGTGTTACCCCAGCCAGAGGTGCTTGTAGGCTATTTACTCCTTAAACAGTCACAAGCTGGAGCACATTTCTCTCCAGAATTTACAAACCACCTTGTTAAATAAAACCAACATATTAATCTATTTGGTGAAACCTGTATCAGTTTTCCAAAAACACTGCAAGGAATTTGCACTCTCTCAGCCCTGCAGTTTTTAACATTCTATTGTACATTTTCAACCTGCAAATTCTGTCTTGCTTGCTTCCTTTTTTTTTTTTTTTCTTTCCCCTTTTTTTTTTTTTTTTTAATTTTTTTTATTTTTTACTCTCGTGTTGTTCCTTGAAAGCTTTTTCAGCAGGCACATCTTTAAAACTGCAGTTTCAGCAGATGTCCCAAGACAAAGATGGCACAATGAAATGATGAAGCAGACCCTTCAAAAGGATGAATGTTGCTAAACAATTTGTTCACATAAATCTTCATCTAGCTGCTTAACTTGCTTTTAGAGGGGAAGATTGACCCAATTTTCTCTTCATTTGTATGCCTCCAGTGCACTGATTCATGCATCATAGAATTTAAATTATCTTCCCTTGTACTGCAAGCTAAAATGTTGTCTTATCTGAAAATCCATTTCTTCTTAAAATACTCATTCATCGCATACACCAGTGTCCTTCTAAAAAAGTATATCCATAAAATGGATGTAATGGACTCATGTCCTGTTATTTCAGAGAAGTTAATTGAAGCATTGATCTAAAACTTGGAGTTTTGGAACTATGTTGCAAAACCTATGGAAAGATGAGGGGATCTTCCTTAGGCAGATCTCAACCTTTCACAGGACACTGGGAGTCTCCTTGAGCTGTGAAAGACATTTGGGGTGAGTGCTGGTAGAGAGCTCAGAGCTGGTACTGATCAGCTTCCTGGTCTGATCAGAACAATGTCCATAGAGAAAGAAGAAATGGCACCTCTATTCAATCTTGTAAAGGTACAACCTTGGATTCAAGCTTATTTTGGGGCACAGACTTGGAGAAGTTGGACTCACTTCTTGGCTGCCTCACAGATTACCATGACTTTTTTTCTTCTTTTCTTCACAAGGCATCCCCTTTTTTAGTTACTGTTGAATATGTGAAAGATTATAGATAGACAATTTTTAGGATGTTTGGCCACTCTTCTCTGCCTTAAACAAGGAAATTGAATTTATAGGGTGTTTCATGTATGTCGCCTTGTGTTGTATTGCTAAGGATGAATGTATAGAAAACTAAAGAATCTGGACTTTCAGAGTTACTATTTAAAACAAAATTTTGAGGGATCAGGTCCATGCAACTTTGAAGCTTCAAGTTTACAGAATTTCTAGCTGCTGAATTTGTCACAAATTATTTTGCAGCCTTTAATGTTACAAAACCAGACAATTATCTGCTTAATTAAGTGTTTTCTAGTCTGGAATAAACTTTCTCCACAGCATCATGTTCACAGAGGCCCAGGTGAAAACATCTTTCTTTCTTACAAACAGGAGGCATGGCTGCCTGTTTGTTTTCTTGGGTTCTTTTGACTATTTGTTTTATTTCTTTGATTTTGGAGAGGAAGAGGAATCAGTCTTGTAGAAACCAAAGTTTTGTACTTACAGTGACTCGAAACAACAGTGCAACAGTTAGGCCATGACAAAGGTAGAGCAATATATAAATTCAATGTTTAAAGGGGGCTGATAAGAGTTTCAAGTAGAGGCTGTAGTGCTCACACAAAGGGCAATTGCTTTAAAATGAAATAGGGCATCTTTAGATCAGGCATAAGGAAGAAATTTGGGATGATGAAACACTGGAACAGGTCACCCAGAGAGATGGTGGTTGCCCATAAACATTGAAGTTCAGATTGAGTGAGTCTCTGAGTGACCTGATCTGGCTGAAGAAGTCCCTGCTCATTGCAGTGGTGTTGGGCTAGACAACCTCTAAAGGGCCCTTTCAATCAAAACCGCTTTATGATTCTGTTAATCAGACAAGGCTTTTCTCGTCAGTTTTGTGCATCTTTCTCTTATTATTCTTATCTTTGCCTTGAGGAACTCATGTATATTTATACAGCAACCTTAGACACAAAAAGAATTAGTTTGTTGCATAAGGAGCCACATTTGGCTCAACAGGATAGAACACTGATTAAAAATTGCTGGATCCCTGCTTGTTCTTAAGGTTACAAACCAGCAGAAATAGTCAAAGAAATAAAGTAATGAAAGGTCAGAGCTATCCCAGCTGTTGTGAGAGGGCTTACTTCAGATTTGATTTCAGGTTAATTTGGAAATTCAAGCTAGATTTTTCCTGAGATGAAGCAGGTAATCTACCCTCAAACACCATTAATGGAAAAGAGGTCGAAAACAAACTTAGATCTTCATCTGAGTAGATGAGAAACACAAGATGAGAGGACAACAAATAAAATCAGTAGAATGATCATATGAAGCCAGTTATGTGGACCTAAACGTATGAGTGAACCCTATTTTACCTGGAATCCATAAATGTTTTTCCAGTGATGATTCAGTGCTTCAGCCCCCAGCTGTGTTACTTTGCATGAGTTTCTCTCAGTGTGTACTGCCCATAGACCTTTTGTTCTAATCTGTGTTATCAGCATTACAAGACTAGATTTTAGGGTTAAAAAGAAAGAAAAGCTATACAGAAATATACACTATATTTTTGTGCTTGGTTTTTCTTCTAGAGATGGAAAGACAATGAAAAATGAAGAAAATATTCTTTAAAGTTGTGTCCTAAACACTGTTAATGTCATATTTCACCTCATTTAGCTGAAGTAAAATGTGTCAAATACATAAGAAGATAGAATAGGGAGCTGTCAAAATGCTATTCTGCTGGACAAAGGAATATTTTTCTTAGAACTCTTTCTGTAATGAAACTCATAATGGATGAGAACTGTGAGACAGGAATTTACTGTCATTTTCTCCAGTCAAGCAGAGGAATAAGGTAAAACTGACTACTCTAATCAGCCCTGTCTCATTCAAATCATCTGATCGTGTTTGGTTCAGAGTACAGAGCCTCTGCAAGAAAACACACAGGGAGAAGATGTCATTTTCAAAGAACAGATTTCTGCTTGCACACCCTGCAGCAGATTAGCTTCTTGCAGCTAAAAGGGCACTGGGGCTCTTCTGTTTCCTCTCCCAGCTCCAGAGCTGGCTGTGCTATTCCCTTACTATCAGCTTTGTCCTCTAAGAAAAGTTTCTACCCAGTCCTTGAGAATGGCAAATGATGGAAGAACAAGATGTTTTATCTTTATTCTCTACCTGAACACCTGGCATAACTTTGTCTCTCGTATTCGATCTGAAACTACTGGCATAGGAAATGTGAGCAGTGTATTTTTGTCACCTATGTTTTTTCAAGGTGCCATTATTGCTGAAGGCAATCAGCTTTAACTAAAATGCCTTTAATGAGAGAAAGGAGTATATCAGAAGAAAAGAGGAGGGGGAGAGCTGTATTTCAGGATAAGGACATTGCAGAATTAGGTGTCAGAGAAAAGTGAAATCTAACTTCACACATCTCTGTAGAAAGCATTTACTTAGGCAGTCATTAGGATTTATAGCAAAAGGATCTTTAACTCATCTTTCAGGAAGCAGCAGGGCTATGTCCTGAAAGAAACCATATCAAAGAAACATGCTGTAATGCAGGGACAAATTATCTTATTTGAAAATGGATATAGGATCTTCCTACCTGCTGGGCTTAATTTAAAAGTATAGAGATGCATTATGGTAGGGAAAAAATAGAGCAAAGAAAGAAATGAGCTGTTTGGCTATCTGGTTTTGTATTGCATTATTTTCATTTCATCAATAACTGAAATAGCAGAAAAAAATGTTATGGGAGGTCATGTTTTCTCTACATTCCTGGAATTACTCTTTTAAAATGATCCATTAAACATGCTAATTGGGCTGTCTGAGACACCATGCCAGGTTTGCTCACAGGAACAATGTCACAGTGTCTGTTCACTGTTGCTTTGGGTAAGGAATACTCTTCCTACTGAGAATCACTCCTTCATCTATGCCCAGTCATTGGGTGTTGAAGTGAAATATTTTAGGACATATACAATAGCACTAGATCACCCATATTTTTGCAAATGAGCTGCAAAATTACCAAAAATAACAATTGTTTCAAAACTCAGGTTGCTTGTATTTAAGTATATTTTAGAAAAATCTCAGTTTTCCTTCAAGTTGGGGGCTGCCTTTGGACGTTGTTCAGAGACAACCAGCTGCAAATGGATCCTAACAAAATGCACCAACTAATGCTCTGTTGAGATGTGAATGCAGGTCAACGGGCCAAGATAGAGAACTGTGTAATGCCTTCTCTTTAGGAGTTTTTCAGCTCTGTACCTTCAGGAGTTGCAATTTGCCAAGTGGCAGCCATACTCTGATGTATTCAGGAGCCAGCATTACCAGCAGGCAGTGTCAGTAGGAGCTGGTGGTGGAGGAGACAGGATGGAATGTGATTCAGTGAACCACAGCTGGACTAAGAGCACAAATGTGAAGCAGGGCTTTCACTGAAAAATTCTGATTTTTCCAAGTGGAAATTTTAAAAAAGAGCAGCCAACACCAGAAAGCACAGGGAATTTTCTCAGCCTCACGATAGAAATGATCAAAGCAAAGAAGTCCTGAGATTAACTAACTACCCAAGTGCCAGTGTATTCAGCCATGAGAGACCTCATTTCAAACTTCTACTTTATATGATTCAGATCAAAGTCTCCTTCATTCTAACTGAATGCCCTAAATTCCATGTTATAAAGTAATTCTCTCTTTACCTAAATGAATTTTTAATTATTCTATATGGAGAGAAAAATCAGAGAAGTTCAATTTAAAGTATTAAATACTGAAGAGAGCCTACACCACCAAGATCCCCAAATATAAGGCCTATTTTTTAAATTAGAAGCTTCATTGTGGGTTTTCCAGCCTGTTTGAGCATTCTGGAAATCTAAGATCTTGTCCAAAGCAGAGGCAGTTTCACAAATAAGGGCTTTGGTTTCATCCTGATACAGAACGTGATTTTTTTTTTTACTTTGATGGATAGGAGGTGAGCTTGCAACCCTGGTCTAGTTTTATGTATCTTTTTTATTTATTTTATTTTAATTTTGTTTTTTTAAATAATCCTGAAAACATCAAGCAAAATTGTGCTCATTATTGCAAAGCAATTATTTGCAACCTCAGGCAACTTTATGAATTATATTTTAGTTTAATCTTGGGCTCCCTAGCTTTCTTCAATTCAAGTGCTAAATTGAAATAGTTCTCTACTCCTGAATTATCCTCAGCCCCCAATATCTGTCCAGATTGGAAAATATTTCCTATAAAAGAAGCTCAGTAATTGTCTGTTTAACAAAATAAGTGGTTACATCAAAATAATTTTTTTCCTGCTTCTTCCTTTTTTCAGTCTTCCCTTAAACCATTTCCTTTAATCAGAGTTAGTAACCAGGACATGCAAACAGTAACTTACCTACTTATCAATGGGGAATTCTAACTATACATTTACTTGGGCATTCAAGTTACATGGCAGGTCTCAGCTGCTTATTGATTTTACTGCATTAAAATAGATGGTTTTGTTTAGCACTGAAAAAGTGAATAATTTTCCTGACACCAACCACTTGTTTAATAGTCTTGGAATAATCTATATTTCATTAAAATGATGACTTATAACACCCAAGCACTCTCCTGTCTTTTTAACTATTGATTTAAGGTAGTTTAACACTTCTGCACCATATAATAAATTGGTCTGGACTAGCAGCAGTTTGTTATAAAGTCATTCTTAACTATATAAACACAAAATTGGCACATTTTAGAAATGTTCCTCAGATTAGTTTCTGGGAAAGGATCTTTCCCACCAAAACAGAGTCAGTACTTTTTTTTAAAAAAGCCTCATAAAACTTTTAGGTAAGTAGAAGTTACCACAATCAATATTCATAGCATGATTTATAGGAGAAAGAAGCTTTCCACTAAATCCTGACCGTAAACCCAGTACTGTAAAGTATTTAGTACAGTAATCCATCTCATAGATATTTTAAACTGGGCATTAATGGTGCTCAAAAGTCGAGTGACAGTGAATCAGCTGTATTACAGAGTAGTTAGGAACTTTATTACTGGAAATGATTCAAACATACCTAAGCCCTTCACTCCTTTATTCTCCCATAAGTGACTTCTTATTTTCCCATATTTTTTTCCTGATCAGCTCCTCATATCACTAAAGCCTTGCTTTGACATGGTGGGATAGATTCATCCTCCTTGAGGTTACGAGAAGGCAAACAGCAGAAAGAAGCAGGTTTGAAACTTAATCTGGTATATGAGCTCCCAGCAGGTACTCCCCTGCTATTGTCATCCCACTCCAATTCACCTGAAGAAATCAAAACAGTTAAGAGATTGCAAAAATATTTTTGTTGAAGTCTTCAGTTAAATTGAAGAAGTGAAACTGTTGAAGTCTTCAGGAAACTCCACTGGAGGAATTAGTCATTCCCACACTTACAACAGGATGACAATATTCCAAATGTGTCCTTCTCTTCCCTCAAGGATTCATGTCTTAATTCAATAGCAGGATTTAGTCATATTTAAAGGGTAGCTACAAATCTGCTGCTCTTTCATAAGACAGGTAGTATTGCTAAGGAGAAAAAATATTCGCTACAGAATAAAGCCATAATTTGCAGAAACACACTTTTGCTACTTCTCAAGTCATACAAACAGTTATTTCCTCCTTTTGCCCATCTACAAAGAGAAAGAAGAAGAAGAAAAAAAAAAAAAAAAAAAAAAAAAAAAAAAAAAAAAAAAAAAAACCAGCTCATTTTAAGTAGAAAAATGTGATGATTAAAGCAGAGAAATGTTCAGGAGGAGCCAGATGTGGTTTGAAACCTTTTTCCTTCTAAATTGGACTCCAAAATGATGACAGCCCTGAGAGACAGTAGAGTGATATTATTATTTAAGCTTTTCAGACATGAACATCAAGAGTTCAGAGCAAGCTCGTATTCAAGCAACAATCACTTACTCTTTGAACTTTCTTGGACAAACAATCACACACCTTTCTCCTGTGCAAGGGAGAAACATAATATCAGCAATTCTTCCACATGATCTTACTCTTACATTCACATGTTTGCAGTAGGTTTGATGTTACCCTACTGCACAAAATGTAATCAGATAAACAGTGCTGCTCATATAATGCAGTTTGGAAAATTTTGGGAAAAATTAGCCCTGTGGCACAAAAGCCAAGGAAATGCAGAAAGAATACAAAAAGTGGCATGAGATTCACTCCAATACAGGTTTTTTGTGTCCATCATCTGATAAGAACAGAGCAGTATAATGTCCCACCCTTAAAGGAGTACTCAAGATTCAGAGATGCTCATGATCAAAAGGTATGACAAAAGTCAGAGGGTCTGCAAAAGCTTACAAAGTTTTATTAATAAATGATAGATTTACCATGGAAATTAGTAGAAATTAGTCCCTCATCTGCTGGTATAAGTACAGAGTACTGGGTTTTAAATAAAGGGGTAGGGTGGAAGGAAATAGAGAGAGGTGGATTAAAGTGGGGAAGAGTGGGTAAAAGGAAGAATGGAAGAACAAGAGAGATCACCAGCATCAATCCAGCTGATGGGGTATTCAAGGTCCCAGGTACGTTTTATAGATATTTTCCCAACCCTGGAGATAAGTTTCTTGTTTTCTATGAAAATCAGTTCTCATGCACAGTCTGTTCCTCTGGACTTTTCTGGAAATGGGTTGGGGGGTTTCAGGGGTTTTGGGTTGCTGTGACGTCCCCTTACAGTCATGCAACAATCTCAGTTTTTGCCCAGTTCTCAGCCTTACTCCTGCACCTTCATTGTGCTCTGTTATCTCCAGGAGACAGAACAAGGACATTTATTCTGGGAAAGTGCTGCCCTACCTCCCTGTGGTCCCTACTCCAGCCACATCCTGTCTTTCCTACATCATGTCCTTACCAATAATCCTTGGCTGGCCCCACAGCCACCAGCTCTCAGTGGTTTGGACATGACCATTACTTTACCTTCCAGGCTTCAATAGAAGGCTACAACCAGTCCAAGTTACCCAAGTGGGTTTTATGTAATTCATAGACATTACAATTATGACCCCCTGTACTTTGCTAATGTAATGAAGTTATTCAATATTACTTCTTTAACTAATCACAGCGAGAATTAAAAAATTAATCCATATATTATCTACTTACTATAAGGAAAGCATGTGAGGTATGTATTACTGAATTTAGGTCACTAAATGAGATATATTAACAACAGGAGAATAACACTTGGTTGCATATGCACAGCTGAAACATAAGGGTAAAATATCAAAAAACCAGAGCACTCACCACAAACCTGTGCAAAGTGCAGACATATAATGTGCTATCAATATTATCACACATTATAGACTATATACATATACAGAAAATACATGTTATGAAAGTTCACTTCTTTCTTTTGGATATTTGATAGTGGTAACTTTCTCTCTTACAGAAACTGAGTGATAATGTGTTATAGTGTCCACTCATTCTGGCCCTCAGATTTCCCTGTTAGGGAAATCAGACACCTCTGTCCCTCAGCAGGGCTCCTCCTCCATTTGCATGGAGCCACATTTTATTTGGTGGAAATCTGAGGTGTAAGGAAATAATGGGGCAAACTTTTGTCTCTGCTTTGGCTCTGGATATGGAGAGGAGAGATAAGAATAGTTTCTACCTTGAGGTCCTTGCATTTAGATGTCTGTGTGAGGATGTTGACACATGAGCAAGGAATCCCAGTTTATGATGTAGCCAGTGGACAGCCAGGGTTGATTCAGTTCCCTAAATATCCATTTCGGATGAGTAGTTTGACTGAGGATTTACAGGAGACCTTCAAGATTCTGAAGCAGCATCTGTAGGACACACAGGTTATCTCAGAGCAGCTTAGATGATAACACAGGACTGTTTTTAGATGACTGAATAGCACACCTAATTAGTGAAGCCTGGGCCACAGCTCCAGCACCCCTATAATAAACATCTACACTTGTCTGAATCCTTATCCAGACTCCAGTGACTGAATAGAGCTCCTTTAGGTAAAGTTGGAACTTGCACATTTGTTACAGAAGTAGGTACCTCATCTTAGATGTCTGAATCTGCTTTTTGTATGAAACAGGGCCTGAGAACATGAGGATTTTGTAGATGAAGCAAAGCCTACATGCATACTACCCCAAACCCTTTCTCCATGACCCAGTGCAGTGACCTGAATGAAAGCATATGTCAGCTCTAAATCATCTCCTCTGGGACCCAGCAGTAGGATAACCATAATAGTATCATGCTCTTCTGGGGCTTATATGTCAACTTTCTTATTCAGAGCTTATTCAGGTGCATCTCACATTACACTACACCTTTCTGATATACCCTGAATGCCTTTCAGTGCTGTGTTAAGTGATGTAGCTAACATCTGTCACATGTAATTTGTCCTCTCTTTTTAACTCCCCAAGGGAGGCATTATGCATGCAGTGTAGCGTTTTGTTTTAGTTAAGAATTCCTGCTTGCTGTTTACACATAAAAGATGCTGGGGCAGAGTTGCTGTAAGAGGAAGGTCTCCTGCTGTGAATTCAGAGGTCTGAGTTTTTACCCTGTTTTGAACCTTCACAAAAGGCTGACCTTCTGCTTAGCCATTTGTGAGTGACTTCCCATGAACCGTAGTCAAAAGTGATTTACTACTCACAATGTTTTCTCTGTTTGCCTGGCTGAGAACACTAATATGCCATTAATTAGCAGTGTGCTGGAAGGTGGTAAGACCTTTTGACTTCTTGAACCATCTGTGATAGTTGCTGTGCATACAGTGGGAAAGCAGGAGCCAAAACTTGAGGAAAAGGAAGAGAGAACAGCAAGCTTTGTGATGATTCTAATTTTCTGTCACGGCTTGTTCCATGGTATCATACTGGGTTTGAAAACAACTCTGCATAATGTACATTTTAAACAAAATCTCTACTCTTTGTTTTTTTTTTTTTCCTTTTTGCTACTAGGATGTGTAATATTAAAACTCATTGTCAATGCTAGAAGCAGAATTTAAACAAGTGGTAAATATGGTAAATACAACAGATCTAAAGGAAGGAGGCACACTCTTCTGAGCTCAACAAGTCAACTTAGAGATTCTCATGCTTTCCAGGAACACCTGCATATTATATGAAATTAATTTCTGACCCATTTCAAACTTATTCTGCTACATATCTAAATTAATTGGAATTTAACAAAGTCCTGTCTAGCTTTCAAGAAAGTGAAACCATGTAACTTGGTGTTGGGTCCTGTCCTACCTGACACAACTTTCATAGAATAATAGGATGGTTTGTGTTGAGAAGCACCTCAAAGATCATCTCATTCCAACTCTCCTGCCATGAGCAGGGAGACTGTCTATTTGACCAGGTTGTTCAGGGCCCCATCCATATGTTTGTGATTATATGTATCCATAATCATACTTGAAAGGATGAGTTCCAGTGTCTACCACTTAAAACTTTCTTGGAAGTTTCTTTTTTGTACCTATGCAAGTTTGGGGTTTTTTTCTCTGCATCCCAGTGAAATAAATTCCCACTAGTCTACTGTTGTAACCTCTTCTTTCTGCCTCAGAGGATGGTTTGAGAGGGAATTTGGTTTGAGATAAATGGTTTGAGATAAAGAAGTTTATTATTGTTTTTTTGCATATGATTCATGGGCATTTATAATGTAGTTTGCTGAAACGATAACTCTGTCCTTTAGAATGAGCTGACATTTAAAAAAATAATAAAAGTTAAATTCTCCCACATCCACACCTACCTGTACTCCAGGAAAAAAACTCAACTTCTGCAGTTAAGATTCATATCAAAATTAGACCCCATCAACTCAGAGCCATTTGCTTTTTTAAGAATTCATAATCAACTCTGCAACTGAGTGTAGGCAGCAAAATCATTATGCAGGTCTGCTCCATCTCTCTAAACTGAACTTCTTCCTACCTTTTAACCTCCCTAAAACAGGAAGGGAGGAGAAAATACAGTCAAGGTCTTCTGCCTGCTTCTCTCAGCAGGATAATGAATCCTCCCCCATGTTCATTTAGTTCATCCCCACTATAAAAATGACTTTTTCAATCAAAGCATTGTACTCCTTCCAAAGACATTAAGCCAAATGACAGAGCATGAGCTGGAATGACAAGGACAAGCCAGCTCAGTGCAAGGTAAAGGGGGTTTCTAAAGTGAATGACTGAAAACAAATACATGACAGCACTTTGCTCAAGGACTCTTAGCAAATAGTTCCTACAGAGGACCTGATCTTGGATCAGGATAGGAGAAAAATTAGGTACTGTACCAGAAAACTATCACTTTGTTACTTTGCTTTTCTTACTTGCCATGACTGGTTCTGTTTCTTATTGATGGGGTTTTGTAACTTCTGTGTGCTCAAAGCCCAGAGAAATTTCAGAAGTTGGAATCAAAAAGTGAAGTTTAGTCTGCAACAAAAGGAGGGAGTTTGGTATCTCAGAGAGTCATAGGAATAGCAATCAGGAATGGGTGGATTAATAAACAGAAAATCAAAACTGTCTTTAGGAGGAGCATGTCTGATACCTACACACTGCCAGAATTAGGAACTTGTCTAAAGAGCTGAGGTAAATGCCTACACAGAAATTTGGACTCACAAGCCAATACTGCTGTTTTTTACCAGGTGACATTCTCCCACATCTTCTATTTGCACTGTCCTAAATGGACAATAAACTGATTTTTTTGGCACCACCCTCACAATTGCAAAAACAGTAGCACATCTCTATAAATTCAACAAGATTTAATTTTTGCTAAAAACTAGAAAATTCTATTTCCTTTTGCTATTATAAAACATTTTATTGTCAAGTGTCATGTATTAAACTTATTTTTTTAAAACTGCAATTTGTCATATTTTTCAAGCACTTCCACTCTTCTTCTCACACAGAAATCAAGTTTCTGGATTTTTGTGTGTTCCTCTATTTCACTATTTTTAAATATCATTTCAGAAATTGTCAGTTGCTTTCAACCCAATTTGTTATAGCTGTAGTTCTCAAAGAGACATTGTATTTCCAGATTTTGCTTGAGAAAAAACAGCAATAAAACTCCCCACCCTCAGAAACAGCTTTATCTTCTTTTAGAAAATAGCTTCAGATGATCAAAAGATACAGACCTCTAGGAAGTGCAGATTGATTATAGACAAATAAGCTTCCCTGTAAACAGGCAAAACCATGGGGCTTTAACCAAGTTGTGATCTTCAGAGAGACTTGTATCAGCAGTCTATGAATAAAAATACCAAATATTGTCTCATTTTCTGAATTATTTCTTTTTAAATCTTCATTGCACTCATCAGAGGTCTGCAGGGACTTTTTCACTTTACGGACACAACCTGAGACCCGATTCTGTCCTTGAACTTCAGGACTGTCTCCTTTAAAGGAGACATTTTTTTCCTGAGCTACATAAAAGCAATCAGAGTAGACAATTCATGGGAAAAGGGTGACACTTTGTGGCTGTACAAGAGAAGTAAGGTCTCCTAATCCTTTTTATGTATCATAAATTTTGTGTCCGTCTTCCTGATACCATTAAAATTTAAAGGTGACAAAAGTAGAATAAACTTTCACCAAGATTATACATATTAAAGAAAAACAAAACAAAACAAAAACTTCAAACAAAGAAGATGAGAAACACAGCTAAGAAAGTCATTGAAAGAGCTACCAGAAGTTTTCTTGAAAATCCATCATATGCTATCCAGGCACTCTAGCAAAAGTCAAGTTATGTAATAAGACTTTGGGGATGATTTTGCCTCTCCCAAAACCATTATAACGCCTTTCCTTTCTAGAGAAAATTATTTTCTAAACAACTTCCTGTGAACTCAGGCACTTTCACCAGACCTCTAATTTTATGAAAACTAATGGAAGGATCATTCTTTCTGCAGAAAGCTTGGTCTGTAATCCATAACTGCTAAAACTCATCAATGCCTAAATCCAGATTCAACTATGAAAAAAAAGGACAGATAGAAATTCTGTTGTTGAGTTTAAAAACATTGTTCAAGACAATGAAAGTAGTGAAGTCTAAAGAAACCTATGAGTCCTGCACTGAACAAATCCAATGTTGAAAGCCTGCACCTTGATCTTGATTGCCCACTATTCTATATTTGTAAGAGTTAAAAAATTCCAGTAGTGTGGAAAGGAAGAGATGAGCTTTTAAGCTTCTTGCACTCTTCACACATCTCTCTTTGAACTGGTCAGTGCTCTAAATGTGTCTCTATGCTCCAGGGTGCCCAGATATTTTCACTTTTCATCATAAACAGACCAACTGATGAGTCCTACTCTACCTGATGTGGAAAGATCAACCTGGAATGATAACAGGTACATTCATTGAGTACTAACTGTTGTAAATAACAATCCTGGGAAAAAGTAACTTTCCAGTTCCTTGTGCCATTGGTAGGGACATTTGACTTGAATATGGTGCAGATTTACTGGAAATCTCATTTGACTCAAGTAATAGAAGTGCCTCTTCATATTTAGATACATTTATATATATATATATATATATATGTATGTATGTATGTATGTAAATACCAAGAAAATAAAGAGTGTTTTCTGTCAGTGACACTGACAAAGAGAGAGCACTCACATTAAATTGATTCTTCATGGGCCTGTTCCTTCCAGGAATAGTTCTTCATACTTCTTTGCTTCACAACACCCATGAAATTAGTGGCATACTAAGTCCATTCTGCAGGGATAAAAATTTGGATGCAGAGTGATTTTAAATGCATTTTACAATTAACATTGTGGAAAGAACCAGTAGCTGTGAGTCCTACTTAAAGAGCTGCCTTTTAGCAGATTGTTAACTTCTGAGTAGAAATAAAAGAGTATTTGCATAATTATTGAGAGCTAGGCTGAGTCCTTGTAGCAGAGTTGGACACCAGGAAACAAAACGATGCAGAGCACTAAAGCAGGGGGGAAGCAGTCAATGTCTTCCATATATACACCCATGGAAGTATTAAAATTGCTAAAAAAAGGGAGATTCAATCCAGCTACCTTCAAGCCCTGGTTTACCCTGCTGAACCTGTGGAGTGACTGATTTCCCAGTGCTCCCTCTATTTATTCAAAGGAAGAGAAAAGGTCTGAGACAGGAGTCATTCAGAGATCCCAGGACTGTGTCTTTTTTCAATGACTGTCTTTGCTGAAGTACAGGAACATTTGATGTAGCTAAGTGCATGAATGGCTTCAGGCTCTGAGTCCCAGTTTCCCAGAGGGATTTAAAAGACCATTTAATTCTACTCTTTGCCCTGAAGCATGATCAGTTACACACCAGCTTCATTTCTGACACAGGCTTTTCCAATCCTGTTTAAGCACCTCCAGTTGTGGAGGTCCTCACAGTTTCCAGGCAATCAATCTCAGTCCTAAATTGGGAATATTTTTTTGCTGTGCTGCAATTGACATCAAAACTTTCCATGACTGTATTTGGGTGTTCATAGTGCAGATATGTCCTCTTCTGAACAAGACATTTAGGACCCCATTGCAGTCCGTGAAGCACCAGACAATTTTAATTTCAGTAACTGAAGAAGTTGTTCAGTCTTCTTGGTTTACAGGCTCATGTTTATTCTTGTCCCAGCTCTCAAGGTTAATATTTAATAACTGCACACTACTTGTCCAAAACCTTAAGTTCCATCATTCCAAACATGGTACTAGAAGTGAAAAAGTGAATTAATTCATATTTTCTAGAGGCTTTGGGAGTTATTGTTATACAAAATAAAGTTTTCTATTTTTACCCTACAACTTTTTTGGCTCATGTTTGACCAATATTGTTCTCTAACTTGCAGAAACCTTTTCTACAGATCTGCTACATTCATACTCCATCCCATAATTATGTACTTGACTATCCCTTTTTTCAATTTTGACACTTCGCACTGTCTCTGCTCACTCAATCTCATTCAATCATTTCTTTCTGCAAGAGTGTTTTACCAACTTTCAAATTTACTTTCTATTCTATTAATTTAATTCAATTCAGTGTATGTGTTTCCTCTCTCAGATTGATATGGTCAGCAAACTGCAAAAAAGACCGCTTTTTAAATTGTTTGCACAGTTAGTGAATGCATTGACCAGTTAAATCATAGAATTCTGAGAAACTCCACAAATATATTCTTCCTCTTTTGAAATTAATGTCTTCTTTATACTCAGACTCGTGTTGTAGTGGTTCTATGTTTTCATCCTTCCATTCCTTGTTAGAATCAACCTGGAGCATGAAATAAAGCTTTCTAAAACTAAGGTTTGTTTTTCAATATTTACTTTTACCATCTTTATTCAGAAGACCTACAACTTTGTTTTGAAAGAAAATTGCAGTGGTGTGAGGTAATCATATAATTTGGTTTTTGTTGGTTGCTATTGGTTTAGTGCTTAGTTGTTAAGGTAGAAATAGTTAAAAAAAAAGTGAAATTATTTTAACTGGGAATTTATCAAGTGTTTGCAATTACTTTTTTATTTCTGTTTTCCTTATTCAAAATAGAAAACTCAGAAATCTTATCTTTCTATCACATTAGTATTTCCAGACATCTGTTAGTCATTGACCTTTTACAGGAAAACTTCAGAATGACAAGAACTTGAGTATCAGATCAAGATTTTCCATGATGTTTCCTTTACTGCTTAAAGAATTATCTCTGTTACCCTTGATGTCTCTTACACATTGCACTCCATATTTTTTTGGTCTTTATAACTCTGTCTACATTTTATTTTATATTTTTTATATTTATATTCATTTTTTATTAATCTCAGTTTCTATTTCTTGTTTCTTTTTGTATGTGAATTGAAACTTTAACCACTTTGTTACTTCATTAAAATACCACCCTTCACGTGCAATGGAATTGTTTGTTTATGTAGCTGCTTCATTTTTTTCAAAGAAATGTCAGACTTCCTTGTCATCTCCTTTCAAATCAGTTTTTCTGGAGTTATAACTAGAAGTTATCAAACACTACTAATGACAGAAAATTTTGGTGCACAGGGCTGTGTCACTTACTATTTTCATTCCTCCTTTTTTTTTTTTTTTTTTTTTGAATGATCCTCAGTCAATTCCTGTTCCTAGTGCAGTCACATGTAATTGCCTCAAAGCTCTGCTGCAACAAATAAATTGTGTTATTAAAGTTTTCAAACTTTTTAGTTTATCTTCATACTTCTCATGTCAGTGTACACACACCCAAGATGTTCAGCACACTGATTATTTTCTTCCTGCCTCTGTTATTCTAAATCTGACATAAACGAGTCTATCCTCATTTTCCATGAGGTGAACTGCTCTTTAAGCCAATTATGGAAATGGAAAGTGATCACACAGAGGTAGAAGGTGCAAGTCTTCCTCAGATCCCCCCATGTGTGCACCCTTGTACCCAATGTCGTCGTTTGACTCCAGTTTTGGTGAGGAGGCCACACACTCTCCCAGATTTTCCACCCAGCATCCAGGAGCTGTTCTCTTCCATGTGGCACTGTTTGTTCAGAGTCATTCCCATTCATGATTTTGATAACTCAAGAGCAGATTAAGATAAAAAACAGCAATGTTTGGTAGTGTCTCACGTTGAGGATCTTGGGGTTTCAAGTTCTGGAAAAAAGGGTCTTTCTGAAATCTAAAATATTTGAACTGCCTCTTTGTGTTTCTTCTCAAAGACAGTTGCTCTGAATCTCACATTTCTGAAAGGATGAAACTTTTTCTACTCTGTCACAAGGACACAATTTTAATCTTCTGTCAGAATAAGCATATCCATTCTTGATCTCAAGGTTGCTGATGAGGACAAAGTGCATGATACGCATCAAGAAAATTAGTATTCAGCATCTTTTTTAAGGATTGACTGGGTATATATGATTAGATCTTAAGCTCATGGTATTGTTTGATCTACTCAATTCGCAGAATATGGTAGCTAGCTTTAACATCTTGTGTTACTGGGTGACTGACTGAAAGAAACGTGTCCCAAATATTTAAAAGCATCACCTCTCCTTCAGAAAGAAGTTATGGACTGCATGATTGCACCGTTTCAAAGGAAAAAAGTGAACACATCAACACTTTATGATTTTAAAATTAAATGTGTGGGATATATATTTGCAAAATATACCATTATGTAAAAAATAAGAAAAAATGTCCCAAATTGAAGGTATGGTGTGGCTATCCAAGTAAATCTTGATTTGGATTGCTCTGATTATTTGTACAATATATCCTGAAGTGTCAGATTATTACAAAGTTTGCTGGCAAGATAAAATATGGGGGTTTTTTTAATTACAGAAAAATTATTTTTAAAAAAATAAAAAAAGAAGCTAAAATTTTTCCTTTTATGTGTTTCTGCACAAGTGGATACTTGATGTTAATAAAGCAAGGATTCCCGTGTCACTTTATGTCTCTAAATCATCACACTAGAAATTATTCACATGATAAATACAGGTAAATGCAGGTGTTTAAATTATGTGGCTGTGTCTCCATATTCTCCTTTGAGCAGTCTTCTAAGCTAAACATTTAATTTGGACCAAGTTTAGGCCACTGGTATTGAGCACTTTAAAAATATGCTAATG
The DNA here is from genome assembly GCF_965231275.1 of Zosterops lateralis. Classification (NCBI taxonomy): domain Eukaryota; kingdom Metazoa; phylum Chordata; class Aves; order Passeriformes; family Zosteropidae; genus Zosterops; species Zosterops lateralis. Next base: position 137,808,742 of record NC_139762.1, on the reverse strand, counting down.
CTTGCACTCACAGTGACAAACAATGTAAAGAAATAAGCAGCAGATTCTTAGCTGCAGTGTTGACCAACAAGAATTATGTTTTTAATAGCAGATTTGCCTGCGTTTTTATCAAAATTTCATTAAATATGTACTGGTAAGATTTGTCTTTTGTTAGCCTCAGGCTATGTTTCCATGGCAGCCTCACTGCTGGTCATTGCATTTCCCCTGCCAGCTGTACATTTTCACCTTTTCCCTCACAAGACTTTCTGTAAAGGACTTATGGTTTTATAGTACAGAATAAAAAATTAAAAATAGTATCCTCCTGTAAGATTAATGTGCTGGTGTTACTCAAAGAGTTCAACTAGAACAAGAAACAAGGGAAAGGAATGGAAGAATGAGCCTGGAGCAGGTTCCATAGGAAGAGGACAAGGACTGTGGCAGTCAGGAGTTAGAACTGCCACAGAAACAAAAATTCAGAAAACTCAGGGAGTTCAGGGCAGTTGGTGACATTTTAATCCCTTGTGTCATTTAAGATGTTTGCACACCCTACCTAACCTCCAGAGATTTCACTTAACCTCCCATGGGTTCTGTTGAACAAGCGTGAACATCTCCTGCACCCCAGGCTCTCTCAGACAGCAGAAGGCCCCCTCATGTCAGCAGCTGGATCAGACCCCAGGTGTGCAGACTGTCCTCTGTGCTCCCTAAATTACTGTTGTCTTCTGTAAGCACCTTCTAGGCAACAGTGCTGGCTGAAGAGGTGACCACCTACTGCTGGTACACCCAGGTCAAAACTCCTTCCCATCCCAATTTCTGTTGGGCAGGAGTGTTGATCTGCTGGAGGGTAGGAAGGATCTTCAGATGCATTTGGGCAGACTGGAATAGGCTGGGCAGGGAAGAGGTGGATTCACCATCCCTGCAGTTGTTCAAAAGGCTGTGGCACTTGGCAACACGGTTTAGTGGTGAACATGACCATGCTCTGTTAATGGTTGGACTTGATCTTAGAGGTTTTTACCACCCTTAATGATTCTATGTTCCCAAAGAAGATCCTTGCACTAAAATAAGAGCGCTGACTGTAGACTAAAATAGGGTGCACTAAAACAGAGTAACTGACCACATATTCAATTTAAAAGAATTTATAACACTGGCAGCATTCTGCTGCAATTTCCTCTGCATACACTCAACACGGTTTACCTGGTGTGCAGAGCTTCACACAACCAGCATTAAACACTCATTTTCTGCTGATGTTTTTGAAACAAAAAAGATTTAATTTCCCTCCTTCCAGTTTTATTATAATGCGCACTCTGACCACACTCAGACCAGGACATTTAATTTTATATTATAAGTGAATGTAGCACAATCTAATAATAGTCTAAGTAGTGGTATATAAAGAGATGAGACCTGTGTTCATTAGACATTAGGAAGAAATTATTTCTAGTGAGTGTGATGAGACACAGGAGCAGGCTGTCCAGAGAAGTTGTGGATTCCCTACACCTGGAATCATCCATGGCCAGGTAGGATGGGGCTTTGAGAATCCTGGTCTAGTGGAAAGTGTCCCTGCCCATGACAGCAGATTGGAATTAGGTGATCTCTAGAGTCCCTTCCAACCCAAGCCACTCCATGATTCTATGATTAGTGTTTGCTCTGTAATTACAAGGAATTAAAAAAGAGAGAGAGAAGAAAGGTTCATCAATTGCTAAAGAGAACATACTTAGACTCTTAGAGTAAAAATCATCAGAAGGTTTAAATATAGAGCAGTGATATATCCTGGCTCTAGGAAATTTAGTTCAGCTTGCATGTTATTGGAAAGAAATAAAGTGGATTTTTATGGATTTAGTCACTGCACCCAAATCATTATTAAATGCATATAACATTTCATCACTCTAATTCTCTCCGCTTTAGAGTAGCTTGCAGTGTGATCATGTTATATTTTGACTCCTTGTGCATAGTCTATTCTAATCTATTTTACTTCCTCAGGAGATCTCTGCCTTTAATGCAAAGGAAAGCATTCTAAGAGCAAGACATGTAGAGTTTTTCTCAAGGTATAACCTTCCTCTACATGTCTGATCTGTTGTAATTCTGTGTCCTGTTCCTTCATTTCAACCATCAAGCTAATTATAGTCCCATTGTACCTTACTGCATAACCCTGCAAGGGTCCGTCACACTCTGCCTGCCTTCTGACTTTTTCTGGCACTTTTTAATGCTCTGTCTGCTTAACTTGTGAGATCTGAGACTTGATAGGAGGTCACTCCCTAGACAGCAGACCTCTGAGGAGTGTTCAGGTGTCAGAAGAAACCTTTGCTGTCAGTTGTGAGCAACCTTGTACTTTTCTCCATCACTATGAGTCTGATTCCATGTGGCGCAAACCCCCTTTCCTTCTCCCAAGCACTGCAGTGGGACATACAGACTTCCCAGTGTCAGATCCCACACTTCAGACCTGTCAAACCTCATGCACTAAGCACCCAGTGCATATTCCTGCCTTTTTTTCACAGTCTCTTTCACTGCTCTACCTGTAGCTCACACATTAACAACCTGCAGCAATCTAGTCTCTCTCCTGTCCCATATGCCCATATCTCTGCATCCAACTCACACAGCCAGAAAAAAATATTGGCCTTAAATATGTCTGAACTTACTCTGAGAAATTAAACCCAATGGATGCTTTCCAGCCATATGATGCTATAATTCAGATGCTGCCAGAGTCTCATGATAGACCAGAGCTTTATCTCATTAATTAGATATGGGTTATGTTTTTGAGAGACTTATGTTCCTTCTTTTGCAGTGTCCATGCAACTTCTTTCTACTTCATTTTTAATATGGCACAGGACTTACATGACTTGAAATATAGACCAAAGGATGTGCAATCCTGTCAGGTTTTACCCAGCAAAGTGGCAGAGAAATAGTTGGTTCCACAATAAAATGGAACAGAGGGAAGTAGGAACTGTGCCAGGCAGGATGTGAGAACAGAAGAGAAAGTACAGCTTCAAATGTTGGAATAAAATATGAATATGAAGTAGACATTGTCAATGTAGCAGGCCTGAGCAGAAGAGCTGTGGAATAGGACAGATCACTGAGACATACAGACTTATGGTTTCCAGGATATTAAAATAAACTATATCAGAACTAGATAAATTGAAGTAGATTAGTTAATTGAATTGATTGAAATAGATAAATTGACTATATCTGAACCAGATAAAAGAAATTGAAAGATGTTCATCTTACAATTAAATTGATACCCAGATGCCAAATTAAAAATAAAACTAAAAAAAGGTAAACTAATTACAGCAGATCTAGAGACATCAGTATAAACAAGCAACAAGAACAACAAAAATCAGAATTGCAGCGTTGTTCAAATTTAGCTGATATACTGGATATATCAGCTAGAACTGATGGAAGGGAAGATATACAAGATACAGCAAACCAGACCCAGTCTTTGTTTTGATTTTATCAAAGTCAAAAATAGTAGAGTTTATTGTAACTGATAGAAGGGCATTAGATTTCTTTTTCCAAAAACAATAATTTAAGTCCCAGTATGAGAAGAGACAAGACTTTGAATGTGTGAGGGACAATTTGGCAGTGGCCACATGGGAGTAACAACATTGCAGTTGATCATCACAAATTGTTTGGGTTGAAAAGGGAACTTAAAGACCATTTGTTTCCAGCACCCTTTCCACAGGCAGGGACACTTTCCACTAGACCGTGTCTCTCAGGGCCCTGAACATTTCCAGGAAAACATCAGGATTTATGTGGCGGGGAAGGCGGGGGGGGGGGCGGGGGGGAGGGTATAAAAGAACATATCTTGCAGATATTTTGTGTTTCTCTGTTGGGTAGAAGATAAGGGGTGTTGCTGAAGGGACCTGTTTTGCAGGTTTTGGAGAAGAAAGAAGAAAAGGTGCACTAGTCTCTTGACCAATGGTGAAGGAAAAGTCAGTGTGTTCCCTTGGTTTGTCCAGACTTCCATCTTGAACAGAGAGGGAGGCAAAGCACTTTTCTTTATTAAAAATAACAGCTGTGGAAACCTACTTTTAAGTATCACACATATGGCAATCATGCAGTAATCCTAACTACTCGTAAGTAGAAATAAAGACTTTTTAATTTATTTTGCACTAGCACAGGTAACACTGAGATATCTATATAACAGCTGTGTGAGAGCTGTTATATGGCTGTTGATGCACACTTTTTTTGGTGCATGCTTTGCAACTAGAAGGTTGCATACTTATAAGTTTACAACTTATTTATCAGCTCTGGATGATTCTGAGGTGGGACTTTGTTAAGTAATATTTTCTCACATTTCTTGGAATATTGTGTACATATGAGGGGGAGATTTATGGATAGGAATAAAATGTCAAGTATCTGTGAAAATCAATATTCACATATCTCATAAAGAAGTTGGGGATACTTGAAAAGTATTTTCATATGTATATTTTGTTATTTTGACTACAGTGAATCAAACTTTTCTGAAGCAAGGCTGTTAATTTATACAATTCTCAATTAGCTATGGTCTCTTCAAACCTTCAGCAGTAACCAGGCCATTTTTAAATTAAAAAAACCCCACAGTGATCTCAGCCTTTTCAGTTTCATCATAGCATGACATTATTTAATACAGCATTGCTGTTTCCTGCTAGCAGTGTTTCTCCTGAGAAGGAGGCAGTAATTATAAAATAATGTATCTGTGGTTTAAGTTGTTTGGTTAGATGTGTACAGCATTTCAAGAGAGTAATGTGTTACAGGAGGCTTAAGGACTTGTTTACATGCCTACTCTGCAGATAACAACTTTCTGTACAGTGAGCACATAATCAGGTCTGATCTTTTATCAGGATTCAAGTTCACAGTTTCCTGTCAGTCTCTTTGTGTAATCTATTCATAATCTGCCCAAGTTATCTTACTCTGTTGGATAAACACTTAGATGTTTTATTTTCCTTCTGCCATGTTTAATAACCCTTCAGTCACAAGTTCTGTATCTGGCTTTCATAAAATCACAGGACATCCTGAGTTGGAAAGGACCCACCAGGACCTTTGAGTCCAACTTCTGGCCCTGCACAGGACAACCCCAAAAATCCCATCACATCCCTGAAATCCCCCAAATGCTGCTTGAACTCTGAGTAGGTTTAGGGCCATGATCACTTCTGTGGACACTTGTGGACTCAATATTTTCTGAGTTTGAGAAGAGCTAGCTCTTCTCAAGGGAAACTTTTCAACGTTGTTTTTCCCAAAACAACCTTGTGTAAACAATATTCTTTTCCCATAACAACAGGTGTTGTTTGCTATTTTTGTTACTGAGCCAATGGGAGAGGTGTCAGTCCTATGATCCAATAATGTGCATTCTTAGCTCAGCATGTTATAAAAGGGCTGAATGAATTGTAAATAAAGCCTTCTGATTTCTACTGCCTTCTGACTGGAGTCAGGCATCTTTATTTCGTATCCTATTGCGACAGACACCCTCTTTTGTTATTGCTAGGGTTTTGACAATTTCTGTTCCTACTCATCACTCTACCTTAGCTGTCTGCATGACAAATAGCATGCTCCTTATATGATGTGAAACTGGCTTTAAACATATACAATCCTAAACCAATGCATTTCCAGGACTCTGCTTCTCCAAAGTTCAGCTGGCAGTGCCAGCCAGCTTTCTTCTCTTCTTATTCCCATTTAAATATGCACCACAGAGTGGGTGAAATTACCTACATGATACCACAGCAGAGTGTTAAAAAATGCCTGGACCCTCACACAATTGTGCAAATGAGCTTCCACCAAACATTTTTTGTTTGTCCACACATATTTCAGTCAGATGGGAATCAGCAAAGAAGTGATCGTTGTAGTCACTGATGTCACACAGCAACACAGCACACAGCCAACCTAAACTCAAACCTTGTGATTCTTGATAATGAGGAATAAGCTATGGAAAAAATGAAAGAAAAAAAAGAAGCAAATAACAGAAAATCAAGTACTGTATGGTTGTGTGGGAGGCAGTTGAAATGCAATGTAAGCAATCCATAGTCATCAAAAAGCATGGGAATAGTCAGACCCAAAAAATATGACCAGTACCAAAGTGATATCTCTATACAGGGGACACTCAATGTGGAAGCTCCTTCTCTGTAATTTGAGAAAGAAAAAAAAACAACATAATTTATGTCCAGCAAGAAAATAATTGTAGAATTTTTACATTTTTAAATGTGTGTGAATTTTTTTAGCAGAAAATGTCAATGGGAACACTTCAGTTTTCATTCAGTCAAGGCGTTTTTATAGAAAACTTTTCTTTCAGAAGCTTATTATGTACTAGGTACCTAAATAAAGGAAAAAATAAAATGTCTCCTGGGGGAATCATCTAAGTTTATATGGAAAACAAACAGCAACAGAGGTTAGAAATAATAATAAAAAAATGAATGTTCCTGGGCTCTTGACTAACAGTTTAGCTACTGGTCTCATCTTTTCACCTTGGAAATATGATTTAGATGGAGAAGAATCTTTCACTTGCTAGCTATAAGATAAAATATGATTTCCCAGTGTTATGGCCATTCCATTTGAATTTGATAATTTATTCACACACACAAGGCCTCAAAAATATACAGAATTAGAATGTGGTTTTTAATTTTATAAAGAATATTGTCTTATAAATAAATAATCCACTCACTGCCAAGGTAAAATTAAACACCTGGGAATAAACACCTATGCAGGAAAGCTCTCTGACACGTAAAAGGAGAGAGAAGAAGCTGTTTCTTTAGTCCAGACCCTCTACTAATTGTCTCTCTGTCTTTCACTCTGAGTTCCCAAGCTGGCTTTTAAAATCTCTGGCAGAGCACCAAGAGTGCAGTGGTAAACTAAACCATCCAGTCACTTCCATCCAATTAGACCTGATTTATTCCTTTTTAAAGGGCCAACTATGACTATCTCAGCTTTGAGGCCTGATGAATAATGACTCTGATGCAGTATTTGAACCATTTATATTGTATCAGAGTGTTTCACAGAAAAATCAGAGGTAGTCCTATTAAAATTTTTCTAAAGAGGTGGAAATACCTGATTTTTTTTTTTTTTTTTTTTTTTTTTTTTTTTTTTTTTTTGTATATTTTGTGCAGAGGGAAGTGACTTTTAATCAACTTAGTTAAATGTATCTTGTTCATGTGCTTTTTACTTTTTAATTTATTCTCAATTGATGTCCATCTAAGATGTTCCAATACTACCAACCCCTGCTTCCTATTTTCTAAATTGGACTCTACATTCCACTGAAAGTGTGCTTTGTTTTTCAGCACTTACCAGTATCTTCATGACAGCCAATGAATAACAATTTTTAAACTTTTCACCAGGCTGTTTTCATGCTGCCTTAGACTCAGCATCTCTCAAAGGATCCTGTCTTCAGAAGGATACACTGGGAAAAAAAGTTCAGACTCTATATAAGGAAAAAGCTTTTACTCATAAGGACCATCAATTATCAGACCAGTCAAGTCTGTTGGCCACCCGTGGAGATTTTCTAGAATGGAGTGGACAAGTTCTAAAAACTTGGTTTGGCTTCACATCTGACCATGCTTTAATCAAGAGGTGTTCCTCAGGTCTCTTCCAAGCTGAAACTTCCTGTGATCCTACAAATGAGGGTCAGTAAGACCAGGAGACTAACCTCAGAGATCTTTCTATTGACTCTGCCTACGTTCCATGAAGATAAGATATTCTCTTCATCTAAAGCTATTGGTTATTTTGAGGCAAGCTCAGTGGGAAAGCTCACATTTTTTATCTGTTGGTGGCTGAGGCACACGATAATTTAGTAGTAACTGTGCAGGAGTGTGTGTTTTCCCATTGCCCATCTCAAGACAAAAGTCATATTGGAAAAATCTAGGATGAAGGAAGACATCAAGACCAGTGATGAAAGAGGTGAAGTTTTATTGAGATGGTGTCTGGAACAAAACGGTCTAAGATGAATTCTTTTCTCTCAAGTGTGATACCAGTGCAGAAGCTTTTAAATGTCTCTATATTTCATAAAGCCACCTATAAAGCAGGAACAAGGTATCATTTCTTTCAGCTTAACACAAGGAGACTATTTATACAGGCTTTCTTTGTCCACTTGTTTGCAGAGTGTGTAGCATATTAAAGTCTGCCCTAGTCCTGTCTAAGCTCTCCAGATGCTGCTGTAACAGTCAGAGCCAGGATCTGGGGCAGAAAGGGGTATTGAGCACAAGTTAATAGAAAAACCAAAATGTTAATATGACCTGTCAGTCTTGATGTATTACAGCATTTCTGATGGTGAAGGGTTTAGAAAAGTTAAAATTCCAGTTTTCTGGCTGTTAATTATATTTTGGTACTACTCTTGTGAATGCCACTGAAATTAAGATAGAAGGATAAACAGGGAGCTAGAAGAGATGGCCTACATGATCATATTACCTTCATCTAGAAGTAACAATTATTGCCCTCAAAATATTCTTTAAAATTCAACTTTATTATTATTATTATTATTATTAATCAATACATGCATATTAATCTCAGATTATATAACACAATAACTTAGTGGTGATATGGCAGAACTGGACAGAAATATCTGTGTGTATTTCAGTACTTGCTATTTCTATTTCTCTGTAGTTTTTCACAGTGAATAGATAATAGCACTGATCTTCTCTGTCGGGCCTTGGCAATGGAAATGGGTCACAGAGCTCTGACCTGGAGGTGATATTAATTATCATTAGAGTCTAAGAATTGCACTGACAGGAAGAGGGATGCTGCCATGTAATTCCAGAACCAGCACCTTTCTTAGATCTTTTTAGACACCTTCAACAAATTTTCTCCTCGCTCTGAATCTCTCACTGCATCCTTTTAGCACTTCACTTTGTATCATCCATCAGAGCATAGGTGACACATCTTTCTTCTCCCTTGCTTTCCTCTGGATGACCCTGCTTTTCTCTTTCTTCATGAACACTGTTTTACTGTGAAAAGATAATCTTTAGCAGGCATTTAGCCATAAGAGGAAACTTTTCACTCATCTCTAATGGTCTCACTACAGAACACTATTCTTCCTCTCCTAAAGTGCAGAGTGGAGAAGACTATTCAGTGCTTGTTTGTATCCTTCTTAAAAGAAGTTTTCTTCCTACCTTGCCTAATCACTGCATTGGTAACTGAGAATGTTTAATACAGCATAATTTTGCTTCATAAGAATGACACAGGCCCTAATCAGAGTGTAGATAAAGTTTTGTATCTCCAAAACTTTTATTGGGTCAGGTCCTTCAAGAACAAAATTCTCAAACAGATGCTGGTGTTCCACTGGGTGCTATTTTGTATCATAAACCTCACCAAGTTTAACAGGGCCAAGTACAAGGTCCTGCACATGGTTTGGAGCAATCCTAATATCAACACAGACTGGGGAAGGAATGGACTGAGAGCAGCCCAGTGTGAAGGATTTGGGGATTACTGGGGAATGAAAAATTGGACATGACCCATCAATCTGTGCTCACAGCCCAGAAAAATAACCACGTCCTGGACTGATCCCACAGTGGGACAGTAGGAAAGGGAGGGGATTCTGCCCCTCTCCTCAGGGGACATCCCATGTGCAGCACTGCATCCAGTGTTTTCCCCAGAACAGGGAGGACATGGAACTGCTACAGTGGGTCCAGAGACTGATCACAAAAATTATGAGAAGGCTGAGAGAATTGGGGTTGTTTATCCTGGAGAAGGGAAGCCTTCTGGGAGACCTAATAAAAGCTTTTCAATATATAAAAAGGGTTTATAGGAAAGAAAGAGAAATATTCTTTTGCAAAGGTCTGTAATGATAGAATGAGGGGTAATGGGTTGAAACTGGTAGAGGATGAGTTTAGATTGAACATAAGGAAGACATTTTTTACATGGAGAGGCTGCCCAGAGGAATGGTGGATGCCTCACCATGGGTAGCATCCATGATCAAGCTGGATGGGACTTTGATCAATCTGATCTAGTGGGAGTTGTACCTGGCCATGCCAAAGGAGTTGGAATGGATGATCTTTAGTGGCTGCATTCAACCCAAACCATTCTGTGATGATTTTCTGCATTTTCAAAACTTCAACCACAAAATACTTCACTGTTCACAGAGTTATGTTGATACTTTGCCTATAACCACACTAAAATAGTATTAAGGAGGTTACTAAGACATTGCTTCTTGGGCTTGGGTTTCCTGCAGTGTTTAATGAGCCACATTAAACCTTCCAGAAACTCAGATTATTAGACAGATGCACATGAGTTGAAAGGGTAAACTCCACATTTAATTGGGGACCTGCATATCAGCACTGTTTATTGTGAACCCTCCAGGATAAAGTTTTCAGTTTATGCATAGATTATTAGAACATTGCTTACTGCAATCTCAAGTAGGCAAATCCAAAATGTTTCACATAAAAACACTCTGTAGCTCTTCCTCTGCATTTAAATTCTTTGGGTTAACAAGTACTGCTGATCTGTATAGAAACAGAAATCCTCAGAGTCCACTTTAATGATTTGCATATGCAATACCCTACTAAAATCAAATACATTATTTTTGCACTCAGAAGTAATCTAATATCTTGCTTCTTTGACCTATATTCCACGTGTGTTGTTTAATGTGTGCTGTCACAGAGCCAAAGCCTGTGGTTAGTACTTAATATGCTTCTGTTATGCACTCATTAGCATTTCAGTTAAAATCTCCAGATGCTGGAGATAAATAGATCCACGAAACCAATTGCAGTACATGTGCCAACCAGCCAAACTCTGCCATACTTCTTTACATAGGATAATATTCAGTTAAAAGCTCTCATCCCTCAATACTGGAAAAAAACAGCTTCTGTTGTTTCAAAGTGCTGTTATGGATAATGATGGATGGGAAGAGGAAGGGAGAAGAAAAGGGAAGAAGAAAAGGAGTGAAGATGGTAAGACTTCAGTTTCTTGAATGTCCATTGGTTTTCTTTTTTGTTATCCTTGCTATAGGACAAAATAACATCTTAAATCTCTAAGTTTCAGTTCAATAGTTTCCATTAAGATTGTGATCATGCAGCAAAATATAGCTAACCTTTGAGTTATGCAAAAGAATACTGCCTTACTTGCCTTTTTAATTTTTTTACAAGGCTTTAATGTAATTTTCAATTACAGATGGTTTCATGAGTCTGGGACCTTTTATGGGCTTAAGAGTCTAAACTAATTCATTAATACATTTCTGTTGTTATTACTGGAATAGTGTCCAGTATCCTCAGAAATGGGTTAAGCCTTCCTTGTTCTAGGTATTGCAGAAACACAGGAAAGGAGACATCCTTTGGAAGACGATATTACTGAGTGAAATGTAAGAGCTATGGGTAAAGACGTAGAGATTCAGACTCTTACACAAGAATATGTTGGTGATTTCAACACAATAATTTTCCATCTCCTCTCTGAGCTTCATGAATCCTAAAATGGTTTAGGTCGGAAGGGACCTTAAAGATCAACTAATTCCAACCCCCTGTCATGGGCAGGGACACCTTCCACTAGAGCTGGCTGCTCAAACCCCCATCCCACCTGGCCTTTAGCGCTTCCAGGGATGAAGCAGCCAGGGAAGTCTCTGCCAGTGCTTCAGCAGCCTCACAATAAAAAAAAAAAAAAAAAAAAAAAAAAAAAAAAAAAAAAAAAAATTCTTCCTAATATCTAGTTTGAGCCTACTGTTTGTCAGTTTAAAACCACTCCCCTTGGTCCTAGCAGTCCATGTCCTATCTCCAGTTCTCTTGTTACCCCTCTAGATACTGGAAGATCTCACCAGAGTGAGGCAGGATCCCCTCCCTCACCCTGCTGCCCACACTGCTCTGCATGAAGCCTGGGATGGAAATGTTTATCTGGGTTGAAAGAGCACATTACTGGGTCATGTCCAGCTTCCCATCCATCAGCACCCCCAAGTCCTTCCTGGCAGGGCTGTTCTAAATCCATTCTCTGCCCAGCCTGCACATGGGATTGCCCAATCCCCAGTGTAGAACCTTGCCTGTGGCCTTGCTGAACTCCACGAGGTTTGCCCAGTCCTCTCCATCTTTCCAAGTCCCTCTGGAAGCCATCCCTAACCTCCAGCATGTGACTGCCCCACACAGCTTGATGCCACCAGCAAAGTGCTGAGCGTGCACTCAGTCCCACTGTCCATATCTCCACCAAAGTTTTCAAACAGTGTCAGTCCCAACACCAAACCCCAGGAAACTCCATTCATTTTTTGGTCCTTTTCATATTCCCTCAGACAATATGGATGTGGTAGATGCCCTAAGTGCCTCAAGCAGAAAAAGCCACATTAATTAGAAAAGTAAATTAAATGTTCAGAGATCTGTTCAGTGTGTAAACTTTCTGGTCCTTGTCCTAGGAGACCACTGAGCTGATGGATACTGGTGAAATAAAGTGAGTGAAATCTCCTTTGAGGTGGGATTAAGAAAAACTGGTCTCTTCTCAGGGAGTTATGGCACCTTTTTCTCAAAGCTTGTCTGGATATCTGCAAGAAGGCATGATCCTTTCATATAAAAAATTTCAAGCACAAACCACTCAGTTTGACTCATGCATTAATTTTTTGGAAGTCAGTGCTCTCCACTTCCTTATCATTAACTCTGTCAAGGAGGAGAAGGATGGCTTCTCAAATCAAAGTATATTCTATGAGTCTCTCTATCAAAATATTAGGATTTTAGATGTTCCTAAGGTGAGAGTCAGTAAGAAAAATGTTGAGCATTTAAGCTCTGAGATGGAATAATCTAGTCCTAGTGTCTTTAGTCTAAACTCAATAAGTGGATCTGCCTGCTACTTCTGATGCAGAGAAGAAAAACAGAGTAGTAAGATGGAGTAACAGTTTTACTTTGTGCAAAGGGAAGAAATTAGTCTTTGGAGGCAAAAGTTTGAGAAGGTGTGCAGAGCTGAGCAGACATTTTTCCATCCCTGAAAACCACCAAACACTAAAACTGAACTCATCAGATTACTGCAAAATACACCAGATCACTTTGAATGTGCTGTGTAAAAGCAACAGAGGCAGAAGAGTGCTAAGTCTCGGTTTAAGTGGAAGTTTCAAGGGCAACTGAAGGAGGGGGATGTGTGATAGTAAAGATTTTTCCATATATATTAAAAGTGAAATGAGGTGTCAGAGAAATATCAGGATTTCTGGTAGCTTTTCCAAAGCTATGGCTTTGATCTGTGTAAGGCTGATCCCTCTCTAACTCTTGTTCTTGTTCTTTAACTCTTAATTCTTTCTCAATTAGAATATTTCACCAAGCTTGTTATCAGACACTTCTTCCCAGAGAAGTGTTTTTTTTTTTTTTGTTTTTTTTTTTTTTTTTTTTTTTTTTTTTTTTTGTTGTTGTTGTTGTTGGGTTTTTTTTTTGTTTGTTTGTTTTTTGTTTTTTGTTTTTTTGTTTTTGTTTTGGTTTGGTTTGGTTTTTTTTGTATTTAATCCATGATATCAGGTGACTGAGCAAAATGCTTAAGGGAATTGATTACCATTTGTTAACTCTATGGTTTATTTTTTTCCCTTGGTCATTCATTCTTGCAATAGATAGGCAGACACAAATATTGTTTATTTTTAATCCATATATGTATTCTAGCAATGTCTTGTACACTGTCATTGCCTCTACAAGTTACACTTACTAGGCAGATCAGGTCTCACACAGGCAGAAAAATATATATATCATCCTTTGGTTTTCTTTCATATCCATGTATAATTTTCAGTGGGAAAATATACAGATAGAAAGTAACTTAAAAATGGGGAAAAATAATTTCTAGTTTAGCTGAACAGCAACTTTAAAAATTCCCTTTCCACTGTAGTTCTACATTTTGAAAAGTCATAGCTCATTTGGATAATTCAGTAATTCCCAGATAACATTGTCTTAATTCTAGTTCAAGGTTTCTTCTAAAGTTTATCCACTTTCAGTGGATTTTTACTTGTCTTTTCCCTGACAAGTGTTCTCAAACTGTATTTTCTATCCCAAAGGTTGAGTCATGCTTTGAGTTGTGTCCAGTGAGCCAAAGCTCCTCCAGAAGGTTATCAATTATTGACTTGCAGCTCCTACTCCTTTGTCTGATAGCACAAAGACACTGGAAATGACTCAGCCAGGTACAGACAGGAAATCAAACCTTCCTGCTGGTGGTGGAAAATGTGTCAACCCAGGGCTGCAGGAGCCTTCATGCCATAATTTCTGTGTGACAATGACATTATAGCCTACTTTGCATTGGGATAAAAAATGGATATTACTAATGATTTCTGCTACAGATAACCTGTAGTAAAATAAAGATACATTACATACATGTGTATATTATATATATATATATATATATATCTGTGTGTGTGTGTGTTTATGTGGTGTATGTACCATTAAATCATACAATCACAGAATAATTTGGGTTGGAAAGGGACCTTCAGGATTATGTAGTTCCAGTCCCCTGGTATGTATGGGGACACTTTTCAATAGACCAGGCTGCTCAGAAATCCATCCCACCTGGCCTTGAGCATTTCCTGGGATGTGGCACCAGCACAACTTCTCTGGGAAACCAATGCTGGTGCCTCATGACCTTCTGAGTAAAGAAATTCTTCCTATCTCTGATTTAAACCTGCTCTTTGGCACTTTGAAGCCATTCCCCCTCGTCCTGTCACTACACCTCTCTGTAAAAAGTCCCTCTCCATCTTTCTTGTAGGTTCCCTTCAGGTACTGGAAAACTGCAATTAGATCACTCCAAACCCTTCTCTTTTCCAGGCTGAAAAATCCCAATTTTCTCAACCTTTTCTCACAGGAGAGGTGCTGTATTCCTCTGATCATCTTGGTGGCCCTCTGGACTCATTCCAACAGGGCAAGTGCCTCTAGTTATGAGGCCCCCAGTGGTGGATGTAGCATATTTCTGGCTCATGGATGGTGCTTGGGTCTTGCCTTTTTTTTTTTTTTTTTTTTTTTTCTTTTATGTGTTCTCTGTATTCTTCACATGTTTATTTGTAACTCTGTCACTTATTGTATTAGTAGCTAGTTTTCCCAGTACTTTTCCGTAGCCTTTCCCCAAGCAGAAAGGCAAAACTAATTCTGAGCTCCAAGTCCTGGGAAGGACAAGACCCCAGTGCTGTCTTGGTTCTTGCTGAGCACCAAAGCCAAGAACAAATCTTGGAGATACAATCTCATGGACAAAGTACAATTAGTGCTGAGATGGGATCCAGAGAAGGGGCTTGACCTGGGGGGGAATTGAATCACCACTTGTCCTCCTAATTGATGTTTTTTATCAATTATGCTAATTTCCTAAAACCTATAAAAATTTACTCCCCCCCCCTGCAGCAGGGGGAGGGTGAGCTTTTGTGGACATCTTTCCATAACTGCCTCTGAATGCCTTCAAATAAAGATTCCCTTTTATATTATCTCCTTACTAAAATTGTCTTGAGTTTAATTTCCAGGTTGGGCAAAAGGCAACAGTAGAGGTGCGGTACCTGTGTGTGTCTGGACACACATATGTATGTGTGTGTGTATATATTATTTACATATTAATGAAGAGATATCATCCTCACTTCCCCCTCTATGAGCCAATTTAACTCAGAGAGGAAGACACTGCTACAAAAGTGTCTTGAAAGTAGACATTTAAACTATGTTTGTTCTCTTGGGATGGGGATCAACACCTCCATGGCTAGGATACTTTGGGAAAGCTCTGATCTCCACTGTAAGACAGGAGCTCTGGGTATTTGGGACTGCTCATTAAAACAAAATAGCTTCTTAAAAACCTGTTTTTCAAAATAAATTTCCCTTTAAGTCCCTGATGTCAGCAGATTTCTCTGTTGTGATAAGTCCACCAGCAGCTCAGAAAGAATAAATAAATAAACATGAAAATGCCTGGCTGCTAATGAGAGCCCCAGAAGTAGGACTGGAGTTTGATACATCACCTCTGCTGCTTGATTTCTATGGGAAGGTTCCAGCCCCTGCATGATGTCAGCCTGAACATCTGGCTTCAATGCCTGAATTTTCATAAATTTTGCAATCAGCTCTGGAGTCCCGAAGGGGCTGTAAGGACTTAAAAATCAAGGATTCAGGAGAGCTTCAGTTATGCAATGTGTGGGGCAACCTCCTGTTTATCTTGCTTCATCACTGCATGCTGGAGCATTCAGCTGCTGCTGCACTCTCCAGATTGATGGCAGAGCCCTGCCACGCTTCTTCTGGGTGCACTCGTGTTAATTGAGATAAATATTCTTCTGCAAGGTGCAGCTGGTGCTCAAGGAGTCCTGGAAGATACATTATCTGATTTGAGGAGGCCGATTTCTCATGATTTGTTTTCATGTTACACAGTACTGAGGGCGAATTTTCGGGTTCAGTGTCAGTATCTATAATTTTGGCATCAACCTGGTGCTCCTTGTCTCAAAAAACTTGTCTTTTAACCCGCATGCCTTTGTTGTACTCATCAGTGCAGCTGTGTGGGCTAAACTCTTATTGTGTTCTGAGATTTGTGCATGGAAGGACGAGCCCAGATGGAGAGTTGTGCTTAGAAAAAGTGCCAAACATAACTGCTCCTTCCTTGAAAACAGGAAAAAAATCCTTATCTTTAGTCAAAAGACATATCAGCAGAAAGTGTCCTATGCTCTTTCTTCTTCAAGAGGCAATGTTTCAGCTCATGACAAATAACAAAAGGAATTTTAAGGTTTGCTATTCCAATGTCCACCTGTCTCCTGCCTTCTGGCACCCAAATCCTCTCTTTCTAAGTTTCCTGAACAAACATGAATATGAACCATATACCTTTGGAAAGAGGAATCTGTTTCAGTCCTCGTTCATCAGTCTCTCCCTGTTCCTTCTTCTAACTAGTCCTTAAGCTTTACATTCCATGAGTCAACTTTCAACTAAGACTGTTGAAAATCTAGGTCATGAGAATTACCATAATCTGAAATTCATAAATAATTGGGAGAAAAAAATTCAGTCAGAATAGCAGGAAAAGTAAGCAGACTTTTTTTTTTATTTTCCACTTTGATCTGGCATATAAAACACTGTATGTAAGGAGAAAAAAAAATCCAAATACTGTGAAGCACATTCTATTATTTCTTGAAAATACGCTTAACTTCCCACTGTTCTTTCTTCTTCCATGAGAAACAGAAAACTCAAAAAAACATAGAAAAAGCCAGCACTTCAACTAATGAGCTGATGAAGATTGAAAAACTCTTTTCCAACAGTGTTGAAGCCTGGGTAAACACTGGTTATATTAAAGGTTAAGTGTCTTCCCAAATGTGAAGTCAGCCGTGCAAGGGTCTGTGGGATGAGTAAGAGCAC
The DNA here is from genome assembly GCF_965231275.1 of Zosterops lateralis. NCBI lineage: Eukaryota > Metazoa > Chordata > Aves > Passeriformes > Zosteropidae > Zosterops > Zosterops lateralis. The sequence continues at coordinate 137,791,598 of NC_139762.1, read as the reverse complement.
ACCTGATCCCTTTCATGACTGTAATTGAGAAGTTGTTTCCCCATTTGAGTGCTTTATTTTAAATTATGCAAAGCTGCCACTTACTCTTTAGTAATACATGAGCAGAGGAAATTCAACAGATGGTGTCACACCAAGCAGTACCATCTTATTTGAAACTACTTTAGCAGAAACTGAATTTGGTAGAGGCAGACACACGTTGGGGCATGGCTGTTTTAATTTTTGTTACTGCTGTCTTAAGGTTTCATTATAGATTGAATTACTCACTTAACTTTCACACAATTTCCACAGTAATTTAACTGGGCTGCTGCAGTGTTCAGTTTTCTTGTTCAGAGAGTGGATGTAACCCATTCAAAAGATAGAGAGATCTCAGGGATCACGTAAAGGTTTTATTTCAATTAAACAAAATTTTCAATTAGAAAATTTATTTCACTGCATTTCATAATGTAGAATTGTGCATGGTGCAAACTGAATATAAGAGATATTCAGGTGATATTCTGGCCTTTCATGTGTCCTTGACCTGGATCTGACTGGAACAGCAGCTGTTTTACACTTGTGACCAAAAAAAAACATTAAAAAAACACTTGTGTTTTAGCTATTGCTGAACTCTGTTCATGTGACACTGAGTGCTCTGTTTCTCACTTTGCCCCACACTGAATTGGCTGAGGGTGAGCAATATGGTGGGAGAGGACAAAAGCTGAACTAACTAAAGCTGTAGAGAGAGGTGATTCTGTCCTTCTGCTCTGCTCTGGTGAGATCCCACCTGGAGCATTGTGTCCAGCTCTGGGATCTCAGCACAGGAAGGATCTGTTGGAACCAGTCCAGAGGAGGCCACCAAGATGATCCAGAGGGACAAAGCACCTCTCCTATGAGGAAAGGCTGAAAGATTTGTGTATGTTCAGCCTGGAAAAGAAGAAGCTTTGTGGTGACTCCCTACAAAAAAAGATGGAGAGAGATTTTTTTTCCAAGGGTCTGGAGTGCCAGGACAAGGGGAAACAGCTTCAAGCTGAAGGAAAGTAGATTTAGACTAGATATTATGAAGAAATTCTTTTCTGTGAGGGTGGTGAGGCACTGGAGCAGTTTATCCAAAGAAGCTTTTTCTGTCCCATGCCCGGAAGTGTTCAAGGCCAGGTTGGGTGGGGTTCTGAGCAAGCTGATCTAATGGAAGGTGGCCCTGCCCATGGCAAGGGAGCTGGATCTATTTGATCTTTAAGGTACTTTTCAACACAAGCCATTCTATGTTTCTGTGGTTCTATGAGATTCCATGCCATATGATATAAAATTCTAGAATATCCTGAGTTAAAAGGAATCTAGAATGGACACTGAAGTCCAGCTTCTGACATGCATGTCAGTAAAAAGGAAGAGAAGCAGATTTAGAGAAATCAGCCATCTATTGTTCAGGAATTGACTGGGATTTAGTCTACTCATGGGAGATTGTGAACAATTATCTTTGAATCTCACATTTATTTGGAATACAGAGTTCACTTGATATTGTGACTTGGACGTGGTTCAAAACCTATATTTTGCCTTCATTTCAGGCCTATTTGTTTAGTCTGCTCAGTTTGTTTTTGAGGTAGATTTTTAATGGTATTGTCATTAATGTCAGCAAAGACAATTCTCCGTGGCAGTATTCCAAAGAGAAAGAGGAAAACATGATGAAAAGTAAAAGCCTGGGATCTACTGGATCAGGAAATACCTAGTGAACAGCAGAAACCAAAGGACAAGAATTTAAGCTTTTAGACCACCTTATATATTAAATGAAAGAGGAGGTTTTGAAATTATCATCATCCATCAAGGGCTGTGAGAGGAAAGAAAGGTATCTTCTCTTAACTACAAATGAGTCTGTTGTTTTCCAGATTTCTACAAAGGAGTAATAAATACTACTGATTCGCTCTCTGAATTCTTGAAATTATTGCTCAAATAAGTATCATGAGAGTGAACAAAGTGGTTCTTAATCTTGTGGGTAACTTTGAGGGACACAATGGTGGTGAATGAACCACTTGCCATGTCCATCTGTCATATATTCAGGAACAGCTGAAGCTCAGTAACAAGCAGGATTGAAATTCAAATTATATTGTTCAGTGTCCTTACCCTATTGACATTCAAACAGACTGACAGTAAACAAGATGCTCTATCAGTCAATTAGTAAATTCTCTGGTTTTTTTTTTCCTCTTAAACTCCAGGCATGTCCAACTCATCATTATAAATTTGTGTGTGTGTGTTCCTTAAAGTTGTGTATAGCAAGAAGTCGCTTCATCAGAATATTCTCTTGTTTTGGGTACAATTACTAGCCCACGCCTAAAGGTCTATAAAGGACAAGGCAACAGCTCTGCTTAGGGAAGGACAGAAAATCTTCCTTGGCAATGAAACAATTGTGGGTGTTGGTAGAGAGCCCTTTGCACAGTTTGACTTGCTTCAATAGGTGTCTCAACCAATTCCTAACCAGCACTCAGGGTTTAGCACAGTCTAGGGATTATTTCCAATCAACGCCTTGGATGAATGAACATGATTGTTGGGAGTAACAGTGTTTAACAGGTGTGGACAACAGGAGGGACACGGATTGTTCCAGGGCAGTTGGCATTGGTAGCAGATAAGAGCATGAACTAAAAGTGTTTAATTTACAAAAGATCTTTAAAGTCTTCCCAGAGTTCTTTAAAGTTATTCCTGTTTCCAGAGGATGTAGAAACAAGCTGTGACTGAAGCAAAACCCTGCATGTTCTGTAGTGTATATAATGGCATTTATGTAGTGTGAATCAAAGGTGTTCTTGTCTCTCTCTGTAGTGACTTCAGCAACTTCTCCTGAGTGATTTGAGTTCAGATAAGTGAAATAATTGCCTTATCATATTTTCTTTGAGATTTGGGGTTTCAGTTTCAGTGTTCTGTTGTTTTGGGGTTTTTTTAATTTTTAAATAAATATTCAAGAAAAAATGTTTCTGACATTTTCCTCTTTATTCTACTGAAGCTGAGCCTGGTTAATTAAAACCCCATTAAAGCATAGTTGTGAACACTTATGAACTTTTAATTTTTTCTACTTTAGTAGCATCTTTTTTTAAACAATATTTGCCATTTGCTGATTCGTTTTCTCTGCTGTTTTTGTGGTCAAAGAAGGTAATGTTTAATCAAATGAACCTTGTAAAGGAAGAAGTAAACAAGTTGACAGTTTTTCTGTCAATGTGAATGGACACAATCTGCAGGTCCTCCTATCTTTATTATTTTTCATATGTAGATGGTGCTATACAGAATATTGTGTATTTATATTTTAGCACACAGTTTGTTAAACAAAATTTTATAGAAACTAAAGATATTTCAGCAAAGGAGGAAAAGAACCCCAAATCGTAGTACCATGTTTGCTCAGCCTTTCATGTGTATTTTTCTATTCTGTTAAATAAATGACAGTCATTCTCTTTAGATGAGTGAATAATTGCATATTTATTTTAGTTGAATTTGTGTTAGCATAGAGGGAAAGGTAACCACATATTTGAGCAAGGCTATGGCAGTGGTTAATGTGAAAGCAGGTTTCTTTATCTAAAGTAATCTAAATTGGAGCAAGGTTGTAAGTCAAATAACAAAGGTTCCTGACAAAGCTGTGATATACTTAATTTCTTTTCTCATTAAAGCGTGCCACAGTGTCCTTAGCAGACAGTCACTTTTTGAGTATCTCAGGAGATCAGATTAATATGGAGCTGGTAGTAAAGTACTTAAATGGACTCAGTCAAGACCAAGTGAAATTCATCCTAGGATTATTAGAAAGATATAAGGAGAAATTACCAAACTCTATTATTGTAGAGATCTGTCTTATTATATACTACAGAAAAAAAGAAAGTGAGAGGAGAGGGGGAAAGATAAAGTGAACTTTCCTTTCTTGTTGTCAACTTTTCACCACTTTCTTAAAAGACCTTGGAATGATGACTATTGCTTTTTGATTATTTATTAATATAACTCTTGGAAAACCCTAAACCCTCCATTTAGTCTCCTGACTAAAACATAAGCAAGTCACATAATCTCTTTGTACAGAAGGTTTCCTCTTTGTTAAACTGCACTAACAAAGATTCCCCATCACTCAAGAAGTGCCATCAGGACGGAAGTAGGATATAAATGGTATATAGGATTTGCAGCATCTTCTGATCACAGGTAAATTTTGCCCTGATATTTGTAAGGGAGTATAAGTCAGGATGGAGGGATGTGTGCTAAGATCATTTACGTTTAATCTTTCAATTAACAGGTAGGATTTTGGGTCCCAGGAATCAAAAGTCTTCTATTACAAAAAGACCACGTTCTTCTACTCTGCATTTTTATAACATCATTATCAACTATTTTACTGATGTTTATATTAGAAGAAACATAAATGCTTACTGTTTTATGACTGTAAGTGCAGCAGGAACTACTAGTTTCCAGAAAATTTATTTTCCATTTGCATTCTGCCACTCTACTGAACTTAACAATATTTCCTTTTCATCCCAAGTTGGTTTTGTGTCTCTTTTTTATCTGTGTTCTAGTATAAACCAGGGACAATGCCTCTGTGGTATAAAACCCTAATAAAATCCATTAAAATATCTTGAAAGAAATTCCAGAATGAAACACCAGGACAAGAAAGTTCTCCTCAACCATCTACTTGTGAGCTGAGAGGTAGACCATAGCTTTGCTACAGGATGCCACCCTGCTCCATTTCACGAATCTACAAACCCTCTCAACTAGACAAATTCCATTTGTTCTCCTCGGTGCCCTTTAATTACCCAGTACTTTCCCATTAACTTAATTATTTAAGCACTCCTCAATCCCGTCCTGTTGCATGTACAGATGCTATGTGCATAATATATTAAACCTGGATAATTGACTTACATTTAAGTATCACCAGTTGTGTAATATTCTGTGTTTGGTTTACGTTCATGACACTGTGAAGAAACAAAATGTAAACAGACCTCACTTTTATTGCTGTTCAGAGCTGGAACAATTCGGGAGAAACCCCAACTACTGCTATTAAAAAACATGGAGCTGTGGAAACAGCAGCAGCCATAGCCACTTGATCATCTGCATCAGTGTCATCTGAAACTGTAAATGTTTTTTCTGTTAAAACCATGGGAAAACAGCAAGGACATATTTTGGGACTGACATTTTCCTGTATTTAAGAGTGTAGCGACTTATTGAGCCAGGAAACTACAGCTCAAAGGAAGCTCAACAGAATTGAAACATTAGGGGCTGCTTATTTCTTAATTACTTGAGGTCCTGAGTGGCCTGCTAAAAACAAACCAACCAGAAACTCTTTAAAGGCAAAAAAAAAAAAAACCCATCCAGCAGCCTCTGAATCACTTTCCTGAGATTTGTTATTACTTTCCATTTATCTTACCCAGGTGTTGGGATTAGGTATAGTCTCTGGATGAAGAAAGAATCAATTTAGATGCCTTATGGCAGCTGAGATCTCAGATATCAAAGGCTGTTTGCAAACACCTTCACAATATTTCTCAATGAAATAAATGTTCTGGGTTTGTGACATTAAGTTTGACGTTATCAGTCAAGGATGTCTGGCATGGCCAAGAGGAGTCAGGGGCAATTTCCATCTGAGACAGGTCATACCTGTGCATTTCCCTTTGGCAAATTTGCCATAAAGGCACATTGATCAGTAAAGGCTGGACCTTTCTCTCCCACAGCACAATCATTCACCAGAGGTCTGTCACAGTGTGATGGTTTAATTGTCATGGGGGAATATGGTGTAGCCTAACCCAGTAGGAACTGAAAAAAAAAAAACAAAAACAAAAAAACAAACACTTCTGTCTTCACAAAGAAAAAGAACCTTGATCAAAATACTGTGTTTATTGCTTTTCTTTTAATTCCACTCAGTAAACTGAATCCTGAGATTAGATATGCAAAAAAACTTATGCTTAGAAAATGGAGTAAAAAATTTTATGTCTAATTGAAACTCGCGCATGAAAATTCGCGTTTGAGTTTGGTTAAACATTAGGGAATAATTTTGTCTGAGGAAATAAAGAAACAATAGTAAAAATGCCCGTACTCTGTTCCACATAACACAAATAACAATCAACACCACCCAAATTTAGAAAAATAACCAGTCTTAGAAGATTTTAAAATTGCAAATTAAAGTTGAAAATCAAAAGTTACTTTTTGTGTATTTTTCCTTCTGCATTTCTCCAGGAAAAAGCACAAGGGAAGGAGTGTAAGTGTTTGCCTTTCATTTTTGTGTGTGGCTGATGAGAAATTACAGCCTTGACTGTTGTTTTTAAGAGCTAGAATGTCCCATCCCACTTGTCTTCAGCCACCTGGGACTGAGTGTATATTGGTAAATAAAACAGCAGCATGGTGTAGGCTCAGGTTCTAGACTGTGTTTATCTTGAAATAACACCATGTGCCAGCTGGAGTGTTCCCAAACAGTGCTCAGTTGGTTCAGAATCTATCAGGAACCAGAAACAAGACCCAAAAGGTCAGTGATGCACCAGGTTTGGCTCTTTACACATTACACAGCATCTAACACTGACTCTCAAACTCCACCATCTGCTATGCCCAGGGGGCTGTAACACACACTGTCAGCTTTGTGGTGTGAAAACACCACTGTGAGGGGTTGCTGTACAGCTGTCTTGTTATTTATGACATTTTGAACTGGGAGGGGAAAGAAAAAAAAAAAAAAGGAGAAAAAGAGAAAAAAATTATGTTTCTTTATGACTCTAAAGAGGCAGTCAGCATTTCCAGAGAAGACCTAGTACAAATTACTAAGCACTTGTCAGTGTAAATATGCCTCAGAGGCAGAGAACTTTCCCTATTTAGCAGCACATATAGAATAAGAATGTTATTTACCTGTTCATCATAGTAATTCTATAATAAATGAGAAAAGATAAACTTCTAAGTGATCATATATATCCCACCCACATCACAAGTATATCTCATCTGTCAATGTCTAGAGCTCTCTTCAACCACCTAGAGTTACCTCCGAGCAGACACTGAAATTTCAGATTGACAAAGCAGACACAGGTCCTCCAGTTTTGAGCAGTCTCATAATTTATTGGATGGTTTCCACTTTCCATTCATATAATGAAATCACCTCCCCTCTTCCCACATCTGTAAATTCCTACTGTTGTCTGCATGAGTTGCCTTTCATCTGGCACATTAAACCAGATTACCCCTTAAGTAGAAAGTCAGTAGAAGTCATGTTTGTCACATAAACCCCAAATATACACCACTCCCATACTGAGAGGAATGAGATGTTAACATATCCATCCTCTGTGTGTGGAACCACCCAAAAGGCAGATTTTTTAATCAATAATCTGTATTTAAGAAAGTTTGACATGTTAAAGAATTAGCAATGCAAATTAGGCAGCGGCTTGCACAGGCTGCATGGTAAATTACATGCAGGTTTTTTCCTCTATGTGAAATTCACCCACTGATGAGCACAAAATCTATTCAAGTGCTTGAAGGGCAGTGGAACTGCTTCATAAGCCAGGTTTACACATGGTTTACTTTCATTCCAGGCTGTGACCCTTCTGCCCAGTGAGAGTGAGATTTCTTCCTCCTTTTGTGATTTCATTGGCTGCTATATAATTACTCCATGAGCTAATTTAACCATTTCTTTTTCACAGAATCCCAGAATGGGTCAGGCTGGAAGGGACCCCAGTGGGTCATCTGGTCCAGCCTCCCTGATCAAGCAAGCTCATCCCAGAGCACAGGCACAGGATTGTGTCCAGAGAGTTCTGGAATATCCACTGTGGGAGACTCCACACATGCTCTGGACAATCTGTTTAGTGCATCAGTCCCTGCCCATTCCTTTTGTCCCATTGCTGGGCAATGCCCCTCCTAAGGTCCCCAAAGTGCATTTGTTGCCTTCTGTTTCATTTGTTGTCTCATGTAGTGTCGTGGTTTCCAAGCCCTCACATGAGAGCTGCAGCACTCTGTGATACTGGGCTGGGAGATGAGGAGATTCTAGTCACGTAAAAATATGGAAATGGAAGTCTGCATGGTGTAAATGGAAGACTTGGTAAAATCAAACATCTTTTTTCTTCACTTTGAGCCCATGTGTGAGGATTGAAAACATAATCATATTATTGAAATCAGGGGAAGAAATCGCACATCTAAGGTTTGACTTATGACAAAAATTTAAAAGATTACATTGTTCTTGCCCTGTTTCTCAACTTCTGATCCAGTGTCTCAGGCAGGTAAACCTGCTGCTACCCACACATATGCATGTTGAAAATGCAGATGAAATTGAATGGATACACATCTCTGATAGTAGACACTGGATTTTTTTTATCAGCAGTGGAATAGAAAAAGAGGCATAAATGAATCATAAATGTTGAAAGACAAAGAATTTGAAAGACTGAAAATAAATCAAATTAAGGACCATATGCAGCAACTGATTGAATGGAGAATAAATCCTGGGATGTGAAAGTGTTGCCCTGATATAATCCAGAGGCTGACTTGTGAGGTTGTTCGAGAGATTAAGGGTTCATTTGTATTACACATCCTGCTTACCTTTGTGGTGCAGACTGAACAAAAATAGCAAATGACAGTTCATTATATCCAAAGACAGAAAATAAACCTGCTTTTTGAAGAGAGCCAAGTCAATATGGGGTTTTTTTATGCTTGTAATTGGTATTTCCTAGCATTTTTCCTATTCACTCTTGTGGCTGTTTTTGAAGGCAGGACCCTGGGGTAAAAAGGATGAGTTGCCATACAATCTTCCTGAGAGGGATTAGGAATGGGGAAGGTATCAGCTCACCCTTCTTATGACATCAAAGTCTGACTAAACCTCTACCATTTCTCTGGAACTCATAAAAAATCCTTGCACATGGAATGTATTAGTGGAGGATGTAAAAAAAAAAAAAAAAAAAAAAGCTTTTTTGTGTCCCATTTACTTTCCCTGATCTAAAAATATCGCAGAAGGATGTTCAGCCCAATCCAGTGGTGTGAAGTGATACTCAAACTATTCCTATAGCACAGGCACACTACAAGAGAGCTATATCCCTGGCTGTAATCCATAACTATTTTCTTTCCAGCTACCCATTTTTTACTAAATAAAATGTTATCCTATGTAGAGAAGTTCTTCATGGTTATCCTTTTCACTCTGATAGCTACCCAGGGGCTCTGCTGAGGATGCTTCCACAGGATTGGAGCACATGGCAGAGCTATTTGCTGCCTTGGGATTGCAGGACTTCGAGTAAGAACTTGGGGTTCCTTGTCTTAGGTACAGGATCACTCAGTCATACCACTCTCAGACCTGACTCATAAATCTGTTCATCAAAGGTCACTTCTTTTTAATTTCTCACAATGTGTTGGGTTTTCATGGTAATGTTTTGTTAGTGGAGGAGCTGCAGGGGTGGATTCTGTGAGAGCAGATCAGGAGCTGCCCCTGTCACACAGAGCCATGGCCAGGTGGGTTCACCCACCAAATGTCCCCCATCAGGTCGTGTTTCCACACCTGTGGAGGGAATGCCATCACAGCCCTGATTTCATGAGCTGCTTCAGCCAGATGCATCCAGTTATTTTGTTAACTGTTTTTCACAGTGTAGCTTGTTCTTTATCTAAAAATATCTAGGAACAGGAATCAACAAGACATTTTTACTGTGCTACCCATCCTGTAAAAGCTTTTATCTAGTTATTTCTTCAAACCAGCCAGTGATGGGTGCCAGACTCATCCTCATTTCTGAAATCATTACCAGCACCGTTAGCTAAATTGCTAAATTCTTAATCTCTACCATCTGGGTAAAGATTTAAATTATGAGACTTGAGCCATTTAAGGAATAGAAGAGTTCAAGTTTTGACATTTTATTTTGTTGTGGAAGAAAAAAAAAAGAAGAAAAAAATTACCATCCACTCTTTACATAGGTTGTATGAATACAACATCCATCCCAAAACTCACTGGCACAAATTTTTCTCAGTATTTTTTTTTTTCATTAGATCATTTACACATGTAATACAGAGAGAATATATTTAATAATTAAACATATATATATCCATGATGGAATCTGTGTATATTTACATAGTGAGAGAGGTACAAATAGAAATCAATGGGTTCTCTGTAAATGTTTTGATTCTTCTTCACTGTATGCTGAAATATTTGAGCTATTTCTGGGGAAAATCTCTGGCCAGTGAACTAGATCTTAACATATTTTGTTAATGATGCTGCTCAGTGGTAGAATTAAAATTCCTATTTAAATGCAACACTTAAAGCAACTGCTCAGAGTCCAGAAAAAAGACTATTTAAACACTTTCAAATGAAAAATATTAACTGTAATTTAATGTAAACATTCTGGTACACATATAAGAATAATTATAAGATGCTATATCTGTTCTACACATAAATTTGGACCTGTTTTCAACTGTGTCTTTCCTGCCAACAAGTTCCCCAACCTGAGCTAAGTTATGCTGCCATGCTCTGTGTTCATGCAGCAATTGCCCTGGGGAAAAATGACAATTTAATACAAAAACACAGTCAGGGACATGAGGGTAGCAGTGACAATGGGAAAATCATGTCCCAAAAACAGGAGTCAGACTCTGAATACCAGATTGTTGATCATACTGTAAAAATATCCCTAAAATATTCAGCTGAATAGATGAATATGTTCATGATTACTTCATAATAAACTTGTTGCATGTATTTTTATATCTCTAGGCAATTTTACTGCTTTTTCATCTCTTTGTGACTGCAGAGAGTGAAAAGGTGGAATGTGCTTATTTCATGGTTTCTCAGACTTTGAGAGATCTGCTTAAATTCATCAGAATACTAGATTCTTTTCTGAACATCATATCCAAACATATGTGAACATAAAGAATTCCCTCATGAAATTAGGAATGAGAAATAGGTTGGAATTCGATTTTCCCCAAGAAAATTTGCTTTCAGAGAAATTATGTTTCAAAATATCAAAAAAGCAAAATATTGAAATAATGATTTGTTGGGCATATAATATTTTTTCTGATTTTCTTTTTTTTATTTTTTTTTTAAAAAATGATACATTTAGTTGTGACTGCTGCACCCTGGAGTCCAAAATATGTAAACTATACCACAAGAGAAAAACAAAAGCATGTGGAGGTGCACAAGCAGACATGGTATCTTGAAGAAAGTCCTCTGTCCCACATGGCAGCCAGAATTCTGTCTAGACTGAGATGTCACTGTTGAAGAGAAATGTGAGCTGGCTGGACATAATAGGAAAAAGAACAAGAGTGATCAAAAATTCATCATCCATTGTAAGGAAAGAATTAAGTCAAAAAAATCTTCAGTGATTAAAAACATCTCTGAGAAAAAGAGAGGGAATAAATCAGTTCTTGTATCTACCACAGACAGGGGAAGAACCAATGGATTAAAATACAAGAAGAGACATTAATAATGGACATTGATCAAGATACTTGGTGGGCACACAGGAAATATTGCCCGTAATGATTGCAAGCTTTTTCAGTGGCTGGAAGTTTTTAATTAAATTTGAATACAATTGTGTACAGAATACTACAGTGACATCTCTCCATAGTTTAGCAGATGGACAAAAATCTACTTGTTGTCTATGATTTCCTACTGAGTTTAAGTACCACTTTAAAAGGCCACCTGGTTGCTATGCACAAACTAGAGGTGATAAAATGTAATATACTGGTCCAGTATGATATGTGGAATCCAATTAAAATAGATTTCACTAAGTTCAGCAATTTTTAGCAGCACAAGAGATTGGAATAAAAAGCCTTTAAATGTATCTGTTCAATGACGTCTTAATCACTTGTAAAAAATCCAAGCAGCTTGAAGAGACTTCACTTCATGTTTATTCAAGAGTTAGAAATTCTAATCATCCTTGTAATTCTGACCAAGAGGAAATAATCCAGGAAAATATATATATAACTGTTTTTTAAGAAAAAATATAGATTTTTATAGATTTTACAAATTGCTATCACTTTACTGGAACACACTTTTTCTTTCCCAATAACTTGTACTGAAGGAAGAGTAAGATAGAGATACAAACACACACTGAATTTCTAGAACTTATATTCAAGGGAGGACCAACTCAATTATCTCCAGAAATAAAGAAAATATGTTAATAACTAATAAATTGGTTATTGAATTCTTTTGGAGTGGATTAAAAATAACATTGTTTAACAATATTAAAATACACAGGTTTCATTTAATATAGAGATTTTTTTTTTCATTTTGTCTGTTATAAATGAAAATATATGTAAGAAACATAGTTTCTATGACTTCTAGAAATGTTTCACAAATATTTTAGAATAATTAACCAGAACAGAGAACAAAAAGAATCTCCTGGATTACCAAAACCAGTCTCAATGTTATCACAGACAGCCACAATATTCAATCCCTTCACTTCGTTGATAAATACCTGTTTTAAGATGCAAGAGAACTTTTTATTCTCAACTATCCTGCTGAAAAGCTTTTTAGGACCTCACAGCTGTGATAGTTAGAAAATACCTAATTTCCATTCAAAATATATTCATGGACAATAGTAAAGAATAATCTCACATTTTACTGGTGAGATAATAAATGTCATTTCTCTGTAACAGGATGAAAATCAACAGAACAGATTGTGCATCCTTTAAGACTACCAAAAAAAAAAAAAAAATAAAGAAGCTCAAAGTAGATAGAAATTAAATTTACCATTAATGTATTTAAAACAATATTGTTCATTTTCAAACCATTCTTCATAGTTTTTCTCAAAGTCTTATTTTGAACAATTAAACTTTTATGAGATGAGATGTTTAACCTATGATATTGCTTCTCACTCTTTATAACAAGTCAGAATATATTCTTTGCAGGAAGAAATTAAAATATCTGTAACTTGTTCCCAATGAGTAATGAGTAAATTATCTGGTTATTTACTGCAAATATTTGTATCGAGTGTTCTGTTCTAATAAATTGCACATCATATTGCTCATGAGATGCCTACAGCAATGGAAGTAAAAGTGCATGAAAGAAGGAAATTAAATTCAGAAGGAAAATATATTTACAGCAAGTGGTACCCAGTTTTAAACCTCTGGTTCCAAAAGGTTTGTATTGGTTTATATCAGTTAAAGCCAAAGTTTTTTGTTTTTCTGTCTTCATTTATATTTTGCTGCATAATGTGTTCATCATCCGAATCTTCAGGCAGCATATGGAAAATGGAGAGAGACAGTTCTATAAATCCTTGGCTGCATCTTGTTGTCCACCTAATAATGAAGTGTCTCCTTCAGAAAGAATTCACATTACTGAGTGTTTTCCATAAGGATATTTGCAGGGCAGTTCACTTTATTTCATTATTTGAAACCCTTTTATGAACCTCATGTTGCTCATTGTGGTTTAGACTTCCACCTCGGAGCTCTTTTCCCATGGGGTCAAAGCACAGGGCCAAGACTTTGGAGACATGGATTTTTTTCCTCACCATATAACAGCTTTCATGGATTTTAATAATATAAGGGACTTTTTTTGGTTTTTTGTCACCCATAAATTTTCCATCATTATTACTTTGTAAGGGGCAAATATAATAAATGTCTTTTTCCGCTGTGTTTCCTTAGAATAAAAGACAACAGCAATTACCTTAATGGAAAAGCAAAACTTTTAGGTCCTAAATTAGACAGGAGAGATTTAAGTCTTTGGTTTTAGATTCTTCATTGATGCTCCATAAGGCACCAGTGTTGTAACAGGTGTTTTGCACATTAATTCCTGCTTCTGTTCAGAGCAACAGCTGCCACATGAAACCTTGTTCAGGTGCCTGAATTTGTGAAAGTCAGGTAATGAACTACACCTCTCCTTGGTGATTTTAAAACTTTGTGACCTTGACTATTGCTAGCATACTCAGTGTGTGTGCCAAATTTTTGATACTTCTTTTTGTGTTCAACTTCTGGTTCCTTGCATCAGTTTTGTTATTTCAGAGAGGTTCGTAGCAGAATTTATAATTTCTTAATTCAAACAAAATGAAAATATTAAGAGGGTTTTTCTGTTATCAACTTTTTTTCTTCTCTTAAGGATATAATATGCAATGTCTTGTGTGAAGATGTTTAGATGCAACTTTTTAATGCAAATAATTGAGCATTACAAATAATTTCTCATTTCAGGGTTTGGTGCTGTTTGCTGGTTGATTTTGATTGGTTTTGTGTTTTTTTTTTTCAAATGTCTCTTTTTAAGGACTCAGTAAAACACTTGAAATTAAGATATTCTTAACAAATTTTGTGACAGCATCAGGAACAATCTGCATTTCAGAAACCTCAGAGGAACTCTGACTCTCAAATTTATCCCAAAATTATTCACCAAGGAGATGTTGATGGTGCCTTTGAAAAGTGGGTCTAAATTAAAGTTGTGCCAATGGCTGTCTGAGTGGATGACAGCAGCAGCTTGAGTGGGAGACTGAGGGTCACCAAACTGGATAGTGTATAATCTATATTGCTCAAATAAATGGGGGTGTGAGGATAATATCTGCATTACTCTCCCTGTGGGTGCCAAAATATTCATACAGATAGCTTTTTGTTATTCCAGGAATGCCTCCAGCACTTATTATAAGGATATTATAAGGAGTTTGTGTAAGCTGGGAATTCCTTTCTCAGATACTCTTCCTTGCACTGGAGGGGAAAAAAATTTCCAGCTATGATAGGAAGAGTCTAGTCTTCCTAAAAAAAATTGAGCCACGAAAGAATAATATGGTGAAGGGTAAGTGGAGGCAGTGTAGCCTTTACTGAGATTTTTAATCATAGAACCTTTTATGAAGTTGGACTTTTAGATTCTCTTTCCTTGATGAGATTTTTTCTTCCTTTTCTGCCATTGGTCCTTTTTGTGGACAAGTACTTGAGTTTCCCCTCCTATTGGAAGCCAAGGCACAGGGAATTTGTGTGGATGTTGTTTTTGGAAGAAAAAAAGCTGTCTGGAGCCTGCAGTCAAATCTAGGGTTAAGGTGCTCTAAGATTCGATCTAAGGATGGTAATTAATAATTACTACAAGTATATTTATCACTGGAATAAAACAACTGCATATTTTTGCCATGATGGTGGTATGGGAAAATCTGCAGCCTCATTTCACAGCATTCAAAGAAACATTAAAAAGCTTTCCTTGCACCTTTTCTGCTCTTTCAAGCACAGTTTTTACCCAGCTGGTAGAAATGAAGGATTGCTGGGAACTGCATATTCCAATAAGTGAGTTAGTGTAACCAGCTTGCCAGAGAGCAGCAAGAGTCTGGGTCACTGACACTGAATAGACTTCCATCAACTGGCCAAAATCCAGATACCCACTGGCCCCTAATTTCATACAAGAATTGACTGTAGTGACCTTCCATTTTTATCTTTGTATAGAGCAGATGACATGAAATAGAAGTTTCTCTTCTGAGTCTATAATGTCTTGTTAAAATAAAATGTATATTTAAAATGGGAAGAAAAAAAACCCCAGTCTTGATTTAAAGGCTTCAAGTCAGGGGAATCCTCCTTGCCTTAACATGATCCCTGGTAAAAATAAAGTGTCTTGCTTTTAGTTCACATAATTTCAGATTCAGCTTATCCACCCTCCCATTTATTTCACTTTGTAAATGTTCACTTCATTGTCGAGTGTTCATGGGTGAAGTGTAGAGTTCAGGCTTTCAAAGTATTTGCCTATAACTCAAGTTTCCTAAATATCAGTGAAATTTCAAAGTAATTTTTAAGCCTTCAGTGACTGGCCATTTTTTTTAATATGTAGACATGAAATCAATTCCAGAATGATCTCACTGCTATTTCTCTACTCTTACTTGATGTTTTTCAGTTGACGTACTCTGGGTTCAAGTCAATCCCCTTTGCTAGAACAGCAATTTGAAATTTTAATTCAGCTGGCTACTTCCATAATTTACAAGTTATTTCTAATGTTTCATTCCAAGACCTTGTTCATCAGCTTGCCAGTTTGCAAGTGGTCTACAACATGGTGTATGGCTTCGTTCTTTTTCCAAGTGATCCTTCCTGGTTTTACACATTTGTCAAACATTGCACCTTTGACATTTTTTACCAGAAATAATAGGATGTCACCTCTAGGTGCTCACACAGCCTCAATGTTTATAATTTCTCCCTGAAACTGCTCCAGCTTTTAGACAGGTCCACCTCACTTATTGTCATAAAATCATAGAATCATAGAGTGGTTTGTGTTAGAAGGGACCTTAAAGACCTTCCAGTTCCAAACCCCTGCCATGGGCTGGGACATCTTACTCCAGACCAGGCTGCTAAAAGCGCCATCCAGCCTGGCCTTGAACACTCCCAGGAATGGGACATCCACAGCTTCCCTGGGCAGTAACATATTATAATTCACAGACGTTCATGAGTACAACATTGTTTTACACGGCATTAACTGTTTCTTCAGAATATCACAGTGAAGGAACATGCAACACTAGAGACAACTGGAGACAAGGTACCAGCTGGATGTGATTAAGTGCAACACTTTTTCTGTTGTCAATCCTAGCAGTGGTTATCTGGTAGGACAGCTCTAAGTATACAATAAAAAGCATTTATTGTATTGACTTTCAACTGTACTGAGTTGAATCAAAAAACAGGCATTTCCAAAATCCACCCCCAAGAATGTGCACCACAGAATCTTTTTACATTTCTTTCACTCTTAATCTCTTTTTTATTTTCCATGAGACAAGAGAAGTGAAGGAAAGAAAACCCTTCCCAAGGAAATTTTGCAACTCATGTATTTCTTAACAATGTAATTAGATTTGCTTCTCAGAAGTCAGTGTGTGTGTGTGTGTGTGTGTGTGTGTGTGTGTGAGGGCATTCCCATGAAGTTTAACAGGACCAAGTGCAAGGTGCTACACCTGGGTTGGAGATAACCTTCATATCAGCACAGATTGGGGTATGATATTAGGAAGAAATTCTTCACTCTCAGAGTGTGAGGACCTAGTACAGGCTGCCCAGAAAAGCTGTGGCTGCCCCATCCTTGGAAGTGGGCATGGAATTGCACAGGGCTTAGAGCAACCTGGTCTGGTAGAAGATGTCCCTGCCCAGGGCAGGGGATTGGAACTGGATGATGTTTAAGGTCCCTTTGAATGCAAACCATTTTTTTATTCTATGATTCTAAGCAGAAAACTGAATGATCATATTCTGCATCCTGATATCTGTTTTATCTTCAGAACTCGTACTCCCTGTATTTGATTTATTAGAATGGATGAGGGCAAATTTTGTGAGAATTTCTTGTTTACACAATGATGGCCAACCACTGAAAAGTGAAATCCCCTCTCCCTTTCCCCAGCTGTCTGCCATTTGTCAGCTAAGCCATCTCAGTATTTCCTGACATTTTCTGCTTTCTGCTTTAATATGATTAAACCTGTGATACATTGTCAGAAGTTTTAGCCATTGGCAGGATTACAAAATGCCAGACACATCACTGCTAGCTCCACTCCAGCTCTCCTTAAATATTTTCCTTTTTGATACAAATTGCACATGATCTGTGGGTGGCAAACCAGATCCTATCAATTGCCACAACTCCTGTGAAAGCTGAGAGGTTAATAGTTCATTTATGATTTGACAAAAAAAAAAATCTAGCCAGTAATCAAGCAAATGACTTGGAAGATATTAGTGGTGAAAATAAGTAATGTTCCCATGCTTAATATTTGGGGCATACCCATGAGGTCAACAAATAAATATAATGGAATATATACACAATGTCAAAAAATATTTCCTCAGAAAATTATTCCTGCCTTCTCCAATTACAACATAAACCATATATATATATATATATATATATATAAATATATATATATACAAACACTGACTATTTGCTTGTTGCTGGGAACTGAAAGGCACCACTGTCTTCATCACTGAAGAAAGAAAGGTACCCTATGAGAAGTTTCCCAGATGCCTTCATGCCACTAGTACCAAGTTAAAGGTGTTGGTTGGTTGGTTACATCAGACCTAATTCATTCCCTTTCTTCTGTGCCTTGTTATGCTGAGCTGGGAGCTCAGTGAAGTCCTACCTGGCCACCTCCTTTAGGTTTGCCAGCCCTCAGGGTGCCTGCTCTGTGAGGTTTTCGTGGTGTGCTGCCAAATCAAGCCTCACCTACTTCACCATCACTTTCAGTTTTTTTCCAGAAGAGCCACCTCAATGACAATGTGCATTTACTGGTTGCTCAATAGCATCCAGCCCTGAAATGGCTGGAAATGGGTATACTCACATTACTCTGAGGGCTGTCCTGAGCGGCAACACAACCACATCCCTTTTTTCTTTTATTCTTTTCACTTTTATCTCCTGTTACCACTCCTTTGCATGTGAGCTTATTTCACCTTGTCCTATCCCTTTTTTCCCTCTATATCAGACCACTTCCCTGGTGAAATATATGCGTGCAAACATCTTGAAGTTCAATGACCCCACTCTGGTCCCTCCAGTCTTATCCATTCTGTAATTCTGTTATTCTCTTTTTGTGATCATGAAGTGAGACCTACTCAAGGAGAAAATTAAGCCATAATCAATTAAAGGGTGAAATGAAAAGATCCTATATCACTTGACCCAGTAATATGTAACATCTCCAGCAAATAGGAGGGTTTTGAGATGGTGGGAAAGGGAGGGCAAGAAAGGTATTTGAAAAGGTATTTGACCAGAAAATTGAAAGGCTTGTAAACCCCTCCCTGTTGGATGAAAGGGCCATTATGTGAACCCAAGGTTTTTGTTTTGGCATGATACAGAGGCCAACTGCATGGGACAGGCATTTGTGAGGACTTCAGGGTGTGGGGTTATGCCTGGACATCAGAGTCTTTTGTAGATTACAAATGACCTCAGGTTTAGGCCAAGAATTCTTCCAGCAGTGAAACCAACAGGTAAGTCTGAATCCTGCACCTGATCTTCACAAGAGGGGAATCCTTCACACTGCCATGAAAGAAGGAATGATTTTTAATTCAAAATCAGATGTTTTGGTGCTATAGCTTCATCATTCCCCACTGCTTGTAATAAAAAGAAAATGCAATCTTCTCTGCTAATGTTTTATCTTTGTGGTACTGTTCTACATGCCAGTGATTTTCACCAGATCTTGCAACACATATCAGAATGAACTTTCTCTCTCTCACCCTGAGGATCCTGATGGGACAGATAAGGCAGCATGTCAGAGTATTCTTAAATAATGGGTAGTGATTGGTATGAAATTATTTCATCCCACATGCTCTTTGGCCACTACGTGTGATTAATCAAGAGTCTATGACTGCCAGAAGCCTTGAAGATCCTGTCAAAAATGGTCTTTAATTTATCTGGAACATAAACAAACATAAAACTACAGCAAAGACCCACTATGCTTATTTGTTTAATGAAGAGCAATGTTTGGTGAGGTCATAAATACATGGAATAATAGAACCCTAGAATGTTGTGGGTTTGGAAGGAATCATAAAGATCCCCTAGTTTCAACCCCACTGCCACGGACAGGGAACCTTCCACATCTATTAAAAAACTCCATCCTATTGTGTTTCTCACAGTTAATCTCACTCCCGCCTTAGAAAATTGGAAAGAAATACAGGATTAAGAGCTTCATGCCATTTACTTTATTTTTATTGCTTTTTTTCTTAATATATATTCTATCAAGAATGTTAAGCATACTTAGTCAATACAAATCATCCAGCTGTCCTGGAGAGTATTTATTGAAGAGTATTATTTTTTCCTTTAATTTATTTCTATATATACATAGCCAACTGCTTTTTAGAGAGTAAAACAAACAAACAAAAAAAATTAAAAAAAAGGATAAAGAAAACCTAAAAAGATCAGAGCTTCAATAAGATTATGCAATTACTTATAGTGCTGAATTTTTCTTGAGTGTCAGTTGAGGAAAAGGACAGCTTCTGGAACTGGGGCTGGGAGAATGAGATCTGCTGAAAGATAGAGAAACATGAAGTGGGGATGCAAATGCAACATCTGAAGCAGGTGCTCTTCCTTAAGGAGAATTGAACCATCCCAGTTTCTTATTGCTTCTGAGCTGTCCTGTCTTATCCACCAATCAGCAATTGGATGAGGACAGCTGTGACGTCTGCCAAGTCCTACAATTTGTTTATTATCATCTTATATGCCTTAATTTCTTGAGTTAAACTAGAGATAAACCCATATTTTTTTATAGTTCCTCTGCCCAGCTCTCCCCCTTATATCCACTTCCTGTTGCAGTCATGTCTGTGACTCAAAAAACATGCTGGAAGGAAAGTGTGAGCTGAAAAAGGTGAGTAGTAACAGGAGGCTGTAGGAGATCTGAAGACAAGAACAGTCTGATTGTGAGACTCATGCCAAGGTGTTGGTGATAAATGGGAGGGAAGATGAACTGGCACATGGCTGTGAGAGTGTCCTGCTCCCCCCTTCACCTAATATTTCTAAGGCCATCTCCCACACTGCATCCCAAAACTCTCTCCCCATTCCATCTCTGGGTTTTATTTGTGGGGGTTTTTTTTGTTTGATTGTTTGTTCGTTTGTTTGTTTTTGTGGGTTTTTTTTGTTTGGTTGGTTTTTTTTGTTTTTGTTTTTGGGTTTTTTTTTTTTTGTGTTGTTTTTTTTTTGTTGTTTTTTTTTTTTTTTTTTTTTTTTTTTTTTTGTTGGGTTTTTTTTGTTTGTTTTTGGTTTGGTTTGGTTTGGTTTGGTTTTTTGGTTTTTTTGGGGTTTTTTTGACTGCTCTGGCTTGTCTAATATATTCAAATTTCTGAAATGATGCTCTTTCTAGTAGTGATGCCTGCCCCTGGCATATCTTAGGCTGTCAAATTTCCTCCAGTAAAACCTGTCATATATATTTTTTGCAAAGAAAAAAAATATGCTCCGAATACCAGGGGGAAAAAGGCCCCTAAAAATGTTAAATTACAGCTATAGAAGAAAACATTCTGTGACTACTTTAACATTAAGATGTCGCTGCCCTTTAAAAACCTTCATTCCTGCATGCTCCTCATGCTCATTATAAAAACCATGTCTATATGAAATATGGCATACATATAAGTCATATGACAGCCTTATGGTATTAAAAATGAGATCACCTCAACCTTAATGAGATCCAGGATATGAAGGACAGAGACTGAATATCTCAGGATCATAGAGTCATTCGAGTTGGAAAAGATATTTTAGGTCACCCACTCCAACCCTCAACCCAGCACCACCATCACATTCACCATTAAACCATGTCCTCAAGGGCCACATGCACAAGGTTTTTGAACACTTCCAGGAATGATGACTCTGCCACTTCCTTGGGCAATCTCTTCCAACTCTTTACAATCCTTCCAATGAAAAAAACTTTCCTCATATCTCATCTAAGCCTCTCCTGATGCAACTTGAGGCTGTTTCCTCCTTTCCCATCACATGTTACCTGAGAGAAGGGGCCAACCTCCACCTCACTACAGGCAGACCATGTCCTACCTTTTCCCAGAGCCATCCCATGAGCCATCAGCCCACTGAAGTCTCATCTGCTTCATCACAGGTGGGAACACAATTTAGGGACTCAGACAAAGGGACACCCTGTCCAGACACTTTCCCTGATGATTTTTGTACCTCCAGGTGCCAGCAACAGGAGAGGCTGGGACTCAGGGCCAGTTACTGGGAAAAATGAGTATCTGAGCTCCACTGCTGGAGGGATCCACCTTGTGTGGATTTAGATCTCTAAATTATCATATAGTGGGCCTCCGTCCTGCTCAGCCAGAGAGGACAGCAGGATAAGGGTTTGGTGCTGTGTGTTCATGGGGATACTCTGTGTGTGTGTGACCTGTGCATGGAGGGTGTCCAGGTGTGCTCTTTTCACCTCTGCCCATGGGAATGCATAATCAGAGTCACTCCTGCTTTGACCTGGGCATCTGCATTTTTTCAGCCTTGTCTCTTTTGGGCTGTCACTCTGGCAGAATGTATTCTCCTAGTACATTAAACATATCTACTGAATGTTCTGGTGCTGCTGCCTAAAGAAGTTTAGGATAATGCATTAATCTGGAGAGAAAACAGACTGCTTTGTAACGGGGGGGAAGATCTCTTCGTGTCAACAGATCTCTGGCACAGTCATAGTCTCAGTGAATATGAATTGACTCACAAATCAGTGTTGATGCCCTTATCTGCAAGTGTCACATCAGCTCAAAATTGTGTTTGGATACTGCAGCTGCCTGCCTGTCTGTCTAGATGTCAGATGTCAAAATATTATCAATTTTTTGTCAAAAGGTGCTGGCAGCTGCCATGGCGGAGGTCTCTGATCTAAAAATACTCCCACATCTTGTGAAATATATCAAACATTTCCCTTCAGACTAATTGGAAGCAGAAGTCAAATCCTTTATGTCATAGCATTTCCAATGAGGAAGGGAAGCTGCTTCCCAAGGAATCTGTTGTTTATCCAGAACTTGCTTTGGACCACAAATGAGTTTCTCCAGCTACCAGCCCGAAGGATTTACAAAGGAATCTTTTGACAGGAAAGAGTGAAACTAAACTTACTGCTGAATTTAGAGATACTAAAGACATGGAGGATTTTCAAGAAAGGAATTTCCATTTCATTGAGATCTTTAACAACATTTTTTTGCCTTTTCATTTTATTTTTTCTTCCTATGGTGAAATGAACATCGTTTTGTGCATTTACATTCCTTCCTTCCTTCCTTCCTTCCTTCCTTCCTTCCTTCCTTCCTTCCTTCCTTCCTATCACAGAATGGTTTGGATTGGAAAAGGACCTTCAAGACCATCTTGTTCCAACCACCCTGCCATGGGCAGGGACACCTTCCACTTGACCAGATTGTTCCAAGCCCCAGCCAGTCTAGCCTTAAACTCTTCCAGGAATGGGGTGTTCACAGCTTCTCTGGGTAACCTGATCCTCACCACCCTCACAGTAGAAAAATTCTTCCTATTATCTAATGTATACCTACTTTATTTCAGTGTGAAGCATTCTCCCTTGTCTTGTCATTTCAAGCCCTGGTAAAAATGCCCTTCCCGTCTTTCTTGTAGGCTCCATTCAGGTACTGAAGGACTGCAATTAGGTCACCCTAAAACCTTCTCTTCTCTTCTCTTCTCTTCTCTTCTCTTCTCTTCTCTTCTCTTCTCTTCTCTTCTCTTCTCTTCTCTTCTCTTCTCTTCTCTTCTCTTCTCTTCTCTTCTCTTCTCTTCTCTTCTCTTCTCTTCTCTTTTCTCTTTTCCAGGCTGAATAATCCCAATTCCCTCAGCCTTTCCTTACAGGAGAGGTTCTCCAATCTTCTGATCATTTTGGTGGCCTGCTCTGGACTTGATCTGAGAGGACTTCCTCTGCTGGGGACCCCAGAACTGGATGCAGCAGATAGGGTCTCACCAGAGCAGAGAAGAGGGGCAGAATCCCCTGCTGCCCAAAGTGCTTTGGATGCAGCCCTGGACACATTTGGTTTTTCAGGCTGCAGGTGAATATTGTCAGCTCGTGTCCAGCCTCTTGTCTGCCAGCACTCCCAAGGCCTTCTGGGCAGGGCTGCTGATCTGTTCATCCCCCAGCCTGGACTGACACCAGGGGCTGCCCTGCCCCAGGTGTAGCACCTTGCACATGGGTCCTTTAAGTCTCATGTAAAGCCCTCCTCGTGTGGCCTCCCCAGCTCTGAATAAGGGAGAGAGATCCCCTCCCTCAGGCTCCTGGCAGTCCTTGGTCTGATGCAGAAGAGGATTCAATTTGCTTCCTTTGCAGCAAGGGCAGCTTGGTGTTTACCAGAGCACCAGGTCCTTTTCTGTCAAGCTGTTTTCCATTTGGGTGTCCTCCAGTAACTCTTGGTGCATGTGCATGTTTGTGTCCTGAAACCATCCTTCTCACCTGGTGAGAAGAGACTTTGACTCCATATATATATATATATATATATATATATATATATATACATATACAGACATATATACACTTCTTTTTCTTCTTCTCACTGTCACTGGAGCCAGTATTCCTTCCTCATGGTTGTCCCATATACAGTTTTTAATCAAAACCCTCATTAGTAAACATGAGGTATGTGGTCCCATGGGATCCAACAGGACTCAACATGACTACACCAGCATGCAAATAGCAGGATTAGTGTAATAATGCTGAAAGACAAAATATGACACAGTGGGAGATATCAACAAGAGAAAATGCAGAGGCTGAAAGGAGGCAGCAAGCACAGTGGTGGTACAGCACTTCACAGCAGTGTCCCTCTCACTGCTAAGTCTTCTGCTTGTTTAGAGCTCTGTGTGTTTCTTGGTCAAAAGGGATGAGAAGATCTATGTTAAGAAAATGGTAAGCACTGAGGAATGCTTTTAAAATGTTATTCTTGATTTAGGGGAGCAATTTGGGATTTAGCACTTCTAGGGGGATCTTATTCTGATACCCTTGTGCACTATTTTCACTCCAAGAGCGAAATGAGTCTCACTTATTTCCTTGGACAGAGAAAATAACTATTTAACAAGAATAGAACTAAGCCAACACCTTGTGTACCAGTGAATTAAAGAATATCACAGCTAATTCTTTAAAGATGCTCTAAATTCAGGAGAAGGATGCAAAAGGTTAATAGAAGGCAGTGGGGAGTTTCAAAATAGAGACTTTGGTGATTTAAAAAATAAAATCCTTTTTCATAGTATTAATTTTGCATCAATTCATTTTAATGGTTTTGATTGCTCTCAAGAGGTCTGGCTGAAGCAATGGAAACTAATTCTAATCACAGAAAATTTATGTTGCTTAATTTTGACCTTGCTTAAATAGCAGAGGATTATGTGACTGAGTTTTGTGACCTATGTAGGACAGGCTTGAAAATGAAAACTAGGAGAGAACACAGACAGACAAATTTATTCAGGAACACAGGAAAATAAGGAGAAAATAGAAAGTAGAACAGAGGCAAAATTATATGGGGAAATTATAGAAATGTGAAGGCCCTAAAACTAAGGTAATATTCTGAGTTCATATAATTTTAAAAATATGCTTTCAACATATAGGAATGAATAATTTTCTTGGCAACATATTAGAAGATGAGTTGTTCGAGAAGACTTTCCACAGCACTATTGAATCACCACATATAGCTATCAATATTTTTGTTCTTCCCTTTTATTTTCTGTTTTCTTAATGTAAAGGCATCAAGGACTTTGCAAAGCAAAGCAAGTCTGTGTGACCTGTGCTGGAAATAGCCAATCTCCACATGCATGGGGGACTCAGCTCTTTTCTGCTGGATTGGAGGCTGCAGCAATATCCTGTCACCTTTACAGCCCCTGCAGAAAGGAGGAGTGGGCAAGTCACCCACATGGAATAGAACAGCCAGTGTGGTTACTCTGTACCCCAATAACAGCACAGAGCAGACAAGGCAGAACTCTCTGGGAAGGGGTTTAGCCCTGATCTTTTGATCCCTGAAGAATCCAGAGAGGATTCTTTCATTCTCACAGTCCATGCCTGGGCACAGTTAGGAGGCAGCTTGGGAAGCTCCCAGAAGTGTGATGGAGGTGTGGAAAATAAGGTTTATCCTGTCTTTGACTTGTGCTCTGCAAGTCTTTGCTTCTTGCCATGAGTTTGCCATTTCATTTATGTTAGCTTGATTCTGGGCCACTATAGAGACAGAACAGAGATTAAGAGATGGGTGTTTTCTGTCAGGAGCTGTCCTGACGTAGATGCCCATCCCTGTGTCTGAAGTGCCTCAGAAGCATTGCCTTCAAGGTGGAATCATCCTCATTACTCTCCCCTGTGAACTTCACTCCCCAGGACATGGCCACCTTTACCCTGAAAATGTTCTCCCTTTGCCTTGTCATGTAAATGCATAAGTTGTTTGTATGATCTTTTTACCTAATTATTGTAGTGGAAATTATTAACCTTCTTGAAATGGTATATAAGCTTTTGGAAAACCTGAGTAAAATTGAATTCTGATCACTGAATCCAGCTGGAATGTTCCTCCTGATGCTAGGTTTAACATTTTATTTTGTTGACATTCACCCAGTTCATCTCTCACATATGCCTGAAGTAGCATTATAAATCTTTTTCTGTTTTGAATCTAACCAAAATAGAAGATATATTGGGCATCGCTCCCCTAATGAATGTAATTAGCAGGGTGAGGATGGAAGCGCCTTTCCCTGAGTCTGTCCTCATCTGCCCAAGCTCCTCCACCAGATTTTTTTTAGGAAAAAAAAAAAACAAAACAAAACGAAACAAAACAAAACAAAACAAAACAAAACAAAACAAAACACAACCAAAAAAAAAACCCAAACAACTATTTAATGGGGTTTTTTTACATTCAAAACTTCATTTTCATTCCTCATCAGATTAAAAAAAAAAATAAAAAATTGTCCTGACCAAAGAAAAAGTCCTTAAGTGAACTCATTTTAAAACCATCATCTAAAAGATTTGCTACAAAATGGTGTTTTAATCCAGAGTGTCTTGTATTTCATGATGTAAGTAATAGAAAGGATCATATGACATACACTGTGTTATAAAATCTTATAGCACCACAGTTTGGGAGGAAATATTATTTAAAACATTATTATCTTTTTAATGCCTATGAAGTTATTACATAGGGAAATAGATGTGAGTAGATATTGGTATTATTTTCAGCTCATTTCTGAATCATTTTCTCATGCTTGAGTAAAATACTTGGACATCTTTGATGCTTCCAGCAAGAAAATAAGTACTAAATGTACTCATTACAGAACTAACCTCCTCCTATCCTATGTGAGGAGTCAGCTCTTCACATCAGATATAAAACACTGGTTCCATCAAAAGACTCAGCTCTCAAGAAAATCACCACTGGTTACGTCTATTGTGGAATGCATCCAAAACAGTTTCATTCAACTTATTATATTTATCAATATGTAAAAATTTAAATGAAAAATGAATGCATCACTTTTTTTTTTTTTCCTCACAAATAACTTAATGTATTTTTTTAAAAAAAAGGTCTGGTTTTTACAGCCAATTCACTCTTTGCTACCCAAGTTAAAAAAATATATTAAAAAAAATAAAAATTGTGAATTCAGAAAATATTTTATCCCACAGGAATTTCTTTATTAAACAGATTGATCTGTACCTTTCCTGTTTCTTTGCTAGTCAGATACCACAGCTGGGATGCAGATGCATCTGGGTTAAGCCACTTGGATGAACAAATATTCTGTGAGCACTTTTTCAAGGATATCAGTGAAAATGAGGCTTTACTGCACAACCCAAATGTCTCCGAAAAACCATCACCTTGAGTATCAAATTCTGTTTATGTGTTAACCTCGGCATTTACTGCATGGCACACAGAGCCTGTGCAGCTGCAAGTAATTTAAAGTCAATAACTCTGGAATATTTCCCCCTGTTTTACTGGAGATCAGAAAGTTCAATGCACTGGCTATCCTGTTTTATTCAGTCGAGTCTTACTTAGGGCTTCGAACAAATTGCATTATGTTATGCTACATCTTGTTTCTTGGGGTTTTGTTGGTGTTCATGGCTTTTTTTTTTTCCCAGAATTATTTTATTCTGGCAGTTAAAGAGCACAAAACCTTTGTGGACAGAAGTAGATTTTTTTTTTTCTTTCAAATTTCACAACAACAAGAACAAGAACAATAACATAACGCATGATTTCCATTTGAGGTATAATTTGAATCACCTAACAAAGAAGTAGAAGACTGAAATTTGGTGACACTAAGAGCACACTCCTTTCATTTCACAACCCAAAGCCAAGGTACCAGGGTAGGCTCATACTCAGTATAGAAGTTTCAATCTAACAGTTATCTTTCCAAATGGGAGCTTTTAAACACACTCTATAATCAGGTTCACCAGCCATTGACTAACTGGGGACTGCTGTGGTGGGATGAAGCCAGGGTATCACTTTAATTTTTATGCTGCACAAAATATTGAAAAGGAGAACAAAAATAGTGCTCAGTCCTAATAGCCAGATTTGAATATTTCTGTTCTTACTTCAATGCAGATTGGAATATCAACATGAAGCATTTAAACTGGGAAAACACAGTGCAATGTTTCACACCAAAAGCCTCAGAACACAGTGAGATGATGTGAAACAATGTTCACATCTCTTTATAATTTTGTTCTTCTTAAGAATTTTCTCACTAAATTCAATTCAAGTTTCAATCACCACCAAAAAGTTTGTGTTTAAATTAGGGAGCAGAGGTCATAGTTCACTAAAATATCTTGAACTGAATGTCTGAGCCACCAAAACTTACATTAAATTAAGATTCTAAGGGGGAAAAAGACTGGGAGTGGTGTTTTTTTTGTTTTGGTGTTTTTGTTTGTTTGTTTGTTTTGTTTTGTTTTTTGTTTTGTTTGTTTGTTTATTTGTGGTTTTTTGTTGTTGTTTTTTGTTTGGCTTTTTTGTTTGTTTATTTGTTTGTTTTTGGGGTTTTTGTTTGTTTGTTTGTTTTTGTTTGTTTGTTTTTGTTTTTTTGTACACACTAAATCCACAATGGTTCAGAAATATATCAGCCATATTGCATACCTCAGAGGGAATGGAATGGAATGGAATGGAAACCCAGAGGACAGAAAGCTGTTTACAGGTCTGCCAGCCACGAGTCATAATGAGAGAGTGAAATGACGTGGAGAGTGACATTCACGGATTTATGGTAAGAAATGACAAGCAATTTTGAAGTGAAAGGTCAAACTGCCAATCACTTATGGCAAATAACCATTTTCAAGGACTCTGATGTTCATTACTCGCAGACTTTCTGGGATGAAACCCAGGCAACATAGGAGGTGTAATGATCTTAGGGGTTTGATCTTTGGCTATTTTTTGAAAGAAAAGTACTTAATGGATTTGGTCTCAGAAGAGGCACTGTGTTACACAATACACTGGAGGAAAAAGCTGTGCACAGGAGAAAGTCTGTCAGGAAGTCCACATTTACTTTCTCCCTCTTCAGTCACTAAGAAAATTTTACAGCTAAGACAAGGATATCTATCTATCAGCTAAGAAAAGGATATAACAAAGACCAAGTTATCTTTGTGTTATGTTACTACTTTAAAATGAAGAAATATAGGTCTCTAGTAGGTAAAATAATTTAAAAATATTTTATAAGACATTCTATAGCCTGCACAGCCCTTAGAGTATTGTCTGTTTTCTATGCCTACTGTAACCTCTAACTAGACTTGTAGGTACCATGGACAGGTAGAGAAATGCCCCAAATAAAACAGCACTTTTATAGTCTCTAGTTCTAGTAAAAGATCTTGGAAGCAATGTCATACTTGTTTCTCAAACAGAGGATTGTCTTCACATTCTCTGTTACCTGTTTTGACTGTCTCACAACTTTATTTTTGAGATAAATCAGAGCATTCCTGTCTTCCCTACTGCTGACCTAAGGGACAATATAGAAGTTGTTAAGCAGGTGTGTAGATGACAAAAATTCACCATCATCCATTGCAAATATGAACTATCTACGGTGAATTAATGAAACCAACTGATCTCTCTCTCCTGTATGTATTAATTACATGCCCCAGGGTTTGAGGCTCTAACTCACACATAAATACAGCAGAAAATTTGTCAATTTCCTCTTCTTAGGCTGCCGTACTACAATTGATTTGGAAACATCGTTGCCAGATAATGCTGGAAATTTTCACACGTGTGTTTCTTATTTTTCTTCTGTAAAAGGAGGAAAAAAATACATGAACAAAATAGTCTCAAGATCAAAAAAAACCAAACCAAACAAAAAAAAATTAAAAAAATCCAAGTGGCCATTTTCTTTCTTTCACAGTCACATTTACTGCTTCTTACCACTCTCCCTGTCAGTTGAGTGCAAGTATTACAGATTATTTTAGAGAGCCTTTTATCTGAAAAGAGTAATGCCTCTCAGAAACTTGAGGAAAAAAAGCTGAAAAATAGTTTTGTGCAGTCAATACTTATGAGCAATGTGAAAAAGACTGCGGCAGACAGTGAATGTGTGAACTCATAACTCTACATTCCTCCATTTATAACACTTAACCAGCACCACAGGACTGACAAACTACTACAGCAACCTTAATTACTCAGCTTTGAATTCACACCATTTTTGGCTTGTTTTGCTTAGCTCTTTAGAGCAGTGGGAGTAAGAAGTGTGGCCACCTCCTCTATGCCAGTTCCTCCTGCCCAGCTGCTGGAGCCCAGACTGGTTCCACAGGCAGAGCTGCTGCTTTTTCCCTTCTGCAGGTCCCAGCAGGAACAGAGCTGAGCACAGGGTCCAGAGACAAACACACAAACACACACCCAGAGCACTCTGATGTGACCAGTCTGACTGGCTGCCACAGGCAAGATGCAGCCAAGTCCTCTTCCTCCTCTTTGGCTGGTAAAGGTGGGATTCAGTGGTGAAGTATTGCCATAATACTAAGCCTTCTGATGATTGTTTACATATTTTCCTTTAGAGTCTCTCAAAATAATGTATATTGTTTTCATTCCTCTCGGTGATGGACTTTTGGATTGACCACTGGGGTCAGAGAGGTGTTCCTCTCATTGACCAATCCTTGACCAAATCTCAAATACTATATAAACCCTAAATCATAATAAACTGCTTTCTTTTTTTTCCTGCTTCTACCTGACGGGTGAGTGTGGTTCTTTCCGTGTCCCTAACGGTGACAGTGAAGGCAGCTAGAGACCACTCAGATGGTTTCATAAACCAATGTCTGCCCCTGGATTGCTGCTTTAGAATATGGACAAGACACTCAAGTTGTTTTTTTCTATAAAATAATCTTGTGGCTCATAATTTTGTCTGATCATCTTTATGATCTGTGTTACATCCACTTTCACTAGAAGAATTTTCTATCAGAACTTTACCTTGTGACTCAGCAGTTTGATCAGGAAGCTGCTCATATTCTACCTTTTCATATTCTGTTACTTCTACCAGAGCTTATGATTGTCTAGATTTTTTCTTTGGTTGAAGCTGTAAAATTTGTGTTGGATTAAAATTATAGACTAACTGCAGTAATTAGTATTTTTAACGATTAAATGTTAGTTCTTTTTCTGACATTAATGAACTTGTTTGTGCAGCTGTATCTACAAAGGAGGCAGAAAGGGTAGATGTGCTTCAAAAATAGGTTTGCTAAGTAATACCCTTGTTTTCCAATGTAAATATTACAGAATAAGAAAATTGACTTCCTGTGGAAGCCTAAACAGATGTTAACAGATGATAAAGGATATGACCACATCATATCCAAAAAAACTTCACCCTTTTTGGATGGAGTTTGAGAAAAAGTTTATACTCGAAAAAGAAAGTTTTGATCAGTCCTTAGTGTGTTGCAAATGCCACTTCTGTTACAAGAACAAAAACAGTTTTATAATGAATACTGT
Source organism: Zosterops lateralis (assembly GCF_965231275.1). Taxonomy (NCBI): domain Eukaryota; kingdom Metazoa; phylum Chordata; class Aves; order Passeriformes; family Zosteropidae; genus Zosterops; species Zosterops lateralis. The sequence continues at coordinate 137,760,539 of NC_139762.1, read as the reverse complement.
CAATTTTAAATTATAGTTCTGTGTGAAAAATGGGTAAATTCCTGTTCCCAGAATGGATCTCTTTGTTGTGTGTCCCAAGTACACATGGGCAGATTTTATTTCAAGTAGGCTATGGCTATACAAACCCTCCTGCAATAGTTACATGATCTAAATGTGAGTTTCCATAACACAGACACATACTTAATCTGAATATTTAATCTATTGTCTGTGGATACCTTTTTCTTCCTCCTGTAGGTATTTTATTTTAAATCATTTAGAACAGATGTCTGAACACAGACACAGAAACCCTTGTGACTGTGAAGTAATTTGGGTTGAAAAGATCTCAGGCAGTTTTCAGTTCAATATCCTGTTCAAAGAAGGCTGAGCTATGGGATTGAATGGAGTCAGTCAGGGATTAATCCAGATGTCAAATATCTATGTTGGGAATACTACTAGGTTTCTGTTGGCAGGTTTTGCTGTCATACTTGAGGAGTCACAAGGAATTACCAGTCAATTTGGAAATAATGTAAGTGCAGCGAGGGTACGAATCCAGAGAGGACCAAATCTTGATTTTACAGAGACAGAGGAAATTGAAGAACACAAAAGGCAACTTCTGGGACACAAAACCACATCTAATCCAGTAACAGAAATTTGAACTCTCAGAGAAGACAGACGTCATCTAAACCTCAGAGTAGAGACAGCACCTTAAATTTGTCAGTTTGGTGCCTGACCTAGAGCTAAATGTTACTTTTCATATATAAAATATCTTTCTTTGAATCAAGAGCCTGTTACAAGATAATCCAAATAATCTTTTACTTGACCAAAATCACACTAACTTTAAACCTCACCACAACTTTCCATTTATTACTGTTTATTTCCCTTCTCAATAATAGCTATTCAGCAACTAAATTATTTCACAGAAAGCAAGGAAGATTCTTTCAGGTTGTTTTGTTGTACATAAATATATAATTTCAGGCAGACACACATCTGTCTTTGAAAGCAAAGTATGTGTGCAATGAATATGTTTAACTAATTAATGAGAGGAAATTTAAAGGGTAAGTAAAAGGCCTTGAAGATACTGTGGGATATAAATATATGAAATAATATAAAACATATAAAAATATAAAATTTTAGAAACTGAATTTCTGGATTTACATGCAGTTAGTTTAATGATAAAACTTCCTTTGACCTCAAAAGATCAAAAAAATTTGTAGCTTTCCCTCACTCTCTCTGTTTTTTTTTCTTTTGCCTTTTCATCTCTGAGGGCACAGTTTTGGGGTAGCTTTGCTCTCAGGTCTGCCAATTTCTTATTTGACTTCAAGAAGGCAACAAGAGCAGATTGTCTAGTATTATTATTTTTCCTAATCTAGAACTGGGTAGTTTTCAGAATCGATGACTTGTCTTTTGCACACAGGAACATGTAAAAATCAGAAGATTAAATATTTTTAATATTTGTTAGTGTGATGGATAATGCTATAAAGTTTGAATGTTATTTTTATTTTTTCCTTACCGACTTTGATTTTATTTTTAATTTTTTTATCAGTACTGGCAATTTGAACATTGATATCCTGTCCTCAGGGTAATGAACAGAAAAGTATCAATAGAAATCCATTATTAATTGCATTATTAACAATTTATGTGTTTCTTAAAAGATTGTATCAACTGCAGCTATAGGATGCTTACATTCAGAGAAAAATTCCTCTTTGACCTTTCTTATTCTCCTTCATTTTGAAAATAAAATTTTATTAAAAGTTCTGGGGGTTCCCTTACTTGGTTACATCTGCTTTTCATGCAGCAGTTAATGTAAGCAGCCATGAAGGGAACTACTAAAAAAAAAAAAATATTTCTGCAATTGATTATTGACATACCAGTATATTATTGAGTGCTGACAGCTTGAGAAAGAGATATTTATCTACCTTACTAATTATAACTATACTTGCTAGTGGTGATTTTTTGTCTTTATGGTAATTTGGGATAAATTACAGGAATTTAGAGGAGAAAAGCCTCCTTGTTTTCATGCACTACGGAATCCTAAAAAAACCATCATCAAAATCTCTACACACCCATAGACTGGGTAACCCTTCAGATCATGACAACGGTATACTCTGTATTTTTTTTACCCAATAAGAATTTAATCCTTTTATTTTCCTTCTCCTAAATCCCTGCAGTGCTGCACCTGAAAGAGCTGAGTTACCTATTCATTGTGGACTGGTAAGTGAAACTGTGCAAGAATTAAGCTTCTGCTTCCCAAACAGGGTGACTTAGAACCCAGTGAGAATAAGAAATACAGCAGGAATTCAGTTTGCTGACATTTTGACCCAAGTCTACCAAGACCAAGATCTAGAATACTAGTTACAATAAATATTTAATAACTTTTTGTCTTTTCCTGATCTTCTTTCCAAAAAGACCTACAAACAAACAACTTCAGCAGAACTCAAAAACTGAAGGATTAAGAACTCTTTATAGTCCAGAGATAATCAGCTTTAAATTATTAATTTCCATCTTAAGGACAAAATTAGCAAATAATTATTATTGAGGATGAGTGGGGGGTACTTTGTTTGTGATGGTGGTAGCAGTGGGTTTTTTCTTAGGTGGTTTTATTTTGAGAATAAAGAATGAAAATAGATGCGGACTTCATGCTCCTGTAAGAAATTCTATTTAAAATACACTTGATTGATCAGAGCCAAGCAACATGAGTCACCCAACTGTGCATCCAAAGCTTTTCTCAGATAGTTCTGCTCCTTTGTGGGGGCTTCTAAGCTGCTTGTGAAGGAGCACCTCCACTTCTGTACTGTGCAACATGGCAAAAGTCAACATGGCATTGATTTTCCTACTGCAGCAGCTGTAACATGCAGTGAGCCAGAGTCTCCAACAAGGACAACATGAACAGAGCTGTTCCTGCTGAGGAACAGGCACCTGGGGATGGAACCATGTAGTGAGCCCTGTGTAAGTCATCCTGCCTCTGAGTCATAGTCAATTTTCAGACACATGGGAACAGTATAAAAACCTGCCTAAAGCATGTAGTTCATAGTTTGGGAAAGTTCTGACCAAAGGATATTTCAAATTACAGGAAATTGCCTTGTTATCCTTTTTCTTTTTTAATTATAGTTTGGTGATGTGAGTCAGTCATTTTGAAATAGTCTTTTAACCTTATAAAAATAATTGGCCAAATTTTATGCCTTGATGTATGCCTGAATGCTCAGTGAGTAGTCAGCATAAGCACACAGATTTATGTTCTCAAATAAATGAGCCAACTAGACACCGATAATCACGATAATGATGCCAGTAATGCACACACCAGAGAACTCTAAATGCCCAGCTACTGCAGAAACAATCCTGATTCATAACAGCATGCTTTGAAAAGTTTCATTCTTCTAGCAGCTGAGGCATTTTTCTACTAGTTAAATGCAAGATCATTCTAACAGATGTTGAACTCCTTCCAGTGAACAACAAACAGCCTTGAGCCAAACACCAGTGACACTACCCAGTGACTGTATCAGTCCAGATCTGGGTGTTGAGATCAGCTTGTGCCTTTGAACTGTGCTTCTTAGATCACATCAGTGCAGGCACCAGGGCATTTAATTTTGCAGCAAGCTGCCATCAGCACATCCTATTACGCTGAATTCCTGTTGCTATCTTCCAAACTCTGCCAGCCTCCATTACTGACTGAGTCTGAGTCATTGTTGGGTCATGTAAGCCTCAAACTGTGAACAGCAGCTTCCCCAGTTATGAATTGTATCTTGGGTTTATACCAAGCATGTCAAAAGCTCTGGTTTGTAATTTATTTCTATTCTTGGACAAGCTTTCAGTTAGACGATCACTCCCAGCTCAGCTTGTCACCAAAAAAAAACCAAAGCAGCTAATCTTTTAAAAACTAATATTTTGTAAAATGAGTAATACCTACAAAGAGTCAACAACAGAACTTCCAAAATGGTAAAGTTTATTTTATTGCTCATATTCTTCAGTTTGTAGTACCAAGGGCCTTAGGACAGCATTCATCAATAATAAATTACAATCTGGATTAACATAGTGCTTGGAATCAATGATTTCTGAGCTTTTTCCAGCCTTAACAATTCTACGATTCTGTGATTTAATTCTCATCTCATTGTTGGGAGCACTGAACTTTTGTGGATGGAGAGGTCCTGGATTTTTTACCATTCACATAAATTTACAATCCAAAACTCTAATGATTAAAAAAAAAATTAAGTACAGTTATGATTAAGAACAGAGATTAAGTACAGTTATGGAGGGAAGAAAATTCTTGAATCAACATCATGATCAAAGTAACATATACATATATAACTTCATATTCAGGGAACAGTTTTGATGCTGTAGATTAAGTTGGAATTTCCAAATCTGAGTATTTTTCTAGACCTGGGCAAATCATTTTTTTATTTTTTTTTTTTTTTTGTGCCTGCCACTCTTAGCTTGTCTCTGTCCAAGAGAAAGGCAGACGAAAGGCTTGCTTGTGCTTTCCTTTTTTGGGTTTTCAACCAGGATCACCCCACAAAGTGACATATATTAAGCTGTAGACTGTTCTGACATGAAGTTTTCTATCAAGTATTGCATATGTGGCTATTGAGGAGCTTTGCATGTAGAACCCAATTCCTATCATCCTGCATGGTGCCTAATCCTCTTCTACTGTCTCTTGCCTGTCTTTGGTGTGAAGGAGATTGCTGTAAATTTCTTTTTCCTCATAGGGGAACCTAAACATTCTCTTCACTGAGGCAGTATTAATAGAGCTTATTAATGTCATTAATAAAAGCTAAATAGTCACACAACACATCAGGTTACTTGTTTGTGGTGCTCAGTCACACACACACACACATTTATTTGCAGTTATCTATTTGGAGGGCAGCTCAAGTGCAACCTCAGCAATCTCAGACATGACTTGACAATAGAAACTGCCCTCTCAGAAAGGGTGGATTGTGCTGATTTCTCTGCAGCTACTTGTTCATTTTTAGAAAGTGTCCTGCAGTGCTCCTCCCTCACACATTTGCCCGTGAATGTCCATAGCCTTCACCCACACCTGCCTCTCCTTTGGGTGCAGCCTGTGCTCCACAGCCCAGCTGTGGCCCTGCACAGATTGAGCAAGCTCTTGGTGTGCTGCTTTTGTCAGTTCTTGCAGATTAAACAGGAGCTGTAATCACAAGGACTGGCAGTCCTTGGGAAACTTCCAAACACAGGCTGCTTGGCATCTACCTCTCTCCTGCTAGGTGTTTGCCAGTAGCTACTTCTACGTCCAAAGCTATTTCTATACACAGAGATCACTTACAAAAATGCATACAGACAGTGACTTTCTGGTGTTACCACTTCAGAGGCAGAGTCATGTTCTACAGAATGAAATGTGGGGGAAAAAAAAAAAAAAAAAAAAAAAAAAAAAACTAAAAAATTGTTGAGTAAATCCAGCATCAGTATTTCTGTGTTTTAACATTACTATTTTTTTTTGTTTTCACCTCAGGCTTTTTCCCATCCCAAAAACATGTCTCAGAGAGAGTGAGACAAGGAAAGTTAATAAAATTTATGATAATATTAAATCCCCAGTTGGTGCTTAATCCTTTAAAAGATGTACAGTAACAAAATCACCTCCTGCGATGCAATAACCAAAGGACATTCTCTGTTATGCAAAGGACACTCAGCTATCCTCTGTTAGTTGCTTCATCCTTATAAGATGATGTGATGCAAATCTATGCAGGTGTTTTGGGAAAAAAAAATACAAATTTTAAAGGATATTCTGACCTTGGCTTAAAACAAGGCTGGAATCTGTAGATAGTATTTCATTACCTCTGAAACTCGTGGCATTTCAGTGAAGACACTTTCCAAGAGGCTCACCGTTAATTAAACCTATGGAGTGCATTGTATTTTATCTCCTCTTGAACACAGGACTGCATAGGCTGTCTCACATTATTATGCCTCTATTAAATAATGTGGAGTTTAATACCTGTATGTCCAAAATTACCTTGTCCTCTGATTTTCATGTTTGTTTGCCTGTTTTAGAAACAATCTCTGATTCTGATGTGTTTCTAAGTGGAAAAAAAAAAAAAAAAAAAAAGAAAAAAAAAAGGCAAGACTAACTTATTTTCCAAATGAAAAGTTTTAAATAGGACAGTTCCTTTCTTGTTTATTCCCAAGAATTGTTCAATCTATGATAAAAAAAAAAAAAAAAAAAAAAAAAAAAAAAAAAAAAAAAAAAAAAAAAACCTGCTGGATTAGTTTGCAGAGAGAAATACAGAGTTGCTGGACATGTCTTCACTTCTTTGAGCTCAGCAGTGTACATTTTCAAGTCAAAAGACTTGTTTTAATAATAATGTATGCTGAAAATATGAGACAGCAGGAAAATGAATGTCTAAAACAAGAAAATAAAAAAGGCAATCCAACACTCCTGGTAACCACAGAATTCCCATGCTGGCTCAAAACAGATCATCTGGAATTTATGGTAACTCTATGGGGATTGCAAATAAAATAAGGCTTAAATGGATTCTCCATCCCTATTTGAATCTTTATCATCTGTACAGTGTTCTATAAAAATGTAAAAATACTGAAAAATCCTGCAATGGTTAAACCACTGAATCTAGGTTTCACATTCACATGGTAAGTAAAAGATTCAGGTGGAGATTCCTGCTGTTACCTCAGGGAATTCATTTGGAAGGAAACCTACCAAATAAATTAGAACAACTCAAGTACTTACATTCAGAAGTATGAAATTCATCTTTTCCTATTCCTATGTGACATAATTTCATTATGCACTTCTACTGCAGCAGCCTTCCATGTTCATTAGAAAGACCCATCCAACATTGATTAGTTAGACAGAATCTGCAGATAAACAACCTGCCCCTGGGCCTCAGACCTTTACCCAGAGCAAGAAACTTCAATCAATATTTTTGCCTTATTCACTAGTAAATATTTAATGTAGAGGTAAACCACCTCATGAAATTTGCTTCTCTAATTTGAACATAAGAACCTTAAGACATACTCAGACAAATGTGCAGACAATGAAAACCTCAAAGCTATTTGTGATAAACTCCACTTCTGACATTCTTGTTTAAGCTGTATGAGATACTTAGACAAAAGAGTTCTGTTGAGTTACCAGCTCTTGATCCAGGGATTTGTGAATGTAAATGGCCCCACACTACTATTCTTCCACCAAAATCGTGGTATAACCAACACAAGGGGCTGTTGTGTTGGCTGTGGAGGCAACCATTTAAATTAAATGCCATGGATAAGAGATTGACACATTCAAGGATAACCACTGCTGTTTAACATCTTTTTCAATTACATTAGCAGTGGGATTAAGTGCATCCTCAGCAATTTCATGGATGGCACTGAGTTGTGTGGTGCAGTTGACACTCTGGAGGAAAGAGATTGAATCCAGAGGGATCTGGGAAGGCTGGAGAGCTGGAGCTGTGTGAGCCTTGTGGAGTTCAGCGAGGCCAAGAGCAAGGTCCTGCATCTGGGTCAGAGCAGTTCCAAACACAGCCTGGGCAGAGAATGAATTTGGAGCAGCCCTGAGGAGAAGGACTTGGGGTGTTGCTGGATGAAACGTTGGACGTGACCTGGCAGTTTGCACCTGCAGCCGAGAAAGACAAACGTGCCATGGGCTGCATAAAAAAACTGTGGAAACCTGATATACTGGATAGCACTCCTGCCCATGGCAATTGGGGTAGAACTAGGTGATCTTTAAGGTCCATTCCACCCCAAATCATTGTATGATTCTAATTGCTTGAGAGTAATTGTCAGTAGTTCATTAGAATTTAGTGTTGTAGTGTTGTAGTCTAGTGTTGTGCATACAACAATTTCTGTAAGTATAGAGAAAAAATAACAATTTTTTTTAACACCTGTTGTTTGGGGTTCTTTCCTCAGCCTGCCTTCACCTAATAAAGATACTGTTCTTTCTTTTTTTTTTTTTTTTCATAGCATGCAAAAATTATGTCTACTGAATTTTAATTAACCTGAGTAAATATTATTCTAAGAAATACACCCTTAATACATCAAGCTGCAAATTTATTTCCTTATACTAATATGTACAACACAGATAACATGCAATTTAAAGATAAAATATGTTTGTTGAATAACTCCTCCTGGACTGCTACATTTTAAGCTTTTAAAGGGCTGTGAACAGAGCACAACTGCGTTACTCACTGAACGTGTGTTTTGATGAACTGAAATGGCACAATTGTTCTAGATCAGAGTAAGAAATTCCAGAGGACTGGAGTGTTAGGAAAACAGAACAGAGGCTTTCTTTCTGTTAGAACCGGTTTAACAAAATAGATTAGATGAAGATCCAGAAATGGACCTAGTGAACAAATATTATATGTCTGTAAATTACAGCTTTCTATCTTAAGACTCCATTTGAAGTCATTTGGTCCCAAAACTTCATTTTACATGGAGAAAACTTCACTGTGATAGGCAACCCTCCTTTATTTCTTTGAGATCCTTCAATTAGAAACAAATTTGTCTCAGTATCAAAAGCAGTTGCTTTTGTGTGTCCACAGGGTTATAATCTTTAAATAACGAAATCAAATGCAACGCTCAAGGATTAATCAAAGCTGTGTAAAATGGCCTGACCGCTTTCAGCCATACAGGCACATTTGGGACTGATTAGAAATAAAACAAGTTGCAGTTATAAATGACTTATTCCTCTTACGTCAAACATAGAAAACAATTAATTTTTTTTTTTTTAATATGCAGCTATTGACAGAGTGCCCAATTTAGGGAGAATCTGAATTCCCCCTGGTTTAACACCAGCATCAGCACCAGCAACTCTTCTTTCTGTGTTTGCATTTTCAGGAGTTAACATGGTTCATTTCTCCCAGGGAACACCTGTAGACATCTACTTTGAAGACTGATTTCAAAGGTCTGAACAGAGCTACTTCTCCTGAAGTCAAAATCCCTACTGGGTTACACATCTTGTGCTTCCTACTCCAGCTCTTGCCCACAGTTTCCAATGCATTGCTCATTCTAAAGCTCCTAAAACTCTTCTCTTAAACATGGAGGGCCTGCTTCTGGGTTTTGTTTGTAATTCACATAAATGTTTAAATTAAATACAGGAAGTGCAAACCTCATTAGTAGCTTTTTAAATTTCTGTTTGGAGAAGTCATATTAATTGGGCTTTATTTGCATAAACATGATGCTGATTATTTCAAAACCATACCATGAATATGAAAATATATCAAGTTTGATTGGATCCTACAGCAAATAAAATTAAATAACAAATTTTAATCATTCCCAGTAGCTGAATTTGGAAACTCTTTGCCAGTTTCCAATTTAATCTAAATATTTGTTCTCTTGCTTACTTTAGGTAATCTCTAATTCATTTTCTGTTTATGTCTTCATATTATATTTACTGTCAGAGTATCAGCTCCTTATCTCTTTGGCAAAAGGTCATATTCTCTTAAGTCTCCTTTATAGCACAGGTCTCATATGGAAGGTTAATAATGCAAGGCCTCTAAATGCTGAGGTGTTTGGGATGTTTTATTAAGACTGATAAACAGAATGGTTCATCATTATTAAGGGCAGCTGAAAAATAATAATTTCTCTACATATTTTCATAAAGAAATTATTTGTATGCAATAAAATTATACTTCTGTTGTCCAGAAAATCAAAACTTGTATTTTATATTATTCCTTACCCTTTCTTGGCCTTTTTTTTTTTTTTTTTTTTTTTTTTTTTTTTTTTTTTTTTTTTTTTTTTTTCTTTTCCAATGAAATGACTGTTCCACTATGGTTAAATTCAGAAAAAAATGACATAAGTGACCAAATAATAAAAAGTCATATTTGGTTTCCCAAAAAAACACCCAGAGGTGAAGGTCAGAGTGAAAGAGAAGAAAAAAAAAATCTTAGTTTCATAGCTGATTCTATAAGGAAATTAACATGTAACAAAGCCTCTCTATAGCAACAATAATTGAGCTGCTATCAAATGCACACAGGGAGCTCCCACTACTGATACCACTCTGTCTTGAATAAAACCCAATAAATTTAATTCAGAACCTCTTTGAATTTTATATCTTTTACAGTCCAGAGGCATCAGCTTATATTCAACTAGAAGTCACATATATTAAAATGATGATATAGACAGAGGACAGATTTTAAATACTCCTTTTCCAGAAGACTGCCATATTTTTCAGCCCTGAAAAATATATATGTTTTATAATTATAAAATTATAAAAATACTTGAAAATACAAATTTTCTCAAGTATATAAAAGCAGCTGAGAGATTTATTCTAAAGCTTCTGTTTATGAACATTTCATGTCCTAATGTTTCCTAATAAACTAATCAGTAGTACCACTCCATTATAATTAATAAGCAATAAGCATATTGTTTGAGGATGCTAAATGTTTAGGTTTTTGTTTTTCCTTCTCTCACTTGCTTTTCAGCAGCCTAATGTATCTGCCTAGACATTAACTAGGCAGAAAGCTTTTGGCTTTATTGTTATTACCAACTGCATTCAGTTTTGACTAGTCCATTAAAACACTTTAGATAATTGATGCATTTGCTTGCAGCTGTGGAAGAGGCAAATATTATCCCCAACAGAATTTGACCCAGTAAAGTTATTGCTCTGTTCTTCTGCACCTTTCTAAGTAGAAACAAAACTCTGGTGCTTAGAAGTAAGCACATTAAATGTGTCAAGGACTATCACTTCCTAAAATTTGTGGATTCTCACCCTTATTATATATCTTGATTAAATTCTTTCTTTGTCTTTCTCTTCCCACACATCCATTTGAATTCTGCCAACATTTGAGCAAGAAAAATTGTGTGCTTCACTAAGAACAAATGGAGTTCTACACTCACAGCATCTGAGGGATGGTAAGTTCATGGTTCTGTTATCTGCCACAGCGTTTGCAATTATGAGAAAATAATTTAGAATAAAACTCATGAGAGGCACTGAATGCCCCAAATTACTGAGCAGAAGATCAGAACCTCTGAAAATCAAATCCCTACTCAGTTTGTACAGCAACTTCAGAAGTATCTGTGAATTTCAATAAAAGACTTGATGTGGAACTGTGGTGATTGACAAAAGATTGGACAAGCTCATATAGCACCTACAGTCTGTTGATATCATTATTCCAACCTCCTTTTAGTGTCACACTCAGGTACATAAGGCAAGAGTAGGAAGACAAGCCATGGCAGTGATTGCTCCTCTTTGACCATTGGTGAAGGAATTGTCTGGATTTACAATAGTTTTGTGAAGGGTTTGTGGGGTTTTGCACCTCGAACTCATTGCGAATTTTTCACCTAATTTACTTTAGAACAGTCCTGCTGGAATAAGCCAGCCAAACAGTTAATATCCTTGAGCAGTTCAGAAATTTTGCAGTTTCCACTGGAAACTGTCTTACAGTATCAGGACTAGCTTTGGTTCCATGCAAATAAACATTATTGGTGTTCTGTAGGCAAGAGTATAGGTTTCTAAAATTCCCAGCTGCTGCAAATTAATACAGCTGCAAGATTAAATAGATCTACTGTGATTTGAACCACCTGAAAACGACCTTTATTTTTTATGTAGGTATTCTCTACAGACAGCCTTTGAAAATGAATCTACTTGAAAGTCTGAGTTTTATGCTTAATATTCTGATGAATTTTGCTCTGGGGTTGAAAGAGAGAACTGATGTAGGAGTCCTACAACAACCCAAGAAGGAATACACACACAGGTTGTGTATTATATAAACATGATGAAGTAGAAATGCAAGAAAGATCTGTGCGACAAATGAGTAGTCATTTCCCACTGCTCTTTTCAACCTTAAAAGCATAACACAGACAATGAGGGAGGTATATGATTTCACATTGAAAAAAATTTGAAGCAGACACAAATATTTGCTTTTAACAGAAGCAATATTTCTGCAACAAATTCATATGGTATAAAAAAAAATCACTCTGGAGATCTGTAGAAAACACTCTGAAGTGATCTCATCCTTTCATTGCATCAGGTGCTCTGCTCTGGCTGTGTATTGCCCTGACTTTCTCTTTTCTTCCTAAAAAAAAAGAACCAGGTAATTAAGATGGACGGACAGGGATTTTTTTTCTGGAATTTGAGTTCTAGAGACATGTTTTGTAGCAGTAGAAGATGAAGAAGCCTTTTTTTATTGCATGAATCAATACTAATCAAATGTTTGGAGGTTTGGAGATCAGAAAGTATTTACACAACTTCTCATTCAGTCACCCTTCTGAGGATCCCTGTCTATCAATGGCAAAACTGTTTCTTAAGAAAGAAAGAACTCCTAAGAACATGCTAACTTCAAATATATTCCATATAGTGGTTTATTTCCTACTTTTAGAGCCCCTTTCTGATTGTTTTATGCTACCATTAGAGTGGAGAAAGTGGAATTATATTAGGCATCAAATTTAATTCTAATTTAACCAATTTCCCTCTATGATGAGTCACAGAGGGAAAATTTTGTTTATGCAAAAAAAAAAAAAAAAAAAAAAAAGAAAAAAAAATTGAGGTTGGGGCTAGGAAAAGACAGCAGAGTTGAGTTTTGTTTGGTTTTTATATTGTGTATTTTTCATTCTGATAAAGAAATATGCAAGACTTCACAGAAAGGCAAAAAAGAAAATGATTTGTCATAAAACTTCCCAGCCCATCTGCAAGGAAAGCAATTTCCACTGCTCTAGGTTTACTTGTAAAATAGTTCACATAACATTGATCATAACCATCTGATTCTCATCCCTCAATTTCCTGGGGTCAGGAATATTCATCTCATATATCAAGAACAAATAGCTTTCTCAGACACATTTTGGTTAAACAGATTCAGGTATTTGTATCTATGAACTGTCAGCCTTTGCATCTCTTATCATCTTGTTTTCTTTCACTGCAAAGACATTGTTAGGAGCATAAAAGTGGCTCAAATTGGATTCTGTTCTGTTTCAGTTTTGGAATAATGTAGTCAGTGCTGATATGAGCCTGCTGAAAATGAATACATTATTATCCAAAAAATCTTCTTTTTAAGCTTAATATTAGCCTAAAATTAAAAATATATACATTAGACACAAGAGGGGAAAAAACAAATAAAGTTATTTTGATATGGTTACATTGCTTAGGAGTACATGACTGAAAAAAAAATTAGGAATAAGTGAAAAAATCCCAAAGTTCAACCTTCTTCACAACTTATGTGAGAATTATCAGTCATCCCTATGTAGGGACACAACATTCACCTAAAACAGATTCCAGATGTAGAAGCCTGAAAAGTAGCAAGTTAGTTCAGGATAGCTTGTGATCTTTTTTACATCCATCTAAGTGTAACATCTGGTCATAGCAACTACACTTATTCCAAAAATATTCAAAGCAGAATTTGTCTTGTCCTACCCCTTGCACAGCTCTTATTTCAGCTCAGATCAGCATCCAGATCATAAGGACCTTCCTAGTTGCTGCTCCTCTCTGATGTTTGTGTGTGGAATTGTCCTTTCATCTTTCTGATGTAAATCCCACAAGGCAAAGCTCCCTTTCATGGGCCAGGCTTCCCTGTCATCATCTGTTATACCTATGCTGCCACAAAAGCCCCTTTTCATCCCCAAAACAACAAAATCAAGTCAATTGAGTGTTTAACTGTGCATGAGGCTTGAAGACTTGGCAGAGGATACTTGTCCTGGGAGCAGCAGAGCACTCGAGGAGGGCTGAAGGGAGGAATATAAATTTGAACTCAGATTTCCTGCTTTATTCCCACCACTGGAGCTGCTTTGTTTTGATCCTGGCCAAGTCACTAACACCCCTCAAAGTCAGGAGAACCGACACATTTGTTCATTCTCTTCCGTGGCATCACTCCAGGGTTTTAACCACTTAGGTACCAAAAACTATGGGTTTGCCACTCTCAGGGATATTGAACTGTATTTCAGACATGGTGTTGAGGCAACTGCTTTGTTTGGTCCCAGCTGTGTGGCCATGGCACCACAGAGATAACAGCACAGCTATAAACAGATACCCAAAATGAACAGGGACATGGAGAGCCCAAGCAGAAATTTGTGCCTTTAAAGTGTCATGAACAATCTCTACAGAAACCTGTATCAAAGTTGTAATGATAAGGCTGTACAATACATTGCACAATTCTCCTTTTTGGTTATGCATGTAAGTAGAAAATCCTTAAAAAGGAATGAAAATGCCTTTCTTGCTAGTTTTACTTCCTTGGAAGAAAAATAAACAAATTGCAGACACATGCTTGATGCCAAAAAGATCTTCAGGTATTTGCTTTGGAAAATGTTATAATGGAAGTTTTTGGCTGTGATTCAGTTTAGCTACTGATGGAAGAAACAAAAAGGGGTAAAAAAGAGGTACTTTAAGGTCCCATTTTTATTTAGGTAGGAAATTTAATCCTGTACAAGCTTGAGAGAGTTCTATAAATTATTCTAAACATAAAAGACCACTGAAAAGCAAGGGAAGGATATACAAAGAAGGACTCTTGTTTATCCAAAATGTAAAAGCGGCCATGAAAGCTCCAAATGGAAAAATAATTCAATAAAAAAGAAGAAAAAAGGAAAGAATAAAAAGAGCTCTGGTGGAAACAGGCTGGTGCCAGCTGCAGGCTGCAGAGTGTGGAAGGGAAACTCCCCTGCTCCATGGCAGAGCTCTGGGAAGAAGAATAGGCTGAGGAGTACCTTAAAATCTTAGAATCAGAGAATGATTGAGGTTGGAAAAGGAAAACAAAACAAAACAAAACAAAACAAAAACAAAAACAAAAAAACCCAACCAACCAACCAACCAAACAAACAAACAAAAAAAAGGGGTAGTTGGAGCCTGTCTTCGGCACAGAATGAAAGAATGGAGTTGTTGAGTCATGGAGAAGTGAGGAGGGAGTCAATAGAACTTCTTCCCTAGACTTTTGGAGGGCAGCCTTTGGGCTGTTTGATCACACTGAAGAAATCCAGCAAAACCTTCCTGAAAAGAATCAAGGGGTATCATCAAGATGTTGGAATTCCCAGTGTGAGGAAGAGAATCTGTTAGATGTCTGTAAAGGGTTCTGATAGATGCCTGTAAAGGGTTCTGATACAAAAACAGAAGACAGAAACAGAAGAAATATGTTTGTATTTTATTATTTGCCTTCCTTTCATAATTGCTACAGGAACCTAGAAAACTTGACACTTAATTTCATTTTTTATCTGTATTTGCAGATGAGTTCATACTCTGAAAATTAACAACACGGATGATGTTGTGATATGGAGAATAAACTACAAACAAGAAATCCTTCAACAAAAGGGAGGTAGCTTTTGTAAAATATATATTATTATATATATGTATATAGTCCTTATATAATTTTACTGCTACTACACAAAAATAAAATACTTATAAATATAGGAAAATTATCAGATATGCTAGCAAAAGATATTCAGGAGCACTCTGTAAGAAGCATGCAAACAGAATTGAAATAAATTCAAAATTTGTGTCACAAGGAATTTACAGGTTGATGTTGCAACCTCAAATAAGAAGTGTTTAATTTCAAAAATTGTCAGTAAAATACATATCCTGAATATTTGGCTTTAGATAAAGATTCTATATGAATGTTTATATTTTAGTAAGTTTTTTTTAACATGTCATTTAAAATGTTATAACAAATTCATATTTTGTTTTTTATTAGCTTATTATACCAGCTGTATTCCAGGCAGGACAACATGCCTATATTAGAAATACTTTATTTATGAAATCACAGTGTGTGGATGCAGCTTCTATAGTAATAGAAAACTCATTGCCTCTCTACACCAAAGTATTTGCCATACTGTTAATATGAGACTTTGTCACTCCAAACAGGGTTTGCTATACAGTGCCAGAACCCAGAACACCATAAAACACCAGTAGGATATGGATGATTCACAATGCATTTTCTCACCCCCTACTGACCAATTGTCTTAGACTGCAGTGCAAGGTGTAAGCAAAAGTATGAATTCTATTACCAACTGTTAAAACCAGGTGGGGCAATGTTCTTTATCTTTTCCATGATCCATTCTCCTTCGAGGGGGATATCTGCTGTTAATGGGCCATCAAGGCTCACTGCATGACTGATAAAATTGCATCAACCCACTGGGAGATGCTCCACCCAGGGGGAGGAGCCTAGCATTCCTACCTGGATAAAACCTGAGATTCAGAACACCAGGGCAGCCTGCTCCCATTGGATTCCCAGAGGAAGAGTGGACCCATCTCTAAACCACTGGACTTTCAAAGGAAAACTACACCCTTCTACAGCATCATTGCTCCAACAGAACCACATCTGTCACTCCAGGAGAACTTAAATGGACTGCTCCCAACACCCTGACCAACAGAACAGGGGGGCAGGTGTATTCTAACTCTGTCAGTGGTTTTTTTTTGTTTGTTTGTTTGCTTTTTTTGTTGCTACATTTTTACTTTTAATTTTCCTAGTAAAGATCTGTTATTCCTATTCCCATATCTTTGCCTGAGAGCCTCTTGATTTCAAAATTATAATAATTTGGAGACAGGGAGCTTTACATCTTCAAGGGAGCTCTTGTCTTCCTTAGCAGACACCTGTCTTTCCACACCAAGACACCAATGCCCAGCCTGTCCCTGAGCAGGGGCTGACACCCCTCTGTCCAACTCACCTACCTATTGCTGTTCAGCCTGAGGTGGGATGGGAGGGAATATCCCTTTGGTCACTGGGGTTAGCTGTCCTGCCTCTGTCCCTTCTCAGCTTCTGGTGCATCCCCAACCTCCTTGCTGGCAGGGCAGCATGAGAAGTTGAAAAGTCCTCAACTGAGTGTAAGCACAGCTCAGCAACAACCAAAGCATCAGAGTGATCTCAACATTATTTTTTTCCGAAATCCAAAACCAGAGCACTTTTCTAGCTTCTCGGAAGAAATTAACTCTATCCCAGCCAAAACAAAGACACAATATTACCTGAGTCTCTGACTTCTCATCTAAAAACCCTGATATTTGGTTTTGGGTTATTTATTTATTTATTTACTTTTGAATCTGAACTGTGGTTTAGCTGGAAGATTTTGAGATATTATTCTGTAGTGACATTATTTATAGGCTAAGTGATTTTATTCTAACCAGACCTGGGATTCCAAAACCCTTTAATTCTTGTCAATGTCAAGAACCATAGTGATCTGAAAAGAACATAGGATAAGCTATGTCACCTGGTAGTAATAATTACACTTCCTCAATAAGCCAAATGTAAAAAAAAAAAAAAAAAAATAGAATAGACTGGTTAAAATACTATCATGACGCATAAGCAAGTTATACACAGAAAAAATAATTTAACATTGAAATGTAAATGTTGTATTTTAACTACTGAAATCTTGAAAAATAATTTTAAATAAATAAAAAAAATCAAACAAAATCATTGAAACTTTTTCTTTCGTCCTTTTCAACAAAATCTGATTAAACAAATAAAAAAAATCCATTCCAGTTCCAGGCTGAAACTGAGACAGACAATCTAAACCAAAATAAATCAAACAACTTGATTAAAATACTTTAAAAGTATTATGTCCCTAAGTAATTCAAAGGATAACATCAGAAATTAGTTCATTAACTCTCACCAGATTCATCTTTCCTAAGAACTGCTCTGTTACTATGGGGATTCATTGCTCACTGCTTTGTTCATTATTAATTTCTGTGAAATCTCATTAGCCATCACTATCAAAATCATTATTTCATCTGTCATAAGAATCAAGGAGTTGTGGACTGGAAGGGTCTGTCTGCATCACTGAGGCCAGTCCAGTGTTCTATAAAGTCTCACTACATAGGGTTGTTTTGGAAAATGAATTTTCTTGTCTCTATAATCTCTCCTGAAAGGCTCTTCCCCTGGATGGCAGCCCTGAAATTGAGGCATTTTGTTCTGCTTTCCAAACACAATGTTTCCATTTGCCATTGTGCCAAGGTTGTGTTTCATCCCCAGCTCTGTCTTCCCTGCCTTCCCATGCACTCCCACACATCCGCCTTTCTAACCTGTATTTATAGATGGCAATCACATCCCTTTTTAGCTTTTGTTATAGAATGGTAATCAAGCCAAAATATTCTCATTTACTCATGGAATACAGTCTCTTCATTCACTTGATTACCCAAAGAGTATTTTTCCCTGCATTTCAATTAGTATTTATTAAACACACTGAAAAGAATTCACACACATTTTCCAGAGGTATCATATCTGAGATTTCATTCTGACGTAATTTTTTTTATTATTTACTTCCTCAGTAAATATTTGTGATGCTGCATTATATTTGCATTGTTCATGTCTGTTACCAGGTGTGTCACCCTCTAGTCCCTCCCTGGAATGCAATATTGCCATTCCCACAGGTGTTAAGTAGATTAATCTGTATTCAAAACCCCTAAATTTCACCTTCACCTGTCAGGAAGCAACTTATCAGCTGGTTCTTCTTGTTTCTTCACTTATCATTCCTCTGTACTGAAAGGGTAGAGGAGAACGCTGCTTTCATTCTTGATACCTTAACCTCCAAAGGTCCTGAACAATCTCTTGACAGCCCTGAGATTGCTTATTGCAACTTCATTGCTGTCTACATGGAAAGCAGTAATGGATATCAATCCAAGGGCCATGCCAGGGAGGAAGGTTTTGTCAAGAATTGGGTTCAGTTGGTATTTTGGGCCTTCTGCTCTCCTCAGAAGGGATCTCCTTAGACAAAGACCCATCTTTATTTCTTTATGGAAGTGTTTTGAATGCAGGGCATAGGCCAACTTAACCTTGGGGTCACTTCCAATCTGTAAGAAGCATCCTGCATATCTTTATTTGATCCTACTTTCAGAGTCTTGTCCTTGCTATACCAGGGCATCTGGAAAGCATACTCAAGGCAGGAACTTGTCACTATTGCCTCCTATCTCCTAATTCTTCAACCCACCCACCTTCCCCTGAGCTCTTTCATGGAGCAGAGGAGTTCCCCTCCCTGGGCTCAATCCCAGAGTCATTCTCCCTGCTGCAGTTGTGCTGCCATAGGAGCAGGGCCCAGCCTGCAGCTGGCACTGGGATGGCACCATGGTCCCAGCAGAGCTCAGTCTGAGCAGCTGCCTCAGTCAGGGTGGGTGTAGAGAGGAGAGAGTTCTATTATTCTCCAAAGCTCAGAATATTCTTCATGAACCTTAGTAGAGAAGACTTAATTTGACATGAAAAAACCAAACAAACATATATTCAGGATAGAACTCATCCTATCTGTTTCAATGTCTACTTTATGATGAGACAAGCCCGTTGCAGAAATGCACATTCTTTTCTTTTTAATGCAAATGTAGCGAAGGTAACTAATAAGACAGGTGGTATATCTTAGGTGTATTGTTGAAATTCTGTATCATTGAATCACTGGATAACAAAATATTTTTAGTTCTTGATACCCTCCAGTTCTCTACAATCCTCATTTTTCTCTTCTTACACATTGCTCAAAATACCTTAATCTTTGTGCTGTTGAAAGCCTTTCTCCTGCATATTTGTAGCCTCTTTTTCCATTGAAACTCTTGAATCTTTTCCTCAGTAATTGAGGCAGCTTTTCAGAGGCTCTTGGGCAGTGTATTTCCTTGTGGTTTCACACTGTTGTCACACAGTTGTTATGCTCATTGCCTCACACCTGCAATCCCAGTGCTGGGTTTTCATGGGGCATGGCTGCCATAGCTGGAGACACCTGCACCTGATCAGGCACATCTATTCTGCACTAACAGCATCATAAACAGGAACAAGATACGTCAGCAAAGACATCTTAATTGTTAGCACTCAATGCACTTGAGAGAACATTGAGAGGAGGATCCTTCTCTAAATCCAGCACTGCTACTCTGCAGCCAACTTCCCTTCCCTTCCCTTCCCTTCCCTTCCCTTCCCTTCCCTTCCCTTCCCTTCCCTTCCCTTCCCTTCCCTTCCCTTCCCTTCCCTTCCCTTCCCTTCCCTTCCCTTCCCTTCCCTTCCCTTCCCTTCCCTTCCCTTCCCTTCCCTTCCCTTCCCTTCCCTTCCCTTCCCTTCCCTTCCCTTCCCTCCCCTCCCCTCCCCTCCCCTCCCCTCCCCTCTCCTCCCCTCCCTCTTTTGCTTTCCCCCAAACAAAATTTTTTGTATGTCTTTGTCATCAGCCATGTACCCCGTGTGTAGAGTTTTGTGCAACACTCACTGTTGTCAGTGTGTTTTTATAATCTCAATTGCAATTTATCATTAAATTGGTTTATCATGAATTTATCAACAACATATCACAAAATAGTCATTGGAAAAAATTATTGCAAAAATCAGTAGTTCCCATGAGTTCATGTTGAGATCAATTCCTCAAAGCCTTAGATTCTTAGGAAAACTAAAAATAAAAATAAAAAAGGAAACAAGATAATAAATTAAAATTCTTACTATGAAAGTAAAAGTATAAAGTAATTGGAAAAACTAGGAGATGATGAGAGATAGAGTAACATTTTCCAAGTATAACAAAGCAGTCAAAGAAGATATTTCCTATTTCCTTCATCCTATTATAGTGTCTTATCATCTGTTAAAAAACAAAGCAAGCAAGTAATCAATAAACCAAAACTACTTTCTGAAGTATTTAATAAGTTGCAGGTTGTGCAGAATTAAATGCCACATTTTATTCAGTATTATTGGTCCAAGAATTTCTCTGTTCATGAGCTATATTCACTGCTAGGCTATTTTAACACATTTAGAAATAGCTGGCTATTTTTGTTTGGTGAAAAATTATTTTAGTCTTCAATTATTACTTCTAATGTGAGCAGATATGTTTTTGTCATGTTAAATAAATTAGGATCTACAATGAATATTATTTCTATATAATTAGATTTGAGTAATCAAATGTGAAAAGCATGAACTTTTTTTTCTTCATATTTTATAACATACCTCTGCTTCTAAGTTGATCACATCTTTTGGTCCTTTATTGTGAAAGATGACAAAACATTTTTGATGCTGGGTACTTGAAACCTGAGTCCAGAATCAAACTCGAGAGGAGCAGATTGAAAATTATTTGATATTTTAGAAAACTTATTCATATGTCCGAGAGAGCTTTGGTTTATTTTTTTTGGCACTCAGAGCACACTGCATATTTGTAAATCAGTAATTTCTCAATCTTAATAACAATACTAGTTCATGTTTGAAAATTCCATTTTTTTTCACTAAAAACCTTTACCTGGAAAATACAAAATATTAGAATTCATGTCATATTTACAAAAAATCTCTCTCTTTGGGGTTTCCCCCTCTCCCTTTATCCTTCCTTTTCCCTGCCTATGCTACTATATTATCCTTTACACTTGGATAAATTCCTAATGCTGCTTTAAGCTCTCTGTGACCATGTCTAAGTTGAAACCATGAAGTTCTGGACTTCTGGATCTGAGCACATCTCCTGACTGTTTCATGCATATGAAAGTGAAAACTCTGTGTCTTCCATCTTCATTGTAAAGGCAGCTCAGTTTGCAGAGAATCTGTAACAAGTTCTATCAGATTCCCAATCTTGAAAAATGGGTTCTTAAAGTAGTCAAACATAAAGGTGAATTTGAACAAAGTGAAAGTACCAGGAGTAACCACTTAGTATTTCCAGAACTTCTGTTTATCACCTGTGCAAAGTCAAAAATTGGCATTTAATCCTCCAATCCTCAAGATGCATCCAGTCAATACAGTGTTGTTACTGAACGAATTTTTAATGTAAAGGTATTTAATAACAAGGAAACTAGAGATCACCACAAGAATTTTTAGAAGACTGATAAATCAGATAGGCTTCAAATTTTAATGGGATTTTTACTATTTACATTCATTAGATGACACTCTGTGCTAATGTTTAGTCACTGTCTTTACTTTTCACTAAAACTGTTAGTCATTTACACTTAATCTGCTAATTACCTCCGGCTATGACTTCCATGAATATTATGCTGATGGCCAGCCCTTGATGGCTCGTGGTCTCCCAGGTGCAGGATGAAGAAAGAGCTCTTTGATGAATTAAGTCAAAACACAAGGAGACACTTTCCCAAATTTGCTTTTTTTTTTTTTTTTTTTTTTTTTTTCCTGTGGTTTCATACTGCTTTTCCCCCTCCCAGTGTGGGAAGATGGGGATCTCATCTGCCCCCAAGGTTCTCTTTCTCATTTTGGGGTTTTCAAGTCATGTTTTTGTTTAATGGGCAGGGTGTCCTTTCTCTTTGCTGTCTCTTGTGCTATTTTCTTCTTCCTTTTCTTACAAATTCTGATCTTTTTGTCATACCTGTTTTCATGTTTCCTCATATCTCAATTTTTAGGCTCTTCATATGCACGTTTAACTCGTGTTTACTCAGCAAATAAAGAACATCTCCCTCTTCCAATATACAAGAAAAAACTTGTCATTCAGTGTGGAAACTGTTATTTTGCCTAATACTGTCCCTTTTGCTAAAAGAAGCTACCATAAGAGTAGAAATTTAGGAATAACTTTGTCCTGAAAACCACAGTTATTCTGTGATGCCTAAAAAATGTTGAGGCATGAGAATGGAGAAGATGCAGGACTGCTACTTCTAAAGAGGATCCAATTTGTTTTTTAACTGCTATCCTTTTTAGTTTATTTTCTTTTTCTGTCTCCATCATTGGTCCCTAACTTTCTGTTGGAAAAGCCCTTACCCTTGAGAATACTGCCTTGCTCTTACTGTCTGTGCAACAAGGTTTTAGTCTAAGATTTTTGATAATATCCCAGTAAAAAAAAAAATTACAAAAAATGAGAGATTTATACATGATACGTTATATTGTTATAATAGAAGTAAAAATAGAAATGGAAATACAAATAATAGAACTAGATATAAATCAGGATGTCTTATAAGTGGCATATCATCTCTATTGCCTAAAATAACAATATTTTAAAAATTTAGGTATAAATTAGTTGTTATTCATCACTTAAGAATGAGTTAACATGTAAGAAAAGTGGTGTTACAGCCCTTCCATCAGCCTAGTGAAATCTGTGAACAGATGATTGCACCTGCCACTGTGCTCAGACCCAGAAGTGCAAGATATTTTTTTTCCTCAGGTAAATTGGGAAGGCACAGCAATGTAAAACTGTGAAATCTGGTGTTATTTACTGTTTTATAAAATAACTTTTTGTTGAAAGTCTGTTTTCTGGTGTGTGCAGAGGATAATGACAAAAAGAAAAAAAACCCAAAAAACAGGAAACTAATAGAGGGTGCAGTGAAAGCTTTCTTTCAGCTTAGCCAAGCTTATTGAATTTTATGAATGAACCTCCAGTTTTTTTATTTTTTTTCTTTTGGTTTCTGTGCCTGCAGCAGGATTAGCAGGTGGGATGTCCTGAAAGGATGCTGAGAAACAAGGGGCCATTCTGAATTAGTCTTTTTCTTTATCTTTTTGTTTACCAAGCCCTGTGTTACTTTGTGCTTTTCTTTCACTTCCTACATGAGTAGTATGTGTTAAAGAAGTGAATGAGACTACTATTACTCTGAAAATTAAGTACAATATTGTTGGCAAGAAAATGAATTGCCATTAAAAATCTGTCTTACTCTGTCCTGGCTACATTTTATTTTAAAATTAATCTATACTTTATTTTTAATGTGAAAGACATTAGGTTAACATTAGATATTAGGAAAAAAGGCTTTACTGTGAGGATGGTGAGGCCACCCTGGCACAGGTTGCCCAGAGAATCTGTGGATGCTCCATCCCTGGAAATGTCCAAGGCCAGATTGGATGGAGCTCGGAGCAACCTGGGATAGTGGAAGGTATCACTGGAAGGACAATTGGGACTAGAGGATCTTGAATGTCCCTTCCAACCCAAACCATTCTATATTTCTACAGTCCTGTGATTATACACTTGCCAGAGTAGTGTTGGGATTTTAAGAGGGTCAGGACCACTGAGAGGTGTTAAGTACATGATTTATTGCCTCAGTCTCTAGGAGTGAGAACATCTTCACTTCATATGCCAGGAGCTGGTGGTCAGTGGTTGTCAGTGGTCAGTGCTCACAAAATCACAGGTTACAAGGTCTCTTAAAGGTTAATTAGCCAATAAACTACTGCCACAAAGAACGTTTTTACTTTCACACCAAACCCTAAGTAATTTGTCTTATACATCTCTTCCACAATTTAGACTCTCTTGACCAATCATCTGATGACACACAAACTTACAGTACTACATCTTACAACTTCTTGTTACCTTTATAACTACTTCTATGTCTTAAATTTTAAACTCTAAAACTTTCCACTACCTACCTTAGTATGTCTCTGCTTAAACTACAAACTCACATTCTTACTTATGGTCTCTAAATTTGGAAGCCTTTTCCAAAGTCTCAGATCAAACCCTGTATTCTATGCTGTATTTGGGCCTCCATGCACGAGGTTTTGAGAATTTTCCATGCCTTGATTTCCCACGGAGTAGTTCCATAAGTCTGTCCCCTGGTGTAATCTTGCATCCCAGCTACAGCTTCTGTTGTTCCCTCTCACTGATTCTCCATTCATTATATTGGGTGACTTGACATTTCAGACATTCACCATCTCCTGGCTCAGGGCTGAACTTAAGAAATCATTGTGTAAATAATTGTTCTTATTTTAAGGAAAACAGTGACTTTGACACAAAAAAAACCAAAAAAACCCAAAAAAACCAAAAAAAAAACAAAAAAAAAAAACAAAAAAAAAAAAAAAAAAAAAATGAAGCCCTTGTAGATCAAATGGTGCATGAAGGAAAGGAACTGCTGATAAAGGTGTTTAAAATGGGAGAAAACTTCGACAAACCAGCAGCTGCAGCATTTTGAGATCTGCCATTTTTAACAGGCCATTTTTTTTTTCTAAATTGCCTTTCTCTGAAGTCTCTCTTTTCAGATTCTGCTCACTATGCCATCCTCTGAGTAAGTCTCTCAGCACTTCACAGTGCCATTTGGCAGGGTCAGACTTTCAGCTCCACACTGATCTCCATCAGGAGTTGGATAGCACAAATCCAAGATAGAGGAAAGGGAATGAACTAATCTGGTCTGACCTCTAATAGAGCACAGGACACCAAAAAAAAGAATGCCAATGATGATATTCCTAGCTAAAAATTAAATAGTGCTTGGTCTTAATATTGTAACCAGAACTGTCCCTCAACTGGTTTTGTCATGTGATGACTAGCACATTCCAAAAAAGTTCATGGGCCTTCCTCAGAGCTGGTAAAAATCCATCCTAGTTTTCAGTCTCCTAATTTTGATCTGGTTAAGTAAATCTTTTACAGGCACCATATCCCACCCCATGTAGGCATAGATTTCAGTGTTTCATTTCTTTTCTTTCTTTCTTTTTTAATGTTTTGTATCTCCTTTTTCTAATCTGAATCCATCTGACATGACAGTCTTTCTTCTTTTATGGAAAGGTGTAAATTTTAACAGTCAACAAGATAAAGAAATAATAAAAATAGAGAGCTCAAATATCAATATTTTGGCATTTGTGATTCTTCAGCTTGAGAAGGGAGTGACCAAGAGGGTGACTTGGCAGCTTGACCATTTTAACTTTAAAAATTAGTTTGGATGAAACGCTATAATTTGCACTGCTGGTAAAAGCCTTCCATTTTCAGGGAGAGCATAATAAACAGTCTCTCAGATCTGTATTACAAGGATATTATTCTCCCACATAAAATTATTTGTTCCAGTATAGTTTTTCAAAAGCAACATTTCTACTTAATGTAATGTTTGCAAGCAGAGTTAAAATAATATTAACTCTAGGTATTTGTTCTTTATCCCCCTCAGCTATTTTCAGAGGTTTACTTTGTCACCTATTAGCTCTTTTTGAAGCAAATCTTGAACAGCCCAAAGCTGTACCAAGTCTAGAAATAACATGCAATGGACTATTAGCAAACAGAGCCAAGGAGTTTTGACCTCTCAAATCAAATAGACATGTGAGCTGCTAGAACTTTGATTCTTCTGTCATTTAACTTCTGTACTAGATCTGTATCACTTGTTTTTTCTTTGAGCAGGCTGATCAGTCAGTGACTGCAGGTGGAATAGAATCTTTCATTCAAGCATGAATGTCATGCCTGGGCCAAAAAAAAAAAAAAAAAAAAAAAAAAAAAAAAAAACCAAAAAAAAAAACACCAAAACAGAAAGGGCACTGGAAAGTTAAAATAACCCCTTTGAAAACTGTGGTTTTTGCACAAGAAAATTTTCTGCCAATATTCAGCAAAATTCTAACACCCAGCTTCATGACAATCCCTGTATAGAGATAAATGTTTTATATATAGATGGGGATAGCAATGTAAAGGGAGCTCCATGCATGCTTGGATCCTATCTCATTGCAATGTAAGTGGTGGTTTGATGATACATGGAATGTAAATGTGATGTAAAATAGAATAGGAGGGAATAATGAGATTAACTCCTCCAGTTTTGGTTGGGGAAACGTTGGCATCTCAAGCTAATTAATTTTTCATTAGTCATGTTGGTAACACTATCTTAAGAATAATAAGATCTTTGATAACTTAGCTACAGGGAGACTAAATTTATCTACAAAACAGAACATTAAACTATGCAGAATTTTGCATTCAGCTATAGAAAAGTGGAGGTTTCTTTCTTGGATCAATGGCATAGTATAATTTTCCAGTTCCTTTCAGCCTTTTTTTTTTTCCATAGCTTGCACTTGACCTGCATTTCTGTAAAAGAATCATTTTACGGAGAGGAGCACTGTCAGAGCCTGAGGTGGTGTCACTCAAGACTAACTGCAGATCATGTAACAGTAAAGCTTTATCATGCCAAGTGCATTTAGGCAGAATACAGATCTATGTGTTTTAAACCCATGAACATGATCACAATTAACTCTAACCATGAGCTGTGCTCTGAGAAAAATTCGACAATCAGCATCAGTTGAAAACCCTTCAATGACAGGAAGATTAATTACAATAACGAATCTGAAGACAGAGATCACAATTGAGAAGATTCAATTCAAATACAAAAAAGAGACAATAAATTAATAATATTATTGTTTTGTTAAAATAAATCAGAAGAGAGCAAAAAATTATTTGATTATATTAAAAAATAAAATATTTTCTTACATAGTTATGTTTAGCTGATACTTATTGAATTTTTATCTAAATCCTTATTATATCTAAATTTATTTTTCTGAATTGAACTTGCTTGAAAGTTTAAAAAGTCTGAGGAAGGTGTACAATGAAAGGGACTGTAAATAATATTAAGAAAATACTTTACAAACTCACTATGTTATGTACTGCAGTAAAATTTGAGGCCAGTGTTCTGTTGAAATTATCCAGCCCTCCTGCCTAATGATGACTTTCTCTTTTTTTTTGCTGAAGATTTTCTCCTCACATACACATATTACAAGAGCATTTCAGCCTCTGCAACAACATTAGAATCTATACAAATACATACATGATTTGTATGAGCACACAAAATATATGAAAATATTTCCAATATAACTATGTCATAGAAACCAGGCTGAATGTACTTTAAAAAATTAAAATTGAATGTTCTAGTTAGTAGGATCTAACTGATAAAGTTTCGTGGTGACTAGTTTTCTTACCCTAGAAAATATTTACAATTTAAAAACAATTTCTTCCAAAACAGGCATCAAATCTATCAGAAATATGCCTGTACTAAAAAAAGTTTAAACCAAAGACTTGGAGCAACTTCAGCATTTCTGTAATTTTTTCTGTGTTTTTACAGAATTTACAGTTTTTACTTTCTCTATGTTTAATTGCTAGTTTGCATTCCAGATTAGCATTACACAAAAAAGGCCAATTTTTGAAAAGCTTGAGAAATGTTGTGATTAACAAAAGCAGCAAAATTTATTGGTTTAAACAAATTGGCAATGACCAATTGAAAAAAAAAAATCTTCATCATATTCTCCATCCTCTTGTGTGTTTCTTGGCTTTTACAGAACTTGACACAGTGATTTCTCAGTCCTTGATGGGATGCACTGGGTTCCCAGCACATCCCAACTGATCACAATAGGTCACAATTAGTGACATTGAAGGTTTTCTTTTTGTACAATTGCTCAATTAAGTTATATTTAATATTGTTTAATTTATTTTAGTTTAGAAGAAGCTGGTTTAACTTTTGAACTCGTTTTTATATTTTGTAGCCAGGTGGAAGCTGTAGCAGAGATCACTCATTATTCAGGGAGGTGTGATGTGCCCAGTACTACAGGATAAAGCCCTTATGTCAAACTGTAAAATGTCCCACAGTTCATTGATTCCATCAATCAAAATGTGAGGCTTATGAAAAGAAAAGATCAGAAAATGGCAGAAATCCATGTGATGGATAACAATAATGGTCAGGGTGGTCTAGCAGGCATGGATGATGCCATCCTGGCTCAAACTGGAAGACAGATGTGTGTGGACATTTATAAAATTATTTCATGGAGATAATTTGCAATAAATCTTCAAACAGGGCTTTTCCAAGATAGCCAAGTGCCTAGTCTTCAAACACAGAAGGGTTAAAATAATTTTCCTGAATTAAATGAGAATGAAGTGTACAAATAAATCAGAAATAATCCCGTTCTTCTGTTGATTTGGTTCTTTTGTTTGTTTGTATTTTAAAGGGTTTCTTTTTCTTTCTTTCTTTCTTTCTTTCTTTCTTTCTTTCTTTCTTTCTTTCTTTCTTTCTTTCTTTCTTTCTTTCTTTCTTTCTTTCTTTCTTTCTCTCTCTCTCTCTCTCTTTCTTTCTTTCTTTCTTTCTTTCTTCCTTCCTTCCTTCCTTCCTTCCTTCCTTCCTTCCTTCCTTCCTTCCTTTCTTCCTTTCTTCCTTTCTTTCTAAGAAGTTTGAAGCTGATCCTAAAGTAAACCAATGTCCTAATAAAAGCATCAGAATGCTAATAATTCTGTGCTGATTGAACGGCCTGTCAGTGAATTTGGCATTGATGAAAAAGTCAGTGCACTTAATTGTCAGATTTATGCCATCTGAAATGGCAAAACTAATAGAAGTAAAAAGGTAAGAAATAAACAAAGTTGTTGATATTTTATACTCTTATTTCCCTTGTAGTCTTTCATTTAAAGATCAATAGCTATCAATCACACAAGCCAGAGAATTCTATAGGGAAAAATCAAAATGGGGAAAATTAATTACTAATAAACAATTTTTAGATGTATTAAAAAAGCTCCTATATGTATCATGTAAGAAATGACATAGACCTTTATTTATGTAATTCTTACAAATAACTCTTTCTCACATTTCTTATTATTCTGTTAATAGAAGGAAAAACTCATCTGGGTCAAAAAAAGTCTCATGTCTACACTTTTGTATGTTTGTATACTTATGTCTGTGTGAATATATGAATATACATCTACTTATATACACAAAATAATTGGTAGATTGAAATACTTATTTAGAAAAAAAGGAGTTTATGAAGGGCCTGTTATTTTAATTTTTAGTTAGGGTTTTTTTTTTTTCTTTTCCTCACTTGGAATTTATTTCTAGGTCTACGGTCTTCCTTTTTTTATTATTTTTTAATTGATTTAAAAAATATCTTTAAACTGTTTGGCTAGATTCCTCAGGCTAACTGTGTATATCTTTCTATTATAGTTTATTACAGAAACAGTTTTTTAAATGGCTAATGTGAGTCAAAACAAGGATGATATTGCTGATGATCACTGAATTCTTGAACAACCTCTTTAATTTAGTCACCATGGTTGAGCTTATCTTACCCCTTAACTCATTTCACTTTCCACCTTTTACCCTCTCACATTGGCAGAGGGGGAGAATTCCCTTCAGTTGTGTTTTCTGAAATCACAAATTAAGCTTTTCTGAATATTTTCTCCATCTGGGTCTGCACAGCAATTCCCAGCAGGAAACTAGAGCAGCAATTTTGCTGTCAGGAAATTGCCTTGCACCAACCATTTCCTGGTTTTAAAGAAGTGG
Source organism: Zosterops lateralis (assembly GCF_965231275.1). NCBI lineage: Eukaryota > Metazoa > Chordata > Aves > Passeriformes > Zosteropidae > Zosterops > Zosterops lateralis. The sequence continues at coordinate 137,730,880 of NC_139762.1, read as the reverse complement.
TTCTTACACTGGTCAGATACTGAGGGTTGGATGAATTTGGCTTGGATGAATGTGAAGTCTAAGCACCTTAATGGAGTAAGTTCAGTGAACTACCCAGCTAACACTAAAAAAGAAATATTCTCTTACAATAAGAGTCGAAAAAATTCAAGCAACTTCTGACAGCTCCAGGGTGGGTCCCACAAGACCTTGAAAAGTCGAATCTAAATTAAAGGGCACTGAGTTAATTTGAGAGATGTCTACATGCACTCTGACTAACCTTATGGGTATTTTAATTTATCTGAGCTTTTGTTCTTTATCTGTGCAGAACTGCAAGATTTTTTGGGCAGGAGTGCTTTTACAAAGATATATAGATCCCTGCAGTGGGGACAATCAATTTCTAGGTTACCTTTTGTGGATGATTGTACTAGGAATAATAATTTTAATTCAATACAATAGCAGAAATTGGATGAGTAAGAGCTGTGGTATTGGAAGAAAACAGTTTAGCTTCAGCTCTATGCATGTTATTAATGACACATATATATATATATATATATATCTCCAACAAAGATATCTTAAATTTCATTTAACCCATTTAGAGTCCTGAAACTCTGTTTCTTGTCAGAAAGCAAAAAGGGCACTTCTAAGGGTGGAGTTTCTCTGACTTATCATGACAAGGTCTTTTTTAGTCCCAAACCTAGATGCCTTTACTACAAATATTTATATTATATTGCTTGAATCATGCCCTGTGACATTAATGTTGGTTTTTGTGTTATGAGAGTTTCACAGGAGATCCTGAAAACGACACAATGTGTAATACAAGTCAGAAGGTTCTCATCCCAAGTAATCATTAAAGAGAGGCCAGGAAATTGTCAAAAAGATATGATCCATCCGATTTAATGGGGGCATCTGCAGGGAAAATACAAACAGATGAAGGCAATAAATCCAAACAACCTTTATGGTTGAGGCACTGTTGGTCAAGACAGTAAAGACAGTCGAGGATGTGATTCATTCCATTCAAAAAGTGGGCCGTAAATAATTTTAGGAATTGCATCTTGAATCCTTTTGAATCTGTCAACATGAACTTTTTGGACCACAGAGGGGCCAGGACATCTGTGACATATCCAGGTGTGTGCTGACCCAGCCTGTTCTCAGGACACATGAGGAGACCAACTCTGGTTCCCAAAGCCCCACAGTCGTGTTTGGAGTGAACACACTCTGTTAAACTGGTCTTTACTACTTATTTCATCAAAACACTCCTTAACCAGGATGTAGCTTTTCTTTCCAAAGAAAACATAATTTCAAGTTATCTACCTTGCTCTGTTTGACAGCTTTTATTAGTTAGAAAGGGCAGGGGGACAATACAACATGGATGTTTCTACTGCCAAAACAAATTATGTGGTGCATTACATAATTCTACCTGCACTGAACAAGTCTTATTGTTCTTCATCTTTTATTGTTTTCTTTTGCAAAATAAAATGTGCTGATCTATTATTAATATTTTTTCCATGGTTATTGTTACAAATTTCCCACTTTTCATTTAAAATGAAAGTTCTCATAAAAATACAGACTGTTACATAGTCAAAAGTGGTAGAAGCTTTCTTTGTAACTCAACAGGAAACAATTATGAATTTATTTATTTATCTGCTATGAAAAAAGATCTTAGCAATTTCAGGTATAAACAGCAAAACCTTAAATATTTTCTTCTCTTGTCATTGTTCTGAAAACTTTTTTGTGCAAAATGAATCTTTGCAAGGATATAAAATTTTTTATTCTATATTAACGTGCTGTCATTTTATCAGTTTATTGAGTATTTTGTTTCTGGGTTTCATATGGGGATTTTGGAGAGACAGAATAACACATTGCTTACCACTCTTTGAGAAAGAAATATTTTGACAACTAGCTTGATGAACTTGATTTTAATTTCATATAATATTTTGTCTATGCCCTAATAATATCTTTCATTAAAGGTATAAATTAATAGATTTTGATTATTTGATTATGCAAGTAGTAGGGTATATGCGAAATACTCTAAAGTGATGCCATAAAAAAATACTCTGTTGAAATTTGAATATTGAAATTCTGACTAAGGGTCTTCATATTGAAATTCAGAGATGAAATTCTAAGCTTTCTAAGGTTTGAGTTCTATCAGCTGCCACCTGACCCAGCTGTAAATGGATTCCTTGTCAGTCAGGCTGAGCAGCCAGTGAATGCCACATTGTTCTTTTGAGTGCTCTTGGTCTCCACAATTGACGTGCCATTCTCAAGCTTCCCCGACTCAGAATGGAAATTTGAGCTTATGAATTGTAGTTTTTTTGTTTGCTATTCAAAAACATGCATGTACCAGGGCCATTGAGTACTACTCTTGGAGGTAAATAGCATTTTCTCTTGGATAAAATGATATTGTAAAAACTTTTTGATAATCCATAGGGTTATTATTTGCAAAAGAGATTCAAGAAATGTGGTTAAATATCTGTACTGAACAACGTGATACAAACTGTCATTGTGACTCAAATAGGAATGAAACTAAAGCAGTCAATATCTTTTCATTGGGCTGGACCAGAAGATAAATCTTCAGACCACCAGACATTCCCCAGAGCCTCAGAAGAGCATGGCAATCAAAAGACAAGTTCTGTCAGGAGTACCAAATAACTGATGTTTGATCCGTTTGTCACTTGACTTTGTGTTTTAGTGAAGTTCAGTCAACAACACAGTGTAACTACAAACAGAGCCCGTACAGACAAGTTCAGTGATATTTTTATTTCAGACAGACTGAACTGGCAGAGGCTGCAGACACTTGATACAGCAATGGCAGAATATACTGTGGTCACAACAAATGGTTACCCGGGTGCTGCCATCTGTTAGGTGTCCTTACAGGTCCCTCTTTAACAGAAGAGTTCTGAAGAAAATGACACAGTGATGACCTGTGTCATTTCCATACTTTTCACAAAAGCGAATCCTTCCAAGGGAGCTTAATGAGATTTTATCTTCTATTTTATCTATTTTATCAAAGCAAATTTTATCTTCCCTTCTTTTACAAGCAGATATGTGTGCAGATCTGGTGTCATCATGAGAAGCATTTGGAGTCACCTTTGAAAGCAGAAGTGAACACTTGAATTTTTCTGTGAGTTGTCAGCCCTCCCTACTCCCTCTGAAATGCCCATCACATGTGATAGGCATAAACACGCCATGACATTTCATTTTATGTAACACTTGGTGAATTCTTCATGCATAAATTAGTTACACCCAATAAACAAAAACAATGATCCATGATCCACATGCCAAACACTCCAACTTGAGATATGTTCAGTGTTGGGGGTTAAACAATAATAAAGAAAGCAACTGAGCTTTCAGAAGGCACATCCTCAAATTAGTCTTTAATTTTGAGAAGGGCATTTTAGTTTCCTTTATGTAAAACACCCCAGATATTCATCTATTTGGAATCACTGGTCACCTCTGAAAACTACACTCAGATCCAAACTCCCTCCAAGACACATTTTTATGTACATGTATTGATAAACACAAAGAGCAGAAAAACAAGAAGAAAGAAAACAAGTTTAGTAGAGTGATGCTTACAGATGCCTGCATCAAGATAAATGTGTTCTTGCATAAAATGCAAGCCAAAACATGTGAAATACTTATGACTTTATATGATACAAATCATAGAGGAATTCCTCTATGAATGGATTTTTATTTCTCTTAAAAATCTTTCAAATAATTTATGTGAAAGAAGAGTACTTTCTGGATCATTTATAGGCTGAATAAAAATATATAACTTTCAAGAATGCAATCTTAATTAGTGTATTGATGCGTGCCTGTTGAACATGAAAAATAATTGTGTTGGAAATTTTAGGGTTATTAAAAGCATGTTTTCTTTTGCCTTTCGTCTGACATATTTCCAAAAAAAGTCATAGAAAAAGAAAAAAAAAAGAAAAAGTGATTTTATCCTTAAGTTACACACATAGAATATTGCAGAAACAAGGTTTTGTCCTTGAATCACATTATGCAGTTCAGGCATTCAAACATTAATCTCTCATAACTCATAAACTTGCCATGAAAGCAAATAGAGACTCTTCCATCTTTCTGCTCAGAAGCCACCAAAGAACCTCTGAGCCACAAAAATTCCATCAAAAAGAACCTCTGACCCACAGAAATTCCATCAAGAGTATCCATCTATGTTAGTTATGCGTGAGAAATGTTTCGTTCATTAATTTTTTTTTTAAAGGAAGAATATTTCAAGTAGTGGTATAAGCTACTGTAATTTTAACCTGTAAAATTCATATTTCATTTTCACCCCTTCATCTGCAAGGGTACAAATCACAAATGTGTTCTGTGATCCTTGACACAGAAAATCCAGAAATATTAGTGGCTCTTTCCTGGAAAAGAAGACAAAACAACGCCCAAGATTCATATTCCCTTATCTCAATTTATATAGAAATGGTTAAAGTTCTTCAGGCTTTGGAGGGTGAAGGGATGACACAACTGCCTTCTCATTAATGGGTGAAGGGATGACACAACACACCAAAGGCAGATATCACCATTCCTAAGGAGATTTTTCTTGTGAGAGGGGTGGAAGAGACAGGTAACACAACAGTGCCTACCATGGACACCTTCAAAAAAGTCCCATAGACGTCATGTTTCTTTAGGAAAGGCCTCAAAATGGATATGAGGCAAATCTAGTGACCAAATGTGTTGAGGAAAGATATATGATGCCAGCTTTCTTGGAGGAATTTACCTGCAAAGTGCACAGGTTGGATGGTCCTCATGACCTGTGTAGGCTGCCCCTGTCCTGTCCATTCTCTCAGTGAAGACATTCAGAAGGATAACAGTCCTTCTGTGAAAGATCCTTCTTAAAAGAAGAAGGGTTGTTGCAAAACACAACATTGTCTTGGGTTGCAATTCAAGATGTAACCAAAAGTATGAATTCTATTGCCATCTGTTGAAACTGGCTGGAGAGGTGTTTTACTTTATCTCTTGGGTAACCCATTCCTCATAACTCCAGCGGGGAGAGGTGAGTGTCTTCTGTTAATGGCCAGCTGTTAAAACCAGGTGGGGCAGTGTTCTTATCTCTTCCACCACCCATCCTCCCTCGGGGGATATCTGCTGTTAATGGGCCAACGAGGCTCACTGCATGACTGATACAATTCCATCATCCCATGGGGAGATGCTCCACCCAGGGGGAGGAGCCTAGCATTCCTACCTGGATAAAACCTGAGATTCAGAACACCAGGGCAGCCTGTTCCCATTGGATTCCCAGAGGAAGAGTGGACCCATCTCACCACCACTGGACCTTCAGAGGAAAACTACACCCTTCTACAGCATCATTGCTCCAACAGAACCACATCTGTCACTCCAGGAGAACTTAAATGGACTGCTCCCAACACCCTGACCAACAGAACAGGGGGTCAGGTGTATTCTGACTCTGTCAGTGGTTTTTTTCTTTTTTTGTTTGCTTTTTTAGTACTGCTACATTTTTACTTTAAATTTTCCTAGTATAGAACTGTTTTTCCTATTCCTATATCTTTGTCTGAAAGCTCCTTAATTTCAAAATTATAATAATTTGGAGGGAGGAAGCTTTACATTCTCCATTCCAAAGGAGGCTCTAGCTTCCTTTGCAGACACCTGTCTTTCCAAACCAAGACACATTCAGAAATAATTTGTCACAATAGCAAACGAAGTTTGTAGGATTTTTGACATCAAGCAAAAAGCACGGCTTGTGGGTTTTTTTGTTGTTTTTTTTTTCCTTACCATCCACCTGATCAGGGTTCCCTAAGAAACAGCAGTAGTTCTGCATCCTATCTTGTCAGAACTGCTTGATAGCTATTAATACAAATCCCATCAAAAGCTGTGAGAGCCTTTCCTTTGTTTTCCTTTACCTCTGGAATGTTTCTAAGATTTTTTCTTGCAGTGTTACGTATTCACACTTCTGTTTATTTCACTGTCTCCTGTCCCTGACCATGGTTCCATTAGAAAACCTATCTGGAGGGAAAAGAGCCTTTCCATGTCAGTACAGAACTCAGATCCATAAAAATGGAATATCTCTGTCTCTTCAGACGTGTTTATAAAATAGAGAGCTTATTGAGATTACTCATGCAACTTCAAAGAAGAGCAAACCAAGTAAACGAGTAACTACCAATTTGTATTTTGAATATAAAAGGCAATTTTTATTATACAGCCTTTGAAATGTGAATTATACATTATGAGATGAGTTAAACTAACATCTCTGGGAAGAGAAGATTTATATTTGCCTCTAATATATACAGCTAGTGATTGATTGGTGTAAGTACTTGATTTCTCTTTACTTTTTATTTTCTTACCTCTTTTGATTCCTATTACTCTGCCATCGGTGAAACTGTGCCTAGAAATACAGACAGGTAGAAGCAAAAATGAAGTTTGTTTAGCATCTAGCTTTGGAAATAAATGTTAATAATGCCAATTTAAACTGCTACAGTTACCGCTTAGCATTTAAGTGACAACACAAAGACAGGCTTACACTGTGAAAGAATCTATATGAAAAATGACATGTCTTTTTAGCAACTTATCACACACCAGTAAATCCCCTTTCAGCTCATGAAAAACCCACACTGTTACAAGCTTGCAGACACAAAGTTCTTTTAGGCTTTTTTTGCTACTATGATTTTTAATATTTTGGGGGAGGAAAAATTCAAATCATAATCAATTGTCTCTTGCCTTCAGATAATTTTTCTGACAGCTGCCAATAATTCCTCAGTTTAAAGCCCTGTCAAAATTAATTCCTAATTGTCTCTCAGAAATGTTTTATTTCTAATAGACTGTTTCAAGACTTAGATTCCTACTAAAAATAAAAATATATCAGGACTAATGCTAAAAACAGAAGAAGATTAGCTTAAATGAGTGTTAATATGACATGGAGACTTTTTAGTGTAGCCTGTACCCTGCACAAAACGGCTCATTTATTTTTTGAAAGATGTGCACACTTCTATAATGTAAGAAACCAGTATTATCCATTTAAAAATGTGAATTTCCATCATTACTGGGTTTGTAAGAAAAACATTTTTGAAATGAAAAACCAACCTATCTCCAAACCCCTGTTTTTCAAAGAATCAAATACCCTTTTATTAGAAGCATTTTTTGCAGGTGTTGAGACAACACAGTGGCAGAAAATAAAAGGTAATAGATACTCTTTCTAAATCAATATTAGAGAATTGTTGCAGTACAGTGTCCCACAGCTTTCAGGGGTAAAAAAAAAAAAAAAAAAAAAAAAAAAAAAAACCAAAAACAAACAAAAAAAACAAACACCACCTCTCCTATTTTGAGCTGCAAAAAGAATAAATTGAAGCAGGAGGTCTGACCAGTGAGAACAGAGCTGTTAGTAGGGGGTGACAATAGCACTTTAACACAGACATTGATTCAAATGATGGCTTTGGCTTGGAACTGCAGATTGCACCCTAATAATTTATCCCAGACAAGTCATGAAATGCTGCAATGGCCCTTGATGGTCTACAAGGAGGTAGTGCAGCATCTTGAAAAACCTGCTGATCAAAAGTACCATTTCCATGGATTTATTTGGCCATGCATAAAGACAAAGATGGTTACCAGAGCAAAGTGGTAAGAAATGAACAAGTGAAACAGGAGTTTATAAGAGAAAATATAAACCTGTCCCTTTCTTGTCAAAAATAAATTGTTTTTCTATCAAATGCTGAGGACCAACAGAAACTGGAATTGCATGATAATTAGATATCCAGTATAGAGCTGTTACAAAATTCTCATGAATTTTTCATGCATGGAAATGGCAGAAAGATGCTGCAGCCCACACTGGAACACTTCTTTTACCAGTGCAGAGTTCTAGAAGATATTATTCTCTATCTAGATTTTTTTTTTAAATAATATAAATTGATTGAGATAAATTATAGAGGCTTTAATAATGTATAAAGATGTAAGTATGGTTTACTTTAGAATAAGCTGGGCCTTGGTGGCTTTCGAAATTCTGATTAATTCATATGGGGAATAAGAGGATGAGGCAATTCAAACTCTCTGAGCTATAAAACAAAAAGAGTATTTGATGAGAGAGGTCTGAGTGCAACTCAGCAGCCTGGAACTGGAGCACAGGCATTTAAACACTGACTGGGATCTACCACAGTTCCAAGATCTGCAATCTAGAAAGGTAAATCTAGCAATTGCCCATAAAGACAATTTAGATCCTCAGTCCACTTCCAGGAGCAGAGGAAGTTGGTACACCAAAAATTATATTCAAACAAGTGAGAAGACCAAAAGCACCAAGATACTTTATGCATTTTTTTTTAATTATGGATTCCCAACTTTATTTCAAATGCATTTACCTGGCTGTGCATTTGATAAAGTGTCTTTTAAAGAGAGAGTTTTGCAACACAATGCCATTTGGATTACAAGTTCTTCCAGATTGCCATGCATCTTACAGTAATTAGGTATTGGTTTGACTGTGCCATAACTAGCCCAAATAAAAAGTGAAATCATGATGCTAGAGATTAAGCCTGTGTTTTGCAGGATAAAAACTGAAATATTCATCTTTTTCAGATAGACATGGCTTATCAGCTGATCCCTGAGAAGCCATAAATGGCACCACCATTTTGAAGCAAATGATTTAGTCTTTTAAAGGACATTTGGAATTCCGCACCTTGGAAAAGTAAAAGACACCTAAAATACCTAAAACCTACAACATCTTTTCCTTGTATGAATTCAAGAGTCAACTTGGATGTTAACTTTAATGAGTCTTTTTTATAACTCCAAAGCTCCAAATACAAAACTTATATACATTTATGTATTTAAGAGGCATTTAAACACACCTATCTGAAGCGTTGATTAATTAGTAAGTTTTTTTTAATTTCTGAAACCAGCATGATTAACAACAATGGAAACACTGTTAAAGGGAAAAAAAAAAACAAAAAAAACAAACTGAAAAAAATATTAAAGATTATGGGACTATAGGTGCCCAGAGACTAAAATAAAATTTAAAAGTACTTTAGGTCTTTGTTTTTTTAAGCATTGACTTTGTGGAAATCACTTTGGATTTTATTATCTTTTTTTCCTCTTTCACATTATGGCCCTGCTTTTGCTGGACATTTAAACATATAATATAATTTAAATGGGTGTATAATCTCACAGAAGTTAATAAGGTTCTTGGGTTTTTAAAATTTATTTATTTTCCACTAGGGGGGCAAAGTCTTAGAGAGTTTTTATTCCCTATTTTTTAGTTTCTTTGGTCATACCTATTGCTGCTTCAAGTAGGAACAATGTGTGTGATTTGGCTCCAATCAATTCTATTTTGGTGTCTAAACATGACAAGAGTTTCTAAGCTTCCACTACAGTAAGCAAAAATCGAGTTACTATGTTCAGTAGAGTCTGGAGAAGTATTCATCTAAGTAGATGTAATGTTTCAGATCTCTTCAGAATGTATTTTATTGGTAATTAATACATCTATCCAGTAGTAAGGCTTCCCATGCCTTCTGAGAACCCTGGAATATCCTACCTGGCCCCTAGGTCCTAATTCACAGAGGACTAAGATCATGGAATCCTTAAGTTCATTCCAAGATCATGAGGTCCAACCTGTAACCAAACAATGCCTTGTCAACCAAACCATAGCACTGTGTCTGCACAAGTCCATAATCATTTATCCCTCCTTGCAAAATTCTTATTTGGAAGTTTAAATCTGTAAGCAAAATGTATGCAGGGTTTGAAAATATAAAAAAATCTGTCAGTTTGGAAAATCATAACATTAGAGCTGCTCTACAATATAGGAAAAAATAAAATGCAAAAAAAAAAAAAAAAAAGAGCAAAAAACAAGGTTCCTACAAAGCCTAGGGGAAAGGCTTAGTAAGAGTTTTTAAATATTTTTCAGAGTGGGTAAAAGATTTCACTAAGAACTTGGACTTTGAAAGGGAATTTATGCATAGCGGACTTTTTTTTTCCTTTTTGGAGTTCTTGATCTATTAGAAAAGCTTATTAAATACCAAAACAGCAAAGCAGTCAATCACAAGGCAGGTATCAGTAGGAAACCACATATTATTAAAATAATTATTAAAATAATTGATAGTCTATCACAAGTTTCCTGATTTCACTATTGATGCATCTGGCAACTGTAAGTGTCTTTAATGTTCTCTCTTTTATTATTTTTCCGCTGCATTTAAACCAAGTTTTCAGTTTGTAAAAAATTTACATTTTAGGAGAAAAAAAAAAAAAAAAAAAAAAAAAAAAAAAAAAAAAAAAGAAGTAAATTTTAGGAAAAATATGCCAAGCTATGTGTCTTTTTTTATCACTAGTTTAGTGTAAATATAATAAAACACAAGCAGCTCTTTCTTTTCAGACAATTCCTTTTAAAGAGAATCCTGGGGTTTTTATTATTCCCTAAGTTTTGATGTTGCTCCTTTATCTTCGACACTGAATTCTTGCAATTTATTTTGCTTGCATTTTTGCTTCTGCCTGTGAATGTTTCTAACCTCTCTTGCTTAGTTGCAGCTAATTAATTTTCCTGCTTCCATTGCTCTTGTTCATCTGTAGGTTTGTACTCAGACACATCCTGTGAGCACTGGCACTGGAATCATTTCCATCCTCGTAGCGTTGTCATAGATACAAACAGAACCATTTATTGTTGGAGAAATGTAGAGAAATAAATGCCCAGTGTTCTGCCCTTTCCTGTTTATTTTTTTAATTCAGGCTGGTGCCATTGACCATCAATGGCTTGCTCCCCTCTCGCCCGTCATCTCTGCTAATGAGGGAACATCTGTGCACTGGCAGATGTGGATAAACGAGACAGGGCTCGTTACATCCCTGCTCAGAGACCAGCCAGAGGGCCAGGGTGGATCTGCCTCTCTGCAATGGCACAGGGACAGGCAACTCCTAATATAACTGGTCCCCAAACCTGAAGATACTGAGTTTTAAGTTTTGAAACCTTTGTATTTTTCATTATCTACAAAGGGAGGGCAGAAACTGGAGATGTGGAGCTCTGCCAATCTTTGTTGTCACTGTTGGAACCATGATGTCCTGCAGAAAGGACCTCAAAATCATTATTTTATTTTTTTTTCCAAAACCAACAAGAGCTTAATGGTTAAAACATTCCTCTTCTACTTTAGCTGGGGTTACCCCAGGTGCTAATCTCAGCTGCAAATGCAGAATCTATTTTACTGATGCCTGTTACAAGTTTCTTTTGTCCATTTAGCCTGTAGGTTGCTTAGAGTGAGAGTAAACACATTTTGGAATTGCTGTTGTTGTAGTAATATATTGTTGTAGTAGTAGTTATTGATATTGTTATTGTTATTTTTGTTATTATTACTGCTATTTTGTTTCTCTACAGGACTCAGTGTACAGTCTTGCTGTGACATAAGGTAAAGCTTTAGAAATTTAGGTCAACATGGGCAAAGATTCTTTATACACCTGCACAAATTGTGCAGGTGTATAAAGAATCTTATTTCATTAAGATTTTAATCTTAAAATTGGATTTTATTTATGGAGAAACCTCCAACAACCCCTCAATTACTGCAAGTGGTAACGCATCACAGCTGAATCAGTGGAGCAAAAAATTTCCTTTGGTGCACTGTAGAAAGGAAAAAAAAGAGCTAAAAATATGTATGATAGGTGGGTCCAGATTCATTAGACATAAAGTTTTAACACTGACTTTCATTATAGGGCAAGTTTTTATTCTTTATTGCTGGAAGTAGTTTAATCTTACTTGAAGAGTGTCTTCATAGTGAGAGAAGGGTAAAAAGATTTCTGCTTAATGGCAGACAGTGATTTCCTCTCAGATAAATTTCTAGCTTCCATTGATCCAGCCAATCTTAAGACATTCTTATATTAAAAAGCATTACCTTTATAAATTTCAGTGCAACCTCTTCCAGTTTTAAGCTTTGTCCTGTGCAAATCCTGCAGATTAAAGAGTCAGACAGAAAACTATCTCTGAAGTTGCCAGGAACTCTGTAACTGCACTAAGAGAATAAGATTTTAATTTGTTTTTAAACTCCTGAAAGATTGCCTTTCCTGGGCATTTGGAATGACTAACTTCTGTTTCTCTGTAAGCTGGGATTGACTGGAGTCTTTAGATAAAATTGTTTTGCCCAACCTCTGAGGTAAGTATCCTCTATTAACAGATTCCCATCCTCCAGGAAGAGTCGCTGTAGAAAAGGTTCTCACTATGGAGCCACTCTACAGTATCTATATATAGTTATAAAAGCTTGCTGCAAATGAATAGTGCTGTAGAAATGTGAAATGTAAATAATCATCATAATTAATGGGCTGTGTTCTTGCTGCAGCTCTCAGCTCAAAAGCTTATCTCAGCTTGGTTATTTCTCTATCCCACATTTTCCTCTGTTATTTCTTAACTGCTCTGGTAAAGTTAGACAAGTCTGACTGTTCAGGACTGAGATATTTTCTCACCAAATATACTTAAAAGGAAAAGATCAAAACATTTTGATAAAATCTATTTTTATTTTTAATAATTTGCTTTGTGTGAACTGTTCTTAGTCATTTTCAAAAACCTATTTTATTTAGAGTTCCCCCTCTCTCCCCCCTTTTACAGATTGGAAACCTGAGGCAGACTGAAGGGAGGGTCTGCAGTTTTCTAGAGACAGTACAAATTCAGAAACAAAATACAAAGAGGCTCCAGTTTTCAGAGCTTTTAGAACTTGCAACAGTTATTAAACTGTATAGGAGCTTTTGAATATTATGGCAAACTTGAATTAATGTTCTTTCAAACCTACTTATCTGCCTCAGCATGGATGAGAGCAGTTTAACTCTACTGGAATTCATGGCATTGAGGTGGGATTCAGCCCTGGCACTTGAACATTCACTCATCACATCAGTCTGCACTCATGCACTCAGAGGTAAGAGAGTGCCCACACTAGAGTTCAGTACTCAGGATGCGCAATTTCACTGCACCCTGTGTACCACATAATCTCATATATTAGATGTGAAATATTGTGATGTTTCCTTAAATCCATCTGGGAACACGACCAGTGACCCATGTATATGCAAGAAAATAAAGTCCACTCAATCTTCAAGTCCACTCAATTTTGGTTTTTTGTTGTTTTGTTGTTTTTTTTTTTTAAAGGTACTCCATGTTTCTCATTGTAAATTTCACCTCTACAGAAGAAAAAAGAAAGGACCTTAAGCCCAATCATGCCAACCAAATTTACCTCCCACAATTTATTATTATTTTTTCTTGCAGTGCTCTCCCAAAACCATTCTCCTTTTTGCCATTGATTGCTATAGCAACCAGAAAAAAAGCCAGAAAGAATATTTCCATATTTGCATTCATGAGGAGGAATGACTGGGCTGTCATTTCAGCCAGGTTCTCCCCAAAACAGATGTGTACTGGGGTCTAAGAGCACAGGATGAATAGCAGAAAACCCCTGTGACTTGACTGGGATTTGAACTGGAGCTTTGGAATTATAAACACTCAGGAATTTAAAAAACTCCTGTTGGAGTATTTCGTGTGCTGAATTAACCAAGACTCAGCAAGTTTTTTAACTGACAGTGACAATAAAGCCCATGAGATGGTGGAAGAGGAGGCAGAGGCAGCCCTGGAAAGTATCAAAGGCCTGGATGCAGCAGACCAGTGGTTACTGACAACATTCCCAAATGTACAATATTTAGAAGATGTAGATAGAAAGTTGGAACTGAAAAGATCCACTTTTGATGGATGACTAGCCTGTTATGCTTTAATTCTTAAATATATTCCCATATCTGGTGGCTTGCTAATTTCTTTCATATTTTCTTCTCTGTTAGATTTTAGACTTCAGATACTTGGTACAAAATTGTTTTCTTGCTTTTCAAACATATTGCATAAAATTAACATCCATATCTGCACACAAGAACAAAGAAAATATTTTCCAAGAAATTTTCACCCTAAAGAAGGGGAAAATCAAGGAAGTATAGAGGACACAACGTGAAAACTTAAAAAAAAATCAAACCTACTTCTTCTGTCCACTTTAAAACGTTCATTTAGAAGGTGGTACCACAGTGTCAGGAGGAATTCTTCTGTCAGTCTGGGAGAAGCTTCAGAAAAGAAAAGATGGCCTTGTAGCCTAAAATGTCTGCATTGAAGCAATAAAAAATAAATAGTACAAACAATAAGGATGTCTTATTAAGAGCTAATAAGAACAACTGGTAGTGGCTGGGAATTCAGCATACAGATAAGGTGACAAGGATCTGGATGTACCTGTAAATCACAGGATGGTTGTGAGTCACCAGGGCAACATGGAAAAGGCTGATGGGATCCAAAGTTGGCTAAAAAAAAAAAAAAAAAAAAAAAAAAAAAAAAAACCACCAAAAAAACCAAACCAATGCCAGTGGAGATCAAAAGTCATATTTATCAAGCAGCTCTGGTAAAATCTTGACAGAAGTAGTAGATACATTTCAGAAAATATGATCTTGAAATGGAATGAACAAACATAAGCCTCATAGAAGATCAAAGAAGTTTAAAACAATAGCAATAAAAACAATAGCATTTATTTAGCTTATTTAAAAATATAAGCTCAATTACATTTAAAAATATTTTAATTGTTTATATTGTTTAATATTTAAACAAAGGACTCAATAACTTATTTTTTAAAAAATTAAGGCCAGAAGAGATTCTCATCCCAACAACGCAGACATTGGGATTGGACAGGAATCACTGACAGGAAATAAAAACTGCAATATGATAAAGGCTGGCATAGGAAGCAGACCATAACATTGGCTCAGAATAAAAATAATGGGAATTTCTGCCCAGTCAAGTACTGAGGTTCTGAAACAAATTTAAAATAGGAAGAAAGGAGCAAAAGATTCATTGTGATGTATTAATCCTCTGTCAAATAAGATCTTTTACCACCTCTGAATCCAGTGGCTGTTAAGCAGCCATGCACATTCAGGAGGAGTTGTATCCATGTTTGGAAAGGATGGGTCCAGTGCTATGAAAGAAGGAGCTGAGGTTCCATGCATCTCTCATAGAGGGAGCTGGGACAATTACTTTTTTGCATTGGCTGGATCAAATATATCATGGATTGTGTCAAAATTTGTCACAAGAAGCTGAGATTCTGAGATTTCTAACCCATTCTGAGTCCCTGAGATGTCTTCTCCCACTCCCTCAGTCCACTCAGGTAAGTACTGCTGTTTCCACACCCATCTGTCCATAGATGGTGTTGTCATTTTCTGTCTGGAGATAATAGGGATTAAAAATGAAACTCAAACAGGCAACCAAAGCAGGGTTTTCTTAACCAAATTGCAGCTTAGAACATAGTAGAAGTCAGTGATAATGGATTTTTAAACACAGTAACAAGCAATGGGCTTCATTATTAGGAAAAAGAGGAAGAACATGTTGATCTTTCCAGGTTTCTATGTCTCTGAAGAGAACTTTTAAGAGACTTCTTCAGCAAAAATCAAGTCTCTTCTTGGGACATGAGAAATTAATCAGTCAGATGAGCTAATTTCCACCTAAACTTTACAATCTTCTTTGACAGTTGCCGAGACAAGGTGAGAATTGTGAGCTGGTGGAGAGGGGAGTTATATCCCAATGACTTATTAGCTCTTATTGATGAGTCCCTTTCCTGAGAGCAAGAGGGTCTGTTCAGGCTGGCCCCAGCCATCCATAACAGAATACATGGTTCCTTCTCATTCATGCTGCCCAGGACATGGTTACCTGCAAAAATTTACTGTCCTATTTCGAGCTCTTCAGTTCTGCGTCCCAGAAGTTACAGAAATCACAGATGTTTCAGAGTGATGTTGACTAAAAATAGCATGAGGACTGAAATTAATAACTATATATAGATAGTTATAGATAATTTCTAGATATAAATATATCAATATAAAGTTTTATTGGTATATCAGTATGTAGGTATAGATGATGCATCACACTAAAGTTGGAAATTTCAGTTTCCCATCCTGATGAGACCTGACATGCAAAAGGATGACCTTAGACTGGTGTGGTTATGCCATAAAAAAGACAACACCACCAAGAAAAACAATTTATCCAGTTCCCAGAACTAGTGAGGGGCTGACTGAGAATAACACCTCTATTTCTACAACTCCCATCTCCTATTTTCATTCTGGGTATCTGGTCCTCTTGCCTTTTTTATTTTTCCCCTTTTCTTTTTTTGGACTCCTAATCAGAGTAAGAAACAATTAAATGTACTTTGCAGATTTACAGAAGGAAAAATGGTCTTCTGAATAAACATAATTTAACTGCAATTTTTTTCCTTAGCTCCTAAGGCTCATGCTGAAGACTCAGCACTTTTTGTGTCATAGTGTATATTATATGCAGAAAACCAGTCTGAGATGTATTATTGGTTTAGAAGAATCCATGTACATAATTACTTTTCAAAAATTACAACATACTTCGAACTGTAATAACTGTACCTCTTTATAGAAATGGGAGTTATAATCCAGCCATTAAAATTCCATAACCTGCTGCTTCCAGCTATTCACATGTGTGAAACATCACACAGCTTCCAATTTATTTTTGGGGTTTTTTTTAATAAATTTGCCATTTTCAAGCTCCTACAGAGAGCAATTTCCTTGGAAAATGTCTTCATCTAAATAATAGTTAAGTATGCCACAAAGAATATCAACAAAGACAAATTGTACCACATCTCAACATAATCAAATGCTTATTTATTAATCTGTTGAAAACCTGATCAAGATGGAATGAGCTGAAGTTCTCTCAAAGCAAACTGGAAAAGTGAGGGGAAGCTCTTGGCTGAGATGAGTTTTAAAATGTAAAAGCAAGGCTGATCTGCACTGTTGCAACTACACACAATAATCTGTGAAAATAGAATTGGACAAAAGGCTGTTGAGAGCACAAGATGACTCATAGCACTTATGGTTGTGTAAAGGATAACCAATAAGAAGATTGCTTCACATTATTTTTAATATATTTAGAGAACTGACTGACACCTGGTGCCCAGAGTAGATGTAGCTCCAGTTTTTGTGGTATATAAGACCCTGATCCTATCCAGGTGTTTTCCAGAAGGAGTTGCATTATTTTATATAGAATACTCTATTACATTATCCCCAGACAAGATTTGGGTGCTGTACATCATAAAAAGATGAACCTGAAGTGTTTGAAATTTAAATACATTGAAATTCTCAGTACTTTGTACAGAAAGGTTGGCAAAATTCCTTCCTATTTTGATAGACTAGGGAACATTGCTGCTATAGAGTTATTTCTGAGCTAAGAACATCATAGGAAAATAAATTCATAGGCAAATGAATTATCAGACATATGGACAAAGTTAATTTGAAACAAGCTGTGGGCTTTACATAAAGTTCACACAAAATGCCAAATGGATTCCAGTCTCACCTTGGAATGACACTTTCAGAGCTGGAACAACCAAACTAACTGCTGTGTTAATCACACTGATTTTCTCCTGCACTTTATTTCAAAGAGTGATATGTGAATGACTGATGGCCATAAAACAATAGAAGGAAACCCATGAAGTGACTGCAGGAATATATTTAAGATAAAAATAAAATATATTCTGCCCCCAACAAGCACATGAATTGAATCAAAATGACAGGAAAATTAAGAATAGGAAAGATATAATCTTTCAGCAATTGTGAGCGGTTTTATTTTTTTGTTCTGGTTTACTGAATGCCACAGTGGTAACAACCTTATGAAATTATTTATGGCTTTTAGAAAATATACAAGTTCACTTTATCAATTTTTCAGTGATCAAGATCAGGCATGTACCTGTAACTGGACTGAGTTCACTCCAAAATGACCATTGTATAAGGTCAAATACCACTGCACCAACTTTACTCCACTCTAACATCTGAAAGGAGCTCTGTGATTGCAAAGGTCTCAGAGTTTCTGTTTGTACTCAGAACTTCAAATTCTCCTTTCTCTGGAAGAAAATAGTTCTTCTCTACAGCATCTGTCTCTAGGCATTATTTTAAAAGACTAAAAAAATAGATTTTTGATGAAAAATACAAGGTTTAATCTTCTGCATCTTACTTTAATGACTGCATGCCATGGAGGGGAAGCCATATTTTTGACCATTAATAATTTGAAGTGTAATTTGTGATGTTATCTCTCTTAAATTTGTGTTTCTTTTTTTATTCTCCACTATGCCACAAATGCACTCATGTAACATTCATCTGGATTATATGCTATAAATTCAATATTTACTCTGTATTGCAAAAAATATCTTTTTTTTTTTTTTTTCCAAATTAGACCTGCTGCAAAGACTATCCTGTGCAGGGCCAATAAGAATCTCTAAGTGTTACACATCCATCAGTGTAATTTCTAAAATGGACAATCAATTAATCCTGCCTTCATTTATTAAAAATCAAACAAACAAATAAATTTTAAAAAAAATCAAAACCCAGAAACAATTCATAACAACCCTGTGAAGTCTTGTTTTGATGTCTGAATGAGAACCTGTAGGAAAGGCACTGTCTCATACTCTCTATTTGCACTAATCCTACTGTAATGGGCTTTCTAGTGGAAAGAGGCTTCTAGGAATGTATTTGTGGGAATGATAAATACCAATAATTTAAACAACTTAATGAAACTATCCATTTCAGTGAGACATTGGCATGTTAAAGAGAAAAGCTAAGCCAGGGAAACATTTACAAATCAGGATGTTAAATGCAATGTTGAACTTTCCATAATGTGTAACAAGACTGTGATGGAGAGCTACTGTGGCAAAGTACTCATTTATAACAGTGACCAATTTAGCAGAGGGAACAGAATACTCACTAATTTCAGTCTTTTAATAAAGTATGGTCATAGTTTTCACATTTTAGTTCTGAAGATAAGAGCACATTATTCTTAATAAGACCACTATTATTATTATTATTATTATTATTATTATTCAGAAATGTTGAGGATTAAAAAATGAGACACAGTAGTTAAAAGGGAAAACATATGCAGATACAAGAAGACTGGTAAATCTGTACTTCTGTATTGAATTGCCATCCATGAAGAAGTGCAAGTTATACCAAATCTTCAGATATACTGAATTTTAGTCATTTTACACAATCTGATTCAAGGGTCACCTTGAAAGCTGTTGCTCTGTAAATCTAAGGCTTGGCTTACTGATGTGGGCTTAACAATAAAAAGTATTATCCAAGCTCAAACATTGCGCTTTGGCAATGGCATTGCTGCCTACTGCGGCATTCAGTGCCTTTCTAGGAAGTTGTCCCTGCCCATGGCAAGATGTCAAAACCGGGTGATCTTTGAGTTCCCTTCCAACCCAAATCACTCCATGATTTTGAAGTGAAAGGTGTGCACATATCAGTCCTCACTCAATCAGTGAGTTTTTATAGCCTTAAAATGTTACTGTGAAGTCTTTTTTCAAAAAAACCCCAAAAGTTCCTCTGTTCACTCTGACTTTTTATGGTATTTATGTTCAAGATTATTAAAATGGCCAAATGTTGTAAAAGCTTGCCATAGCCTGTAATTCTGGCCAAAGTCTGGGACTGAACCAAATTAGGACATGTTTATCCTTTGAAAATCTGCAACAAAGACTATGTTTTCTTTTGGGTTTTGCTTGTATATTTGGTTTAGGAGCAAAATCTTTCAGAAAATCTCTGGGAGATAGAGACTAAAACCTTCCAGCAAAGTTTCAAATATTCTTCATTATAATAGAAATATTTTGAATATATATACATATATATATGAAAGAGGAACATAAGTTAATAAGCTCTACATCTTAGGGGTAAGATTTGAAAAAAAATAACCCCTCAAGTGTCAGGGAGTGATAAGTGGAAATAGAGGATTTGTTGCCCTATTCAGCACAGTTTCTTCACAACAGCATGATTTCAGGCTCTTTAACTTTTTAAATGAAATATTTTTTGATCAAATGTAGCACTCAGGAAATGTGAAATTATTGCCTTTGACAGAAGCAGAAAACAGAGTAAACAGGAATTACACAGGTTCTGTGAGAAAGCTCAGCTACTGCCCTTGAATGTGATCTTTTGACTTTTATTATCGATTCTAACTTCTCAAACTGCCAGATATGTCATTTCTTTTTTTTTTTTTTTTTTTTTTTTTAGCCAATTTACAAGGAGTATGAATGAGGCCACCACAGTCATGGGAGGTGGAAGGTTAGGCTGAGTTCAAATAAGTGTGTTCATTTTTGTCTTCTTTACCAAACACACTCTATAGAACCCTGTATTAAGTTTGAAACAATACCCTGGGAATAAATAAATAAATAAGTATGAAAAATAAATAAAGAAAAAGTAAACCAAACCAAATCAAACAACAACAACTACAAAAAAAAAATCTATATTGCTTAAAAAAATAAATTATTTGGAGAACAAACATTACCTACACTTCATGGAGGTTTACTCCAAACCAGATCACCATTAGAGATATCTTTCTAGAGTGGAAGTGTGTTCATTATTGTTATTTGAAATCTGAGACAATATTAACTCATGGTCTTTAGCTTGAAAAATCATTCTACATTGAAAATGTAGCAATGTTAAGAAGTATAGATAAAATGTGGGTGCAGGCAAGATAGAACTTTGTAGGAATCATGGAATCAATAGAATAATAAAGGCTGGAAAATACTTCTAAGATCACAAAGAACAAACATTAACCCAGAACCACCACTATGCTCACGATTAAACCACATTCTCAAAGAAGATATAGCAGATCTTTTAAAAGATCTTTGTAAAATATTTTAAAATCATTTGGAATGAAAAAGGAGCCAAAATTCTCTGCAGCACCACCCTGCAGAGACGATGGTTCAGCAGCCACCATGAATTAATCTGAGACAGAAGCCCAGTAATACTGTTTCTGCTGGAAATTAGAATTAGAGCCAGTCAGAAATCTTCCAGAAAAAAAGATTTTTCTTAAAATTACTTCTTACAGAAACAAGCAAACAAAGAAAACCAAAAAGAAAAAAATCATAGAAATTTAGCCAAGTCTTCTAACAAGCATTTCTTAAGACTATGTCAATGATCTGGAAGAAATCTGGAAGTGAAGCTATTTTCTAAATGGTCTGATGTTACAAGCAATTTCCTGGTGATGGGTGACCCATGTTCAAACCTTGCATTGTCTTGATTTGAAGCTGAAAACAACTGTCACTTCCATGAGGCAGAAATGTTGTTTTTCAGCCAGCTTTTGCACTATCTCCTTGATAAGATGAGAAATGCTGTTTGCTAAAAAGCATGACAAGACTGAATCACTTTTTGGAAGTAGAAATGGTAACTTACCACTCTCAGTGCATTTTTCTGTGACTCTTGGTTTATTTTTTCACACAGTAAAAATAGTTTATCCAATGAAAGGAATGTCAGAGCAAGTGCCAGGAGAAGAAACTACATTAGTGTTATGTGTCTCACCTCACAGATCAGCTTTGGATCTGAGATTGTGAATAAAAGTTTTAGCTTCTGCTTTATATGAATTTCTCTTCTAGCTTCTATTGAAGAAAAAATGTTTTTTCTTCACTTTTTATGAACCTTTTATTGTATCATTTTTATCTAATATTAAAGAACTGTCAATTTTGAATTTTGAAAGCAGCTACAAATCAACAGTGTGATTTAGGATTCCTTTCCCCCTTTTATTTGCAAATAGCAGTCACTTTTGAAAGCATTCCTTACTGCAATTG
Organism: Zosterops lateralis; assembly: GCF_965231275.1. Taxonomy (NCBI): domain Eukaryota; kingdom Metazoa; phylum Chordata; class Aves; order Passeriformes; family Zosteropidae; genus Zosterops; species Zosterops lateralis. The sequence continues at coordinate 137,709,368 of NC_139762.1, read as the reverse complement.
CACCACAAGATATATTTACTGTACAACTCATTCACCTGAAGATGGATAAATTACTTGAAAATGCCCAGAGGAAAGAGAATAAACAGTTGCAAGTGCCTGTCTGTACAATTAGCAACACTTAGTTTTAATTGATAAATTACTAGCTAAAATGTTTCCTCCTTTAAGAAATTAGTTAGACCAATAAACTGCCTCTTTAAAAACTATATCTACTACACCAGCTATAGAAATGTAAATTTGAGACTGCAGTTGCATATAAAGTAGTGAATAATTTATTTTGTTCTTCTCTCTTTTCCCTCTCTTATATAACTCTTTTCCACTGGAGACTGGCAGATTTTTAAAGCTATGATATATTTTAAACTTAAAGATCTGATAATATGCTCTCATGTTTATGCTGGACAATTAAGTGACACTTGTTCACATCATATTCCAGCCAGAAGTGATATATTCCAGAAAAACACTCAATTTTGATTTTCATTTGTAATATATCCATTGTAATTATTCACCCCCAGTGCTGAACAGGTATGATGTGAATATGTGCATTGAGAGAACGCGTAAGTCTGAGAGCTGATAAACCCAGAAGGAATTCCAATGAGGACGTTTTAGTCCTCAAACCTTCCTCATAGATGCAAGCAGGTTCCACAGTTAATAATTTTCAATTTTTATCATGACCTTAATCTGTGTTCTTTTTACATGTCTTTTTATTTTCTCTTTGTGTTACTCTGAACACTGTCTTTATTTTTTTTCTTTTCAAAAATATGTTCAAAAAGAACATATTAAGAAGAGTTTCTTTTGCTTACAGTGTTACTTTCAGTGTTGCCATCTGTCAAACTACTTGTCTTTTGAAGGTTAGAGGTTTTTTTATGAATTCATAATTTAACACAGTATAATTTGCAACTAAACCCAGAAATATTATCTTTAAATGTGCCAGTTATGTAAGTGATGTCAGATTTCAGATCATCTTCATATGTTGCCTTGTTGAATAAATAATTCACATTGAGATAAAGTATATATTTTTACTCCTTTCCTAAATAGCTCAGGTACTTTGCTAAAGTAATCTTCCTAAGGTCTGATTATAAAAAAGATTTGGTTTAAGATTTAAATATTTTGTCTAACATCTCCAAGCACATATAAACAAAGTTTAATTTATGTGGGGTTTTTTTGGGGTTTTTTGTCGTTGGTTTTTTTTTTTTTTTTTTTTTTTTTTTTTTTTTTTTTTTTTTTTTTTTTTCCTAAGCAAACAGATTTTAGTGGGAGTATACACATTTTTTTTAAGTGAGGACAGTTTTTTGGCTCATATTAATGCACTGGCTGCTTCCAAATAGCACACCTGTACTCACAGAGTTACTCCTCCATGCAGTGAATAGATGAGCCTGGGAAAAAGCTGCTTGTTCTTTTACATTCTCTGGGTCCCTGTTCTCCCCAAATTAGTAACTACATCTTTATGTTGCTGTTGCACAGGAGATCCAAACTTCTACCAGGACTTCAAATGACAGGAAAATGTGAAAGAGTAGAATAAGAACAGAAGCCCCATCCTGGAACTTTTAGTAACCACAGCCATCACAGTGATGCCTTAAGATTTTAGCCTTTACAATTTTCAGATGCTGTACTTGGATTAGTGTATAACTCTGAACTCCATATAGACTGTTATTTAACTCTCTTCACATTTTGGTCAGGCAAAACAATCCCTCCTGGCCTGAGATCCAAGGACAGCCTCTGCCTCGGGCCCAGAAAAGTATAAACAAAAGTGGAATCTGGGACTAGGAGTACATGGCTTCATTACCTGAAGCTGTAATTAGAAGATTAACCCCTGATATGCCAATAGACCAAATTGTCTGAAAAACTCACGACCGTCATCCATTTTGGGTGCAGCCCCTTGAGGAGGCTTGGTCTGCTCTTAATGTACCTGAAGGCCCTTCATTAAATTTATCTGTTTTTATGCTTTTAACTTTGTCTGGCCTCTGTTTCTAGGTAAGCCTGAAATAGGCACCAACAGAGCTATAAGCAGTGAAGATGTGAGTGTGATCATGGTAACTACATCTACATGTGTGACTCTACTGTTAATCTATCAGTAATGGCACAAAAAACTAGTGAATTTAATATTTAGCTTCACTAGCTCTGTGGTGCTTGGAAAACTTCCCATTTGATGTGGCAGTGTTTAATAAGTGTTTTCAAGAGGCTGATGCACTGTTGTTATTTATGACTGCCTACCACACCTCTAGATGAAAAAGGAACCCTTAGACAGCCAACACTGCACTTCTCTCCCTCCAGATTCTGTCACATACCTTTCAAGCAAGTACACAAACTTGGATGTATATGCAGATAAAGGTGCTTATTTTTCACCTGCGAACAATCTGTTTGGACATAAAGGTGTCTGAGGTAGCATACATACAAAATTAAAAAAATAAAAAAGAGAACATATCATCATATCATATCATATCAGTTGCCGCACTGTGATGGCTGCAGCCATTTGGTTTGAGCAGTGCAATTCATCAAGTGAATTGTTCTGCCCATAGAATGTGTAAATGTGAGTACCTGTCCCTCTGCAATTTTCCATTTCTTCTTTTTTTGTTGCCTCCATTTTCCTCTGCTCTTGAAAATTAAGTCCTTTTTGCCTCTTAACACTTATGATTATTTTGCAAAAAATGTACTGATGTGAGCTGAATGCTATTCTGAACACTTGTGAGTTGTTTTTCTTTCCACCTATATATGTCATTTAGACAGAGTGTTCTGGTACAGTTTAAACATTTGATTATTGTCAACCAATAAAATTTAAAATATTTTTAAAAAAAAATAAATCTAAGAATGTAAGATTGAAAATAGTCTGGTCAATGAGGAGCATTCTATCACACCACTGCCATCCCAATTTTCTCCACAACCTGAAATGGTATTTTTTTTAAAGTATGCTATTTCCCTCTTCACTCACTCTCTTCTTACACATTCTGTCCCAAAACATCACTGATCCTATGACTAGAAACCTTCTTCTAATTTCCAGCCTAAATTTATTCATAGCCAGTTAATTCCCATTTGTTCTTATGACAACATTGTCCTTTCGCTTCTCCTTCTCCTGTGTTTACCCCTATGATATATTTATAGACAGCAATCATGTCTCTTCTCAGCCTTTGTTTGGCAAGACTAAACAACCTTTGCTCTTCCAGTCTCTTCTTGTAATGAGACTGCCCCCATGAATCAGGGCTTGAGAATTAGGGCCTAATTGAAAATGTGAAGCAAGAAATGAGGAAGATCATATGGAAAAGAAGTTGCTCAGAGCCCCTGCCTGAGCTCTTCCACCTTCTTTGAAGTAAACGACTGATTTTTTTTTTCCATCGGTATCTCAAAATATTTAGGCTCAAACTTTATTTTGTCAGAAAACTATGCACATTACTGAACAGTCATTTGTAGCACAGCCAATCTCCCAAATCCAAATGACTGGGTTGGTGCTCCCTGGCAGAGACATATCTATTCAAGCTCAACTAAATGTCCTCAGGTGAACCACAAAAAGCCATTAGCACTGTGTAAGTATTATAAGGCTTGGAATATTTTTCACTAGGCAGGGAGAAGCCCTGAGATCTCTACACTGTGACACGCAGAGATGCAGGGCAGGAACACAGACCTTAGAGGGTTGGGTTGCTTTTTATTGTTGCTGTCTATATGTTGACTTTTTTGAATAATGCTTTGAAAAGATGAATGAGCTGCTCAAGCAGTTCAGGTTGCTATATTCAGTGTGTCACCCTTCTCCAGCAACATACTGCATTTTCATACATTGTAGCAAAACCACTTTGAACACCTGTATATAAAGGCCAACTTAAAGAACCTGAACTTAGATAAGTTTATGGGATTCAATGAGATGCATCCCAGAGTCCTAAAAGATGTAGTAGTCAATGTAGTTCTGATGCAGTTGCCAAGCCACTCTCCATGATACCTGAAAAGTCATGGCAGTGTGGTGAAGTCCCAGGTGACTGGAAAAGGGCAAATATTGTACTCATTTTTGAAAACCATAGAAAGGAGGACCCTGGGAACTACCACCCTATCAGACTCACCTCTGTGCCTGGGAAGATCAGGGAACAGACTCTCCTAGAAGCCATGCTAAGGAATACAGAGAAAAGGGAGGTGATTTGGGTCAGTCAGCAAGGCTTCACCAAGAGAAGGTCCTGCCTGACCAACCAAGGGGCCTTTTGTGATGGAGTGACCACATCAGTGGGCAAGGGAAGGGCTACAGATGTCATTTTCTGGACTTCTGTAACCCTTTGACATGGTACCAAACAGCATCCTTCTTTCTGGATTGGAGAGAGAAGGATTCAATGAGTGGACTGTAAGGTGGGTAAGAAAGTGGCTGGATGGTCACATCCAGAGGGTGATGGTCAGTGGTTCAGAGTCCCAACAGGTATCAGTGGTAAGAGATGTCCCTCAGAGGTCCAGTTGAGACCAATGCTATTTAGAATCTTCATTGTTGATGTGGATGAAGCAATGGAGAGCATCTTCAGTAAGCTGGCAGGTAACAGAAAGATGAGTGATGAGGGAGTCACACTTGGAGGACTGGAAGACATTCAGGGGAACCTGGACGAGCTCAAGAAGCGGCCAACGGGAACCTCATGAAGTTTAACAAGACCAAGTGCAAGGGGCTTCAAACAGACAGACAGGAAATTTAGATTGGATATAAGGGAAAAATTACTTTATGTGAGGGTGGTGGAACAGGTTGGCCAGAGAAGTTTTGGATACTTCATCCCAGGAAGTTTTCAAGGCAAGGCTGGATAGAGCTCTGAGCAACTGGGTTTATTGAAAAATGTCCCCATATGTGGCAGGGGGCTGAACTAGGTCATCTTGAAGGTCCCTTCCAACCCAAGTTGTTCTATAATTTTATGATAATAGAGTAGAAGCAAGAATAGAGTCATACAGCAGTGTTTGATTTAAGTTATTCAACTGTTGTTTATATACTGAAGAAGAAAAAATGCAGAAAACATCCACTATGTGCCTGTATCTACTATTTGCCTATATATAATATTTGCTGATACTTTATGTGTATATTCCATTAATTAGTACAGTCTTAAAAACCCCAAAAACATCAGAATTAATAATAATGTCTTGAAACAAGGAACTCCCATCTTAATTCCTTCTGACAGATGAAAGATGACAGCTTGGTGAGTGTTGCTTTTGCTATAATATATGTGCTAAAATACATCATTGATGCAGTTAGTTTGAAAGGAAAAGCCTCTGATCTCCCCTTCTTAATTAATACTTAATTTTACATTAAGTAAATGTTTTAAAATAGCCTGATTTTTATGTTAGTTTTCATATGTTTTTAACCACCCAGTTGGCAGTGTAATTTTTAATCCATGGAAAAAACGTCTAGACAAGAGTGGAGATAACTTTTAGCCCTGTACAATGAACCTTTGTTTTTGACACCCTGTCCATGGCAAGGCGATTGCAAGGATGCTGGGATGTTACTTCAGTGACATTTCAAATCTTTGGTCTTCATGCTTAATCATTGCAGCACCAAGGAGCTCTTATAGACATAAAATACAAACGTGTCACATAAATTATTTTCCTCCTTGAAGAATTCAGATTTTCATCAAAGTTTTAAAGAAACTACTAAGTAAAAATATGATTACAGTAATGCTGGTAGCCACCCTTTATAAAATCATTTGAAAGAAGAAAAACATGCATCTAAATCAGATTCCAAAGCACACCTTCACTTAGTAAAGCACATTAAGTTAAACTAGCAGTAAACCAATTAAAATATATGTAGGCATTAGAGAAGTCCTTATCTGCAATGTCTTGGACAGAAAGTCCAAGTCCTTCCAACATTTTGAAAAGAAAATTAGTAAATTGTCCAATTCAATCTGAACTTAAATCCTGAATTGAATCAAATTCTAGACTTTCGAAAGCCACTTTAATTATCTTATTCCTTTTTGTGATGTGTGTAGCTGGAAAAGAGGTATGTAAATATGGAATGTATTGTAAGATTTTTATGGCTGGTTATTTTGTATTGTTTTAAATGATAGCTCTTGGAAAAGGCTGTCAGCTGGTGGGCAAACATTCACTTTGTACCTTTGTGGCTGAGTTCCTGCAACAATTTTGCTACAGACTAAATATACTTGAGTTTATTTTCTGTAAAGTGTAAGAGAATCTGAGCTGAAAAATTTGGATCTACAAGTGAGCTGGATTCAACTTGATACTGATCTTTACTAATGTGATTTCTTCAAGATGGAATATAAAAGCTGTGTTCATGAGAACATCATTTTGGTTTTTTGCTGAACAAAGAGATGCTGCTTTGCTCTTCAGTAGACAACTGTTGTTTCTAGAGACAGAGGCCCCAAGTTCTATTATGGATGCCATTTGCATCTATTTGGCTGGAAAGCAAAATAAAAGTAAAAAAAAATAAAAGGTAGAAATTTTACTTTTAAAGCCTCGAGATGGCCTTCAATGGGGCAGGAAGAATCCAATTATCTCATTTTTTCAAGGCTCCTCCCACCTCCTGTTCCAAATGGCAGTCAAAGGACCCAGATGCCAGAATTAAAATAGTCTCCCTTCGTCATTTACTTTTTTGTGAGTGTTCTTCTTGCAGCTGTGCTGGCAGCATTAAATATATCCACAGCTATTCACGAGGTTACAGCCTGATCCAATGCACACAGAAGTCTTTTCATTTACCTCTGTGGCTTGGGACCAGTCCTGGGGACTTTTTTTTTTTTTTTTTTTTTTTTTTTTTTCTTTCTCCTGTTTTTAGGGTGTTGTTTTGGTTTTTTTATTTTTTCCCTCAAAAACACTCTTTCTGTTTTCAGATAACAGTTTTGTACTCATTTTATGAAGTGCAAGCATAGGGTATACATTCACACAGAAGAACAAGAGCGCCTTTACTTTGCACTGTTCTGGATCATCACGTTGAAAAATCCCTGAGCCCTCCACAAGGAAGGAATTACAAAGTGCTCATTGTATTGCATTACAATTCAGTCTGTCTCTCTATGACTACAGAGTGTAAACAAATAACTTATAAGAAAAAAAAAAAACAAAACTGCACTGGAAAGATGCTGAGAAAAATCTTATCTTTAATTTATAAATAAAGATTAGAGATGGAGATAGGAGAGGAAGTCAATGTATTAATAACTCATTCAAAGAAGGCAGAGTCAAAGGATGTAAAGTCTTATTCAAATAAATGTTCTAAATACAGGCAGAACAGAAAATTAACAAGAGAATTAAAAGGAGTTTTCATTGATGGCTAATCAAAACAAAAAAATGTTTAAAATATGGAGCTGAAACTGGCACAAAAATATTCAGGAGTAAATTCAGAGGAAGTATTTTAAGAGAAAATTTGACCTACAACCTTTTGAACTCTAGATTTACCATTTTGTTAATATAGAACATATGTGTCTTTTCACCACACTTATATAAATATGTTTGAATACTTAATTCTATAGACAGTCCTGGTCTGTGTTCAAGCTTTTTCATGGTTTTTACTGATATAAAAGTAGAGGGTGACAGCCTCTTGCATGGTTCTCTGGACTGAAGCAGCTCTTTAACAGGTCCCAGACATCAAATTGACACTCTGTGAATGTGGATATGAAAAGAGACAAATTGCTGAACATCCCAGTTCCTTCACCAGCTCTTGTAAACTCCATATGTGGGATCAAACATTTAATTGTGAGTCAGAATCTGTTATATCATTTGCAGAACATAAAATAAGATTACAAGAGACTACATAGAGATTTGGCTGGTGTTACAGCAGTGTAAGAGGCACCCATTGAGGGCTGCCGGAACACCTAATGACAGCTTGTCATGGGGTATCATGGACTGACAAGGCTGTACATGCAATTGTCCGCTGCATGTCTAGAACTCAAAAGTAGTATTTCATCTACTCTTGTAGATGAAATGTTAGCATATTAGGAGTTTTTTACACTTATTTCAGCTTCTTAAATGGCTAAAATGTGGCTGATATAGAATGATAATTTAATGTTCCTGCTTTATCCTGTCATGTATGTTTATGTGGTGGGTTGATCATGACTGGCTGTGAGGTGCCCACCAAGGGACCTTTCACTCCTTCCCCTCAGTGGGATGTGGAATAAATAGCATTAAAAACTTATGTATTTAATAAAGAGAAGTAAAGGCCATTCATGAAAACAAAGGAAAATAAAAATTATTATCTCCACTTCCCATCCATAGGCAATGCCAAGCTGCCTCTTAGGAAGTAATGCCTTAGTACACACAGGGTAAATTTAGAATACAAACACCTTAACAAGGGATACTACCCTTGTACTCCTTTCTCTTGGCTTTTGTTAGTGAGCAAAATAACACATGGGATGGGATGGGATGGGATGGGATGGGATGGGATGGGATGGGATGGGATGGGATGGGATGGGATGGGATGGGATGGGATGGGATGGGATACCCTGTGGTCAGTTTGGGTCAGCTGTCCTGGCTCTGTCCCCTCTCAACAGGTTGCTCACCCTGAGCCTGTAGGGTTTTAGGTGGAGATTGGGATCAGAGAGACAGCACTGGTCCTGTGCCATCTCTGCTCAGCAAGAACCAAAACACTGGGGTGCCACCAACACCCAGCACTGCACTGGGAGGGCTCCCATGGGGAAAGTTAACTCCATACCAGTCAGAGCCAGCACACTAACTGACCAGTAACTAATTATTACTACACTTTTTTAGGCTAAAATACAAATAAGTGTATCCTTCAAGCTAGTATCAATCCACTTATCTACATGTAAGTATGTCCCAGAAAATGTTAAATGTGCATTCCAATTGATATAATTGATATAATTGATATAATTTTCCTCTACTTCCTCAAAAAGGCAAAAATTACGTGCAAGTTCACACCTTAAAGAAGCTCTGTAAAGGACCTTGAAGCTTTCATTTATATATCTGTCATCACTAGATCCTAGCCAGAAAACTTAGGAAGGAAAACTTTACTGTTACTCTATTCCTAGAATATCTTAGTCCCAGATGAGACAAAAAAGAATTATCAAAAAAATAATTTGTGGTCAGTAAAGTCAAAAAACAAGATAAAAACCCAGAGACCCATGCTATATTTTTCATGATTTGTGTGTTATCAAAACAAGGATGAAACTCAAAAAAAAACCCAAATATGGATAAGAAGTAAGAGTATCTGGTGAGAATACAGGAAAGTAGGATATAGATTAAGGCAACTTCCTTGTCTACCCTGTTGACACTTGCCCTTATATTGACTTTTTTTGCCCTCAGAAATTCACCTGATGCCTACCTCACTTCAGGGCTTCCTTGCACTCCTGATGGATGCTCTCAACTCTTCTGTAGCTTCCAAGGATCCAATGATTCTTGTATACTTGGAGTCACTGACAGTTATGAACTAGTGAATGATTTTTTTGCTTCTATTAAAGTTTTCATATTGAGGAAACAGATTTAAATGTTCATAAGGTCTCCAAGGCACCACCAGCAGCTCAGGAGCTCTGATGTCATCTCAACTCTCATTTCTGCTCCAGGTGGGCTACCAGGTGACTCAGGGAAGAGTGGAAAAGTGTCACAAAGTTGTAGCAGAGCTTGTAGGGACAGTGTGGTGCCAGGTATTCCAGCACAGTCCTCCTTAACTAACTCTGTGATGAAATCAACCTTAGGTGTTCTTAATTCTCTGGCTCTTAAATATTCCTTCAAGCAGAATTAAAACATTAATCTTAAGGGATGATCAAGTACTGAACTAATGGATAAGTATGTACATAATAGAGATTTTTTTTCTCTTAATATTTCTCACAATTTTGGTTCTTTCTCTTTGTCAGAGAGTCTTGGAATTTACTTTTTAATATAAATTCTACATATGCCTTTCTAAATGATAAAAATCAATGCAGGGGGTTACATCTTAGAAAGGATCCATGGAGTGTAAAGAAACACTGTTTTTCTTTTATGACATGAAAAATATTGGCTAAAAAGCATCAAAATCAAGCACAATCACTAATCTTCACATTTCTACTATATATATATATCCAAGAATGCAAAAATGTGTTTAAAGACATAAGATTGATTAACTCTCTGTGGTTGTGCTTCTTTAACTTACCCTAATAATAATGCACAACACAAAGGGGACAGGGGTTTGTTGTTTTTTTTTTCACTGTGGGATTGTGGCAGCAACCTTAAAATGGTGGTTTTAATGGGTGAATTTATATTAGAGTGGAAGTGGAAGACAAGAAGTGGGGAAAAAGATCACCCAAATTTACTTTTATGGGTTTATTACTCTAAAAAGTGATAAAGGCAACACCTTTTACAGACAGTCAGAAATGAGACACTGACAAATTACTCTTGTGGGGTGATTAAAAGCAGATTTCAGTCCTCAAGTGTAAATGACTCTATTCCTTCAGTGCTATAGTTTTCCATCTCCAGCATAAATAACTGTAAATAAAAGACAAATGGGAAAGAAGAGCCAACATCAAGATACTGAAATGAGGAACGTTGTACAAAAAAACAACAAGTAGCAGTCCCAAAAACTATTCACAGCAATTGTTTTGCATTAGTGAAGAGGAAAGAATGGACAGGAGAAAAAAAACCAATATGGAAAAGGATGGAAGGTGATATCCGTAATAATTCTTTCAACTGGCAGAAATCTATATTATTCTGTTTGTGTTTTCATTCCATTATGGGGGAAAATCTAGCTGTGAGCAAAACTCTTTCAGCATACAATAAGTTCAACATCTCTTCATTCTTAGGCATACTTGGGAAAGCTGAAAATATGCTGAAATTCAAACCCTGGGGGACAGGGCAGGGAGAACATTGTGATTATGTGTGAATTCAAGAGAGGAAATATCTTGAAAATCTGAACATTTAGTCCTGGTATTTTCAAAACGTTTATTGTTTCAATGAAATGCATGTTTTCAGTTCAACATTAACCCCAATATAAATAGTAAACAGCATTAAACCACCCCAAAATTAATTAGAGACAAGTGTTTCTGTTCAAACGCTCAGATAAACAGAATTTTTGTTCCATTTGCCGAGAGAACAAAAGCCATATCTTTTTTTTCTCCCCACCACGTTTAGTGCCAGCATCTCGAGAGTGCATGCATTGTATGGCTCCTCTTGTGAGCAAATTAACACTTTTTGTGCAGGAAGGGAAAATGAGAAGACAAGCCACCTCACCCCTACACACTTCTTTATTTTATTCTAGACAAAAGGATCACTTTGTTCAACTACTTAAATCTTGCACTGAATAGAGAAGTCGCTGTGGGGAAGTGGAGCTTGCAGAATGCTGTCTGAGACTAATACTCTAAATCCCTCACATTAAGTACACCAGTAGCAACTAAACAAATATCCACACAGATGTCATGCCATTCTACTGAGCAGTTTTATTCCATTTATAAAATGAAAGAGCAATCCCTTGACTGCTTGTCATGGCAGGTGTCTACGTATTTAAATGCTGGTCAGTTTTAAATAGAACACGTGTATTTAACTTTCCCAGTATGTATAAAGCTTTTAAAGCCCATCACACTGATGCTAAAATAATAAGGGCCAGCAGTCTGGTGATATGATTGCTTTTTTATTGCTCAGTTTGTGCTGAGAACTCATTTTAATTCCAAAGGTTATGGCTTTTAAAGCAGCACTACACCCTTTTCCCTCCCCCAAACTGAAGCTGGATCAAGAAGGGCCATAAATGAGAGCTGGAAATGTATGCTGGCATGGCAATCCATCCTCTGATCCTTTTTATTCTTGCTGTGCTTTTGAACCTCTCTTCCCAGCAAAGATCGAGTGGGTGTCTCAGTTAAACAGAAGACGTCAGCTGTTGTGAAATTGGCAGATAGACAATTAAGATACTTCAAGGTAAAAAGGTAAATAAAATGCAGGGAAAAGAGGGAAAGTATGCAATTACTGCTCACTGCTGCTGCATCCTTTCTTTGGAATTTCAATGTCAGAGAAAGGGTTTTGTCTCCCAGATGCTCATTGTTAGCCACGGCAATTATAATACAGGAATACTAAAGGAGAGGAGGATGAATGGACAGTGTCAAACTAAGTCTGCAAGAATGGCTTTTAAACACTTCAATGGCATGATTATGTTATCTGATAGGAAGACATTGTGTCTGTTTCCACCAAGGTTAGTCTTGTGTGACACCTCATAGAATCGTAAAGTTGTGGAATATTCTGAGTTGGAAGGGACCCACAAGAATCATCACATCAACTCCTGGCCCTGCGTAGGACACCCCAAAAACCACATCATGCACCTGAGAGCACACTCAGAGAGGTTTTGAATGATCCATCCCAGACCCTCTGAAGGGATCTCAAAAGAAGTCAGAAAAAAAGACAAATGAGTAGCCAAGAGGCATGGAGGGGCGGGCTAAGTGGAATTTCTTATTCTGGCATCTCATGTGTATGTGTGCTAAGGAGTTAAAGGTCACTTACCTATGAAAGGAGCTTAATGAAGAAAACACAGAGTTAAACACCTTCAGGAGGAATTTTTACACTGAAGTAAATTATGAAGATGATATTGAGAAGGAAAGGAATGGGTTTTTCTAGTTATAAAATAATGAATAGTTTTACATTTTGTTTCATGCAAAAGGTGACATCTAAAATTCCTTCTGTTTAAATGGATGTTCTTTCAGTAAAGTCAGTCAGAATTTCTTGAAACTCACAACAGAAAACTGGCATTTTAGAAGCCAGGGTTTTATGTCTACTTTACACTTTTTCATCTTTCTTATAAAATTCAGGATAAATATTTCAGATTACATGGTAGGGTAACAGTTATGATTAATGTTGTAAGGAGCAGTTTAACACTTCATTTTGCAACTGAAATAGACAATGAATTCTGGATCTGGGCCCATCTGTGCCACATTCTACTTGTGTGGGACAGCAAGTTTTGCAACAGATATGGCATTGCTGTCAACAACCTTTATAAGAAAAAGCAGAAATGTAAAAGTACAAAAAAGAGCTGAACAACTCAGGGACAGCAAACAGCTTAATAAAACACTTGCAAACGTCTTAAACCAAGGAAAATACTCAATTATTGGAAACTGAGTCCAGAGAGACTTCAAAGAATGTGTTTTCTGAGCAATCTGGGATGACCTGAAAAGGGAAACCAATGTACAGATTTTATTAATTTGTTCAATAAACTCAGGAGTAGTTCTGATTCTTGTGCTTAGAGTAAATCAAGGAAACCCTGCAGCTCTTCTCTTTAGTCTTTCATGTACCCAGAGAAGTAAATCCTTTTATGAAAGGTGTTATGGTTTGACACTGGCCAAACACCAGGCACCCATGACAGCCACTCATTCACCCTCCCTTGCTACAGCTGGGCAGAGGAGAGAAAAAAAAATTAATCAAGGGCTCATCAGCTGAGATAACAACTGAGAGAAAACACTCCAAGGGCAAAACAGGCTCAACTTAGAAGTATAAAGTGGGCTTATTACTAACAACATCAGAGGAGGATAATGAGAAGTAAAAATAGGTCCTTAAAAGACCTTTATTCCCCCAACCCCTCCCTCCTTCCCACTAACAGCACAGAGAGATGGGATGAGGGTTTGGTAAGTTCATCACCCAAGGTTTTCTTCTGCTTGGCTCAGGGAGAGGAGCCCTGAGAGGCCATGGAGTCCCTTCCACAAGAGACAATTTTCTGTGAAATTCCCTGGCATGGCTCCACTCTCATGAGCAGCAGCCAAACCACACCTGCCACAACATGAGCACCTCCCACGGGCACACAGTCCTCCCAAAACTGCTGCAGCCTGGGTCTCTCTAGGTCTCTCTTCCCACGAGGTGCAGTCCTCCAAGGACAGGCTGCTCCAGCCTGGGAGCAGGGACCTCTCTCTCTACTAGGTCTCCCACTGGGTCACAGCCTCCTCCAGGGATCACCTGCTCCAGCATGGGCACCTCCACCAGGGGCTGTGCATGGATCTCTGCATTCCGCATGGATCCACATGGGCTGTGAGTGTATCTCTGCATCCCTGTGGATCCCCACGGGCTGTGCATGGATCTCTGCATTCCCCATGGATCCCCAGGGGCTGTGCATGGATCCCTGAATTCCCCCCATGGATCCCCACATCCCCCATGGATCCCCAGGGGCTCTGCATGGATCCCTGAATTCCCCCCATGGATCCCCACATCCCCCATGGATCCCCATGGGCTGTGCATGGATCCCTGAATTCCCCCCATGGATCCCCACAGTCTGTGCATGGATCTCTGCATTCCCCATGGATCCCCATGGGCTGTGCATGGATCCCTGAATTCCCCCCATGGATCCCCACAGTCCGTGCATGGATCCCTGCATCCCCCATGGATCCCCACGAGCTGTGGGTGGAACTCTGCATCCTTGTGAATCCCCACAGGCTGTGGGTGGAACTCTGCATTCCCCATGAATCCCCAGGGACTGTGGGTGGATCTCTGCATCCCTGTGTATCCCCAGGGAATGTGGGTGGAACTCTGCATTCCCCATGGATCCCAATGGGCTGCAGAGGCACGGCTCCTTCACCATGGTCTCACCATGACCTGCAGAGGAATCCTGGCTCCAGTGTCTGGAGCACCTCCTGCCCTCACCTTGGTGTCTCCATGTTGTTTCCCTAAAATGTTCTCACCTTTTTCTCCTCTCTGACTAGAAGCAAAAACTGTATGTCCTCTGTTTTGATTTTCTTCTTAAATGTGTTATCACAGAGGTGTTACCAACCTCTCCCATTGCCCCAGTTTTGGCTAGCAGCATATCCATCCTCAGAGCCAGCAGGGCTCTGCTGGACATGGTGGAAGCTCCCAGAAGCTGCTCATAGAAGCCACCTCTGTGTCCCTTCCCTCCCCTACCAAAAATCAGGTGATGGAAAACCAACACATCTGGTTTGAAAGTATGTTCTGATGGAGGCTTGGGCAGTTTTTCCACTGTCCAAGATCTGTGATGGCAGAGTCCCACAGGAGAAGAACTGGGAAAGCAATCTCTTCCCAGGTGTGTTTCTGGGAGCCTGAGCCTCAGGAGGAAGAGATTAGATCCTGCTCACATCCAGCTAACCTGGAAATCTGTGGACCTCCAAGTCAGTGTATTTTAACACAAACTGGACTCCCCATTAGGAATTCCAGAATCAGTGTCTGAAGAAAAACTTATCCTTTAGTTTATTGCCAGTTAGTGAGTCATGCATTTGAAAAGGCCTCGCAGGAGAGGTTATTTTTTTTGCAAAGAATATAATGAAACATTAAAAGCAATAATATAGACAAAGATTGCACATGTTGCAAAATAATCTGGATGCCAGTGGAGGTTAAGGACACTGAGAGTCTTCAGATGGAAGACGAGATAACTGACATTGAACAATATGAAAGAAATTGAGAAAATGCAGCAACAGAGAGTGTTTCTTGTAACAGGCAGAGGGCATAAAGGAATATTAAAAAAATAACATAAAATAAGCAGAAGATGGATATTGTTGTGGCTTGTGTTGTGACATCCTTTGTCCCAAGAAACCACAGAGAATTTCAATGGGGCAGATTTTATCTTGGGATTACAACCCCGGAAAAACCTTATTTCTGTCTTCTGTTCAGCACAGACTGCTCACAGACATTGCTATTTTCCTTGATATGAAATAGCAATGCCTGCTAAAAGTAGGCATGAGTAGCCTGTGGTGACATGTTGCATATTCTGTATTCCAAGAAGTGTTCAACTTATGCATAAATCAAGGATAAGTACCTGTGAGGAAATCTGTATAGGTAGTGTATATTTCTGTGAAAGGTAAGATACTCATACCCTCGAGCTTTGTCATGAAGACTTTTCTTTTTGTTGAGATTAATTTTTTTTTTTTTTTTTAAGGGTTGGCATGTTGTCAGTTATTTATCATGCCTGAACTAGCACAATTCCAAAGGAGAAATCTTTATTTTGCAATTCAGAAGACCTGCCTGTGAAAGATTATGAGTTCTGTGATTATAAACATCACAAACTCCAGGCTTCATTTAAATACCCATGGATTTCTCCAATGTTGAGACATTTGATCAAATTACTCTGAGTTTCTTTTTTGAGTCTGTGGGGGACGAGTCAATAAACTCAACAGAACTGAGATCTGAGAAGTGTATCTCAACCTAAAATAAACACATTTGTCCAAATTAATCACATTAAGCTCTATTGACTCCATTGATTAGCCTACACTGACTATTGTGGAAGCCTAAGCAGCCAGCTCAGCTGTAGAGAGATTTATTTTAAAAGCAACAAACAGATAAAATGGATCTTATCCCCAAATTCTCCATTCCAGTCAGCCATCAGAGAATGATATTTCCAAAACATTTGTTCAACAGCAGACATGGATTGTTTTTTGCCATGGATTTCAAGTATTTTGCAAAGCTGAGCCTCAGGACAAGTCTGGGCTTAAAATCATACAAAGGATATTAATGAATTCTACCTTAGAATAACCAGTCCCTGCAAAAAGCTCATTCTCATTCATCAGTCTATACTTTCGTGTGCTGTCTTTAATGGCCTTCTGATATAGAAAATGTGACAGGATTTAGCACTGAAACTCAAAATGAACAGTACAGAAAACCCAGACAAACAGTCATTAAAAGAAAAACAAAACCAAAACCAAAAACAAACCCCACACCATAAAGTTCATTTAAAAAACTATTGCAATGAATTGTGTATTTTTTTTAATAATCATGATGGGAATGAACAAGGTTTTCTGGGGTCATCAGAAAACGGCAAGTCAGCAGAACCTCTCTCTTCAGGTTTCACATGTCCTTTTATATCCTTCCTCTCACCAGAGGTGAGAAGGAGTTGGTTGGTTTATCAGCCATCAGCAGCACCCAGCAGTGAGCTGGCATCACAGCAAACCAGTGTTTCCATCTATTAAGAATGGCTGTTATCTATAATACATAGATGCATTTGACTTTTATCCATTTGTTGTGGTTTTAAGCCCGGCTGGAGATGAAACACCACAGAGCCACTCACTCATCCCTCCCTTCTCTTCCTGCTCACCCACGTGGAATGGGCAGCAGAGTTGAAGCAGAACTTGTGTGTTGAGATAAAAACAGTTTAATAATTGAAAACAAAGTAAAATACAATAAAAATGGCTAATAATAATAATATGATGATGATGATTATGATGATGATGATAATAAAAAAGGGAAAGAACAAGTGATGTACTATCCAATTGTTCACCACAGTTTCTCTGAAAATAACTCTAAAAACTGCCATCATATGCCAGAGAAACACCTCAGAGTGCTTTTTAAATTATTTTAGAAAACCTCTGTGGCAGTCAGCATTTAATTTTACAATTTTCTTTTCTAAATTTGGTTCACTTTCTCCATAGGTTACTTGAACCTATGCTGAGTAAGAGAGAATAGTGTGTGCTTTCAGTGATACAAAAGATATATTCTTTTTTTAAACAGTTTGGTCACTAAATATTTAAATGGATGTTGTTTCTGCTAATTAATGACATCATTCAAAATTCTACGAGACAACTTTTAAACCTACATAAACTTTCTTATACATGTCATAGTCTTATATTTATAAGAATCTCATGTTCTTTGGGCAAGAAGGTGAAAGCTGTCCCTTTTATGGCATAGTTATCTGGATTAGAAAAAATACACCAAAAGTAAACCAAGCTCCTCAGAGGTTTTTTGTTCTCTTTGTAATAATTTTCTTATTTTCCTCAGTATCAACAGCAGAGGAAAGGCTTTGTACAGAAGACCTAACCTAGACCTTCAATTCCTAGAAGTGCTTAGTTGTCATTTTCCGCTTAATTTCAAAATCTCACATAACACCTTTTAATTCTTCACCTTTCCTCTCCTTTAGTATCCCAGGAAACTCATCAGCCATTTGTTATCCATCTTGATGATATTTGCAGTCTGGCCTGTGCAGCAAACTCCAGGAATAAACTCTGAGATCTGATTTTTTCTCTGTACCAAGTTGGTTAAATCTTGATATGTCCCACTGTCAGAAACAGCATGGCTTTACCACAATTACTTGTTTGAAGGTAATTAAGAGAGCATTTCATTCAAAGTCTCTGAAGGCCATCTCTTAATACTTCTTAGACTATTACATGTTCGTCAGCTCCAAAATTCATATGTGAGTTTTATTTAGCAATAGCAGTAATTGATGAGACCTGCCAATGGAATGCCAGCTCTTTACTGTAATTATTAATTTTTCTATAAGGCACCACTCCAGCAGTGGAATTCACTTGACATTTATTAATTTCGTATTCCTAAAATTATGAAAATATTTGCTCATGCAAATAGGACAACTGTTTTCTTTAACAGAAAATTTGTCAATCTGATGCTTTTTAAGGTTACCTTAAACCACAGACAAGGCCTGGAATGTACACTACACATCACTTAGAGAGAAATTAAAATATTTTTTTTTCTTTTTTTTCTTTTTTTTTTTAATTAGTTAGCTCAGAAAATTTGTGTGAATACTCTCTTGATCTCAATGTGAAACAATGTTGTTGAGCTGTCAGTAGAAGTATTGTAAGTTATTCCAACTGGACATAGATAAGAATACCGTAGGGCATGATTCTTTGTCTTTTAAATGACCCATCCTCACTGGCCATGAGTCAATCAAATCTTCTCATGCATGTCCTATGACCATTTATCCTTCTTCAATGATCAAAACACCCAGGGGACATTAGAGGTAATACCTGCTTATTAAGGACTAATATTTAATGCTAAAAAACAGTGTCAACAGTGTCAGTGGGAATTCCATAAACTTCTCAAGGTGACTGTGAGGCAGGTCCTATGGGATATTTAATAAAATAAAATTTTGAATGAATATATTACACAACTATTTGATTTTGCTGATGGCATAAATATAAGGAAATATGCTTGGAGTTTTGAGAAGGTCTTGAATTCTTAGGAAATCATGACTTGATGGAAATAAATGAAGGGACTCTTCTATACCTACCAATTAATTAATACATGGAGACATAAATTAGTGGAATGATAGAGAAAAATTCAGAAACCTAAATTCTCATTTTTGTTTGATTTCTACAATATCACAAATCAAATGTATCCTCTCTTTCCTATCACAAGTTTTTGTTTTGTTTTGTTTTGTTTTTTGTGGAAATAGTTTTTAACTTCTAGGTCTTTCTTCATCTAATACTCTGTAAAGATTGTCTTTAGACATGTCTCTGTGTAGAGATCTTAACAAATCCACTACCTCATCATGTATCTGAGACTTCTAGTCACCACTCTAACAGATCTATTAGGATATATTTTTCTCTTTTGTCTTCTACCTCAATTTAGTCTATTAAAGACACTTATGACCTTTATTTTGTCATGTTCCCTTCCTTTTCTCCCTGACATAGTACTTCCAAGAACTGACAGCAGTCCCTGTCCAGTCTTTACAGCATCATCCTGGTAGACATGATGTTAAATTGATGTTGCACCTGCCCGTCTTGTCAACAACAATTATACCACAAAAAACTCACCTAAAAAACCACAAACAAACAAACAAACAAACAAACAAACAAAAAACCCTAAAAAAAAAAAAAAAAAAAAAAAAAACTGGAAAAAAACCAACCAGAAACAACAACAACAAAACCACAAAAACCCCACTCCAAACCAACAAAAAACAGCAACAAACCCAACCAAAAAAAAAGGGAAAAGTCTGTCCTTCTGAACATAAGAAAAATGAGAACCAATAACTGTGCCTGTGTGAACTCCTACTAAGTGAAAACTCCCCATTGTATTTATAGTCACAGCTGTCATATTGCCTTAACCTAACACATATTGTTGCAAAGTCATGTGTGAAACATGGAATATAAAAATAAAAACACCCCTTACTTATATTAATATTCAGGACCAATCTACCTTCCACTGCAGTACACACTATATCAAAGACATTCTACTTCCCCTCTCTCTAATTTTCACAGGCAGTCTTTATCTGTCCATCTGCAATGCATTTCTGCTCCATTAAGCTATTATAATACACAGCCATAAAGATAATGCAACTGTAAATTATTGCATTAACATTCTAGTCATCAACACATAAACTCAGACTGAACAAAAGGCAAAAGCTATTCTACCTGAGAATGTGTCATCTCAGAATATTTTCTTTCAAAATGGTTGAAAAAACACTTGAAAAGGCAATTTATACTCTTTAGAAATACCATCCTGATATGTTTTGCTTTTGCATTTAAGTGTATCTCAAAGCTCCAGCTGAAGGGAAAAAAAAAAACAAACAATATAAAAGAGAAATAATAGGATAGGATAGGATAGGATAGGATAGGATAGGATAGGATAGGATAGGATAGGATAGGATAGGATAGGATAGGATGGAATAGACTAGACTAGACTAGACTAGAATAGAATAGAATAGTTTTTTGCAAAGGAGCCTAAACCAATCATCTAATCCAACTGATTGACCAATTCAGAGCTGATCAAAAGATGAATCATGTTAAGCACCTTGTCCAAATGACTCTTAAGCATTGACATGCCAGAGGCATCAATCCCCTCTCTGGGAAAACTGCCCCAGTGTTTGACCCAACCTCTCAGCAAAGAATTGTGTCCTAATGTCAAGTCTGAACCTCTCTTGATGCAGCTTTGAATGATTCCCATTCAAAATTGAGAGAAATATTTTTTAAATTCTAATTGAAATGCAGATACTGAAAGAAAGATGCTGTGAAACATATGGCAGGAGTTTGGGGGGAGGGGAAGTAATAATCACTTGAATTCATAAACCTCATAATATTATAAGTTTTATTATATAAAAATTCCCAATAGTAAAGAAAATTATCAACAATTTAAAGTATTGGTCAGCCTAGGTTAGATGTTTCTCTTTCATCAGTTTTCAGTACCAGACACCCCAGGAAAGTCACAAGCACACTAAGGTTTCTCCAGACACATCACCCCCAGTTGCAGCAATTATCAGCTTAGAGATGCCTTGAACCAGAAGTGACCTCAAAATGACTCCTGTTAAAAGCCACTTAACATGGTCCTAATGGAACAAGTCAGGCATGCCTTGTCATTTTCTCTCAGTATTTAAAAGCATTGCAATATTAGAAGAGCTTGGGCGAGAGTTCAACAGGAAATTTCGAGCAGAAGCCCAAAGAACCATTTTCAGATAGCAAAAAAGTGTCTCTGAATGTTAACAGTGGGAATGGTGCTTGTGCTTATACAAGACTTAAAGCATCTTGCTTTGAGAGCAAGACTTTCAAATACAAAATTAAAAGGACTGTGGGGCTCTCTTTTGCTCAATATGGTGGTATGGACCCTGGGATTTCTTGCAGAAGTTACTGCAGTCTTCTCCTCACTGGTTTTAGAAATTGGTCTCCCAGAAGCCCTCAGAAAGAGGAAACCAGAATTTGTTTTGGATAAATATTTCTAAAGTTGTTTGTATTTTGGAAATGCAAATAAATTATGCTTGCTACTTAAACTTATTTATTTCAGAACTAAATATTTTTATGAAAAATTTGCAAGGGAAAAAAAAAAGAGCAAAAAATAAAAATATATAACAAGAAGAAAGGAAAAAGTATCTCCTGTATTTGTTGGTGTTTCTGATCCCTTCACAGTGATGGAAATTCTCAGCTGTCAGGTATATTTCCTGGGCAGACTTGATAGCATAGGGTTAAAATGTTTCTTAAAATTATGGTAACTGTATACAATAGATTCAGGGGAGGTGGAAAGAAAGGTTGGGCCTGTAAAGGGAACCAAAACTACCCAGGCCCTGGAAACAAGGGTTAGATTTTGTCTTTACTAGATCTTGTGAAACTGCACCTGCACAATCATCATATGATAAAATTATATGATTGTTAAATGTCATGATTGCTTGGTGATAGATTATGATTATTATCTTAAACAAGAATCATGAGAAACAATATTTGGGGGGACCTGAAGGAAACTACAAGAATTCATGCTTGGATAAGATCAATATATTCAATAGAAAAATATGAGTTTAATAATTAATATATATAGTTACATAAAGAAAGGGTATAAAAACATGTCCATCTGGAATCCATGTCAGAGTCAGACTTGGGTTTGTACCCTGTACCCCTGATTCCCAGAGTTCTTCAATAAAAGCAACTGCATATAATCATTCTGTGATTATGTGTTTCAATGCTAACAGACTGAGACCCAGGATACAGGTAGGACTCATCTGTCAGGTTATGTGGGAGGGTGCCTCCAAACTCTGGGCAGGGATAGACAATGTACACTTTTTTCCTCAAATGAAGAATATAGAAAACAGGCTAATGCTTTAATTAGCCACATTTCATTCTTTTTGACAGGTTTAGGACACTACAGTTATAAGCTCTTTATTTAATATCTTGGAGAGAGAGAGCAGGAAGTCTAGCAAACACAACATTCCTTCTTTTCCATGGAACATTAGGAAAAGAATAAGCAAATCAGCACTTATATCCTCTCTCCCTTACATGAATGTTCTGTCACATCATTGCCTCTTTAAGACATGAGAGTGTTAAAAACTTTCTTTGTGCAGCAGAGGGAAAAGATGCACAAATAAGTAACGTAACTGATCAATAGAAAAGTCAGGCACTGGGTCCCTCTTCACACAGTGATCATCAGGGGTGGTGCTCATCATCTTTAGTTCAGAATTGTGGTCAATGGCCAAACACCCTACCAGTCTTCTTCAGAAAAAGTCAGCCAGAGCCCTATCTATGAGGACTTAGTGCAGAGTCAGAGGGCACAGTAAATGAGAAGTGTTAATGACATCAATGCCTGGATGCTAAGCTGGTTTAATCACTGACTTTTATTTAGTGTGGATAACACACTAATGCACATGTAACAACCAGCCACCTGACAGCCAAGGCAGTAGATTTTTCCAACAGCAACAGGGTTCTCACCAGCTGGCAGGAGGTGTGACCAAGGGTACAGCTCCCAGAGTCCATGGAAAAAATGTGTCTGGAGCATTGCAAAATAAAGGAAACCAAACCAAACCAAACAAAAAATCAGAGCATTTTTCCATTTATCAGGGTCAAGACCCTGAAAATTGAATCTACAACAATAGAATACAAATTTCTATTTCTTATTAAAAACTCTATCTATCTATCAGAGTCCTTCCCTGCAAGTATCTCACCACCCAGAATTCACAACAAAGAAACCTCTCTTCTTTTTCTTTTTTTTCCTCAAATGAAGGGAAAAAAATCTCCTTTTTAAATACTGATTCATAAAATGATATTTTCCCAAAGATTTGTGGAAGATACTGGAGAAGACCGGAGATACTGATATCCAGAGGTTCTGTGGGAGGTTGGATACTCTCACACCTTAAAACCTAATAAAAGGTCAAATACTGAATCATCTGTTCTTGATTCTGCAGGTTTAGTTACATATGTTTATTCTCACATAAGAGAAGGTTCCTTCCTGTAATGAAATCACAGGTGAGTGGTCAGGACATGTTTCCACCAAGGGCCCATCAGTAAATGACCAGACACTGTAGAAAAGCAAGGACATTTGCTTACAAAAGCTGATTCATTTTTAATTGGAGAAAAATCATTCTCTTGCTACAGATCTATATAGAAATAATAAAGCTTTAACATGTTATAATGAGCATTGTGAAGAGAATACAGAGATATGCGGTGTGCTTGCACTTACCTCAGAAAAAACTTAGATTTAAATCAGTGCAACTAGAACCATTCTTCCCATGAATTTGAGCTTCCAGTCTGCTTACTCAAGTCTTTAGTCAGTAATTTTGAGTCATAACACATAACAGTCATCATTATTTAATCCTAAAACTAGGTTCTTTAAGATCCATCTCCTCTAATAAATATTTCCCCTTATTTTCAAGCCATTTACATTAAAACATCTGGCATAATCATTGGTGCTGGACAGATGCTGACATTTTTAGAAGAGTGTTTTCTTGTTAATATTGAAGGTCTAAGAATTATTTTCATTCTAGAAGGAAGAAAGAAATTTTCAAACTAAACATATCTATACCCTAGTTCATAAGACTTTTGTCCACATGGTACTGGAAGGCCTATGTTAAAAATTTAAGAAACTAAAATTTATTGAGGAAAAAACAAGCAAAAGAAGACAGAGGGTGCTGGGGTCTTAAGGAAACAAAGAGGCAGAGTTTGTAACTGTCACAGGTACTGTCCTCAGATTCTCCACATTAAGTACTTTTAGGTTATTTTTATAAGTCAGAGTACAACACTCT
Source organism: Zosterops lateralis (assembly GCF_965231275.1). Classification (NCBI taxonomy): domain Eukaryota; kingdom Metazoa; phylum Chordata; class Aves; order Passeriformes; family Zosteropidae; genus Zosterops; species Zosterops lateralis. The sequence continues at coordinate 137,685,379 of NC_139762.1, read as the reverse complement.
CTGAAAGAGGATTTTAAAGGGAATGAGGATAACTCTTGCTTCCATAAATCTGGCTGCTCTGTAGGTGAAACCACATGAATCTCTTTACCTTCAAGTTTGAATTGTACACAGTTGTCACTACAGATTTGCATTTCAAAACCAAAACACAGTGCAACATTAAGAAATAATTTAGAAGAATAGGTCTCCATTACAGGAAAGTCAAGAAAGCAACATTACAGTGTCATGAAGATACTCTTTTTATTTTCTACCATAGCTGCTCATAACCCAAAATCTAGCTCTGAGATGTGCTAGGAAATATTTCCTTTTCTTTTTATCCACTTTTCTTTCTTTTCTATTTCATTATTCAGCTACAGAAGCATACGATCAGTGCCTCATTATTTCAGGACAACAGTCACTCTCTAATTGTTTCACGTCTGATGAGCATTTCAATGATGGATGACCTGCCTCACTCTACAGAGTTTTATAGCTGAAAAAATAGATTTGGGGCTAGGAGAAAGTAATCCACAGTCTAACATACACCATCTACTAAAGCCCTAAGTCTTTTGCTTTATCTTTCTGTTATTGTTAATTCCATATGTACTTTACAATGAACTCTTCTTCCATTTACTTTGTAGCATAAGTGTAAGTCCTCTGCTCTCTTCCAAGATGGGATGATTATATGGGAAAACTCAAGTGTCAACATTAATCACCAAGTTGATTCTAGGAAAGCGCAGGTTCAAAACTTTGATGGGTCTGAATTAGTGTTTTCTTTCTCCAGTGCTGGATGTTCCAGCTGGATAAAATTTAGGTTTGGATGAAGTTGGATAAAAATCCTGGGATTAAAATTTAAAAAAAATAATAATAACCTAATGTTTTTATAACATTGGAAGTGAAGGTAGTTACTTGAACTGTCCAGCAAAAGCCAATGGAACAACAATGTCCTATCATAAAGGGACTAATACCTGTCAGCCAAACACCAGTCCTTGTGGATTTATTACAATTAATGTTATTTTTAAAGGTTTTAGCATGTTTCCCTGTTGTGCTGGTTTTGACTAGGCTAGAGTAGTTAATATGGGGCTGTTTGGTATTTGTGACCAAAACGGTATTGATAGCACAGGAATGTTTTCATTACTGCTGATCAGAGCTCACACAGATTTGAGTTGTGGAGTGTGGAGGCTGGGAGGGAACAAGGGGTTGGGAGTGGACATGGCCAGGACAGATGATCCCAAGGAATATTCCAGACCATGCTCAGCATATACAGGTGGGGAGAGGAGAAAGGGGAGACATTTGGAGTGATGTCATTTGTCTTCCCATGGTACCATTTTGGTGTGGTGGGGCTCTGCTCTCTTTGACACGGCTGAACACCTGCCCAGACATGGGAAGAGGCGAATGAATTCCTTGTTTTGCTTTTTTCTGTGTGCTTGGCTTTACCATATAAACTGTCCCTATCTCAACCCACAGGTTTTCTCACCATTGTCCCTCTGATTCTCTCCCCATCTCAACCAGAAGAGTGAGTGAGCAGCTGTGAGGGGCTTGGTCACTGCCTGGAGTTATAGTTTAACATCTGTTCATCCCCTTTTATCTTACCCTAAAATCTTGTCTGATTTTATTTTCTCTGCACTTGTGTTTTATCTCTAAGCTGCACCCTTTTGGGAACTTACTTTCCAAAGTCGTTGATTAGTGCCAAAGCTGTATTTTCACCTGAAATATCTAAAATTAATGTACTGTGGAAATAAGTACCTCTTTGGTATATACATTAAGTTACTTTTTTGACGTATTATGTTAATTCACTCCCCCTAACCCTCCCAAAAAATCCCTGAGATCTCCACTCTAAAAATCTTTTAGAAATTTTTATTTTATAAATCTTACTCTTTAAGAACTTGTTTCCAACACAGTCAAGAAAATCCACTTTCTATAAAATGACTGCTTTCTTTTCCCTCAAATCTTTTGAAATTATCATTCCAGCTGCAGCACCAGAAAGTACAAACAAGTAAAGGTGAGAAGAAACTCAGTAGGTATAACTAATATGTGTTTTACATAACAACTTGTGCTATGATTTTTCCTACAACCCTGACACATCCCAAGCCTTAAACTGAACTCTCAAACTGTTCCTTATTATTTGTCATGCCAATTATTAGATTATTATTGGTGCTATCACAGCAGGATAAAATAGTAACAATTTTCTGAGAATTGTTATAGGTTATAACAGGAAAATATATTGTTTTGCAAGAGTGCTGAAAAAAAAGGAATGGGGCTTTCAGAGGCCAATGCTTATTAAAAAAAGAATTGTTATTGATTAAGCTATTTGTGATTCATCAAAACCATTTAATCAGCTATTTTAGAGGCTAAAAATAATGTGCTCAAGCATCTCTTTGAGGACCTAATGCTCTGGCAATCAGATGTGTTGTCCAGTTTCACTGCCTTAGTCTTCTTAATTACTTGTACCCTTAAAAGTGCATTTTCCAGCATCCTGCCACCATATTTTCCCATCTGGCCATCTGCCAGACTTAAAAAAAAAATGCATCTCTCTTACCTTCAAGTAAACAGGTGATTTTATTTCTTTAAAAACTAAGGAGTAAGAATGGATGACACATAAACAACATTTGTATCTGCTTGTTGGATATAGAAACCTGGGAGCATCCCCGTGCTGTCACTTAGAAGGAGACATGGTTGGTTTATACCTGGTTTACAGCCTTAAAAATCTCATTTCCACTCTTTTTTATTAGCTCTGGTTGCTTACAACATTATCCTGGTGACTATATTATGTGGTATTGTATTTGTATCCCCATCTGATTGTTTAGCCCAGGAATAAGTTCTGCACCTTTAAAACGAGATCCAAGAGCAAAGGTGGAGAGAAGGAAAGATTAAGCATTAGGAATAAAATTCTTTCCTTTGAGGATGGTGAGGCCCTGGCACAGGTCACTCAGAGTTCTGGATGCCCCATCCCTGGAGGTGTTCAAGGCCAGGCTGGATGGAGCTTGGAACAGCCTGGGACAGTGGAAGGTGTCCCTGCCCATGGCAAGGTGTTGGAACAAGATGGTTTTGAAGATCCTTTTCAACCCAAATGTGTGAAATTACAGCAGAAGGATTAAAACTGCCTCAAAGCACTATGTGACCTTAAGCCAGTAGAATTATCTTTTAAAGTCCAAAATCCTCTGTGAATTTGGAATACACTGGAGGACAATAAAGTGCTTGTTAAATTCCAGTTTTCATTTACCAATCAATAGTCTTATGGAAGTAACACAAAACTCAGAAATTTATTTTTAACAAAAGTATTGCCATGCAGTTTTTGGTGAAAAAATAGAAGTAGATGTATTCTGGTGAGGAAATTAAGACAAAAATAAAAATAAAAATTGAACCGTCTTGAATACTCCTATCTGCATTTTTTTAAACATACAAAATAACTTCTCAAAAAAAGGCAAGACATTATGGATTTCTGAATACAGAAATGTTAAGGAAGGAGCAAGATTAGAAATTAATGTTTATTGCACACAGTATGCAGCTCATAATAGCAAAAATTTATCTGTCTCCTTCTTAGCAAAGGTTGTTGGACCATTTATGTTTTGTAAAGGAAAAAAAAAATCAAAATTTCATAAATAGGAAAATCTTGCACTTCTGTAAGTATGCAAGCAATGACTGTCAAAAATGCAATCAGTATGAACTGAAAATAGTGAAGAAACAAAAACAATCCAGTAATAAATGGCAGGCTACTCTTTATATGCAACAAACAGGCTTATTTTCTCTAAAGTGATCAGAATAATAAACAAAAAGCTTTATCTTGTAAAGGGCTGGCATAATCAGAGAAGAGTTAACAACGTGAGATTCTAAGATAGTCCTGATGGAATAAATATATCATTAGTACAAGGAAATTTTTAATTTTTTTACATATTCCTTAAATGTCAAGATGAGAAGTAGATGATAGTTTTATCTTAACAGCCCAGTCTCCAATCTTTTTATTATTCATATGTGGTTTACTAGTCAGCAGAGTGTTTTTTGAATTTGTAGGAAGTCAGAAACCGATTAATGACCTGATGGTACACTCCTAATGCACTCTTTCAAGCCAATTAGTTCTCACATTTATTGCAATTCTATATTATAATGCGAAAAGTTGATTTTGTTGGAATTAGGAGGTCCAGGAATTAAGTATGTCAACTGTAAAATATCTACTAGCAATAACAAAGTTGATGGCCTTGGTAAATAAAAGTGAAGGCACAGAAAATAGGTTTTATTACAACTTTGCTCAAGCTGAAAACTTCAAGCCTCATTTTACTGTATTTTTCATGTCTCTATGGCAAAAATAAAGGAGAATGAACTGCCGCATGAACATGATGGAAATGAGAGTTCATACAATTACCCCTATGCTTGGGATGCATTCATTAACGGTGGTACCTGACAGTAATATTATTTGCATAGACAAAATAAGACTGGTATTATTACAATTAATAGACTCTAAGTCTGCAAAGGACTCAGCATGAGGTTTAGTTTACAAACTAGGGAGTCTTATAGACTAAAAGATCTTTTTCATGGCTATAGTAACACTGAAAGGAGCCTGGATTTGACAGGAACTAGTCTGAGCTTCACAGGTAGAAATGCAAATGTCAATTGAACTTTCAGGTCAAAGAATGTGATCCAGGGCTAAGCAGCTTCCCAGAAGGGACTACCACTGAGTTTTAAACAACCAAAATTTTTCAAAGCTTGTTGTATCTGAAATTATCTTTTATTTTTCAGTTGCTGGATTCTGTTGGCACTTTTGAAAACCAAGGTACTTCACGAATAGAGCTTCAGTGTATGACTATTGTAGAGCAAAAATCCTCCAATTTATATAAGCCAGTTTTAAAATGGAGGTACTTAAATATAAACAACATTTTTTTGCAGGTGAGGACTCAGCTCCTAACAGTGACTAGACATTGACCTATGTAAAGTATAGAATTCATTAGTATCTCTTTACAATGGCAGAAGTACAGTTATTTCTAGAGTCACACTTTTCACTACAAATTGATTTTATCTCTGCAGTTCCAGCCTTTTTTAATTGATAAAACTCTCCAAAATCCCAAAATTAGCATTCAGGTCAGTGAGATGCAATGAATTTGGTCCTTACTGTGTAAAATGAAACTTAAATCTTTAGAAGGTCTGGGGTCTAATGATCCACACTGTCCAGAGGCTGAGTATCAACCATTTAAGATAGGGGCACCAATACCAATATCGTTCTTATTCCTCTTCCAGGAGCAGAAAGAATGGATTTTCAAATAGCTGAAAGACTAAATTATCAATCTATGAACAATTTTTTCTCCTCCGATTTAATATTTTTGAATTACTCTTCATTAGAGTCACAGAGATTTTGAATTTGAAGAGACCCACAAAGACCATCAAGTCCATTTTTAAGGGATTGGCCCATATGAGAGTTGGACCCATGACCTTGGTGTTATTTTACCAGCTTCATAAGAGGCTCATAAAAATTAAGAGCTCTATGTTCCTTTATCTGTGATGAGAATTTCTTAAGAATAGATTTGAGAGGAAGAATATTAAAATAGATTTGTATCTGCAGCCAGGCATAGTTACAAGGTAAATCCCCCTCTTATCAATGCAGTTATGGAAGAGATAGTAAAGTCGTTCTCCCTTGCCTTCAAAATGTTACTCTTCCCATTCAGTTAACAAAATTGGCTTAATGACAACATCAAAACCCTCTTTTTTTTTTCCATGTCTGTACCAAACCAGCACCTGATTTGTACATTCAGAATCCTAAAACTGACCCCCAGAGGTTAGTGCACGTATTATGGCATTCTTATATTTGTTTCTCACACAGAAAAGCTACCAAAAATTTCCTGTTTTCCATATATGTTGAGAAGGAGAATGCATCTCACAGGTTTTTTCTTCTTTTAAGATCAAAAGGAAATGTAAGTTGCCACAACTTGGTGACCATACCAAGATTACTTTGTCATCATTATCACAAATAAAGGCAGATATCCATGTGGACAAAACACTGTGAATGTTTATATTTACAGACAGGTCACAGTGAAACACTGAAACACACATAAAGCCACACTCTTTAGGAGCCAAATATCTATAGTTTAAGTGAAAGTGAAGAAATAAAACCTATTAGGGAATTTAAGTGGGTGGAATTTAATTACTTGAACTGGAATTTAGCCAGGGCAGCAAGGTTAACACCTCCACAGATCCCATATTTTTGCAATCAGTTACTTTAATAACTTTGAATTTGCATATTTCTCAAGTGAAATCCAAGCAGAGCATTTAGAGGTAAGTGTTGTTGTTGCCAATATGATACACTAAACCAATATTATTTTTGCTGTTTGCCTGAGCTCTTGATTGCTGTGCAGTCTTACAATGAAGTTTGGAAATTAATTTCTCAGACACAGCAAAAATGGTTGGTATTTATCAATTTTAGATTTATATCTTCTAGTCAACCCAGGTGGAAAATTGGGTGAAATGTGAGATTTCATTGAGCAGCCAGATGTTACATTTTTGCTGAGCTACTCTAGTCAAGAAATAACACAACCACCCCTAGTTTGTTAGTATAAACAAACATTAAATAAACAAATATAAAAATATGTTATTGCATAAACAGCAAAGAACTTTATATTTAGTAAACCACAATGCAAGCAATTGATGATTTTTTTAAGAGCAATAGAAATAATTTGAGGTGTGTACATGTAAACATTTTACTAAAGCCAGAAAAATTAATAAACCTTGAAAATTCAATCCATTGGTCTGTGTCAATCATAAAGCAGAAATACATTTCCTTTTTTAATTGCTGCCTTCCAAAGTCTTTTGGTGGTCAGTTAATCATTAATTGTATATCTACTGATATGAATGTTATATAGAATGTTATATAGAGATATTTTATATGGTGCTCCCAGTAGATGATCAGAGGTTGCCACTTCCCTGAAGAGCTTGTGTTGCAAAAAAGAGGGCAGAGAATGGGGTGGAGAGTCAATAGAGGCACTGTCAGTGTCAAGGGGAGCAGAAGAGCTTGGCAGTCCTAAACAGCTGTACCTGGATTGACCACCCTGACAGTTCACAGGAATTCGTGTGAAGTTCCTGGCTCAATGTTTGTTTAGCCATCTTCATGCAGAACATCAACAGTCCATTTAAAGAGAAGACCTAATGCTCAGCCATCATTCCCTAGTCCTTCTTTATTTGGTGTGTGTTTCCAGCTGTTAGTTTCAGGAAGGTTTAGCATCACTCTGTTTATATGGCTGTGTTGTTTAGGTCCTAATACAACTAAAAAGTAAAGCTTACCTGAAGGGCCAGAGAGGCATCACTCTGCACAATTTGCACGTGGAAATATGAAATTTTGGGTTGCCTTCTTCAAAATACCAAACTCTCTCTGCTCATTTGATGCGAAATGTGGACACAAGAACTATAACAAAAGGGAAGTGCTTTAATTTTAAACATTAATAAAATAAAGGAGGTTCAATTTCTGTGAATTTTCTGGTGAAAGGAAAAATTTGTGTCTAGAGTCAGAGCTTCAGAGCTGACCAACCATTGGAGGGGTGTTAATAAAGGGGTGCTTTGTAAAAATATCTCCCAAAAGGCCGAATTTGGGAGAGGGAGAAAAGACAACCTGGGTTTTAGAGGCAATTTTTTTTCATAGACTTAAATGACCTGGATCATCCCTCAGGAAAGGAAGAGGGATATGGGCTTGTGACACAATGACGAAGTAACCTTTCCAGCCAGTCTCCAACAGCTCATAGGAGTCCTCAGGAAGGGAATGCCAATGGCTTTTCCTATTTTAAAACACAAGCAGAGACAATAGCATGTTACACTCATGAGGAATTCAAAGTTCATCTTCTCTGCTTAACCTTTTCTATTTTTTTTTCTTTAATTTTAAATGGCTATTAGAAAAAACAAAAGTATCCCACTCAAAAGCACAGAGTTAATTGAAGCCAATAAGCAAACTTTCAGAAATGATGTCTTGAGATTTATTTTCATCATTAAGAAAAAATTATTATGGCAAAATACACTCTTCTCATAGATACATAGAAAACATAAGCACTTTTTTTTTTTTTTTTCACAAAAAAAATAGGAGAACAAATTAGTTTCAGTGTTTTGAAGCAATTCAAGATAATTAAACTGGAACATTGGTGTTTTTCTTTAATTTTGCATTGGTATTATCTTTAACTTCTCTTCATTAAAGTATGTGTCTACATCCAAAGTCAACCATGAATTAAAAGAAAAGTTAAATTAAGCTCCAAATAGTATGGTTTAAGTGGCAATGATCCCCCTGGGTGCAGGGGAATACCCTATTCCCTTACAACCGAGTACATGAATACCCAATATCTTTTTCAGAATTATTTCCCATGACACTTTTTTAAATCACATCAAATTTCCTGTTTATTGTTGTTTACTTTTCACATATTTCTGATTTAAAGTAAATGTCAAATATTATTTTTTTGAAAAATTATTGTTTATAGATTTTGACCATGGATGTCCAATCAACAATTATTTTCACTTTTTCCCCCAGCTAGTTATTGTTTTCACTAATAACCACTATTAAAATGAATAGTTCAGAAATACATTAGTGTTACCCCAGCCTTTAGAGGGGCAACACATTGTGACGTGGGAGTGGACCTTGACAGAGGACAGTAGGCAGCAGCTTGGTGAATCATGGAAAGCTCTTTATTATCTGACTCCAAAGGCTTATATACATTTTGTACAGAGGGCCAAGATTGGCCCAAGGAGGTTACAACCTCCTGACTCCATTGGTCAATATGACCATCAGTCAAGTTCTCTCTCATAGAACAAGAATGCAAAACATACAGATAATTTCTAAGAATACAATATTGTTTACATGAAGCAGCGTGAGAAAGCTGCTGCAAAGACTCAAACACTTGAAACCAAGAAATGCAGGGACGACATCTCACCCTTTTTACCTTTAAAAAAAGAAAAAAGGAAAAAAGAAAATGAACTACAGTTCAATTTCTGTTCCCATGGGAGGACCAGTGGTTCCTCCTCTGTTGACCTTCATTCGGTCACGGTTTCTTGCTTTTCACATTGCAGGGTTAGTGAAATTCTGTGGCACCTGTAAGGTGCTCAATGGCATGCAAAGCCTTTGCCAATTGAATTTGCGGGGTTTCACCCTGCGTTCCCCGTTTTTGTTTTTGAAGAACCAGGCCTCTGTGGCACAACAAAAGGTTCTTCAGCAAATGGAACAAACAACATTGCTGACTCCCTTTAAATTGAACAACCCATCTGTGTGCCATGTCGACCACAGAAGTTAAATCCGTGACTAAATGAAAAAGTTTCTGGGAAAACTGTGGAAATGCCATGACAGCAGCCCCAAACAATCAAATGGGCTACCCATCCTCAGGGGCTTCCAAAACTTGCCCTCAAAATCATCCTTCCAAGGAACACTGGCCTACTTCATCCTCCCAAATCATCTGTAAAGACAGTGGGCCCTTGCACTAAATTTCTGAATATTTTTGGGCCACAAAAGAAATCCAAAGGATTCTTGCCACTCACAACAGCTCATGGCTCCAGAGCATTTGGCAGAAAAACACTGCTTGCAAAGCTCCAATCAAATTCCTCCCATAATACTGAGAGCATGAATTTTACAAAAATCTGCACCCATCAAATTCACAAGCATTGTTGCCTGCATTATCAATCGAGCAATGAGCTCATACAAAAATGATTGATTGCCATTTTTGCGGCTGAAATCGAGCAATAATTAGCTCAAACAAAAAAAATAATATTTTCGTTGTTTGTTTTTTGAAACAATATTTTGCCGCCTTGTGGCAGATGGGGCAAAAATGACCCATTCCAGAACATGCAAGGAATTGGACATTCATCAGCCAGTGATACCTGCAGGATACAAATGAATCACAGAAAATAATCATTCAGATTCACAATTGAGGATTGGCTTTTTTGGAGGACTTATAAAAAACCTCCAGTCCCCAGGGTTCTGTTTCGATGCAGAACACGGGAACATCCCAGGACTGGTTGAAATTTCCAGATGATCCTGGTCCATCAGCTCCCAAACAAGTCACGAAGGGCGATGAATGGATCTTGAAAGACAGTCCATTCCAACTGCCAAACAGCAAAGGAAAAAATCGCAATGTCCGTTCCAAATTATTCCAGGACAGTCTTTGATCAGAGCAACAGTCCAGTGAAATCCAGGCAGCTCAGTACTTCAGAGCAACTGCCTTCTCACCACCGACTCTTTGTCCTGTGAACAGAAAACTCAAACACAAATTAAACAATTTTAGTCCCTTCAGGGACACTGACAGGGAGAGGTGTGTGTGGGATTAAACCTTCCCAACAAATCTCCATCGGCTGTGGGGACTGGGAAGACTCTTCTGTCCGAGCATGCTTCCTCTTTGCACCCCACCGCCCTTTTGACAGAGGCTGGCCTTTCACATGGCTTGCCTTGCGAACATCTGCCATGTGATTTGGCCGTCCACACCTCCCACAAAGAAACAAGGGAGTGATTCCTCTTTTTTGCACTCTCTTTCTTTGTTTCTTGTTGGCCTTAGCATTAGATGAGGCATCATGCACCTCTGCTTCCCGTCTCGTGTGTTTCACAGAGACAGGGATGAGAACTTGTCTCACCGCACCTGCTGGGCTGGGGAATCCATCCCTGCCCTGCAGGGGGCGCCGTGCTGACCCACGGCCGCCCACAGCATCAGCCTCGGCTGGGACATCACCCGAGACTGGGGGGGATCCCGCACCCCAGGATCCTCTGCAGTGGGAAAACACCCACTTGTGATTGTGCTGTCCCTTTAAAATTGACAGATCGGCCGCAGCTGCCTCCACAGGCGCGGGGGGAGTGCCCCGATCGGCAGGGAGGGGCGTGTCCCTCGGCGCCGCTTTCGGACCGGCAGCTGCTGCCCGCCCCGTGTGGCCCTGACCCAGCACGGGGGGAGACCGCAGCGCTGCAGGAGGCGTGTCCCGCCTGCCAAGCGCTGCCCCCACAGGCGCGGGGGGAGTGCCCTGATTGGCATGGGGAGGAGCGGGGGGGTTGGGAGGGTGTCCCGGCCCTGCTTTCCCAGGCGGAGCTGCGGCTGTGGCTTCTGCGCTGCCCAGCTGCACCACGCGGCGCCGGGCCGGCCCGCCCTTTCTGACCGGCGGCACCGGCCTGTGCGGGGAGGTTTTCTCCCACCCCAGGGCCGTGCGGGGTGGCCCTGGGCTGGCCCCTTCACTCCTTGGGGCTGCCCCGTCCCGCGGGGGCTGGGCAGGCTGCATTGCCCGCTCCGGGCCAGCCCCGCCACTTTTCGGGGCCGCCCCGCCCCTCACAGGCTGGGCAAGGCCCCACCCCCGCTCCGGCGGGGCACTTGGCTTGTCGCCAAACTGCGGGGACCTGTGTGTGCCCTGCAAGTCCCCGCCGCGGGGGGGAACGGCCGCCCTGCCCAGTGCCCCGGGACGGCGCGATCTCGCGCCGCCCTGCCGCACAGAACATTCCACCGATGCCCCACAGTGCGGACAATCCACAAAAACCACCCCTCCCCCCCGATCCAAGAGCGCTCTTGGCGCCTCCAAGGCCAGGAAAGCACGGTGGGGGAGGAAAGTGGAGGCGGCGATTTTTCGCCTCTGCCGCCGCTTTTTCAGTGGCGGCTCTGGACTGGGAGGGGGAGCTGATCCCGAGGGGCTTTCAGAAGCCCCGAGGTTTTCCACACTCCAGCGCCGATAAGGTGTGGGTGGGAAAGGGGTCTGCTCTGCAGAAGACCCCCTGCCTGCCTCAGCTGGTGTGCTGAGTGCAGGCAGGCTTCCTGCCATGCTGCTGCGAGGAAGGGGGATCGGCTGTCCTGCCTGTCTCCGAGGGGCAGGAACAGGAGGAATGACTCCACCATCTTCCCTGGAACCCAGCCCGATGGGGCTGGAGCTGTCCTCAGAGCTGGAAGGCTGTACTTTAGGCAGCACTTTCTCCAGCCTGCTCCAGGTGGCTATCAGTTTCAAAAGTTTCACACTGCGATTTGCAAAGAAAACCTGGAGCAGATAGTCGCCCAAAGACTTCCACTCTGCTGTAGAAAAAACTTCTTCAAGGCTGCAAAAAAACCCATGAGTTCTAGCATAATAGAACAATTTCTGGAGAGCATCTCGAGGAAAGGAGACTTCTTCTCTCCTCAGGACCTCAAGGCAAAGGTCCAACATGAGGGTTTCCTCATCTGAGGAGGGTTTAGAGATCATTATCTCTTGCCACGATTGCCTCAGGCAGAGCAGGCACAGTCTCCCACTGGGCAGACAGGTCCACCGATGTGCAGTCTCTCTTGCAGTTGGAGGTCACTGGTGTGACCTGTTCTCCCACATCAGGAGTCCGTTCAGACATGGACAGTGTCCAGATGTGCCGTTCAGACACAAAGGGTCAGCAGATGTGACCCAGCTGCAGTCCAAACACGGAGGGGTCACCACTTGTGATGGGAGACCCCTGTTCCCACACGTTCGGGGTCACCACTTGTTACCCCATGCCTTTAGAGGGGCAACACGTTGTGACGTGGGAGCGGACCCTCACAGAGGACAGCAGGCAGAAGCTTGGTGAATCATGGAAAGCTCTTTATTATCTGACTCCAAAGGCTTATATACATTTTGTACAGAGGGCCAAGATTGGCCCAAGGAGGTTACAACCTCCTGACCCCATTGGTCAATATGACCATCAGTCAAGTTCTCTCTCAGAGAACAAGAATGCAAAACATACAGATAATTTCTAAGAATATAATATTGTTTACATGAAGCAGCGTGAGAAAGCTGCTGCAAAGACTCAAACACTTGAAACCAAGAAATGCAGGGACGACACATTAGTAACTAGAATTAAATAGATAAAACATATTTGGAACTAGAATCAAATATGTAACATTATTATAAAACTGTGACCATAATGTTAAGTCTTTGTCACAAGGGTAAGAAAGAAGGGAATGAAATCTAAATGTATTTTTCTTGAAAATTAAGAAATAAATTGTTAATGAACTGAAGGAAGCTTATTAGAGAAGAATTTAGGACTTCTCTATAATTTTGAAATGAAAGGCAGCTATCCAGGGACCAGAAGTTACATTGCACAGAATAACTGCCTGATTTTTGCCTCATTAAAAATCAAATTGCATAAATCTATTATTATTAGTAATAATGCTGATCAATTAAAATACAATTGTTTAACCAGGACCTGATTGCAGTACTATCATAGAAGACAAAATTAGAGCTCAAGTGGCTCTTTAAATCCCAGGCCCAGAACGAAACTGTATATTTTTAAGCCTGAATAATGATTACCAGCAGAATATATTGCTAGGAAAGGCCCCTGACATAAGAAAACACTATGACAAATAGCACTAATTGATATCTCTGATAGCTGTGTGAGCAGAAGTGTCAAGGATTGATCAAACATGAACCTTTTAAAATCTCTACCCTATGAGGAGCAGACATCTGTGATGTACAAAAATAGAGTTGATGGCTTCAAAGTGCAGGAACACAGAGCAGTACTGCTATCTGAAAACTGCAAAATGCTGTCACATTCCCAAAGGAGAAGAATTCACTAACATAGAACATACCCTCATTGACTAATAGTTCACCCTAAAAGAATTTCAACTCCCATAATCATATAAATACCATAAAGTGACAATCGGAGTGTAGAAAAAAATCAGCACCTTACTCACAAGGAATCCTACCAAATTATATTTATGGCCATTTCCTCCAGAACAATTATTGTAAGTGTATGAGTGACAACCTCAGTGAGCATTGCATCATCTAAACCCCAAATTGAGAAGAACTTGTACTAATTCTTTCATAGTTAAGCCCTGACCAACCCAAATAAAAGTCCACTTCATTAAATCTGCTTTTAATCTTTCTCATTGCCTCACTAATTAATACTTCAGTGGCTGATAGGTTCATACCTTCACTCAGTGTACATTTTCTTGCCTTTAAATCAAGGGCATTACACAAATGTACCATATTTGGGAAACCCACAGCCATCCATCGGGGTTCAAATGAGATATCTAAGTCCAGCTTTATTGTGAGATACCACATCTTCATCTTTCATTTCACTATGAATTGTGATATATAATATTGCCATTTGGAGATAATGGCAAAAATATTGATTTAGCACCATCTAATTGATTTTTGAACACTTTCAGTCACGAGTCAACAATTCATGGACATTAAGCAGAAAACCTGGATGTGAATGGATGTCTTTGAAGATCTAATTCCCAGTATGAATTCCCCAACTACTGTTGATCATAATGGTCTGCTCATAATAAACAGATACAAAAGTGATGTTATCTCCAAGTGTTTAAAACTGGGGGAATGCCACCAACTAAATGCTGAGAAAGTAATTTTAGAAGCCCTTTGCAGAGAGTCATGAATAAGTTCCTTAAATAATATGTCTGTGCTGTTCTTCCAAGAATCCCGTCTCAGATACCCACAGACATGATAATGAGAAACACAACCTACAATAGGCACCAGATTTTCTAGACAAAAAATGGATAGTTGACTTGAGAAAATTATTATAAATCTGCATTTTTCTTCAACGGATAAACTAAACACGAAGGTTTTTTTGGAATGTTTTGATCACATGCCCTGTTGTGTCAAGGGTTTGTTGTGTGTGGCCTAAATCATTTAGGTTGTTAGGAGCTATTTGTGCCACTGTTCTTTTGTTCTGCAGTTTTCATTTTTCTTTTAAATCTCTGATCAATTTAAGTAGCTATAAATTCCAAACCACTGGTAGATCTGAAACTTACTTATTTTTTTCTCGAGTGATATTTGAGCAAGTCAATAAATCCCAAGAAAAACTGATAACACAAAAAGTATTTTTTGTTCTGATAAAATAAATTCTTAATAACTGACTTCTTAAAAAATCTATCCCATTGACAATGTTGATTTCAATTTCCTTGGAGTGAAGTTTTAGATGAAATTGGGCCATACATACCAGCATCAAAGAATGAGATAGCAATCAAAAAATAGCATAGAGGTGATATACTCTCTTTTTATAAGACAGTCTAAAAGCTATTTAATTCAACATAGATCATGATATTTTGGCAGCAGATTTTTACCTGATTTTCTACACTGTTTGAAAACTGAGTACAAGGAGGTGAATAGCTATATACACTAAGATTTTTTTAGTTTTGGAACAGAAACACCTCATGCAGTTTTAGCCACCTACACTCTTGAATCTACATAAAATATGGGTGAGGTCCAGAACCACAGAGGCTCCATCTTCTCATAGGAGAATAATTTTTATATGCAATGTAGTATAATTTTCACTTTATCAAATATTTCAACAATTTAGTTACATATTCAGGTCCTTAGGTCCTTATACAGGTCATGGAAGGAATCCTAATCTTCATCTTAAATGTGTTAACTGCACCCTACTCAGTCAGTCCTCTCCACAGGTTTTTTAGGACAGTGTATTAATTTTGGCTGGAATAGAGTTCACTTTCTTCATGGTAGCTTATATGATGCTGTGTTTTGGATTTGTCACCAAAACAGTATGGCTTTTGATTTAAATGTAAGATTGTCCTTGATTTAACCCATGAGGTTTTTCACTTTTACCCTTCTGATTCTCTCCCTATTCTGGGGAGGAGTGGGTGAGGGGTTGTACAGGGCTGAGCTGCCTGTTGGGGTTAATCCACAGCAGATGGTTGGTTCATATACAAATATCTATACAGTTGGCACTTGGAAATTGATCCCTTTGCCCAGACCTGCCACCCAATCTGGTGGTACCTAAAACAAATTATACAATCATGTTTCAACATAGACTTTCTTTGTGAGATGCCATAGCTTATCCCAGAAAGTGCCTATCCTTAGCTAAGTCATTACTTAGATGATTTACCCAGATTCAAAAACTGCACTGAGTGGCTTGTCATTGGCTCTTGCTTAGGTTTAATTCATAACACAATTAACAGTGCTATTGGATGGTCTTAGTACAGAAAACAAAGATGGGGAAAACTGCAAGGAAAACGATTGGAGTTTTTTTAGGCTAAACAACAGTTCTGGAAAATCACAGCTCATCAGAGACTAAGCTCAGTTGTCAAACAAAGGCAAGAGGAAGCTGAAATTTTCTATGGTACCTGGACTGATGGATGTGAACTGGTAAATACAAAATACAGAGATATCAAGTTTTACTTGCAGAAGATCCCTGTACTGCCAAAGCAAGTGTCAGAGGCCAGGGTGTTCCCCAGCACATGTCACATGTCATCAGACATAAGGAATGCAGTCACTGATGTTAATAAAAAGCTCCTCAAAAAAAAAATGATGTCACAGCAGAGAAGCTGTGGATGCCCCATCCCTGGAAGTGCTCAAGACTAGGCTGGATGGGGCTTGGAGACCTGGTTCTCATGGAAGGTGAGCCTGCCTAAGTCCAGGGGGTTGGAAACAGATGTCATTAAAGGTGCCTTCCAACCCAGGCTACTCTATGATTCTATGTTTTCAATTTTAGGTAGCTTATTAATGCCCTCTTCCATACATTACTGAGAAGTTGTAGGAACAGATGGCTCAAAACAACTGAAGTGTGTGTTTGGGTTGGAGCAGGGCAAATTCTGCATGGAAGGGGCAATGCACTGCTGCATATCACACTGAAGCCTCTGATCCAGCCCCAAAGTGGCCACCAAGCCACTGGCACACCAAAAACCCCACCTTGGGGCAGGGCCAGGGACACCAGAGCAGATAAAAGACATGAGCATGGCCAGTGACCTGTCCCACCACCTCAAACCCTTCAGGAGCTGAGACCTGGCTAGATCCAAGGCAGTAATAATTGATCCCTTCCCTTCCCTTCCCTTCCCTTCCCTTCCCTTCCCTTCCCTTCCCTTCCCTTCCCTTCCCTTCCCTTCCCTTCCCCTTCCCCTTCCCCTTCTCCTTCCCCTTGCCCTTCTCCTAACACAACAGCATGGGAACACATACATTACACTTTGATTAATTCCTAGCACAGAATTTGACAGGGATTCAATTTCTCTTTTATGCACAAGTTGTACAGTCACAGTAACAACACACACACACACACAAGCAGCCATTTTACTTTTGTATGTAGATATGAGTAATTAAAAACATTAATTATAAGGCATTACTTGCGTATCTACAGTTGTGTCAGCTCCTTTTTCTTATCTTATCTTGTAGGATTCTAGGAAACATTAATTGGTTAAGAAAGGATGCTTCTGGAGAGCAGAATAACCTAAACACTCTAATGGATATTATTATTCATATGGTGATAAAACCAACTAAGACATGGTTGAGGAGTCACTCCCATGAACACAAACCAAGGTCCCAGGGACACAGAAGAGAGATCTGCAAAGAGTGCCTTGCTCATCTTGCACAATGGATCACTGCCAGGGATGAGAGCACAGCATTTGTGTGGGAATTGACAGCGGTCAGAACATGGATTCTTAGGCTCAGGCAGTGCCTTGAAGCCTGTGGGAAAGCCAAGGACAAAACTCTCTCAGTGTGGCCTGGGAAGTCATAAGGAGGAACCCAAAACAACCTTGTAGATCTCCTTCTCCTGAGACCTGGTGTTTTTCCAACTCATTTACTGGTAGAGATGTTTACAAAAAGGTGGTACCCTAAAGAACCAATCCTATTCATTGTACCCAAACACTGTATAAAAGAATCTGTCTTTCAATAAACTTTGCTATGAGCCCTCTGAAGACACCAGAGTTCTACGTGGCTTACATGAGCTGTCCTGAATCGTAACAATACCTTTGCCTCTTCCCTCAGCCCACTCTGCAGGCTGTGGGGGGGGGGTCTCAGAGTCTGTCCAAGTATGTGATGTGCCTCACAACTGTCTCCAATGCTTGAGGACTGAGACCCCAGACTCTGAAAGGAGTCCCTGGCCTGGCTGAGGTGGAACATTTGCCAAGTCTCAGAGGACTGGTCTGCATCTCCATGAGAACGGAGTGCAAGAACAATGGGACTGGTCACAGTGAACTGAGCCAAGGCTGCCTGTCCAAACTGGTCTGTCCGTACTAGAGGAATGGCTTGCAGCTTGTTCCTGAGCATCCAACCTCAACACAGGTGGTTCCTACTTTGGCTCTGTGCCCCTCGCTTTGGCTCCTGCCTTGACCAACCCATAAAACTCTGGAGACCCCCGCTCACTTTTGTGATCACCCCACTGGAGAAGATCGCATCTATGGGCATCTCTACGCCTCAGGGACTCGTCCCTCCATGTTGGTAGCTATAATCCCCTTCCCCTGTTTCTCTCTCTTTCTTACTATTCTTTATTTCTCTCCCCACTCTCGCATTTGTTGGCACTAAATAAAGGTGCATTTTTGATTGAGCAAACTGAGTTATCCTCACTGTGTCTTTTGCGCTCTGAGATCCTTAAAACGAACCATCAGGTTCTCCGCATATATTTGCAGACCCTGACAGGGGGTTCAACATCCAGCACTGATATCAAGCCTTTTCTACTCACAGAACCTGCTGCAGTCACTGAAAAGAGGAAGGCACTGGGAGAGGTCAATTTATCCAACCTGCCTTCAACATCTGCCCTGATGGAATAAAATTGTCTTTGCAAGGTCTTCCTTTCCCATAGCTTACATGAGGCACTCACAAGTCTAGTTTTAGACCTAAAATATTTCACTACAGAAGTGCTACTGCAAAATGCATTGTTTATATATATCTTGGAGGTTTTGTTGGGGGGTTTTTGCATTTGTTTGTTTTTGGTTTGGTTTGGTTTTTTTTAAAATGAATGGCATAACCAGCCTCCAAATATGGCAGAAGAATATTGCAAAACATAGGATCTGTGTTAGCAGGGAATTCTGCATTGTCTCGCTGCCATTAGAAGAAACAACACACTGAGATTTTCCGCACTCAGATGAAAAAGACATTCAAGGACCAAAGAGTGATTATGCCTAAGATAATGATGTGGAGGACGAGGACATTAGCTAAATTCACATTCATGCTTTAATAATTGCTTAGATTATCCAGTTCACAAGTGACTTGGAGTTAATAACAGCCAGGTCAGCTGATTAATAGCAGTGCTTTTAATTTTACCAGTGTTGTTCTTTGACAACCCGTTTTTATTCACAGCATCATCACCCGACTGACATTGCTTTTCTTTATTATCCTTTTCCAAAATTTTATACAGATGAATAAATACTACAAAGGAAAGAAACTAGTTACAAAGGCATTAACAAGAAAAGCAGTTTATTTATCCAATAAATGGAAAATTTAAAAAGTGAAAAGTAGGGATCTGTATACAGAAAGGGAAATTATTTTGAACAATCTATGGGGATCTTGTGGTTTTGGTTTGGGGATTTTTTGTAGGTTTTTTTTTTTATTTGTTTGTTTGTTTCCCTGAAGCTACATTTGTCATTTACAGTGTTCCTGATTCTGTATATAATTTTATTCCTGCAATTCCCTCTCTATTTCCCTGTGGCACACAAGTTCCTACCACACTAAATAGAAAGACAATGCATTTTCTGGCAGCATCGAATTTCCAAGTAATTTCTTAAAGAAATGCTGTGTCCATGCGCAGAAAAAGAACCTGTGATCCCACATGCACCCCCAGTCACATCTCCTACTGCACAGGCAGGTGGAATTGAATGTCAGAACCTGCAGGGCAGGGAGGGGAGTTATTACAGTTCTCCAGGCTCTACCAGTAGCACTTTAAGACTGCCTGAAATTTTCCTTTCTAGGTGGGAAGTGGGCTATTGGACCATATCCTTCATATAAAAAACCAAACAGTATTAACAACCAAAAACTTTTGCCTAATGCCTTTTTTTTTTTTTTTTTTATTTTGAAAATGGAAAAGAAAGAGACAATAGGGACTTCTGTGTTGGAAAGACTTAATAACACTGCTTTGCTGAATTTTAAGGGAAAAAAACAATTTGACAGTGGTGTGAAGAATAGAGTAGAATTAAGGCAAGAATAAAGGGTTTTTCTGACCCTGTGTAATAGAAAAAATTGTGTCTTCTCAATCTATGAAGTAGCCAGCATAGTGTCAAGAAAATATTTTATAAATTAGAAAGTTGTAAAAAATATATTAATAGTATATATATTAATATAGTATATAGTATATAGTTAATAAGGTATTTTATTAGTATATATATATATTAATAATATTAATAGTATTAAATAACTTATGTAACATTTTCGTACTCCTGATTTCTTATTACAAAGGTTTCTAATAATGAAAATGTATTTTGAAAACGTTATCCACTGTTTTGAACATTAGAAATTGATGTATTAAATTGACTTTTTTCAGAGGAGTATAATTACATGGCAGGAAATCTTGTATAATTGTATTATTCAATCCAGTTCATCACATAGTTTTACAACAGATGTAATGTAAGCACAATCAGAATTGCATCTTCTATTCTCTATTCAAAACTAATTATAATATTTTTTAGCTTTTAATAACAGCATATTGGGGTCATGCTGCAAGGTGACAAATCATACAATAAAAGACTAATAGAGTAGGACAGTAAGAGTTATGGGAAAAGACAATCTTTGTCAATCAATAAACTTTCATGAAAAAGAACTAAAAAAGTATAAAAAATTACAGCTGCCTCTGGATGTTCATAAATGTGTTCTGGATTTTTCATGAAAAATAATAAGGCTGCCATTGCCTCTTGCAGCTGGACATGGGATGGGCATGTGGGCAAGCTGAACTCCACTTCTGTGACAAGTTACAAGGGGTTGTACTGCATCATGCACTCTCTTTCCTCTTTGGAACAAAGATCCTGGTTTGTGTTCCTCCTATGTGAGTCCAAAGGGGAAAAATGCCATTAATCTGTGGATATAGAAAGTAAAAGACCAGGTGAAAATAGTAATGGGGAGAAGGAGATAAAACAGATTAAAAAAAAAAAAAAAAAAAAAAAAAAAAAAAAAGTGGAAAAGAGTAGAACTTTTTGACTCTCTCTGTGTGGCCTTGTGTTTTCCTTCCCCATTAGCAGTACCTGTCTCCCCCTGCAACGTGGAAGGAAAGAATCTGTGCCCTTCATAAGCCCTGTGCCACCCTCATCACAATTTCCACATCTGTATTTTCTCCGTCTGCCCACAGTTACTGGAGAAGTGGGTGACACAGAGTCCCCCCATGAGCATGGGGCTTGATGGACTTGCCCTAAATAGAAATGGAGACACCTTCACGTCTGTAGTGGGGATCTTATCTCAGGTGGGATTTAAAAGGTGGTGGGATTTAAAACTTGGTGGGATAGTGCCTCTGAGTGTTTCTTGAGTATTTTAGAACTCACAAAATCCTATAAAAAGTGGAAGCAAAGATTTGTGCAGTACAGTCAGGTGCTTGAAGGAAAACAAAAGGAAAATATAATTTGTCTGTAGTTCCTCAAACTTCTAGCATTTCTGAATTGAATATACTTCCAATTCTACCTCCAGAGAACTATTGATCATTTATTTACTTGCATAATATTTTTATGTTCTTTTTAGGGTGCCTATTTTTTTTTATTTAATTATAATTACCAAAATCAAAAGATTTTTTCTCAAAGTTATGGCCAGTACTAAAAGTGGTAAAAGTCTAAGGTGGCAACAGCCAAATTTCTTCATCATCTTTTTCTACCTCCTCAGTTCTCCTCAAGAGGGAGGGCCTTTATTGTGAAAACCTTTATTCCAAATTATTTTCTTGTATTGAGTGTGTTTGTTATGGTTGAGAAGACACACAAAACACACACACAAATAAATCATATAATGTCTTTCCATATAAGATGAAATTGTAGTATGTGGAAAAGAGGGAGCCATAAGAGTGATTTCCCATTCAGTTTTCCCACAACTCCACGGGCTTTTTCTTCCTGATAATCCTCTAAGATGGATATGACTATGATTCACTGCCTTTAATTGGATGAGCAATTAGAAGTTTGGGCATTCATCGTTATTTATCTGAACTCTGCAAAACTGGCCTGGGATTTGCTCGAGAACTGGATGTCTTGGGAAATTTCCTATCATCATTTGGTCATGCATATTACAAATCCATGGGCATCTCCTGAGGGTTTTTCTCTTTTTTTGAGAGTCTGATGCTTGGATTTATTCATATTTGGAAGAGGAATAATTTTAAATTTAGCTATAAATTCATGGGAATTAGAAACAAAATTAATACAGGAGGATAATGGGCCAGTATGAGGTTTTAATTAATCTTTGTCTTACCCTGGGATGTGGAAAATGTCAATTTGTACTAGTTCCATGAAGGATTAAGATGAGTAATATGTACAGTCCATTTAGCTTTGAAATAAAGCATAAAGAAAATAAAAATGAGAACTTTTGATTCAATGTGACACTAAAGGGGAAGAAAATTAAACAGTTATTAAATGGAGCTGGCTCAATTACCATCATTGGAGGTGACCCTAACAAAATACAGTTGCTTTTACCAGACAACCATTTCCCCAAGCCACATTTTTAGCAGTGTTTGCCAAAATCAGAATTCAAACAAATCTCTTCTGTTGACTGCTGTGCAGGCCAGAACATCCCATTTGTTCCACTGAAAAATCAAAAAAAGACTGGGGAAGAAGCCAAACGAGTTAACTGAGGAGATTCTGGCTCTGTGTAATCCATACTTCATACCTTGTCCCCCTGAGCATAGATCCAGCTGCAAAAATAAGATGGAAACAAACTGGATGTGTGAGATCTATAGTTTATGAGGACCTGGAAGTAATTTGGGTTCAGAAAGCGGGTGGGCAGCTACCTTTGCAACAGTATGTGTAAGGTGAATCTCATGGTCCAGGGCCAAAAAAATACTTCTGCTCATCTCAGCCAAATTGTCCCTATTCCCTTAGTCATTAGAGAAATTTGATCTTCTTAAAAGACCTAGTAAATTTATTGAAGGGATTAAGACATTAGGCAAAACTTTATTACTATTAATAATAGAAATCTAGCTTCCAAGTGTAAAATAAATAATAAATAAATAGTCAGTACATGTCGATTTGGTCTATCCATTCTCCTTCAATCTTTCATCCAAGCCTTCTTTTAGAAACCTATACCAGCTCCAAGTATTGCAACCTTTCAATTTTTCAGTAAGTGTTGTGGTTAATTCCATTCCGAACTTGAGGAACATGGGTACTAAATGCTTCCCTTTCTTTATGAAATATGGAACAGAAGGAAAATTCTTTCTAAGAACGTTTCCTTCACTCATCTGCTAACACTCTAAACAAATGTTATAGATCTACTCTCTCATATTTCAGACTCTCCCCACCCTTACCTAAATTGTCTTCAGACTAACACACAAAAGACATTAGATTACAACTCAAGTTGGAAAGAAATAAAAAACAGTTTTAGAGGATGTTTGCTGGTGTCATGAATCACTCTGCTTTGGGAGAATGAGAATAGAAAAGTTCCCTCCTCCCACCTTTCTGGTTGAACCTTCCATCCTTCCAAGATTATTGCACACATCCTCTTATCTTTAAGGCAAATTTATGGATGAGGAAATTGCAGTGACAGAATTGAGTATTGCATCCAGCTCTGGGGTCCCCACCACTGGAATAATATTGATCTGTTGGAACCAGTCCAGAGGAGGCCACAAACATGATCAGAGGGATGGAGCACCTCTGCTATGAGGAAGTCTGAGATAATTGGGATTGTTCAGCCAGAAAAAGAGAAGGCTTTGGGGTGACCAAATTTTGGCCTTCAAATACCTGAAGAAGCCAACAAGAAAAATGGAGAAAGAATTTTTGCAAGAGCCTGGAGTGACAGGACAAGGAGGAATGGTTTCAAACTGAAAGTGAGTAGGTTTTAATTAGATACTGGGGAAAAAATATTTACTGAGAGGGTGGTGAGACACTGAACTAGGCTGCTCTGAGAAGATTTAGGTCTTTCATCCTTGGAGGTGTTCAATGCCAGGCTTGCTCTGAGCAACCCAATCTAGTGGAAGGTGTCCCTCCCCAGGTCAGGGGTTGGAACTGGATGATCTTTGAGGTTCCTTCTACCCCAAACCATTCTGTGATCCTATGATATTCAAACAGTTTTGCTGATTGCTTCTTTAAATATGTTATTGTTCTCTTTTTACTTTTTTTTTCCTAGAGAAAAGAAATGAAATAGTGAAATCCAGTCTTTATGGGTCATTCAGCTGGTCAGAAGGTCTTGGGCAGCTTTTTCATATATTTTCCCTTAACATCTCCAGTAATGAGAACTTTTTTGTCTTTTTTTTCAAACTACCATTTTCATTCACTAATTAATTAGAAATATCAAATAATATAATATCAAATAAAAGAGGGTAAAAGGGGAAACACAAGGAAACAAAATGTGCTATACAGCATGAGACTTACAAAAAACATGAAAATAATAGCAGAGTGGGTTAAAAAACAAGAAAATAGATTGGAGTATAAAATATAATTAATATATTGAAAATTTAGTAAGTAGAAAAATCGAGTAATGGAATTAGATGATAACTAAAAACTTTTTATAAGGATATGCAGAAGGCAGTAAATCACATCACACTTATCTGATAGGACTGCTCTGGAGAAAGAAGAGTACTTGGAGCTCACTGGAATAAGAACTGTATTCTGACTGATCTCATGCAGAATCTGAAAGAACCACTTTGACTAGAGCCTAAAAGGTGCTGCTGAGGATCATGGAGGAGAAACCCATCAGAAGGTGGAGCAGCAAAGGAGCCACCAATACTCAGGAAAATCCTCAGCAACAATCCCTGGAAGATGAGAGATTGCTCAAAGAAAGTGTCATCTGGGGTGGCCTCTCTGTATACAGGTTATGAATTTACTCATGTTCTTGGTCCAACTCACACCTACTTGTTATGATTTATTTTAGCACTGGAATAAATACTGTAGTGTCATAGAATCATGGAATGGTTTGAGTTGAAAGGGATCTTAAAGATCACCTTGTTCCAACATTCCTGCCATGGGCAGGGACACCTTCCACTACACCAGGTTGCTCAGAGCCTGGACTAGTCATATCTACAGTGAAATTAGTAGATCTTTTCCTTATCAATCTAATAATTGCCACTTTGCCCTTTTTACAATACCTTTCATATAGTATAAAATTGCTTATTATGTATTCGATGACTTTTCATGGTATTTCAATAAAGCATTAATTTGATTTTGTTATGCTTTTCCTCCAGCTCTTATTTCCAAGTTTGTGTGCATTCTTGAATTATATAGTCAGGGATAGTCTTTTCATTTTTATAAATTTGTTTTCAGTCCACTCATCAATTCAAGAAATATTTAGGACAAATATTGTCTCCATATCTGTTTAACTCCACTGGGTTGTGCATTTAAGCATCTACTTTATCAGAAACTTTGCAAATTGATAGTAGACTTTTGTAAGCTATGGCTTCACATGAAATAGTGGAACACTAGGGACATTTAAGGTTTAGAAAGAGTCTATCCATTCTTCCCCTTTCTTAATAAATGTGTCCACAGCAGATATGAATTAAAAAAAAATAAAAAAAAACCCTACTTTTTTTGCCTAAAATGCCTTGAAATCATAATAATTTGTACACTATTTTTATATTTGCATACTTAGGTTATAACATGATCCCTGCAGGAAGTCAGGTGGTATTTTAGCTCTTGACATCAGTAGAGACATAGAAATAGTTACTACTCAGCATGAGCAAGAACAATCTGGTACAAAGTTGTAATTTATATGATGGAAGGCACTTTGAAATTGGAGTTGTATAGGAGGGCAAAAATATGGGAAACAGATTTTTTTTTTTTTTTTTTTTTTTTTTTTTTTTTTTTTTTTTTTCTTGAGGCTTTAGGGCATAAACTTTCATCTCACTTCTACTCGTGACTCCATTTTGTGTAGAAAAAAAATTGTAATTTGTTTCAAGCTTGAAATCCATTTAGGATACGATACAAATTTTAAGAATCTATCTCTAATGTGCTGACATAAGTAGCTTGATCCCATACTGCAATTTGATACCACATGAAATCCACTCCACAAACCCAGCTCTACATCTCCAACTACACTTTTCAAACTGCACTGCAGAGTTTAACTGAAGATTTTTAAATACTTGTCTTTGTCCTGCTGTTATCTAAGAAGCCAGCTGACTACACATTTCCCATATTTAAAAAAGGTGGGGTTGTGCTTTCATTATATACAGATATTTCCTTTTTTAATAAAAGTCACAATAGCAATTATTATTACATATCTCTGCACCTGAAATGTGTTTCAATTCTATGTGATGTCAGAACAATTTCACTCTTTATGAATAAGCTGATTAATTTATGTAAAACATCTAACTGACATCAGGGGTGTTTTGACTGTCTGCTAAATGTTAATTGCATGTAATATATATGGCAAAAAGTGCACAAAAAGAAAGGATTTGGGGTTAAGCTGCCCAAAACAAATCAATCTATGTTTTATGTATATGTCTTATTAGATTCTATAAGAATCTTATTAGATTCTATTTCCAAGCTTTGAAAACTACCCAGGACATACACTGTTATCACTCATACAATTAAAAAAAAACATCGTATCTTCCTCAGAAATGTAATTAGTTTGGACACATAAAATTAATATTAGCAAATACATTAAAAAAAAAAAAAGCATAATTTTTAGTCTGAAATCAAGGTAGTATCTCTGCTCCTTTAATCCGTGTTCAAGGGCTATCTCAGTTTGATGAACTCTCTACAAAATCTTATTTTTTACTACTTTTTAGAGGACCACATGAAGACATCTAATGCACAAACAAAAACAATACACTACAAAATAATCTGATCTTTAAACAAAACATTGCCAAGTGAAGATCTATTTTGAAATACAAAACCAACATTATATTTCAAAATAGTGAACAAAATTAAAGTCTATTTTTAGCAGAAATGGAGTACAATTTCTTAATAATTAGTTGCTCTTTAATCCAGAAATTATTTTTCCTGTTACCTTTCCTGTTTTCTCCTCATTTTCAAGGAGTATTGATATGGACCTTTTGGAAGGAATGTCTACTTGACTGTTGGAGTTAGGGACAAGCTTCCTGTGCAGTTGTTCTAGATTTTCATTGTGGTTCATCAGCTTCACTCCTTAATTTCTCATTATTCAATCTACCTTTACATGTCTTTTCTACCTTTTGTGTGACACAAGCAGCTCTGTTCTCATCCAGGGGCTCAGCATCACCTACTTTGCACCTTGCCTCTCCCTAGGGTCCATCCGTCCAAAGGGATTGATCCAACCTTTGCTGGATTCAGGCAATCTGTGCACCTCAGAGAGAGCATTAACAGAATAGAAAGAGTTTCTGAAGGTGTATGAAGGATTGAGTTACCACCTTTTCTTGAATCACAGCCCATCCCAGCCCCTAAAACTGTTTAGGGAGCAAAGCTTAGCACAGCTAGATCTATAAGGCGCCCACATCCAAACCATGTGGAGGGTGTGCTCCACAACACAGCAACATTTTAAACAAGTTAAGCCACTAATCAGTGCCTTCCATGGCAAATCTCCCTTCCAAAGTGATCCTGGGCTGTGTGGGGCATTAGTCTTCAGGCCACATTCTACACCAAGAATAGGATCATAGAATTATAGAATGGTTTGGGTTAGAAATGATCTAAAAAAATCGTTTAGTTCAAATCTCCATGCCATGGGCAGGGACACCTTCAACTACACCAGATTGTTCAGTCAATCAAGTCTTGCCCCTGAGCAGCCTTGCAGATTTAGACAAATCTTAAACACAAAGGATACTTGGTCAACTGTAAGGAAAACCTACATGGACTTCCTTTTTTATATGTTTCCTGCTTTCAATTTTCCTAAAATGCAGGTCTTTAATGAATGCTAATTGGGTGCTAATTGCAAAAGAAAAATTTTGGATTCCTAAACACAAGTCAGAAATGTCATTCTAAAGGAGATATTTGCATCAATTAATGCCATGAAAAATGTTTTGTTACATAAGTTATTCTTGCTATTTATTAGTGTTATCATATGAGAAAAGGCTGACAGATCTGGCACTATTTAGGTTGGAAAAGAGAAAGCTCAGCTGGATCTTATCCCCCTGTATAAATACCTGATGAGAAGAAATGAAGAAGGAACCAGATTCTGCTGACTGACAAGGTAATGGGCACAAATCAAAACTTATCAAATTCCACCTGAGTGCAAAACTATCCCACTTTTGAACTGTGGGCATGCTCAAATGGTGGAAGACTTTGTGTACAGCTTTTGCTGAACAGTATTTTTACAGCTAGAACAATACTGTGTTTTCAGTACTGTCCTTGTCCCAAATCCAAAATAAAGCAATACATGAGCTGCTATGAAGGATATTAATTTTATCCCAGCCATAACCAGCACATATCTCAATGATTATGTGATTATCATAGCATATACTTTCCCCCTTCTATTTATAGTGAGGTTTTCTTTGTAATACACATTGTAAAACCATGTAATAAGGACTTTACTGGAAGACTTTTTATTCCATGGATTAACTTCTCAGAAGGCTGCTGTCAGATAAAAACATGGCTAACAACAAATTTCACATTTTAACACAATTGCATTTTAAAATCAGGAGAAATTTCTAGGATAAAAATAAACATTGTGAATGAGAGTAAATGCATTATTCAGTTTTTAAATTCTGTGACTGCATAGCTTAGTTTTTGTGTCAGTACTCTGAATTTGCAGATGCATTCAACCCTGCATAATCTGAATGAGAAGATTTCACTGCAGAAAATTCACTCTAGAAGAGTGAGAAACGGGAAAAGGATAACCCAGTTACATATCTTTTTCTCCATGCTTTCCCTAATGATTTATATCCCCTCACTAAAAGAGATATACTTGTCAAGGACCCCCAGACTGAACAATGTGTGGCCTCTGTTTATAACTGAAGAGGGGGAACGGGTCAGTCATTAGAGTGAATAAGACCCTCATTGAATTTAATTGAATCCTATTGATTTGCATAGAAGACAATTAGCTTGAATTGACTTTTATTGATTTGTGCCTAATTGGACTCAATTAAAACCCAGTGATTTGCATTGAACAAACTAAATTGCGCTGACTAATTGGACTGAACTGAAGCTTATTGAAGTGAAGAGTGTTCAGAGAGATGAGCAAAAAGACTGAGATTGCTTTTAATAACACTCCTCTGCTGTTGATGAGCGCCTGCTGAAATCTGAGTGAATGTCATTATTAAAGACCCTCTTTGAAAAACAGTGTTGTTTGCACATGACTTGTGATTACCTTCAGCTGTTGGTTTATTTCATTTATTTTTTTTTTTCCTCTTGCCTAGGGATTTTGCCAAAAGGCAGGGATTCAATTTAGTTACTTTAAAAGTGTTGCGACACTTTTTTTTTTCTCCCCCTGAAAAATCCATCTTGCAGATGTAACCCACTTCACAGGTGGCATTAGGAATGAGTCTAGGCAGACAGGGGTGTCATTGAAACACCCAGACAGGACCTGCAGACTCCTGTCTCACTTTCTCCATTATGCAGATGGTTCACTGTGCTCATACAAACAGCACCATCAAGTGACTTGCAGAGCAGGACAGCTTGACAGAGCACTGAGAACCCTGCTGAAATGAAAGAGTATCAGATGCAGCTGAAGCCTAACGAATCCTATAAGTAATTTGATGCCTTTGTTAAAATTGCTGACTAAATTTTTAATTAATTTCACCAATATAGGATAGCACCGTTCCACCAGAAATCAGTGTTTTCTTTGCTTATTGAAATTTTATAATATATAATGATATCAATCAAGGCTCTGCAGGCTGTGGTTGAATTTGGACTGAAGGATGGACCTCTTCAGCTTTCAAATGGCTCTGGACCCACCCTATTTTACTCAGTACACAAATGCAGGAACCACAGCTGTTAGTAGGCATCACCATGGCTGGTACAGGAAGGTGCCTTCAGATGGACAATTATTCAAACTGCAGAAACCCTGCAGGCCTGTATTTTAGGATGGAAATCACAAAGTACAGCAGTGATGGTGGTGGTAGTGGTCAGTACATGCCTCAATCTAGTAGAGGAGAAGGTAATCCAACAGATAAAAGACCATAATTCTCTAACAGTTTGAAAGACCATAATTCTCTAACAGTTTGAAAAAGAAATATAGAATATCAGAAAAGGAGGGACATGAAGACCAGTGTTTCCCTGTCCCAGGCAGGCATCATGTATTCCTTTACATAAATCTATAGCTTTATTATAAGATTCCCATATTTTTTACTCATATTACTCTTACCAGAATATTCTTTATGTCTCATTTCTTCCATGGGGATCAATGTCTAGCTTTCAGTATCTACCTAGTCATTCCTACATTACAGTAGCTGTGTAAAAACTTTGTGCTTCAGCAATACTTGTCTCTCACTAATGTTTACTCCCCTGGCATATTTATAGATCCCAGTTATATTCCTTGACAACCTTTGTTTTATTATGCTAAATAAGCCAAGCTCTCTCAGCACACTCTCACGAGTATGGTTTTTCATTGCCTGTGTACAATCATTTGTCTCAATACCTATTCTAGGCTGAACTGAGAGGCTTTTTACTTACACATGAATGATCAGAACTCTTACACAGATACAAAAAACTGGAGAGAGAAAGGAACAGAGAAAGAGCGAGCTAGAAAAGAGATAAATTTGTTGGGATTCTGGCAGAGGGTAATCCCATGACAATTTAATTTGCCCAAACACTACATGATGTCTGATGGTGATGGGAACCCCCATTAAGAGAGTGGGTCCTTACATCAGTATCTTCACCCAAATCAAGAAAATGTCCAAAACTACTGTTTTTCTCAGTTTATACAAGCCAGATGGCCCAATGGGCATGAGAACCCCAGGGCATGTGCAACTCTTGGTTGTTAATACACCTTAAATATGTTTAAAAAATGCCTCAAATGTCTTAACTGCTTACAAAAGACTGTCCTATACCACCAGGTCTGCAAGAAAATATTTCTATTGTTCATGTTCAATGGTATTATCTATGCACAATGCTCCTGTAGCAGGAGCGATGCAAAAAATATTTAGCTTAGTTCACCCAGGAGTTCGCTCAGCTTACCCAGATGTATAAACTGGTCCTGAGGCAGCAAAAGCTGACTCAGGTGGAATTTGTAGTTTGAAATTCCCATCTGAACAGTGCCTATAGCAAACAGTCCAATACTTAATTCTAGAAGCTGGATCAGCCACCTAGTTTTGACTTTTTATGCTGTCTCTAGGCAATCCATTATCCCATCTTGTGCAGGTGCCTGTCCAGAAACCTCTTGGACCATGCTGGCAGCACTCTGAGAGCACTGGCTGAGCAACAGGCACAGCTCTGGAAACAGATATCCCACTGTTATAACTAATGAACAAACTTAAATTTCATAATTCCAACTCACAACCTAAATCCCATAACCCTGTGACGACTGTACAGAATATCCCAATAGAGTTTTCATTGGAAAATAACACAAAGACTTTGGCATGTCTACATAAATTTCATCTTCTGATAAAAAGAACAACCTTTTTTTTTTTTTCTTTTTTTTTTTCCCCTCACAATTACTTCACATTATCCATATTCATCCTTTGAGGAGATAAAATGACAGACTTTTTCTCAGTCCTACACGGCTAATGAATTATATAAAAGGAATGTTGCTATTAAGATCCATGTTCAAGAAGCACTTTTGTTAAGAAATACACATTTACAAGAGATACATTGGTCTCCTTTGTTCATACATTTCTTGAATAAAATATTGAATTTTCATTATAAAGCGTGTTCATTTTTTTTTTTTTTTAATGAATGCATGAAGTCTTTTGTTTTAAGTGACTTCTGATTTGAAAATATAGGGTAATTATTTATAGAGTTTATGACAGTGTATGAAAGTGACAGTTCTCTGTGCTTAGCTTTGTAAGACCATCAACCTCTGGGACTAATTCAAGAATGGGAAAAGGGTACTATCTCAAGAAAGAAACCAATGATCTAAAACTCTTTTTTGATCTGAGGATCATAATGGTCTATTGAGGGTATAACATCAATGAGAAAGAAGAAACTCTAGAACAGTCTTCTGCAATTGATTAACCACTTAGTAACCCTTCACAAACTTTTTATGAACATGTCTTTAATATAACACAAATATATTGCCAGCACTGTTTTATTTCTAGATTTTTTTAATGACTAATAGTTTTTCATAAATGAATAATTTCAAATATCATCTATTTCTGCTTTTTAAATTCACATTTTAGGATCATATTTTCCATCATTGCCTTTTACCTTCACAATCAGAAACTGTTCATTTAGCAGTGCCATTTATTACCTTACTGTCATTTAAAACAGATTTTCTCACTACTGTAAAAGCATTTTTCCTGAGCCAATTTTGCATTTAAATTAACCATCGTGTATTTCATTCTAATTTCTTAATTTCATGACTAGCCTTTGTCTATGCTTTTTAACAAAGTTAAGGACAACTTTTTTTTTTATTTGGCATCCAGCTTCCTGTGCTTCACTGAATTTCTTTGATTCCCCTGGAGGAAGGTGCGAGCAGGGAGAGAAATCTTTACACAAAGCCAGTTTTAGTACAGAAATACAACAGAGTAATTTTCATCCAGAGTTATTCCCATCTATAGGATTTGTGTCTTGTTTTCTGGAGTGCTGATTCTCTACATTGAAAGAGAGCAATTGCAGGCACCTGACCACACACATTAAAGGCTGCTGTTCCTTCAAATGAGAGATGAAAGCTTGTGATTTCAAACACATAAAAGCATTCAATGCTGGCACACTTGAGAAAGCCACAGAAGATTTGCCAGCACAGTATTATTTGTACTGTCTAGGCTGGTGTATAAGAGCATCATTACAAAGCAAAATAAGCCCAGAAGAACCCAATCCATCTCCTGAACATTCACTGCACGTCTATCTGATGATACAAGAGCACAACCTTGCAAAACCACACGGAAGAATACCAGGACAAAAGAGCTTCACTTTGCCTCTTGTAAGGTGATGTCTTGCTGCTCACCCTCCCAGGAAAACAATGCCAGGAAAGCTGGACCTGCAAAATTATCTTTGGGTTTAGCAAGCAGCATGGAAAACATTCAGGAGGGTTTTTTGTCAGTGGTTGCCCTTTTAAGCCCCTCACCAAATCTCACTGCAGGGTGTCACTGTGGTCACAGGGAATACTCCAAATTACCTGTGGACACTTGACTGCACCCAGGATGTTGTGAAAATATCCTTTTATCTGTCTCAGTCACAATGAGAAGGCTGGGTTATGGTTTGTTTGCTGAACCAAAACACTGCTCATCAGTGTCTCAAGAGATAGAGTTCATTGAACTCTAATCCAAAGTCCTTTGACATAATACTGAACCAGATTTTGATGGGTTTCTATTCAAACCTAACCTAACCCTGACTTCTGCAAACATAAATCATATTGGCTAAAATTATTGCTTCCTGTTACCACTTTCTTTTTGCACATTTATATCTTCTGGAAATCCAAAAGAAAGAAAAAAAAATTACTGTATTCCACAGTTCCTTCCTTCTGTTTTATTCTATTCTAAATATGTAAAAATTATGACATACTTTTTAATTACAATTATTCAACTTCTAAAGCACAGACTAAGGATCTTACACACTCACAGTTCTTTTCTTTCTTTCTTTCTTTCTTTCTTTCTTTCTTTCTTTCTTTCTTTCTTTCTTTCTTTCTTTCTTTCTTTCTTTCTTTCTCCCACAATTTCGTCTTTCTCATCCATCATATTTCAGCACACATTTATCTCTTTTCCTTCTGATGCACTCTGACCTGTGTGTCCTGGCAGATTCTTCCAATGTGCACCTACCCTCCCTTGCTGTCTTCATAGCTTTTGTTTTCTCTGAATTTAAGGATCTTACATCCTCCTAAGACATCACCCATATGCCCTGTGCCCTTTTCTACTCTCAGTCCTTGAAAAAATCCTTCTTCTTCCACCAAAATGGGGTAGAAAATAGGAGAAACCTTAAGCGTTTTTTCCTGCCTCTTCTTTGCTTCCTTGAGGTGCAGGAGGCTGAAAGAAAGGGGATAAAAGAGAGGTCTGCACAGAAGAAAGGTAGATCACCTTAGAGGGAGTAGCCTGGAAGGTCAGAGGTCCTGTCCTGAGCTTTCAGAGAGCAAAAGGATGAAGAAATGAAGGGAGGCAACAGCTTTTTCTGCTTCCTCATGAGGAAGAGAATGGCCACCACCTGTCACCATCCTGCTCACCAGCCTTGCTTTAGCTCTTTGAATGCCACTTTAGCCCAAATAAATAAAAGTTGTTACATATTCTAACTCCTTCTTATCAAGAGGAATGATCTTTCATAGCACGTACCTGCTGGTCCCTGGACCACTTAACACATTTGATTTCAGACTATGCGGAAGTCAGGCACAATTATCTTTTATGTGAGAGAAAAATTCACGAGCTCTGTCTATATTATCAATTATTAAACTCAGACAATTAGAAACACATTTAGCAGATCCTGCATGCATCCATTCCAGAGTCCCTGTGTACCTGCTTCTACATGGGGAGAAAAAAGATACAAACTAGAACTTCCATTAAAAGGACAACATGCCTTTAGCATTTTCTTAAGATCTAATCCAGTGTCATCTGCCACAACTCCTCAATATAAATTTTTAAAGCATATTTTCTTCCCTTTCTTATTTCATTTCAATTGGGAAAAGAAAGGTTTCTGAGTGTCTCTTCAAATGAAAAGCATAATAAGCTTTATTTAATAATGGAAAATTTGAGATAAATAAGAGAAATCATAGAATCCTAGAAGGGTTTGAGTTGGAAGGGAGTTTAAATATCATTTACTTCCAACCCCCTGCCATAAGTGCAGACATCTTCCATGAGGGAACGTTGTTTCAAGTAAAATGTCTCAAAATATGAAATTTAGCTCATGTTGCCTTCTTGGGTAGTACAGCTTCCTTACTTTAGCTAACAGATGGCAAAAGATAATAAGTAAAAAAGGTACCTCTGGCTATAAAACATGTTGGCCCATGGAAAGGTCTATGGCTTCTCAAAGAAAGGGAAGAGTCTTTTGACACCTAAAATTAGGAAAGAAAGAAAAGAAAAAAAAAAAAAAAAAGAGAGAAAAAATAGATTGAGCAGAGAAATTTTTCAAATTAGAGAGCCTTACTGTGGCTCTAAGAGTTCCCTGTTTTTGTGTTTGAATGATGATGGACCACAGAGTACCAAAATTGAGTGAAGAAAAAGAAATTTAAATAATTACCAGGATTAAAAAATCCATACAGCTTTAAACTAGCTAGGATAACAGGATAACTACTGTTTTCTAAATGCATCTTGTTTGGAAAAGTTTTCTTTCCTAAGATCATGCTTGCAATCAAAGGAAACTGAAAATCACAAAACTCTTGGAATAATTAAAGTTCTTCAGTGAAAGTAGTGGAATATAGCAGGCAAAAAAGATCTATTTACCATGGGAAAGACAAAGAGATGTTGATACTGAGACGAGATAGTAATCCTTCTTGCTTCTAGAGAGCTTCCCAGGTTCTTTGAAGAGAAGTTCCAGTGACATATGGATGCTGCTGTAGGTATTCAGTTTTCATCCCTTCGGCTGGTTTTGTATTTTGCTCCAGGTATTTTTGTTCCTCTAAAGGGTTAATAGATAATGCTTTATGTGGAAGGTAATTTTCTGTTTCTGCATTGCTGCAAGTTTGCTCTGACATTTTACTAAAAGGAAATTGCTGTGGGGTGCCATTACCCCTGCTGGGCCTGCTGAAGTGGCCAAATCTTACACAACTTCAGAGCAGCTGAAGAACACCAGTCACAAGAGGTAAAGGCTGAAGGTGGGATGCACATCCCAGTACATCCAGTGAGACCTTGGGTAAGAGTGAAAAGGCAGATAGTTAATAAATGAGACTATGTGCATGCATTTATTTAATACATATTATAAATATGGAGGTGATATGGAGTGAAAAGAAGGAACAAATTCAGAAAATATAGTAGCTAGTTTCTAGTGCCCTCTTCTGCTATTAGTGATGCTCTTCTCTATAGCATAATTAAGCCTGTTGTGCACCTGAATTTGTTTTCATGCTGATCTGAATGTAATTTGGCTGGATTGTAATACAGCACATTAAGTCTGTTTGAAGATGAACAAGACTTAAATTGCTGAAACCTACACCTCAGTTTTGATTCTCTTTTTTTTTTTGTTTGTTGTTTGTTGTTTGCTTGTTTTGTTTGTTCAATTTCAATTTAGTTTTTCAGATGATGTTCACATTCAGAATGCTACCAAATCTTAATGAGGTGTGGCTCGTGTTTAACCAGGTGCTTTACGATGTCTAAAGCAACAGCTTTGCTTTTGCAGCTCTGAAACAGAACTCACCTTTACCATAAAATATGGATTCAAGTGCATGGGGAAAGCAGCAAATATTTAATAAACAAGTTTATACTTCAGATAACCTTTTTATAAAGTATTAGATTAAAACCAAACAATACACAGCCCAGAGCCAAGTCAAACCTTTGCATTGCCCTGTTCATTGTTATATGTATCTACAAAGATTATTTGGTGGGCATATGTGCTGGTTTCAGCTGGGGTGGAGTTAATTTTCTTCCCAATGGTTGGTATGGAGCTGTGTTTTGGATTTGTGTTGATAATACAGAGATGTTTTTGTTATTGCTGTTATGGCCTGCACAGAGCCAAGGCCTTTTCTGCTTTTCATATGGCCACACTGGGGAGGAAATTTGGGAT
Source organism: Zosterops lateralis (assembly GCF_965231275.1). NCBI lineage: Eukaryota > Metazoa > Chordata > Aves > Passeriformes > Zosteropidae > Zosterops > Zosterops lateralis. Next base: position 137,648,999 of record NC_139762.1, on the reverse strand, counting down.
CAGGGGAGGTTGGGAAGAGACACAGCCAGGACAGGTGACCCAAACTGACCAAATGGATATTCCAGTGACATCATATTCAGTATATAAAATGGGAGAAGTATGAGGAAATGGGGGATGTTTCTTTTTAATGATGGAGTTTTTCTTACCAAGTCACAGTTACACATGATGTGGCCCTGCTCTCCTGGAGATGGCTGAATACCTGCCTGCCCTTGGCAAATAGAGAATTAATTATTTGTTTTCCTTTGCTTGTGTGCTTTCTTTTGCTTTCCCTATTAAACTGTCTTTATCTCCACCCATGGGTTTTCCAGCTTTTGCCCTTCCATTTCTCTCCTCAATCCCACTGGTGGGTAGTGAGGGAGCAGCTGCCGGGGGCTTGGCTGCTGTCTGGAGTGAAACCACAACTTTTAACCATATAAAATGAATTCTAGTGAATTCAACATATTTTTATTTCCAGAGGACTCTTCAACTCAACTGCTTCACCATAACAGCCATATAAAAATCCTTCCTGATTTGTTGGGAAAATCTGTAAGTGGATGTAAAGCACTTAGGGATTAGGTAAGAAAACTTGTCATCTTTTCAGGAGAACACAGAACCTGGTCCCACCTTAAGTAAAAATGCAGGTTTCCTTTGTTGTTTTTACTGCAGAGCTAGGATGGAGTTCAGCTCTAGTTAAAGATTCTTAGATACTTGTAGGTGTCTGACCAATACATGGAAATTCTCTCTGCCCTGGATTGTAAGGATAGGGGTACCATTCCTGGTTGCAAATATCACAGCAGATCTATGTATAAAACATGCAAATGGATGCCTTGGATACACTGTGACCTTGCAAATGGAACTACATATTTGTGCTTAGGGAGAAAAAAAGGGGGAAAAAATCAAGTCCATCCTGGTTAATTAGCAAATTAATCTGTAATGGAAACTTGGACATCTTGCTTACATATAGACTCCAGTGTACAGAATCCTGCATGGAAGCACCTTGATTCTGAGCTAAATCTTAACTGACTGTGCTAAATGGGCAATGCCTGCAGGAGGGAGGCTCAGAAGGAACCATCATTTTAAAGATCACCAATTACAGTAATTAAACCCCAAACAAATAAAATAAAATATTGCTACATATATACAAATAGAAAAATTGAATATGCAATATAAGAAGAAAAAAATAAAATTTTCAACTGCTGTCAGCATTAAATTGTTTTGTAGATAAAGGCCATGAGTCAGGCATCTAAGTCTGACTAATAAGGTTAGAAAGACTCTATTGTTTGCACAGTCCAGGAGCATTGAGTGAGTTACAAGAGGGCTGGCATTCACTGCTGCAAGTGTGTGTTACTCACAGTAACTGCACTATTACTTTCACTTAGACTCTGGCAGCCCCTGGAGTGATGCACTAGGGAAGAGGTTTTCTTGGTGAATCTGTAACACTCTCAACAACCAGTTCATGCGTTAAAAGGACAATCCACAACTTATGGTAATATATTTTTTTTCTGAACAGGAAGGATGTAGGCCAGATGATCCAACACGGGTAACTGCATCTTTAAATTAGAATGCTCATTTATCTGCACCAGAGTGTTTTATTCATGAAGAGCTTGAATATAAAAAGCCTTGTGCTCCTCTCAGAAATCCATTCACACTTCATTAACTGAGCAGAAACCTTTGAGGATACAGTTAGGTAAATTCTCAAACAGAAGTCTGGAAGTCTGGGGTTTGTAAATTAATGCTGAAACTTTTACTAAAAGTAACAGGTACACAAAAAGTCCTTTGCACATTTGAGATTTCTCTCTTTATTCTGATCTGCAGTGTAGAAAATCTGGAAATAAGTTATCCTGATGGTGATAGATTATGATCTGCGGTGCCTCCAGACTGCATTTCTTGCCTATTCATGCTAAATATACTGCAGCAGAATTAATTTAGTTAGTTTGTTTGCTTTTGCCTTTCTTTTCCCCCTCGAGGGAAGGCATGACCAGACATAAGTGATTTCATGACTCAAGACCCTCTGCTTCTAACATCTGAGGAATTTAGAGGAGTGATTTATACAAGGGAATTTGAAGCTAATGAAAAACTACAGAGTTAAACCTGCTGACAGAGAGGTTCTGCTCCCATATTGTTATTAAGTTATCAGGAAGTCTTTTAAATTTTCAACAGGATGTGCTTTCTGATTGAGCAGGTTAGCATAAGAAAGACAGACTCTAATGAATCAATCTCAGTGTTTCTTCCTTGCATGGCAAATGATATAGATTTCTCTGTTGTGTTCACTTAGCTGCCTGAGCTGATTGCATTTTGGGTTGATGAACTGAATCTTTCAAAGCATTTAAATTGGAGAGGTAATGAGGGAGTTAGAACTAAGACTTCCATGCAACTCATGGCATGGTGAGAGTGTGGGTAGATGAAATAAAGAATAAAGACTTCAAAAATTTTGCTGATAAAATTCTCACCCTTTTATTTGTTTCTGGGATTTTAGTCGATGCTCTCTGAGACTGGTGGTTTCCAGGCATAAATTAATTCTCAAGATGCCTTTCTGAATAAGAGCAGAGATCATTCTGTATTAGTGGGGGTGGAAAATCCTTTCCCCCTAATCACAGAATCACAGACTATCCTGAGTTGGAAGGCACCCAGAAGGATCACCGAGTCCAGCTCCTGACCTTGTGCAGAGCTTCCCAAGAATCCTACTATGTGCCTGAGAAAATGGTCCAAAACTTCTTGAGTTCTGTTGGGCTTAGTGCTGTGACCACTTCCCTTGGGAGCCTGTTCAGTGCCCAACCACCCTCTGAGGGAAGAACTTTCCCATTACCCAACCTCAACTGCCCCTGGCACAGCTCCAGCCATTCCCTCAGGTCCTGTCACTGGTGACCAGAGAGAAGAGCTCAGTTCTGCCTCTTTGCCTCCCCTCATGAGGAAGCTGTGAGTTGTAATGGGTTCTCCCTTCAGTCTCCTCTTATTACCATAAACAATATTTGTATATTAGAAACCAGGAACGTCTTGGAACTGAGACATCCAGATATTAAACCAGTTCATATTCTAAAGAATCACTTTGCTAAAGAGAAAAGCAGTTTCAATATGATCTTTGACCAAGGCCTTTAACTTACCATTGTAGTCAAATAATTTCCATTTTCAAGGAAATGAACCTTTCCTAGAACAAAGGTTAATAAAAAGGTCATGTTAAACATTGCAGCCCTGTAACTTCTGCTAACACACCTCCTCTTTCTAGCATGAGAAGAACCTGAGAACAATTAGGATTCTGCCAAGAGCATTTTGATCCACCTTAGCATTCCTTAAGTTTCAGAGTTATGAGGAGACCAGCTGCTTTTTGATCCCTATTGGTTTTGTGTGGCTATTCACAGCCTCTGTTTTGAATAGCAGAGAAAGGCTATTAATGACTGGATGAGCTCAGGATTGCTGTATGGCAACCAGAATTTTGGTAGAAATCCCTCACAAAAATCTTCATTCTACATAGATCAAGAACTGCTTTCTCATGCTATGAGGGATAAAGTATATGAAGCTACAAAATTAGACTCTACTGTTGAAAAAATACAGGACACTACAAATGTTATCCCTTCAAAACCTGAAGGAGAAGTTCTTTCTTCCTTGTCCCAAAAGTATGTAAATCATAGTTTTATAGGAAATATACACAAACAACATGCCAAAAAGCTTCCAGTGTGGCTAGGAGCCATGGTTTAATCAGCTCAAATTTATTTCTGTTATAAGACAATATCTTTCAAAGAAAGAAAATAAAACTGAAGTGCCCTCCAAATCTCTCATACATATTAACAACAACACCAAAAAAAAAGGATAGGGGAAGCTGCTGCTTCCATGGCCCTTTTCAAGGTCAGAAGTGTAGTGTAAATACTGTGCCAATACAACATCTCAGTTGAAATTATCCAGTAGTTCATCCACATTTACTTCAAGATGGTAACAAGTCAAATATCCAACAGAAATAAAGAAACAGCTTGAGGGATGCCAAAAATTTTAAACATTCCAATAAAATTTAAAAAGGACAGCCAAGGGCACTTTGAAAACATAGAAAAGTAACAGCAGAAAAGAGAAACAGTAAGGTGTAATGATAGCTAGTTGGATGGGAGGGCAGATATTTATGGTGTCAGTGACTGAAATAAGGAAAGAAACTGTTATTTGTTGAATTAACACTGTAGACTGGAAAGAAAAAATAATCCCAAAACTTAAATATGACCACTATATTGTTAGACAGGATATTTTAATAATACACTCAAATCTAATTATTGTCCAATAAAAATCTATTGGAGAAATCTATTATTTCTCCAATAATTATTGATTCTTCTTTTATTTTTTATATCCAGTGAAGCATTTTGCTTTTTTCAATTGGTCCTCATTCATCACTGGGTTACATCATAGGATTTTACTTTGATTTGTCTAAATAACCACAGGTGAGTCTCCCAAAACATTTTAATGGACAAAAGATGAAAAAAGACCCCAATATTTCAGACCAATATATAAGTTACTGGGAAGGCAGAGACCAGGGTAAAAAATTTTTATATTTTTTAAACTATCTGAGTGATTTGTTTGTTTTTTTATAACAGAGAGAGATAAAAAGCTGTTGATGATAACCATCACATTTCCACAGACGTTGGGATGGAATGTGCAGAGCAAAGAAACAGATATCACTTCGCTGAAGTCATTCCTGTTATGGTGAGATGTTCAACCAAAGGGTTTAACTTTGAGTTTCAAAAAGCTTTTTATAAGGTTGCTCATCTAAGATAATTGGTTACAGGTGATACAAATATTCCAGGAGTTAATGAAGTTCTTAAAGCTCAGGTGAAGTCCACAGAGGAACCTCTTCAGTTTTTGTGTGATATGGAAAAGGTGAAAATCAGTTCAAAGGAGCAGAACCTGTTCTCATTTCATGGGAACCCTAAATAAAAGTCTGATTAAAATTGTGTGGCATACTTTATATCTTTACAATCTCGGGTGCCAAATGTTGAAATTTATTAATTTAAAAGGATATATTTGATTGCTTATATTTTCAAGGAAGTGCCATGTCCTGCACTAAGCTTATAAAAACCCCATTCAATACTGCAGCTTGGGAGCAGAGTGGCTGGAAAACTCCCACTGGAAAAGGACCTGGGTGTGCTGGCCAGCAATGGCTAAACATATTTCTCTGGCCAGATGTAGTATTTTGTCTGATTTAAAACACTATACATATAGACTTATCAGTGATAAGTCTATATACGTGATAGTTATAATTCCTCAAAAAAAAAAGAAACCAAGCAAAGAAGAAAGTCAACCCCTGCAGATTTATTTCAATGTACTTCTTAAATGTTCCTAACCCATGTCAAATTCTGTTATTTCATCAGTAAAGACTTCTGAAAAAATATTTTTCACATGATCCTAAATAGTAAATAAATTTCTGCCATGAATACTACCAAACTATTTGTTCAGAAATTATCTATTTTCTTTGCCAGTCTGTATTTCAGCAAGACAAGAAGACATATACCCATTGTTTGAGAAAAGTGAATCACACCCAAATTCTGCCTCTTCCTGACCTTCCAAGCCAGAGGAAAGAAATCCCTCCTTGAGTCTAACTTATCTCTCAGGTGCAAGAGGTGCTGCTCTGCTGGAGTCAGCTACACTTTTATCACAGGCTTATCGAGTAGATAATTCTAATTTTGCACGTGCAATGATTTCACCTTCATGAATAGTGATAAAGACTTAAAAAGATTCTGAACAGTTTGATTAGGAATGCATCAGCTGGTGGATCAAAGATAAATCTGACCAGCAGCTGAAACTGCCATTCTCAATTCTGCTTGATCCTGGAACTTGTTTGATTGTACCTCTTGCTTTGGTGACAGGATTTTTTCATGCTAAAAATTAAGAAAAAAATACTGCAAATTTACTTATATTTAACTGGTTTTGCTCCCAACTTTTTATTTTAGTAGCCTTTTTAAAAAAATATGGACAAAATTTATGGCTGTCACAAAATTATTTCCTTGATTCACCTATGGGGGTCCAAGCATAGTATGAATATCATAATAGATTATTAAATGTATAATTCAATCTGTCTACTGATATAATATATTGCTTGATAATAGGAACTGCAACAGCAAAAGAATAGTTTGCATCAGTGATCCACAAATAGCATGTGTTAAAAAATTAAAGATATTCCAGAATGAAAATTAAAGACCTGGAGAAATTAAATAACACTTCCAAAGCTAGGATGAGACTGTGGATTATGCCAAAAAGTAAATGAGGCATGGATTTGTGGTATCATTGCTTCTTGGTACAATTGCAACACTGCACTGCTCTGCCAAAGGGACCTCTGCAGCAGAACACCACAAACCAACCAGCCCAGAAAACACAATCACAGGATGCATGATGGAGATGGAAGCTCTACTTTCCAAGTCTCAGACTTAGAGAATTAGTCTGAATTAGAGACTAAATTAAAAGAATTAGAGCATTCATTAATTACATTCTTTAATTGCTACATTTCTCTTGTATTTCCCCTTTTAAGAATTTCTTGGAAAGTACATGTTAAGAAAAGTTTGATTCAACTTTATTTCTCCTTACTGTGATACTTTGATACAAAACAAATAAAGAGGTGGGAAGGTGAGTTATTCCCATTTTTTCATGTAGGCCCTAATTTTTAAAGATAAGTATGAATAGTTATTGGCTTGAGTCACCTTCAATTGTAGCTGAACAATTAAAAATACCTTTGTCATTATTCCACACCCTCAAATCCAAGAAAGTGTATTTTATATGAGTCAAGACTAATTAATCCCTCTGCTTCATTCTTTAACCTGTGAATGACCACTGAGTGAATAGAAACTTTTTCTGCTTTCTGTCCCTGAAAATAGGGCTTTATCTTGGTTTCCCAGCCATGTCTTCCTGCTGAGGTAAATAGTTCCAAAGGGTGTCCCTGGGAACAGAGATGCTCCCTGGAATATCCTCTACAAGGGCTGTGTTGTGTATTGCTGCGTTTTCCCACACGTTGTACAAGACATAGAACAACTTCAGATTCTTTCCCAACTTGTCTTGTGTATGATCACCTTTCCAGACTGAAAAAGAATGGAACAAAATGTTATGGATTTAAGTAAGGGTCTACCATTAGGCCTTACTTCTGGGAGGCAGCCTTGGCACACAAACTTTGCTGAAGATGGTATGTCAGCCCTGTGAAATGCAGAATGAGCCCTTTCTCGTTGCAGACAAACCAGATCACTGTTAACACAAGGGAAACATTCAAAGATGAAGCCCCTGTCAGCTTTGCATCTAAAGTAGCTGCCTCTGTCCATGGTGCTGCTTTGCTCTCAGGTGTCCCCATTAGTTTCCAGTGTAATGAGAAAGGCAAGAAAACATTACAGAAGGCAGAGCAAGCAATGCCTGCAGTGTCTGCTCCTTTGTTAGGATCAAAAATTCTGTCCTGGTAATATCTTGTTCCTAGGACAATCCCCACAGCACAGGGAACCATCTGCTCAAGGTTTGTTACAGAGACCATGATCCAGTCATGCCTCACTGCTGTGAGACTCTTCTGTCCTGCTCATTCTTGACTCATCTTCACCTTCACCTTCTGTCGTGGCTAATATCAACACAAACTTCCCTCACTTCAGACCCCACTGCAAGGAAGCAACAGCCTGCTGAGGACTTCAAAATGTCTCTCTCATTGGCAGCTGGTGCTCAGATGACATTCCGTTTCATTTAATAAGCTACTGGTGATTTATGAGGATACCCAGAATATCCAGAATTGTCACAGTGATAGCAATGAATAAATAATTAAAAGAGATATCATCTAGGGCTCATTGAATGTTGATTGAATATTCATTTGAAAATTATTTTGCTTTTTCTCCATCAAGAAAATTTTTCCCATATGCCCCTTCAGAGAATCAGAGAATCATAGAATGGTTTGGGTTGGAAGGGACCTGCAAGATCACGCAGTTCCAATGCCCCTGATATGGGCAGGGACACCTTCTTGCACACCAGGTTGCTCAAAGTCCCATCTACCCTGGCATTAAATGTTTCCAGGGATGCAGCATTCACAACTTCTCCTGTGCCAACCTGTGTCAGTGCCCCAGCACCCTGACAGTAAAGAATTCCTTTCTAATTCAAGGTATTAAAATAGTATAAGGTATTGAGAAAGATATTAAGATAATACAAGGTTGCACCTTGGTGGCCTTTAAGGTCCCTTCCCACCCAAGCCATTTTATGGGTCTATGAATTCCCACAGGCAAAATTTCAAAGGAGAAAATACAGAGCAACAGTTATTTCCCTGTAACACCACTCCTGACAAACAGTTTGCCATGAGTTTTGCACCCCTTGAGGAGAACAATGCCCATGGGCAATCCCACTTTTGGGAAGAGAGTGTGGTAACCAGCCCATTATCCACAACTTTATCTGTGTATTGTATTAGTGTATTCCTGAGTGTCTGGGAGTGCCCACAGAACACAAGGCTGCCTGGTGTCTGAAAGCTGATATAGTTTAGTACTAACTCAATTCCATCAATTCAAGTGTCTAAAGTCCAAGTAAATGAATGTTCTACTTCCTTTTGGATTCAGGTGCCTTAATTCTTCCCAAGTCCGACCTTAAAACCTATATCCCTTCTCAGAGCTGGCTCCAATTACCTGTAATGAGCAGGATGAAGCAAAAATCTTTGAATTCTGCTTTGCTAAGCCAGTGCTCATTTCTCACTCCCTGGGCAGAAAAACATTTTATTGAAGCATTTTGTCTTTGTGAAGCAAGTGATACATGCTCTGTGGCAACATATCCTTCCCAGGCTGGGAAATGCTAATTAACACTGATTCTTTTTAAAAATAATTTGTTTCCTCTTATTTAACTATTAATTCAGATGCAATATTGAGAGGGATATGAAAATGAAAGGTGTTTTTTTTATTATTATTTCTCTTTTTCTAATTTATACAAATGAAGGCACAATTAAGCAGCCTGAAATTTAATTACAACTTGCATTTCATGTAAGCAAACACATTAAAACTGAGAATGCTAATCTTTAATGCAAAAATTGCCATAATGGAACAGAAAAATTCCAAGTGCAAGTAACATAGGATAAGCTTTTGCCACGGTCACTTTGCACATGGTCACAGAAATGTGACATGGGCAGATTATGTTTCTCATGGGGCTTGTTAGCAATAGGACAAGAATGGAACAATATTGGCCATATTGTCAGCTGGCATGTATGGCATCCCAACTCCACTAAATTTTTTAGTTTTTCTCAGTTTTCACCAAATACAGGAGGGTCAGCCAGTGCACTTGAATTGCACTGATTTACACTGACTGTGAATCAGATTTTATAGATCCAGAAGCCCACAGATTTTCTTTACAAAAAAAAAAAAAAATAAAATAAAATAAAATAAAAAATCAGTAGTTGCTTTTTTAAATTCTAGATTTCTTAGTAGTCTTCAACAACAGCTCCAAAGTCCTCTTTGCATTTGGGACCTGCATTACAAATACCCTTTGAAGTCATCTGCTGCTGTTCAAGAAAATGAGATGGACAAGAGAGGTATTAGTTCCTGTAATTTTTATGATTGTGCTCTTTATAAGTTATTATTCCACCATTGTGACTACAGTATTTGGATGCCTGCCAACAGAACTGCAGCTGATGTGACTAATATTGGTCATGGGGAATTCATTCTCTTTCATCATTTCTCCAGGAATAAAACTGAGTTTTGTTTGCCTGTGTTTCATGTCCACACAGATTTATGCTACTATTAAAGATAAAAATTTAAAAAATTATTGGAAATCCTACAGTGAAGATGGGGGATCAGCCACAAGGGTGTGAAAAAAATACTTTGCTCTACAAGATTTCATTCTTACTCTGAGAGAGAAAAAAACTTCTAGGATTTATTCTTTTAGCTCGAGTTAATTTTCACATTTCCGAGGAGAAAAAAATGTTGGCTGAAGTGGTCAGGCCAGTGATTCTGGTGATCTTTTTAACGCCCAGGCAGCACACTGCAGCATTGCCCTGAGTGCAGAAGACTCCTCACTTTAATTTTATTGTTTCTACAAGGTAAGAATGCAAAGTAGAAAGAGAGGTCACAACCCAAGAGAAATCTTCAGGTCTATGGAAAAACAGAGAGGAGACTCCCTGGTTACCTTTTCACTGAAATATCTTCCAGGCCGAAATATCCACTGAAAAAAATAAAATTTGGGAAACTGAAACCTTTAATTGTCATATAATAAGTGTATTAATATCTTAAATGTTTATTTTGTAAAAAGCCACCTCCGTGCCCCCCCTAGAGAGGGAAGGGGACGGGGCAGTGAAGGGGGAGTTGCCTGGTCGCTTGGAAACCGCCCGCAGGCCCCTCCCCCAGACCCCAAAAGTGGGCTGCCTGCCGCCCTAAAAGAGGGGGAGTCTGCACCCCCCAGACCTCGGACCACCTTAAAAACAAACCTCAAGAACTCCATTCAAAGAAGCCCAGCACTGCAAGCTCCCCACCCCCCCCACGCCGGAGTGGCCGGCGCTGCCGCTGCCAGAGTAAAAGAGAAAGAGAAGCCGGCCGTTCCCCCGTGCCACCGCGGAGCTAGCTCCCAGTGTCCCCGAGACTGCCGGGCCCAGCGCTGCCCACCGCAGAGACCCCGGCCGCCTGCAGCCGCCGTCGCCAAGACCAAGAAAGAGGGGCCGGCCGCTCCCCCCCAAGCCCGGCACAGGGAATTCCAGCCCCCGCAGAGCCGCCTTCCCCCGGCGTGGCTCCAGCCACCATGCCACCCGCCCGGCTTGAGTCCAGTTGCAAAAAAACCCCAAAGCCCACACGTGGCTCAGCCCGCCCGCAGCCAGCCGCCGCTGCTGGATGACGCGTCCACAAGCCCGCAAAGCCACGTCCCCGAGCGCGCCCAAACCGCCGCCCCGCTCCAAGAAAAGGGAACCCACGCCAGCCACATCTAACAGCCCTGGTGCTGCCCAGCCCCGAAACCTCCAAAACGCCATATTGAATGCCATGAGAGCCCGCAGCCCCTGCTGCCCAAAAGCCAACCCCCGCATGCAAATCAAAGACCCCGAAGTGCATCTCAGGACCCCTTTTAACACCAGAAACCCCTTATAAAAATAAAACTAAGTAAAATTAAAACACACAAAAACCAATGCTAAGTCGTGTAAACCCTAAAGTATCGAAAGAACTGATTTCTCCAGTTTTTCTTACTAGCTGTAAGTTAAAAGTGCCAAACCAGAAATGAGACCCCCAAAGAAAACAAAAGGAACTCAGAACTTTGAGATTACTCCCGGCGAGAGGCGGGTTCTCCAGCTCTGTTGAACTGCCTGCAGCAGAGCTGATAAAAACTCTCCTCCTCCACAGCGCACGGGCGGCCAAAAACCCCTCAAGCAACCATCATAAGAGCTGATTATTAAAGGCATTTTAAAGAGATTAATATTATCTCTGCCCATTTTATTCATAACATCCACTTAAACTGTTTCTTTATTCTCAGAGATCATTGAAAAGACCCCAATAAGCATTTCCAGAAGAGGAGCCCTTTGCTAAACCCTTGTCTTGGAGGGGCTTTTAGAGTACACATAGCTGCCACACAGGTTGTGGCATTATCTGAGCCCCAGCTGTGTCACTCAGGTGATGACATCCTGTAAAACTCTGAAGAACTCACAAATGTTGGAACGAGGATTTATCTGGCCTAGTCTCAGTCTGAGCTAGTCTAGCTAGTCTGGTTTTAGCCTGTTTTAAGTGTAATACTAGTTCCACAGCTGCCAGATGAGTATTGCCCAAATTGTTTTAGCCTAAATCATTTTCGTTCATCTCTGAATGTCATGTGTGGAAAGGTGTAGCAAACCTGAGTAGTCATTGCAAAAAACACATCATGCCTTTGTGTTAATTGAAGAGGGAGAAGGTGATGGTGAAGTTTCACTTTTTCTTGAAACCAATGGAAGAAAGCAGACACTGTTAATAAAGCAGTAAAGTATACCCAGGAAGCTCCTCAGATTATGGAGTAAGAACTTCCTCACTATAAGCCTCATGTGAAGATGGGTGGAGAGCCTGGGATATTGGTAACTCATCACAATCCCTTCCTCCTTGGGAAATGCAGGTAACACTGACCTTGGCAATCAGTGAGACACTGAAAGAACATGGGTAAAAACATAACAAGAAAGGAGCAAATACTAGAGTTTATCTAAATTAGTTAGTAATTTTATAGCAACATGCCTGGCCTAATAAGAATGGTAGTATTTATTCTTAAAGGTTAATACATTAATTACATTAAAAGCAATTTCCAGCTCTGACAACTGGATGCCATAATAAGATTTTCCTTGCAAAACTAGAAAGGATTTATAAGCTGCTTGATCTCAGGCAGATTAAAGACCATGTACAATGGACTTGTAGAGATCAAGGAAAGGATTCAGTTACCTAAACACAGGCACTTAATGCCCTTTGAGACATCCTGCCTAGTTTACAGCTGCTGTGCTTTATGGATTTCCCATAAATTCTGTGTCATTGCTGCCTGCTCATACCCAAATGATGTCCTGCCTACAAAATCAAAGCAGTTTGTTTGCAGAGAGACCTGAGCATCTATAGTCACCAAAGATAGTTCTGCACATCTTAGGATGGAGCTGTGCACTGTTCCATATGCTGACTGCTTGGGCACAAAGGAAATCCATCCTAACCACCTTTTTTTGCCAAGTAATATTGCTTCAGTTACTTTGACTGGAAATTGCATTTTTATTTGTTCATCTCCTTTGTGCCTGACAGAATTAAAAACATTCTGGGGGCTTAATGTGCAGAAGGTGTCAGTTTATTGAAAGGTTTTTATCCTCGTATTTTGGAGTTGGTAATTACTTCTCATGAGTGAAACAAAAGGCAAGTCACTGCTTTGGCTGCCTTTCCTTTCCCTTCAACCCGAATGTGACTCCAGACTGCTATGCTCTTGGCAAAGGTTTTACTAATACACCAGGTTGTCACTAGCCAATGTTATTTGCATGATACAAAATTAATTAGAAAAGTCTGTTCTAATTTATAAATATGCAATTATGGTTAAACAAATCAGAAGTGGAGGCCTTGCAAGATTCCCAATGGGTTGTTATTCTCACGATTCTAGTCCATCCAGAAGAAAAAGTCACTGATCTGTCCTCTGATGTAAAAATGCAATTTGCTTTACTCAAGTGGGAATTGCAGATGTATTGAAACATGTTTTTGGAGTTTGTTCAAATTAATTATTATGAAAACAAGTGAATTTGTGGAATAGCTTTTACAAAAAGTGCAGTCACCAAAATACCCTAATTACTTTCCAAGACCAAGTAATCTGTCTCCAAATAACCAAAAGGAGGGTGTAAGCTTCATATTGCTTTGTATGATACCCCAGATATTAAATTCAAAGAGATCAAAGCTCAGAGAGAGTAAATAAGGCCTCTTGCCCTATGTCCCACTCTGCTCCTTTTTTGAAAGTCTGTATTTCCCATCTCTATTTCACAGGCTCTTCTATGACTCTGATCTCCTGACTTCCTGCCTGCTAAAGGTCACAGAGCTCCCCTCCCTGACTCCAATATTGAATTTAATTCATCCTGACTCCAAGCTGCCTGTCTTTGGCCCTTTATATGTGATAATTTTTTTTTTTTTTTTTTTTTTTTTTTGGTTTTGGTTTTGGTTTTGGTTTTTTTGGGGTTTTTTTTGTTTTTTTGGTATAAATCAAAATTTGTTATGCCAAACTTTGCTCTTATTGAGGTCCTTTTTTATTCTGTCTAATGACAAAAAGCTGTCATAGGACTCCAAAGAAAGAGGATGTGTCCAGTACAAAAGCACTGCAGGTTATTACTAGGCCACTGACTGTAACTGTTGGGTTGCATCACACACAATGTTCCTTCACAAAATTTTGTTGTTATTAAGTTTTTTAGAATAGTTCATAGAGGACAGAAGCCTAGGCCACACAGTTTAACAAGTCTTACCATGCACATCCTATGGCCTACATACAGGAAACCATCAGTCCTCAATTGCCTACTCAAGGGTTTTCTGAGATGCCCAGACAAGAAGCTCTCCTATGAAACTTCATAAACCAGCCTGGACTGAAAACTGATGCAGCATTAAGAACACACTTGAATAAATGAAATGCCAAGAGAAAAAGAATATTACTGTGGCCTTTGTCACCTGTATCAGATCAATTAGAAAATACATTTTTAGTTGATTCTCCATTGAAGACAAACCTATTACATCTGTGAATGACAACTCTGCTCTCTACTCAACAGGATGGCAGTCTCCCATGGACTTCAAAGGGACCAAAATCTCATATTGTAGGACAACGGAATATGTTGTGTTGGGAAGAATTCACCAGAGTCATCGAGCCCAGCTCCTGGCTCTGCACTTCATTCAGCACTGTCTGTAGGTTTAATCAGTAAATTTCAGTTCCCTGGTGTAAGTCTGGAGTAGTTTCAGAGACTTGAAAAGGACTGAAGCCTGAAACCATCAGATAATATTTTTTGATTTGGAAGTCTGAAGGAATGATTAGAAAGAAAAGCAGAGTTGTTATTGCAGGACTGATTGGCAGATGATGTAAGTTTGGACCCGTCTGTTCTTTGAGGTGTTTTCACAGTAATAGAGACTGAACAGCAGAGTCTTAACTTGGTGATTTTGAGGATCATTTCCAATCTCAATGATTCTATGATTCTATGATCCTACACCTGGACTGTACCTGCAGAAGAGAAAACCACCCAGCAGAGATCTGAATTACTCTGTTTTCCAGATCAATGGGAATGTACAGTCCTTCCACTCTGGTGGCCATTTTTCATTTAGACATCTGAAATCAGATGAAATCAGCCTGGATCATCTAAAATCTTTGAATCATGCTGAGACATTTATTTGATCTAACGCCGCTATCCCATTTCTTGGCTTAGCCTCAAGGGAAAGAACAGGAAAACCTATGGAAATAAATAAATGAATAATTAATTAATTAAATAAATAATAATAAATAACAACAACACCCTGTGAGTGAGTGAATCCAAGTAGGACTAACAATGAATGCTGATACTGAGCATTATCAAGGAGAGTTTGCTTTTCACTCAAGAGCTGGCAAAGTCCATCATAAGCAGGAGCCATTTCAAAGCCCTAGAAGAGTCCAAATCCCGTGTCAGATGTGTGCAACTGCTTCTGGCAGCATGGAAGGAACAGGTTCAGTGGCCTGATTCACAATCCTGCCTCCTTTTCACACAAAACTGTGTAGTAGGGAAAAAAAAAAAACAAAAACAAAAACAAAAAAAAAAAAACAAACAAACAAAAAAAAAAAAAAAAAAAAAAAAACCACAAAACAAACAAACAAACAAAAAACCCCCACCAAGCATTAAAAAAAAATTACAAAAAATGAGTCCTAGGAAGAAGGGAGAAGTTCTGAATCCTTTCAAGCACATGTTGCCAAGGAAACCCCTCCTTGCTATCCTTTTCATCCTGCTTGTCTGACTCTCTCTGTGGAGAGAAATGACATTGGGGATTTCTTTTTGTACAGGAGGTGTTTTGAGACAGTTACTTATAAAAATATATTTAATTAGAAATGTTACTGCTTTTGTTTTAAATTTTTTTTTTCTTTTGTGGAAAAGAAAAGTTCTTTTGTGAACTTGCTGTTTGTAAACACTTAGATCTTCAGTACCTGAGGTAAATGAGAAGTTTCCTTGATATTATGAGCTTTCTTAATTCTGTGCTGTTGTGTCAACTCCATACACTGTGTGTGCAATGTGCCAAATAATCAAGAAAATGTATAATTTGTTTCTGCTCTGTCTTAAGCATATATAAAGTGCATTCCTTCATAAAATCAATAGTCTCGATTCACCTTCATGATGTTCCAGTGCCCAGATTCCAGTGAAACCTTTCTGGGATCACATTACACAGGAGGACAAGTCAGTCTCCCCAAAGGGCCCCAACATCATGGGATCCAGTGGATATCATCATGATGATGTAGACTGGAAAGTTGGCTTAGATCCTTCCTTTTCCCAGTGTTGGGACATTTTTCCCAAAGCGGCTCTAAAACATCTTTGTCCATTCAGCTCACTGTCCCAAGCCCATTTCTGAAGAGAGACACAGAGTTCCCATATCTAGAAAATTATATGGCAGCAAAGGTTTGAAACTATGCATAATAAACCTCAATCCTTTTCCACTGTTTCTCTGCATTTAATGTGACACTAAAATAGTAAAAATATTCACTGAGTGTTATAAAATTACCTTGTTGTGACAGAGGCTTAAAATCCCATCTTTTGGCGTCTGGGTATGCACAGGGATAACTTGCCCTTTTCAGAACATTATCCTCTCCTGTCTCATGCTTCTTTAAAGATTTTCTTCTGCAGGGAAAAACATAGACTAGGACTTTTTGGATTCATAAAGCAACTGAGCCATTGGTGTGCAAATTCTTAGGGAACATTGCAACCATGTAGGTTTTATACGTATATGATAGGTATAAAAGTAGAAAAGAGGAGTATTTTTGCCTTTTCCAGGGCTGAACTATGAAGAGAAATTTTTCTGATTTAGTAGGCATGCATTAAAAGAGGAAGACTCTTTGTTTCTCCCAAAGAACTAGGGTATATCACCTTAGGACTGCACAGTTCAGCTCTGTCTGAATGAAAATTTCTGCCTCTTGACTCACAGTAAAGTCAAATACTCCATTGCCTGCACAGCTTGGCCATCAGAAGGGCTAGAGTGGATGTTGAAATAAAGATGTGAAGACAATCACTGAACTCAGACTCTTTAGGTTAAGTCCTTTTTCAGATCTGACTGTCAAGAAAATAAAAAATAATTAAAAAAAATAATAAAAAAAAGCTTTGAATTTCCTTTAAGAATATAAAAGAAAGGCATGGATCTGTTGGAATGAGTCCAGAGAAAGGCCACTAAGTTGATCACAGTGCTGAAAAATCTCTCCCATGAGGACAGGCTGAGAGAGTTGGATCTGTTCAATCTGGAAAAGAGAAGGCTCTGGAGGGTGCTGAGACATCGAACCAGGCTGCCCCAGAGAATTTGTGGCTGCCTCATCCCTGGAAGAGCTCAAGGCCAGGTTGGATGGGGCTTGGAGCAACCTGGGAGAGTGGAAGTTGTCCTTGCCCATGGCAGAGGTTTGGAATAAAATGATCTTTGAGGGTACCTTCTATCTGAAGCCATTCTCTGATGGTTCCATGATTCTATGAGTTACATAGTGACTGGTTTAGGCTATCAGGCCAGTCTTGTGCCTTGCCATAAGTGCTGTAACCATGGATGAATATTTTGTTAAAGTTTTCAGTACATTTTCACTCTCCAGATTCTTTCCAGCCCTGTTTTCCCACTACATACACAGATTACCTGATTTGCACCCAAAGTATCAGCTGAATCTTAGCCCTCATTCTCCCCTCTTTCATTGTTCATTTGTCAGATGAATCTTAGCCCTTATTTTCCTCTCCTTCATTGTTCATTTGTCAATTAGCCATTTTTTGTCTAGGGGTATACCCCATGGCCTCTGTGGTGAAACCATTTACAATCCCTAATTTTCAAGAGACACAGTGATCATGCATTTATTGAGAAGCTAATTGAAGAGACATTGGAACTGTATTAATTTTTGGATTCCCAGACAGGGTTACAGGGTTTTTCCTCAGATCTTCATAACAAGATGGCAGTTGAGGGATGGAGTAAATACCACGTTGGACAGTAAAGGCAAGGTGTAACATTAATGAAACTAATGTTAATAAATATAAGAAAGAAAGAGAGAAAGAGAGAAAGAGAGAAAGAGAGAAAGAGAGAAAGAGAGAAAGAAAGAAAGAAAGAAAGAAAGAAAGAAAGAAAGAAAGAAAGAAAGAAAGAAAGAAAGAAAGAAAGAAAGAGGAAAAAATAGAGATATTACAAAATTAGGGATGTGATCATTATTTGTCACTAAAAGGCAAAAGCAAATCTAGGCAAGTTGAAAACAACAAGACAACCAAATGCCATTTGGGCAGAGGTAATGCCAGAAAGAGAAGAATGAGTCCTCTGAATTCCTGCATTTCACACTAGGCCTGCACTCAATAAATCAACACATGGATTTAATTGCTGTGACAAATGAATATAGTGAGAGGAGTCAAATTCTGCTGGGTAATTCAGTCATCCAGCAAAACCCTGGTCAGCAGAGATATGTAGGTCAGTCATTATGGACCAATGAACTGAGGGAGTCCCTTGTGTGAGAGCCTAGATGAAAATTTCACTGTGTAATCTCCAATAAAATACCAGACTGTAAGTGTGTCTGCTTCAGCATCCTTCTTAATAACCTTTAGCAGAAGAAGAAAGTGTTACATAAAGTGGCAATTAACAAGACTGACAGAGAAAGACACTGGGATTTATTGCTGAATTTTTCAGTTTGCTTGATTATTTGGCTGGAGTTTTTTTAAGCTGTATTTCTACTTCCATTTTTAAAACCAAATTCAAAAAGGAAATCAGCTGAGATTTTAAAGTTAGTTAAAAGGGAAATGAGAGCTTGATAAAATAAATATCCCAAATAAAGGCAGTAGCATGCTGTTGCAGCCCATGTTCCCCATGACTTCTGTCATAGTCTGTCATATGCAGAGATGAGATCTCAAAGGGACTGATGAAGTAACCCTGATCTGAGGGGTGAAGGACTATTGGAGAATAGTTCTCACTCCTATGCAAAGGTCTCAGCAGGGCTGGAACCCACTTTCAACCCTGTACAAGTTATTCTGATACATGAGATTGATTTTTTTCTAAAGTCAATTACATTTAGAAAAAACAAGCTCTGCATCTTCCTAATATTTACTTGCCTGAGCCAAACTGATTGCAATTCCTGCTCTGAGGAAGTATTTTTTTCCACAGTATGGATCATGTCACCTATTCCCTGCTGTACCCTTTTCCTGACATCAGTACAAGTGATGGGGATGACAGTGAACCAAATTTCTACATCCAACTTATTACATTCCTCTGATGGAAAAAACATATTCTCTCAAATGCTGGGAAACCTTTCTCCATCAGGGGCTCTGAGCAACCTGGTTTAGTTGAAAATGTCCCTGGTCATGTCAGGGAGGTTGGAGCTAGATGACATTTTAAGGTCCATTCCAACAAAACTGTTCTATGATCAGGATGTCCTTGTGGAAGAACACAAAAAAGATTTAAGGTGTCTTTTCTACTGCTGAAGCAGGTATGCTCTTTGTAACTGATAAGTTCTGTAAACACATTAATATCAGTTTTAGCAGTGAATCTCATAGGAGCATCACTTTCTCCAGGAGATCTTGTACTTCTTTTCTCTATTTTTATCAAAGATGAAAGAACAGTACCACCACCACCACCAAAAAAAAAAAAAAAAAAAAAAAAAAAAAAAAAAAAAAAAAAAAAAAAAAACATAATAAACTTGTATGAAACGTGTAAACAGCACATGTAACTAGAAATCCTACTTTGCATCTTCCTAGCTGCATTTTCAGGAGCTTCTACTGATCAGATCATGCAATTGCATCACATTTCCCCAAGAAAACTCAAAATATTTATAGAAATTTCTGTAAGTTCAAATATCAGCATGCAATATTCACTGGTGGCAATTAAGGCATCTTGCTTTGTTATTCTGATTGCATATGAAAGATTGATAAATTTTTCCTCTGATTGCATAATTATTAGAGCAGAGGTGATCATGAGCAGGTAGAATGACAAAATAGAAGTGTAGTCAGCTGCATTCTCTGCACATTAATCTACAGGTGCCCCAGTGGGTGACAAATTAACAAATCTTTTGTATTAATCTCCAGGGATCACAATACTGAGAGAACATATTTTGCTTCATGGAATATATCGAGGTCAAAATCACCCTTTCAGGCAGGTTATTAATTTTATGGATTTGCCTGTTGTGTTATCAGTGGGGTTTTTTCTTTAACCTTCTGACTTACACAGTTACCCAAAAAGAGCTTTTGCTTTTCCCTCCCTTCCCACTTCTTTTTCTTTACTCCTCCAATAACATGCTTTTAGTTATGTTGTACAACCCAGACAGCAAAAACAAAGATATATTAATTTTATTATATTATTTAAATTTTCCTCTTTGGACAGTTACTGGTTCTGGGACACCTTGCAGAGACAAAAGGGCTTAACTCATCAGAAGGCACTTATGCTAATTCTAAGGTGCAGAAAACCAAAAGCTATTCCTCCAGAATGTAGGAGATGAAAGCTTAAATATATACTACAGCCACAAAAAAAGGGCAGGTTTTAGTTACTTTTCATGGAGGCCCCTTAAATTACTAACAGTGGCAAAATCTGAGCTTTCTAGATGGATGCATGGTGGCTCACACCTGAGCTTGGTTTCTTTTGGATCAGATGCCAAGGAGTGTTATCAGAAGAGTAGATGTGGTGTGTTGCTAACAGAAAGATATCTTCTTGCCATTTAAATTATCTCAACCATATTTTATGATTGTGATACATTTTATGACCTTATGCAATGATAAATGAGGTAGTAGACAGGCTACTCCCTGTTGGCTCTAGGGCAGTTTTGAAACAGAGGGAGAATAATCTCTGTATTAAAGAGAACTTTCTTTACCAAATGGACCCTGAAGTTATGCTACTGTTATTTATTACCTTCCAGCAAATCCTTCATTGCCAGAAACAATCTTCTTCCTTTATTTTATTTATTTAGTTAGCTATGTTGCAAAACTTAGCCCTGATAATTTATTCAGGCCCCATGAGGTTTACAGTAAGTTTATTCAGTAGCCACAGGAAAGGAACACAAGAAGAGACAAAAATAAACCTAAATTTGTGACACAAGAGGCAGATAAGTATTTTGTCACAAAATTTGTCAGATACAGACCCATCATCTTTTGCAAATGAGAACACTAATCAGTAGTCTTGAGTCTGAGCTGAATCTTCAAGCTGCATTAGGTAAACTATCATTTATATTCCAAAGTTGTTACGCGTTTGAAGCTAGATTGAAAGTGGTACTGCAAAATATTGTATGAGACAAGTTTATTAAAATAAAATCTGCACTGAAAATATGCTCTCTGGAGGAAATAAATTATGTTGTATTATCTGGTAAGTTAATTTATTTTCCTTTCCTTGTAATATATCCCCATTAGGGGTAATATTTACATACTTTGGTTTTATTCATCTGGAAAGACCCAGGTAGTGCTACCCAACACACCAGTGTTATATAAACAAAGTGTAGGACAGTGACTCAACTAGTCTGTAAGAACAGAAAGAAGGTTTTTATGCTGTGTTTTGATTTCATGTTCAGGGGGAAAAAAAAATCCTTTTACAGTGTTTTCTTCAGGGAAACTGGACTCATAACATTTAGAATGAAAAGGGTTAATGTGAATTAAAGACTCAAGCTTGGAAAAGAGGTATTAGATATACATGCCAAAAGTCATTTGCTGACCTTGAGAGAACATTAAGATTAATCTTTTTTTTTTTCTGTCCAAAAAAAAATAGCAGAGCTTACTTGGAGGAAAACAGAGCATAATCAGACCCATTTTTCAGTGTAGTACAATACAGAGGCACATATATAATAATCAGTGTTGGCCTGATCAAATCACAGATCTAAGTCTACATTTTCTAGATGGGTCATTGTTTTGTTTTATTTTATTGGGGTTTTTCTTCCCTCAAAAGTAGACAGCCACAAGGACTTCTTATCATCTCCAAGTCCTTAATGTGTTTACCCTGATAACACTTTCAAGAAATACAATTAGCTTGTTTTTAGAGACAGAAAGAATTCTCAGGAACAGAATTTAAGTGACTACAACAAAGCAACTTCTCCTGGCTTTGGGTGGGAACAGAGCTTAACTCCAAGGCCTTTTCAGCAGTGGAGTTCCCAATATAGGTGTACAAAGCCACATTTCCCTAAGCTAACTCTATCCTCTTCCTTCTTTAACTTCAGCTTCTATTCCAGTGCTTTTAGTCCACAGAATATTTCATAATGTCATGAAAACTGGAACTGCCTTAGCAGTGAGGATTGAGGGGGTCTTAGGATATTCCAGTTTGTTGATTAGACAAAGTGTAGAAGATATGCTTTCAAGTTCACTCATAAAACAAAAAAGAAAAAAAAAAGAACAGAACAGCCGCAAAACAGACATTATAAAAGTAATAAAAATGGTGAAAGACTACCTTGAATTTCCTTAGGTATAGGAGATACACAGCCAGAGCCAGCAGGTGCATCCCATGAAGTCTGACTACTGGCCCTAAAAGAAAGCATTTAACATAATATCCAAGTCATCAAACACTCAGACCCTACCATTCCCTCTAAAATTATATGACCATAGGCAAGTCTGAGTGTAGCTGGTAGTGATTATCTTTAGGCTGTATTTGAGAAATCTGAAATGCCAGAAATCTTTCAGTAGTGACTGAGTAGTGGTCTTTGGGAATCTAAACACTGGCTCTGGGAGCATCCAGATGAATTTAGCAGCCTGAACAAATCTTTTAAAAACCAAGTCATAGTCATCTGTGAAGAATTGGATATTAGATATTACAGGTGAAGTCTCCTAAGATCTAGCCCAGCCTCCTAACTAGGAATATTAACATATGCTGGCTGAGAAGTTTGTCAAGCACAATTAGCTCTCAATTAGCTACTGTCTCTTTTCCTCCTGTTTGCTACTTTATGTAAGGTTTGATTTACAAGGGTGACACATCATAATTGTATGGGCCACAGGATTTGCAAGTTATGTCAGATGTTAGCAGAAACACAGATTGGGAAAATCACCTCTCTCTGATACAAATACCAGCAGCCTTAATCATGCTTACAGGGATGCTGCATGTAATAAATCCATAATAGAAGACTTCCTTTCACATAAATTCCAGCAGGCTCCCTTTTCCTTTTCCCTAATTCAGGCTTTTTTTGCAAATTGCTCTGTCTGCCTGCTCCCCTGGGAAACCTGTGTGCAGACATACAATACTGGAAAAAAAAAAAGGAGAAAGACGAAAGAAGAAAAAGAAGAAAAATCCCTCCCTATGTCCTCAGCACGCATACACACACAGAGCCATTTACCTAATGGTCAAATGCTGATTATTTCACACTGTAGCTACTGGCATGAAGCTTTCAAGACTGGGAGAGGAGGGGAAATAAACTTTTGACACTAATGCCTGCAGGTGTGAAAACGGAGGTGGCTATAAATTTCCATTGAATTTGGTACCTAATGGGGTGGTATTTTTTCAATAATTCTTGTGCGCTTGTCACAGAAATTTTAGAAAATTGTCCATATATTGGATTGCATGCCATAAATACAGTAATTTATGGTGCATTGCTCCTTGCAATCTAGTGCACAGTACTAAATTTGGGAACAGCGCTTTTTTTTGTCAACTTGGAAGTGCAATCAGTGGAAACATATCTTCAAGATTCCATTTCCTTCTTCTCCCATTGCCCAAAATGACTAATATTTCTATTAATGGAGAGAAAAGGGAAAAATAATAAGCCAGACAAAGATGGATTTGCAAAAGGAGGTAGAAATAATATGGAGACTTGGATGACTTGCAGAGTTGAATGGCCACATCCAGAGTGGTGCCACGTGGCTCAGTGTCCAAGTGGAGATCTGTGGTGAGTGGTGACCCTCAGGGGTCTGCTGCTCTTTAATATCTGTATCAGTGATACAGAGAGTGAGAATTAGGGAACCCTCAGCGAGTTTGCAGGTGACATGAAGGTGTGCAATGCAGTTGACACAACAGAAGGATGGGATGTCATCCTTAGGGATCTGGACAAACTTGAGCAGTGGGCCCACAAGAGCCTGGTGATCAACAAGTCCAAGTGCAAAGTGCTGCACCTGGGTCAGGACTACCAGCAGTACCAGCATGGGCTGGGAGAGGAAGTCACTGAGAGCAGCCCTGGGGAGAAGCTTTTGGGGGCTCGGGTGGATGAAAAGCTGCAGATGAGCCAGCAGTGTTCACTCACAGCCCAGAAAGCCAACAGTACCCTGGGCTGCATCAGAAGTGTGGCCAGCAGGCTGAGGGAGGGGACTGTTCCTGTCTCCCCTTTCCTCATGGGACCCCACATGGAATGCTGTGTCCAATTCAGGCTCCTCAGCAGAGGAAAGATTTGAGCCTTGTAGAGGGTTCAGAGGAGCCATGAACATGACCAGAGGGATGGAGCACTGTTGCTCTGCATTTTCTTGCTCTCAAGTGTTTGAATCTTTGCAGCCTGATTCTCACACTGCTTGATGTAAACTATATGTATTTTTATAAAGTGTCTATGTGTTCTGCATAGTTCTTCTCTGAGAGGAGAACTTGATTGATAGTAATAGTGACCAATAGGGTCATGAGGTTGTAACCTTCTTTGGCCAATCCTGGCCTTCTGTAAAAAGTGTATATAAGTTAATGGAGTCAGAAAAATAAAGAACCTTTCCATGTCTGACCTGCTGCTGCCTGCTGTCCTCTGTGTGGGTCTGCACCCACATCACAGCTTGTGATCCCTCTGTGTGAGGTGGTCACAGAGCACCTCTCCTGCAGGGACAGGGTGAGAGAGCTGGGGTTGTTCATCCTGGAGAAGACTCTGAGGATCCCTCAGGATGGCTTTGTGCACAGAAATAATTGAATACTGAAAATATATAAGAAATATGGGGACAGACTTTTCAGGATGGCCTGTTATGACAGAAAAAGGGATAAAGGTTTAAACCCAAAAATGGGTAGATTCAGTCTAGATACAAGGAAGAAATTTTGTACAATTTTTTCATTGAGGATGGTGAAACACTGCACCAGGTTGTCCAGAGAAGTGGTGGATGTCCCATCCCTGGAAACATTCAGGGACACGTTGGATGGGGGCTGAGCAGTCTGATCTAGTTCCAGGGGGAGTTGCACTAGATGACCTTTAAGAGTCCCTTTCAACATGAACCATTCTATGATTCTATGACTTTAGGGAGTGAAAATGCAGACTAGAGCTCCTCTTTCAGGATGTATAGGACACAAATTCATATTGGCTGCATGGTTACCTCCTGATAGTCTACAGGAGCAGATTATTGTCTAAATTGTATCCAAGACCATTTTCTTTTTTAAGAACAAACATCTGCGCCACAAAAACCATAAAAATTATCTCCTAGGAAGATTTAAAAAGGAAAAGCTCCTCACCAAACAACTTAAAAGGACTTCAGGTATTGCCATTCTCCTTTTTATCTCAGTATTTGTTAGGATCTCAGAAGAGGTACTCTACCCTGTTCTAGATTAGCATAGCCCACTTAATGAAATATAAACAACAGCGATGATACTCATGAGCAGCTCAGCAGCATCTCTGAAGCAGCCTGGGTGCCTAGGCTATCCCTAAATAAATAAAAGAATCATCATGATCTACCTGGATAAAGAGAAACACTTCAATTATGTGTCAACTTTTGATATTTTCATTTTAACTAACAATTTCATTTTCCAAGCTGGAAATAACGCCTTCATGAAATAGTGTAATAATGAAAGTAGGCCAAGTCTCTGCTTGGATCCAAAGCTCTTCAAAATAATTAATCATTTTCTCTTCCTTCTTCCTTTACCCTAGTTTCAGATTTTTGGAGGGTTTTTTTTTTAAGAAAAATCAAGCTTCTAAGCAGCTCTTGGGATCCCTGTGAATTCTACATCAGGGCTTCCCAATGTGCTGCTCAGCTACAACAAAAGGATAAAAGAATATCAATGTCTCCTGTTCAGATAAACACTTGTAGGCCTTTTATAACAAAGGGAGTGATTTAGCCTATTACTTGAGCAAGAGTAATAAAACATTCTTTTCCATTGCAGGCTGTAATATAAGTAGATTTGTCCCAAATGTTGTAAAAAGGCAGTGGCGATGTATTTACAGTCATTCTGCAAGGATTCATGTAACAGAACAAGGGGCCAAACAAGTGAGGATCAGACTTTCCATTGTCACTGACAATTTTGCCTTTATTAGGAAACAAGGCTGGGATTCACCTCATCCAGCTTTAGAGATGTTCAGCGTAGTGCCTCCAGCTGTGCCTGTCACCCCAGGTTCCTTTGTAGTCAGCTGAGAGAAAAGGCATGAGTGAATACCTACAATTCCCATGACCTACTTTAGAAGCCTAAATTCAGACCATGCAAGGATTTATCTCTCTTCATAGAAACAGGTCCTAAGTGAAATGTCAAAATTTATTCAGATGGACTACACTGTAGTGACCTGAAGAAGTGGGACGTGAAAACATTGTGAGAGGCAGTGTAATACCTTTTGTAATGCCCTTATCAGGAAGTAAACTTTTACTAAACTTACTGAGAGTCCGGTCCAAAGGCAAGTTGTCAAATCAAGGTAGGAGAAAGATCTTGTTATAGGAATCTAAAAGGAAGATTTTAAAACAGAGAAAATAACAAAAACCAAAATTATTTCTAATCGTAGTGCTGAGAATCCCATTGCCCTGAAAGAATTAAGCATTAAATAAATTTCAGCTAACTGATCCTTTAATTTTCTAGTCTCGAGTAACCTCTGCATAGGAAAAAAAAATCATGAATTCGAAGTGACTCACTTTCAAACTTAAAATGCTTTATTTCTATTTTCAGTAAGACCTCATGCAAGAACAGCACTTTTCAAATGTTGTATGGGAAATTTAAAAATGGGGTAGAGTGACAATGCTGAATTACCTTTCAAGAAGCAGCTGCAGGTTAGGGGCTGAAAGCTTGCACTAGATCAATTTACTGTGGGCACTAATACTGAGTATCACTAATTTCCACAGGACACGGGGTTCTGCCATCAGTAGTGTTAACTGCAGGGCTCAGGCCAAAATCTGCTATGAAATTTGGACCTAAAAAGTTACTGAGCCTCTTTGATATGTGTGGTCATGGAGTGTTCCCTCTCATTATGGTGAATAAAATCCTGTCCTGGGTCAAGCCCACGAGTTTCTGCTTCAGGCTCTGTCCCTGCGGCGGAGGAGCTTGGGGACCCTGAGCCCTCAGCCTTTGACTGAGGTTTCTCTGGTTTCAAAGCAGAGAGTGGCCCTGGCTGGCAGCTCTTGCTGGCACCTCTCTGTTCACATCTCTGTTGTCTCTCCTGCCCCTCACAGGGGTTGGGGGACAGCAACCTCACTGTGCCCTCTCTGATATAAAAAGCCATGAAGCAGTCCTCATAAAAAAAAAAATGGGGTCAAACTCTAATCTCATGATGAAAGAATTTTCTCTTTTCATCTGAGTGGGTCTTGCACTCATTAAATTTATTGCATGGAGCTACAGACATCTAGAGTTTAATAAGGATAATACCATGAAAACTGTGGAGTTTCTTGCAGCATAGCTGCAAGACAGGAGTTGAAGACTGAAAGTAATTTCAGTAGATACCTATGAAGGGGATAATCCTGGCTGAGAGTTAAATTAGAGTTTTGCTATCCATATAATTATTAATGATCTGTAAATTTTCCAACTTTTTATTCTTTATTAATGGGTTGCATAGATTCTTGGTGCCATAAACAAATGGATTACAGAGTATATATATTGTTCAGATTCCTTTTTTGTCTAAAAGTATATTTTATGACTATTGGTATTGTCACTGATCCATAATACCGTATGTATGTTATTTCAATAATAAAGTTGCAAATTATAGTATGTGTCTAGTTTTATCAAACTGGAAAATCAGCAAGATAATTATTCTGAGAGCTGATGGAATAGGATAGTAAGGCAGGTCTTGTTCTAGCCGTTTAGTCACTGAAAAGTGGGAACTGGGCAGAGAGGCTGACAATGCTTTGATGAATATTGGTTTGACTCTCCCACCACGCTTGGAAGTGGGAGAACATCAACAGTTTGCTGGAGCCACTTTTCACAGAAAGAACTGCTTATTTCTCATATATCCTCACATGAAAAAAAAAAAAAAAAAAAAAAAAAACCAACAACAAAAAAAAAACACCAAAAAGACATGCACAAACAGCTACAAGCAGGAGATGACAAATTACTAACAATATGCAATGTTCTTTGAGAGCTGATACACCTCTCAAAGAGCAGTGTCTGTTTTGGTGTCTCCATTAGTTCATTGTCCCATGTGACAGATTACCTGTCTGGTGTGCAAGCCAATTCTGACTCAATACCTGGCATGAAATCCAAAACAATCCAGACACTCCAAGTGATTTTCATGTCTGTGTTGAAGTATACTATCAAAGCAAAAAGAAAAAAAAAATCGAACTATAGAGCTAAGTTGGATCCTTTCAGAGAAAGAATAAGTTTGAAAAGTTCTTTCTTAGGCTTCTGCTAGCAGTTCTGTCTTAACATGAGATGTCCAGAGAAAGCCGAGTTTGAGCTGTGGCAGCTCAATAATGTGAAATAACTGAGTGCCCTGTATGTGAACTGCCACTGAGTTCAGAATCCAGGTGCTTGTGAGCATACAGGAAACCAGAAATGTTGCCTGAAATGTTCACACAAACATACAATCTAAGGAAAAGAGGCCAAAAATCTTGCACAAATCTTTCACTCAGATTGATGATTATTTTCTGCTTCTGAGGAATGCACATAATTATTTACAGAAATTTTTACACCAGTCTCTGCTGATGTGTCACATTTTTTACTTGATTGTCGGGGATAATATCAATACAGGAGCCACTCAATCTCAGTTTCATGAAACTAAAAGACTGTTGTTGATATGTACTTTTCCCAACTTACCCTTCCCAAATCTCTGAAACAACTCTACTATATTTGCTCCTTAGGTTATATTGTATTCACATACAGTAGTCTCTCACCTTTTTAACTCTGGGCAGTAACCAAAGCATTATCATAGCTGAGGAAAGAGAACTACCAAACAGCCGTAACTTATTTAGAGAATAAAACCTCTGAGGAGTCTTATTATAAAAGCAAATCTGATATGGACACACAGGCCAGCACAAACTCTCTCCTAGCATAAATCACACCAGTGCCATTATGAATCTGGAGCAGGTTTTAGACCCGCAGAGGATCCGACCTCTTGCTCTTGCATCGGGCAGCTCAGAAAGGCTGTTCCAGTAATTGCATCCTCAGCCATGCATGTGTTGGGCTGGAGCACATCCCTCTGATCAGCTCGTGGGAGTTGAGGCACACAATTCATACAAAGGTGGAAAGACATCATAAGTTATGTGCCCTGTGAAGGAGCTGCCAAGGTCACTGAGCCAGAATTTTTCATGTCATTACAGAAAATGAAATTTTGCGGGAGAGACAAATTTCCACGAGGCTGGAAACAGACAGACTGAGTGTTTTGCAAATGATTCTGGGAAAAAAAAAAAAAAAAAAAAAAAAAAAAAAAACCCAAAACAGTTCAGAAATATTGTTCTCATTATTAGTACTAGCACGAGATAATCGTGTTTGAGGTTGGTAATTACCATATTTGCATGTTTAGGTTGTATCTGTTCCTTCCATGCTATTAAGTGGCTGCTGCATTATTTCATCAGAATGGCATGCTGTCATCATGGGAGATGAAACATCTCCTGTGTGTCAAAGCACACAGCTATAAAAAACATTGTATAGCCCCTTGTTTTCATCCTACATCAAACTAGCAAAAAAGCAAATTCATTACAGGAAAAGACCAGCAGAGCTAATGGAGCTCTATGGCTGGGGGAGATGGATTTGGAAGTATAGGGCTGTATAATTTAGAGTATCTGGACTAAGCATCTCTCCAATGTTCTCACACACACAGAGATACAGGATTAATAATTACTGTGTTTTGTTCTGTGCATTTACAGACCTTTAGTCTGAACAGTGAAAAATGCTTTATAGATATAAATTAATCAAACTTTAAAAGCCACATTTAGGGTACTTAATTTACTGCTACTTATGCCAGACTTCAATTTATCTGTAAACATCATAAAAGTCTTGAAAATTAGGTAACCCTACACAAGCCTGAAAATGCACCCTCAAGCTATTTATAAGTTTCTTACAAAAATATTTCTGGAATTTTCTGGGCAGTCAGCATCAAATATGTAAAATTTATCCTCCTTAAAGAAAAATCTATGAAGAAATAAAAGAAATCTAAGAAGAATAAAAAAGAAATAAAGGAAACAACTGAAGACTAATGGAAAACATTGCAACAAATGGGATAATCCCTTCATAAAGAAATTACCCATCTCTCTTCTCACATCTTTTCTACCACCTTCATTCCATTCAGTTGTGGAAGGTCAATGACAAAGTTGAGTAATTAACCAATGAAGGTAAGGAAAATGAAAAAGATTGTATTGTTTTGGAACAGAAATTTTGGTATTGGCCTTCAGGTTTTGAGTATTATCATTAGTCAAAAAATTACTTGCTTGTAACTAGATGTGAATAGACAAGTGAGAAATCTAATGTTAAAGTTACATCAATTAATTTTCTGAGGTCTTTCCATTTTCAGCCTTACCCTCTTCCAATCAAGTCAATTACCAAATATTGAAACTAAGCGAATCACTAAACGATTATCTTTAAAAAATGACCTGGTTTCAGTGCTGTTCCTTTCAGTTACATTTACAGAGATCTATAGCTAAGAACTTAATGCAGAGGTAATGAAAATTATAAATCATTATGGGAAAAAAAAATTGTTATTTTGTCTTGTAAGTAGTGATACAGCCAAATTATTTATTTCACTGAAAGTTAAGCTTCTATGAATATATGCTTTGATTCTTTGACAAAGTGATGTAGTATTCTTTTTTCTTTTTTCACAGAGAAATTGTAATTGAATAACTTGGTGGCTAATCTAGAGGACCCTTATTAAGGTAGAACACAAGAAAAAGTTCTAAGGAAAGTGAAGAGTCCTTGGAATAAAATGGAGAGTTGAAAGTGAAAAGTACAGACAAATATTGTTGAATAATAAAGATTCAAGTTTAACTTGGAGAGGTAAAAATAATACCAAGTGATTAGGAAATGGACACAATACTTTCTTGTTGTTATAGCCTAATCAGTTGCCAATTTCATATATTCAGTAAAAAACAAAGGATGAATGAGAAAACTAACACTGGAACATGCTTCTGGAGGGAAAACAAACTACTTATCTTACATCACTTTTCATAATATTAGATGATGTGATCTAAATAGAAGGAAAGCCTTACAGGAGAGGACATGTAACAACACAGTGGGAAGAGGCAGTTATATTGATTTATCTGTGTCTTGAGAAACTTCTAATTATGACTTGTAGTTGTTCCTGCTTATCCATGGGCCTGCAGAGCCCATCACCATAGATTTCAGGCCATTGTAATAGAGATCCAGTCATTGTGCATTTCAAGTGAGATGAAGAATAACCTGCTCTAAAGGTGTTTTTTGTGTATATATCTTTAATATTTTCTCTCATTTCAAAGTAGATTACTTTATTACATATGGTAAAATGTAGAGTAAAATAAAAGTGGTGGTATCAGTATCCATCTCTGGGATCACAATTGCTCCTCTTTGTAATTTTTTCCCAGAGTTTGAGCAAATTTATGATTTTTTTTTTTTTTTCAGTTACTATGTGTAGATATCGTGCTTAGGGACATGGCTTAGCGATGGACCTGGCAGTGTAGGGTTAGTGCTTGGACTTGATGCTCTTAGTGGTCTTTTTCCAACCTTAATGATCCTGTCATACTTTGATTTTCCTCCAATAAACTCAATTATTGAATTATATTCTTGCAGCTCAGACATAAAATTTAAGCATTTATTGTTCCTTGAAAACAATTTTTCAACTTGAAGCCTCTATGTCAAGAGAATTCTTATTTAGTATTGCTTATGCCTTATTCATGAAAGACTTGTCTGTAAGGTTCTGAATGTCAGTAACTGCAGTTAAACCATGCTTGCATGAGAAGATGTTTGCTTTGAGAACTCAAATAACACTTGCAGAACTTTAGAATTACTCTTGGAAAGATAAAGTTGAGACTTACTCCTTAGTCCAAATACTCAAACCCAAAATGTTAGAGGAGAGTCATCTAGGACAAAAATCACGAGTGTTTATTGAGCTCTAGGGTTTCTCAGGGCCCATCCTCTTTCCCAAAACACATTTGTCATTATTTCCTTTTCAGTCTGTTAACAGCTGCTCCTTCCTTAAACTTCTGTTCTGCATCCCGATTTGCAGACCAAGAGGAAAGGTTGAAGCTTTCAGTAGAATTAAAGTTGTGAGAACACTTCTTAACTACTGAGTCAGAAGAAAAAGTTGTCTATTTCATCTTAATATTTCTTGGTAGTCTGGAAGGCAAGACTCTCCTCCCTGGCTGCTGGGTTTGCCATATAACCTGTGATCTGACAGGACAATTTGCCTGCAGGTTCCCAGATTTTCACTTCAGCAGCTGCTTTTGTTTGCTCCTGCCCTGGAGGCACGATGACATCTGTCACAGCCATCAAGGCAGTTCAAGGCCCATGATTTGGGGTGTCAGGAGCAGCCTGGTCTCAGTGACTCCCCAGGCATTTTAAAACATCCCTGAGAGATTATCTGTCTTCTGAAATAGAGGAAAGATGTCTGTCTAACCCTGTTAGACCCTACATTTGGACATAAATAGAGATGGCACCAGTTACTAACATGACTCCTTGTGGCACACAGGATAAATAAACCACTGCTGTCTGAGTTCACCCATCTGTCCTCCCTGTGTTTCTGAGGTGGGACAGAAATACCTTGGCCTGACAGATTTCAAGGATAACCAGCCCAACAAAGAGTGCATGTAGAAACATCTTTCTCTTGTTCAGGGCTCTGATCAGGTCATCCAGCAGCTTCAATGTCCACAAAATGTTTGTTTGTCTTTTGACCATGAATGAGTTTGAACTGTTTGCCAAAGGCATTTCTTGTGTGGCTGCTGATGCAGTTTCCACACCAGAATTTTATTTTTCATGGCTTTGCCAAAATATAGCACTGAATATTTTCAGGAAAGAATGTTCCCTCAAGAATCATTTTGGTGATTTTCTCTGCTGACAGGTCAGTCAGCTGCTTGTCTCAACAGGAGACGCAAAGGGTTTTGTTAGTAATGGGTGACGACTCACTTTTCTTTGCTGCTTTTGGTGACATAAAGAAATTATGATTGCATGCACTGCTCTGTCCATCAGATCTGACCTCCCAGGGTTTGTGACATGACAGACTTCTGTGCAATGTAGGTTTCTGTAGATTTGCCAAATAAGGTCCAGACACTTGTAGTGAAGCTGGTATGGCATCTAAGAGATTCTTTAGAGCATTTCCAAAGTTTTAACACTGATGTCTCTTATAGCATTGATACTGAAAAATGAATTTATATTTAATCATTCAGGACTTACGTTGTTCATATTTTTGAACAAATGCATTTCTAATTAAACTCTTACTGACTTTTTAGCCTTTTGGTATTCAAATCTGTTTTCAGTATATTTAACTCTAATTAAAGGAATAGAAGGCACATTATGGTCATTTATTGAGACAACTTAGCCAAACAAATATTTTCTGATATTCCCAGCATTTCTTTAGTCTTTATATAGGCAATTGCTACTTCAAGTATATGGGATACTTTTGGAAAGACATTTCCAGAAATTGTAGAGGTGCATGTGTTTAATTCTGGTAGGCAGTATCTGCCTGGATCAATAACCTTCCAACACTTTAATTGCACTCTCCAGGCTCTGTTGATGAAACTTAAAATAGTTTAAAAACGGTAACGTAGTGTAACTAATCTGCAGCAGTACAAGTCAACATGATTCATACATCCATTAAATTTTCTCAGCCTGGTAAATTTTCCTATTTTTAAATTTCTGTGGGAAGAAAGCATGTCTATGACACTATGAATGGGGTTATTCTAGGCTGCCTTCAGTGGAACACATCAAGATTTTTCATAATTGCTAATTATACTAGAAGACTCATTTTGACGCTTTAACTCAACATGCTTTCCTGAATCCCGCCTGCTGGGACACCCTGAGAGTGAATAGCATGAAAAAGCAGGTCTGAGGCAGCCAAAATCATTGACTACTCTTGACAATCCTTGCCAGGATCTTTCAGAGGGGCCAGGGTGTAGTTCACTCTCCGGTGACACAGAGCAACGCCGTGAGCTGCAAACCTCCTGCCAGGGGATGTGCACAGAAAACCTCAGAGGGTGGGTCAGCAAGGACAGACAGACAGACAGACTGAGGACACACTGCCACTCGTGTGTGCTCAGTACCAACAGGCAGGACTGCACTGACTCTGTGCATGTCTGTATCTCATATTCTCACAGGCTGTTCTCTGCTTCCCTTCTTGTTTTCCCACCGTTTTGTGCTACATAATTAACATGCCAACCCGTTTTTCTTTCCTCTGCTGCAGGAATCTTGTTTTTATTCCTTTTATTTCCCACTGTTTTCCTTTTTTTTTCAATGTCTTTTTTCATAATTTATCATTCATTTACATTTCAATTAACACTAGCTGTTTGTAAAAGCTACCCTGATGGGAAGTATGAAATAAATTATTGAAGTTAGTATAATCTGCACTTCCCATTACTACCTCATTTACCTTAATGGCACTAAAAAGACTGTCACTCCCAATGCAGCTCATGCTTCTAATAAGAATTCCCTTGGGAGCCAATCTCATGTGAATTACATATTTACATATGGCATAGGTTTTGCCAGGTGATTATAGGCTGAGATTTAGAGTATTATCCTGTAAGGATGGCAGCTGCACAGAAAGCTGCCTTTCCAGAGTCAAAACATGACACTGCTTGATGCAAACAGCTAATACGTGTAAGAGGAGTCACCAGAAGTATTATCAACTTATGGGGCATTTCCAAACTTGTCTACCAATTAAAAAAAAAAAGAAAAATTAAGTGTGTAATTTTCCCCACATTGAAATTAGGAAAAAATATCACAATTTTTGAACAGCGGTGTCCTTTTTTTTTGGATAAACTAAAACTTGATTTATTGGTTTTGTATTTTTTAAATATTTATTTCTACAGTTGTTTAAGTCCAAAATTAAAAAAAAAAATTAAAAAGTGTACTTCAATTTGTTGTTGTTTTTGTTTAAATTGACACCTCCCAGCTAAAGCTGCCATCAGTGAAGCAGTGTTTGGTAATGCAGATTTCAATCCGGAGGCTGCCAAGCAGAAATCTTTATTGTTCTTTTCACTAAGACGACACCCAGGCACTAACTAGGATTCAGAAGTAGATGCACTCGAGCTGTGCTACACGAAACAGTCCCACTTCCAATGGCTTTTTCCAATATAGACAAGATGATAAAAGCATGGAAAGGAAGCAAAAGAGGCACATATAGTGACTTGTGAAATATGCAAATTTGCAAAGATAATCTGATCAATAAACCAGCTAATTTTTCTTTCTTTGAATTTCAGGATAACTTAGCTAACCTAATTCAAAATAACCACGTACAGAACTGAGAATACTGAGTCCTGGGGAAGAGATTTTGCTTACTTTCTGCTCTAATATCAGGAAAGTTGTGGTCTGACTCTTTTAATGCCTGCCCAGAGCCCATCTGTGGGGCTACATCCATACTTTGAAAAAACAGCATCTAAATTTCATAATCTAGATGTTGGTACCACATAAAAGTTGTCCGTAGGGCAGCATTCATTGTCATGGGGAATCTTGTGACTTTGAGACATTTTTGTTACTATTTGTGATTGTGTCTTTCCCCCTCCCACATGAAACTGTCTTAAAGCCCAGTGCACTGGTGTTTTTGCAACAAAGAGTTGATGTTGAACACCCCAGAGTACAAGGACACCTTCCACTAGACCAGGTCTCTCTTTTTTTGAATGACTATAAAGGAAAAGAATGTGCAAGAAATTTCTATATTTTCTGCTCCCAAGAATGAACAAATATTATTTCACTAATAACTCAGTTCTAATTGGGGGGGTTTCCTGCTTCACACCATCTAAGTCCATCATGTAAAGTCAGAACAGTTCCAGGTTTAGTCCAGGGAGAAAACTCTAGAGTTAGAATTTTGTTATTTACTGTAACACAAATCTCCATGAAAAGCTATTTCACTTCCTGGAGTCACTCCAGGTGGACGTGACTGTAAGTGATAAAATAAATCCTAGTCCTTTTGGTAAGAATAAATGAGGAGAGAAAAAAAGAAAAGAAGGAAAAAAAAAAAAAAAAAAAAAAAAAAAAAAAAAGAAAAGGAGGAGAGAAAGAAAGAATTGCAAACTAAGGCACACAAGTCTTTACAAAGACAGAGAGAAAAAGTTAATGATCCAGCAGAGCTGACAACCCATGAGTCAAGTCAACCTTATCTGCCTTTTTCAAGTGAAAGATGTGACAACACAGTTATTGGTAGTTTCTCCTTCAGTCGAATTGTCTCAACTCAAGCCAATTGTGTTCTGTGAGCTTTGCTTAATGGTGGCAAATGTCATCCCACACAAAGACATCCCAGACAAAGTGGGCAGTGAGGCACTGGAACAGGTTTCCAGAGAAGTTTTGGATGTCCCATCCTTGGAAGAGTTCAAGGCCAAGGTTGGATGGGACTTGGAGCAACCTGGGATAGTGGAAGGTGTCCCTGTCCAAGGCAGGGGGGTTGGAACTTGATGATCTTTAAGGTTCCTTCAAACCCAAACTGTTCTAGGATTCTATGATGACACTCTCTGATTCTTTGGGAGCAAAGTCATGTGAAGAAGAAAATAACTCATTGTACAGTCCCTTTCTGCTTTTGAAACCAAGTGCAGCAAACTCAGTGCCATGAGCTTTCGCCAATGTTTCCACTTTTCTGAGCCTCTTCCTTCCACATATATGCTATTTTCCATCAAGGCTGGAACTGACACACCAGTCAAAACAATTCACTGACTAATTTTAAACAAAAAGCCTGTTTGCATGAAGAATCATTACTGAATATGTCTAACTATGAAAAGACTTCTCACAATAGCCCCCTATTGTTGTAATCAATGCATAATGCATTGTTTGAATTAAATCAGGATCTACATTGCAGTGGATTATTCTTGCTGTGTCTGGTGGGATTTTTTCCTCTTCCTGTTTTTGTAACCCATCTGCCAACTACAATAGGCCACAGTTTTGTTCAGCTGTTTACGATGAAAAGTTATTAATACCAGATGTTAATTTTTTTTGAGTATCCTAATCATAAAACAGTCCATAATGAAAAACAAAATGTTAACAATTATATATCCAAAATTGGTGGATTAAAGATCCTATTAAAATTCTGGACTATGCCCTATGTTTAATGCATTAACTCTTTTTTCCATCGAGGCAGGCCTGAGGCAGGTTAAGTTTCATTTTGCTCAAGGGAGAAAGGAAATGTATTCACATCTCTAGCATTGTTCTTTCATTGTGCTTTGTCCAAAATATCATGACTATAATAGAATTACAGAGAGGACAATGAAAATACACAGGCCAGGGGTTTTGGCTGGGATTCTGTAGATAAGGGCTGCCGTGCAGGACATTTAGTGAATTTTCAGCTGAGGTCAGCTCTGCATTCCAATGAACAAATAACTCACTCACAGAAAAATAGAAATTATAACAAAAAAAAAAGAAAAAAAAAAAAAAACAAACCAAACCAAACCAAAAAACAAACAAACAAACAAACAAACAAAAAACCCAAACAAAAACAAAAACAACAACAACAACAAAAAAAAAACCCAAACAAAACAAAACAAAACAAAACAAAACAAAAAAAAAAAAAAAAAAAAAAAAGCCAAAAAACCCCAAAAAAAACCAAACAAACAAAAAAACACCTCTCATGTCTTTAAAAGAGAGACAGCCTTATCAGGGAAGAAGATAAGCAAAAGAACCGGATCTTCAGCTGCTAAAAATTGGTGCAGCTGCATTATTAATATTATTAATTCTAGAGAGTGGCCTCTTTTCATAGCTTATTTGCCTTCATTAGATTTTTCTAAAGCCATTGTTAATTTTCTGCAGCTTTATTTTGGGGGAGTATAGGCTGGTTTGTAACATTTCAGTGAACTCTTCCTGGCCACATTATTTAAGATGCTGTAGATATTCCCAGTGGATTTTTAAGGCCAAGAACAGGGAGAGAAGTAATCACTGCAGACTGGGCAAGCCAGCATTTGCAACTCATATCAATAAACTGAGGTGGGAAGGGGTTCATATGATCTTTTCTGTTATACAAACCCTTTATTGCAGCTTTCCACCTTGGGCTTCTTTCAATTTAAGGCAAAAAAAGTACAAATCAAAAATTAATGGAGCTTTGAGAGAGTCAAGGGGCTGTGTTTGTTCTTCTTGGTGCTTCACGGGATTGAAGGCATGGGAGTAGCAGAGCATCCAGCCCATCTTCCTGACTGGGGTGTTTCTCACCAGTTATTCATGCTATTTTCTAAATGTGCTGGTAAATATTTCCCTGGAATTGTTC
This sequence comes from Zosterops lateralis, assembly GCF_965231275.1. Classification (NCBI taxonomy): domain Eukaryota; kingdom Metazoa; phylum Chordata; class Aves; order Passeriformes; family Zosteropidae; genus Zosterops; species Zosterops lateralis. The sequence continues at coordinate 137,611,076 of NC_139762.1, read as the reverse complement.
AAGGCCAGGTTGGATGTGGCCCTGAGTAAGTTGATCTAGTGGAAGGTGTCAGTGCTCATGACAGGGGGCTTGGAAATAGATTATCTTTTTAACTTTCTTCCAGTCCAAACTATTCTATGATTCTGTGAGTAATTAATTTTTTGCATAAACAAGAAATGGACCAATTAAGTGCTATGAAGTCTGAAACATACCCCTAGAATACATAATGTTATTGTCTTACTAAGAGGGAATAAAAATCAAGAGGAAAAGTAGTTTTAAGTTCTGCACTTCAAGAAGTGTATAAAGTATGAAAGGTTTTTAGTGATTTTTTTTTCTATCAGATCTTGCAAGTACATGCACATGGAAGCATCTTAAAAGCTGATGTCTATGTTGAAAGAAAAAAATATTACTTTTAGTTCATAATTTAATCAATTTAGTTTTATATGGTAATATTGTTAGTTTAAAAAGCAAACTGCCTGATATAGCTCAAGAACTAATTTTTGGCACTGTTGTGTCTTCCAATTCATATGCTGTTAGCTTTTCTTTTTTGTGGATATATCTGTTGGGTAATCTCATCTCATTCAGTGCACAGAGCTCACATTAACATCAGTGAAAATTTCCTGCTTGGAACAAGAGCAGGATTAACAATAGATGCACTTCAATAGCTTTCCTTCACATTGGATAAACCCTGCAAAGGTCAAATGCTTATCTGGAGCTTATCTGACTCACCCAAGCCTCTGGAGGTTACTAAATATCATAAACTGAACCTTTCTTTAAAAACTGATGGAACTTCCTAATCTAAAACTGACCAGAAATACCACAGGTAAAGATTTTCCAGCAGGATTTTTTTTTCCAGGTTCAAAAACACAGGATAATGAAGCAGACAGTTATTTTATGTGACAGAACATTTTTTATAAAATCTGGGTGTAAGAATGTGTAAAGAAATTGGAGGGGTAAAGGGTGATGTGAGAGTTTTCTCTACCTGAACAGATTTAGCTGTCTTTATACAGGTCTGGATATAAATATTTAATGAGGCTGGAGAGCTTTTCCCAGTGTGATTTAATTTCTTTTCCTTAAATGGTTTATCCCTTCTCTTTATCCTCTGCTTCCTTCTATCTATGCAAGTGTACATGTGTACACACACATATACATTTACATATATATATATATAAATAAAATAATTTTATTTGAATAAAATATTCTTCCACTCTAAAATATACAGGCAGCAGCTCACTGGTTCTTTCCAATTTGCAGTCAGACTGTGAGAAAATGATATTTCCTCAAGTAATGTTATTTCTTATAGTTCTCAATTCTTTCTCCTACCAAAATAGCATTTTTTATTTTCCAGCAAATGAAAAAGAATAAAATAAAGATCAAGGGTGAAATGATGCAAGTCACAAAATTAAATAAGCAGGTGTGATAATACAGTGGATAGATGCAGAACTGCTTCTCCAAGGCAGAAGAAAATAGGGAATTAGAAAAATACTCTCTCTGATATTTTTTTTACTCCTTGCTCTATCAGAGTTCTGCTTTCCCTTTATCTAATCCATTTATCAGTCTCACTGTAAACACATCTGCTTATGCATCCCTTCGCTCCCATATTTATCTTCTTCCATCATAAATTCATCAGTCCTGTATCAGAGTTCTGTGTAGCTCAGAAACCTCATCAGGTTGTTTCCTTCAGTAGATATTTTGTTTGGGTCTTGCTTTTTTTTTTTTTTTTTTTTTTTTTTTTTTTTTTTTTTTTTTTTTTTTTTTTTTTTTTGTACAGTTGTTTCATTTCTCGTTATATAATGGTCTTTGATATGAAAAATGGCTGTACCATTGCACCCCATTATAGCAATATACCCCACACCCCCAGCAGCTGTTTCCAAATAGGGAAAGGGTTTCAGTTTACTTTAGACATTTTAGGAAGATTAACTAGAAAATTCTGTGTTTTTTCTCATGGTAAGTGGCTCAGCACCAGCACAGGAGCATGGATTGGGCTCTGAGAGTGTAACTCAAAGCCTGTTGTTAATTTCATTGGGCTAAAAGTTAAATTATCCCTCCTAAAACATTAAATATTTAGGAAGGAGCACAAAGGAATTAAGGGGCTCTTTGAAGTGTTTCTAGGAGGGTGTCAGAGGTTTTATCAGACACCTGTGAGGGGCTTTTCTTTTGTTTTCTGTAACATTTGTTATTTTGATATTTTTCACTTATTAAACTTTTTACTTTACAAAACACCTCTGAAGAGCAGTCTTGTTAAAATTATTTTAAGCCAATCTGCAAGGGCTGAACCCTCAGAAGTCGATTGATACATTTACACGTCTTATAAAATCTGGCCATGCGTTAACCTGCATCACCCTATGGCAACAAGAATAAAAGCCACCTGCCTTACAGGTCCAGCCACTTCCAGCCCTGCATTTTTTCACCCTTTAGCTGGAATTCTCCTCCCAGTGTCACAAATTTCAGGAATTTCCAAGGACACTCAACACCAACAGTTGTCTCCCCAGACTAAGGGTTAGGATCCTCTTCTCATTCAGGAATTGATTTTACGAAAATTTAGAGATACCTCAGAAGCACAACCAAAAAGTATGAATGGAAAGGACATGAAGGCTGAGTGACACTTGAATGTTCATTTATATAAGTAGTGCCTGCAGCCCTTTGGGAGCCAAAAACATGGTGGCCCATCCTCAGGCTATAAATGGATGCTTGTTTTGCATCTGCCTAATTCACACCAGATATGTGCTTGGTCCTACACCTGATCTCTAGTAGGGCTGGTTTCTCTCTTCTGGCTGTAAAACTGATTGTTTTCCCCTCAAAATTTTCTCCTTCAGTCTTTGTTTTGAGTTGTGCTGGCAGCTCTCAAGGTCTGCTGGTCATCTGTCAGAGTTGTCTGTCTCAGACCCATATATAAGTATTTTAGAGGCAATTATAGCATGAAAATGTCCCCATGGTGTACAGCTTGCCATGGATATTTGTACTGGTCTACTGAGTGCTTATTGGCAGAGAAAACTCTTTGACACCTTTGCAGAGAAAGTATAAACCAAATTGGATAGAATTTGTTTATCCTACTTTATAGACACCTTAAAGGTGTTACCTATTTGTAATTTGTAAATATATAAAATCTTTTATCACATCCCATTTTCTCTTGAGGTATTAATGTCTACTTTTAAATTATTCTCCACAAGAAATTTTGTAAAACAAACCAGAACTGAGATCTGAGACTTTGAATCCATTGCTGGAATTTTGCTTTAGGAAGAGACTATTCAAAAAATGCTCATTTTCAATTTACTGTTTAACAACTTATTGACCAGCCTATCAAAACTGAAGTGGAAGGATGTTGTAGTCTCTTTTTCAGAACTGTAGCTTATTCTGCAGGGATATTAATATAGAGTCATGCAAACATGTATTCTGGCTTTTTTTATTAATAAAATATTATAAAATGCATTTTAGATGTTGATTTTTGAAAAGTGCTCAGAGAACCCAGAATTCTTGGGGAATCTCCTTGTTTTGCAATGACACTAATTTAACACCAAGCCTCTGACATTTTCCAAAAGGCTCTTTTTATGTCCTTTTTTATTTTACTTTTTTTGCCACTACAATGACTTTGCTGTCACATATTCTAGACATTTATAGTACTCTTCTTCAGAAATATAAAATTATATTTCTTGCTTATGACACTACCTTCAGAAGAAAAAAAAATAGAGTCCAGCACTTTTTTGTATTGAGTCTAACCCTTACCTTCCAGATCAAGATCCATATCTTATGTGGCTGTGCCAAATGTGTATTTGCCATGTAGGATGGGCAATTTCAGATTAACTAGATATCCTTTGCTGCAATTGTCTCTTTTTGCTAAAGTTTTTACCTTTTTAGTCCCATTAGCTTTGTAGAAGACCTGTAGCAGCAGTCACTATACACTCAGAAGAGGCATTGTCACCTGAATTGTTACCTTGTACTGGATCAAATTACATTTAGTTAAATAAAGTTAAATATAAAATGGCATTGCTCAACAGACAGAAGTCTGGCCAGGTGAGCCAGAAAGAATCCAGTTCTTAGACATTTTCTTTGAGTATTCCACTAAAAATTTTTTATAGGAGCTACTTGATTGTGATCGGAAGGATTGTGTCCAGCATTTCCTCCCTTGCCACAGCAAGTAGTGAAGTAGAGGGCACAGCTGAGCCCCTGAGTACACAAAGGACATCGAGAAACTATTGGGAAAACTCAGTGAGGCACAATTGAAATGGTTACACAACACCATGTGTGAGTCACTGTGACAGAGCCTGAAAATTAAGAGTTTTAGGAAAAAAAAAAAAAAAAAAAAAAAAAGGAGAGAGCACTTTGTGGCCTCTACATTAGTGTATAATGAATAGAAAATATGTGTACAGTGTCACATCATAAGAATCTTTCATTCACTCTATACGAGAAGCCAGATAGTGAAGAATCTGCCTCATGTTAATTGTTTTTACCCTGGTGGGAAAGCAGTTGAGAATTTAATAGTGACCTAATAAATTATGTTCTCTAGAAATTACTTTAAAAACCTAAGACACTTAATAGAGAAAAAGTTTATTCCCTGTAGAATGTCTGAGTCATCCTATGGAATTCAATAACAGGGATCTAAATTCTCTAGTAAATACCAAATTATAGTTTCAAGTAAAAAACGAACTATTGAATGTTAGATATTTTCTGTTAAATTCTACTTTTTTTTTTTTTTTTTTTTTTGGTTAAGAAAATGCTTTGAAGCAGGAAGCCAGAATGATTCAAAATTATTTTAAATATGTTATCAATGTATTTTAACTAGCATTTTCTAGAAGTAGAATGTAGACAACATTGTTGTTTATAAAAAAGATAAATTGATTAAATTGAAGTTTAATTCACTGCAGTAATGTTATGCTAATCTATATATAATTATTATTTATTGTCCAAATTTAGAAGAAAGTGAAGTATGGAAGAGCATTTTTTCCTATTCCATTTTTTTGAAAAGTGCTCATTTTTGGTTTTTTTTGTTTGTTTGTTTGTTTGTATGTTTGTTTGTTTGTTTGTTTTGTTTTTCCCAATATCAGGCTCTGAGTTTTCCTCTTCTATAATCCTTATCCTATAACTGCTGCTTGAAATGTAATTTCAATATTTACTATCTATAGCTGTTTTTAACTTTTAGTTCTTTCTACTGTTTCATTCCCATCTTTATTTGCAAATTGCCTAGCCACAGGAATGGTAACTAGACTAAGCCAAAAAACCAGCATGTGGATATGATAGTCTGGTATAAACTTTCCTCTGAAAAGTCCAGAGGCTGCTAAAGCAAAAAATCCAGAACTGAATTCATCCTTTCCTTTCCTTTCCTTTCCTTTCCTTTCCTTTCCTTTCCTTTCCTTTCCTTTCCTTTCCTTTCCTTTCCTTTCCTTTCCTTTCCTTTCCTTTCCTTTCCTTTCCTTTCCTTTCCTTTCCTTTCCTTTCCTTTCCTTTCCTTTCCTTTCCTTTCCTTTCCTTTCCTTTCCTTTCCTTGCCTTGCCTTGCCTTGCCTTGCCTTGCCTTGCCTTGCCTTGCCTTGCCTTGCCTTGCCTTGCCTTGCCTTGCCTTGCCTTGCCTTCCCTCCCTGCCTTTCCTCTCCTACTTACATCCAGATGTTGGCTCTTTCTTGCATTTCCTGACCTACCAGCAAAGAGATAAGACAAATTCTGAAAACCTATCATGTACACAGGATCAATTTGACCATTTGAGGAAGGACCCAATAAAGTGCATGGGGTCCAGCTTGGAGTCTGGGATAAAGAATCCCATATTGCAGGAGGGGAAAGGGTCCCAGATTGGAAGGGATCAGATTATCACACTGCTGGGGGATGTCCCATAGCCCTGCCTCCTGCTGCATGGCAATCCCAGTTCTCCCAGGCCATTAGGGGTGCCTGTGCAGCACAAATCATCCTATGGAATGATGTTAGCCAAGGAACCAGCACCACCCTTGGCAAAATTAGATCACACTTTGAGGATGTTGGACGAATCAGGAAAAAGGAGGAAAAAAAGTACTATTTAAACCTCCTAATAGTTCACTAATTTGCCCAAGTCCCTGGTTTCCACCAGAACACCAGAAATGGGATGGTGCTCTGCAGAGTTATTGTCACACACTCAGCAATGATGCCAAAATCGAAGGGTTTGTGCAGCTGAGGGCCAGCCCTGACCTCAACAACCCTACTGAACTTAATCAGTGCAGTTTGTGCCAAAACACAGTCCCTCACAATAATTTGTATTGCACGCACAGAAACAGATGCCTCCTCTCAGTGTGTTTCTCACGACAGGCAGGATGAGAAGATATTGAATTACAATAAAATCCAAGGACAGCAGCCTGCCTTGGGACCTTCTCCAGTGAACCTGTTTCTTATTATTTTCATGCAGTGAGACATTTTTGCAGTCTATGTTTGACTTCCCGAAGGATACTTAATTCTGTAACAAGGACAGACAACCATTCCCTGCTTGATTTTTTAAATTTTTTATTATTTTAAGCAATTTAGATCTGTAGACTAAATTGTATTACAGACTCATTGTGAATGGCTTTCAGAGTAAAAAATCTTTATCTCACATACTTCTCTCTCCACAAGATATGTCCTGTTGAGTAGAGGTTTGCAACCATATAGTGAGAAGTATCTACTAACTTAATTTACTGTACTGAGCACTTCAGAGACATGGCTGCAGTAAAATAAACAACATCAATTCAATTATTTTCTCTTATGTCACACTGTAAACTTCATAAACATGTAAATTCAAAAATCTCCATAAACACTTTAGTATTATGAATCACTGCAGGGTATCACAGCTGGTTACCTGCAGAAATTGTGTCTGGAACCTAGTCCATCATTTAGAGGCAGCAGCAGATGTTAAGGGAAACTTCTTTATATAATCATCTGAAAAAAAAAAAAAAAAAAAAAAAAAAAAAAAAAAAAAAAAAAAAAGGCAAAAAGAAGCAGCGAGATACATAGCCAGACATTTCTGGCATCTATTTGATACAACAGCAGAGATCTGAATTTTGTTAGTGAATCCATATACATGGTTGGGACAGATCATTCAAAAAAAAAAAAAAAAGTGTTTATTCAGAGCAGCATTGCTCTCAGTTTGGGTTCTGACTGTGAATCAGAAATGAGACTTCCACATGAACGACAACAACGAAAAGGCTGCTACCCACAGTCCTGCCTGAGTTCAATAATGTTTGGTGGTCACCACAATCAAATGTGTTGGATTTTCCCTGCGATTGTCACAGGATCCTTTGGCAGTTGGGTGCCAAAACCCCAGCATGAAGCACCTGTGTTTGCTGGTTTCCCAGACTTGACTTTGCACCCAGTTCCTGTCCTTAAAGGAACTCCTGTGTAAGATGATTTATGGTGTTATTTGACAAACACCTGAACCTCTGACCCAGCATGGCAGGAGTTGTGACCTGCAATGATGGATTGCCATCCAGATATTTGCCTGCTCTCAAACCAGGTTGGAGTATTTCAGGTAACAGTCCTGTTACTCAGGGCTTGGTCTGTGGAAGCTGTGACCTGTCAAAAATGTCTCACAATCTATTTATATTTACTTAGAAAGAGGTAGTGGAAGGTGGTTTTTTTTTTTTTTTTTTTTTTTTTTTTTTTTTTTTTTTTTTAACTCTGCAGCTCAATTACAGTGCTCTCTCACAAAGAAACCCCTCTGGAGACTGTCAAAAAGTCCTTCATGAGGTGCTGCTGACTCCAGGGGAACAAAGCCCTCACTTTCTTGTCTTTGAGATCTGCTTCTAATTGTTATTTCCATCTGTGTTTCTCTTTCTTCTATGAGTTCCTGAACAAATTAATTTCTCATTGACATCCTTTTTAACCACCAAAATGGTGGTTTTCCTTCAGTAATAAAAATACTGAAAAATAAATTATTGATAAAGACAGCTCATGGAACAGTTTTAAAACAATGGGAGATAATTGTAGATATCATGTTGCCCAATGTTAAGACATTCTGTGAAGTACACCTGAAGAAAACCCCCACAGACACTCAAGCAAACAAATTGTTGAATAAATTGAAAATATATTGTTTGATCATTTAAAAGAGAAATCTTAGAAAAAAAGTTATATCTAGCTAGGAGCAAGTGGACACCATCACCAATAAAGGATTGAGAAGTGTCCAGTCTTCATGTAACATCTCTATATAAGTAAAAACATCAGCCAGAGAAATTGCATTTGAACCTGACCTACTTTTTATCACTTTCAGCCAGAAGGGAAAAAAAAAATAGGTCAGGTATGTATAACTTGAAACAATAATCTGTGTAAGGTGGCAAAATATCTGTTCATTCTATAATAAAAAGTTCTGATCATATTATTCTTTAAGAAAATATTATCATATTATCATAAATAAACCATACTTAGACACTGATGGATAAGGCAAGCACTTATTGACTATGATATTTTCTGATTTGGGCTGATGAAGTCCCAGGCCAAAAATTGGCAGGGTAAAATTTTCCATTTATTAGCCAGAAGTTTACTTTGGCATTTCTGTAATGTGAGAGCAGTGACATTTCCTTCAGCTCTGTTGGTGTGTTAAGGTTTGCCCACGAAGTTCTGCTGATTCCCACACTTGGGAAATTTGCAGTTCCAAAATGAAACAGCAGCAGTAGCACCATTCGAATTTGGGAAGTTCCAGCTAAGGATGACTGATGTGCATATGAACCTTTGGAGATCAGTTCTCAGAGCAGGAGGCTGATTGCCAGCCCTTCTGCAGGTAGGGAGGGCTGAAAAAATCTGAGTCCTGAAAGTCATGAAAATCATGTTACCCACAGATTATAAACCAGATCTTCAGCATCTGTAAATCACAACAGCTGCACTGAAAGTGGAAGATGGTGATTGCACCTGCCTGCAGCATTTTTTTCCCACTGATCTTATCTAACTCACTAATTTGTGATGTATCTGCCTCTTATATCTTTTTGTATAAAATAGCTATAAAATGAAGAATATTTTTTGCCATTGATACCCACTGTGTTCTACTAGATTGCTTTCTTTTGCTGGGGCATTTCCTTTCCTCTTTACTGTGTGAGAAGGGGAGAGTATGCCTTATGAGGACAAAGAATTAAGAGAAGCATTCCTCTCTTTCAAATTAAACAGAAATGTTGCTCCCCACCCAGCTCCTTCTCAGCCCTGCCAAGCCACAGCCTGTGTATTTTATGTGTTATAAGGAGTATAAGGGCTAAAACTGGAAAAAAAAAATTGCACTCATTGCCTCTGAGTTTCCTATTATTTGTTTTATGAAATAATAAGCTTCATTAAATAGGAGCAGTTCTTCCATCTCAAACACAAAACATGATAATGTATCCTCCTCATGACTGCCATTGTTCTCAAGAAGGAATAAAAATACTTAAATGTTTTTATGTAAATGAATGGAAAGTGCTTTGTCCAACTGAAAAAAATACCTGCAAGGCCTCTGAAACCATGGGCCACAGGAAAGGCAGGGACTTCAGAGCTGCCTATGGCTTTTATCCTAATGCTGACCTTTGGTTTGACACGTTCTCTTCTCATTCTTCACTTTTGTTCTCTTCCTCTTTTTTTCAGGATTTCCTCTGTCTTGCTCACATTTTATTTTTTTTTTCTGGGGTTCCATTACATTTAGCAACTCCCTGCATTTCACAACAGAGCTCCCTCACACATGGCTCTTCTACATGGATCTGGCACCTTAATAGAAATTCAGCTTTTCACTTGTGATTTCTTATTTTCCTGAAAATTTCCTTGCCTTCAGTTCTCTTGAGAGATCACCTTTCTGCTGAAATTTTATCTGTAACCTTGCATTTTTTTTTTTCCCACATGGTTGCCTTACTGGCTTCCTGCACTGTTCAGTACCCAGTGGCAGAGCACCAAGCCTCTTCCCACTCTAACTGCCTTTGCCATCTGGCGTGTTCAGTGCAAATCATCCTTCCTTTCTGGACACAGACACTGGACAGCAGAACAATCCTTGCCTGTAAAACCTTCCCAAAATTCTGTTCTGTGAATCATTAGCCAAGCTCAACATAAGGACTGAGACACAAGTTCTGTACATTGACTTTAAAAACAGAATCTCATTTGGAGAAAACAAATAAACAAACAACCAAATTAACAGATTTAATATGTTTCTATATTTGTATGCACAATATATATAAATTTATATTGTATATATTTAAGCATATATGTAATGTAGACATATATATATATATACAGAAAAACTCAGTTGATGGAGTGGGAGGGAAGTGCCTGTCTCAAAAGGTTCTCTGACAGCTCCTACAGAAGAATATGGAGGGAGTGCACTGAGCCTGTCCAGAGGAGGGAATGGAGCTGGAGAAGGATCTGGAGCACAAGTCTGATGAGGAGCAGCTGAGGGAGCTGGGGCTGTTTAGTCTGGAGAAAAGGAAGCTCAAGAATAAACCTTATTGCTCCCAAAAATCACCAGAAAAGAGGTTGTGGTGAGGTCAAGACTGGTCTCCTCCCAAATAACAAGTGGTAGGACAAGAGGAAATTGTCTCAAATTGCACCAGGAGAAGTTTAGATTGGATAGCAGGAAAAATTTCTTTAGTGACAGGGTGGTCAAGCATTGGAACAGACTGACCAGGGGACTGTTTTGACTCACTATCTTTGAGAGTCTTAAAAAAAACACACGTGGACGTGGCATTTAGGGTGGTTTAGTGATGGTCTTGGCAGTGCTGGGTTAACAGCTGGACTCAAGGACCTTAAAGGTCTTTTCCAACATAAATGATTCTGTCATTCTATATTGCTCTCAGATCTTTGTGATAAATTTTAAAACAATGGTTTGAGCCAGTTTAAGTGCCTGATGAATGGAGCCTTTATGGAGCCATTCTCTGCAAGTTTAAAGCTGGTCCAGACCATTAAGGACTGAAACATTCCTGCTGAAATAGTTCTGCTAGAGTTGCATATGAAAATAATTGAGTTCCTCAACTGTGTCACAAATTCATTATCCCAACTAGCTGCTGGAAAGCCAAAGATTTTGAAGTCTGGAGGATGGCTGAGGACGGCTGTCAGTTTCTTGCACATCCTTTATATATGTTTGGGGGTTTTATATCTGATAAGACAGTTGAATAACTGGTAGCAATACTGTGAGCAATTCAGAACTATCTAAATATTTATTTGCTATATGTGACTAGCTGGCAGCTCAGTCATCTCTTGGGGGAAAGAATAAAGGCTGAATAGGGTCCACAATAGGATCTCTATCCTAGTCCAGCATTAATTTTGAAAAAAAAAATTTTTTGGTCTTTTTGTGGCTTATATTCACCTCTTCAATGTTCCCTAAAGTAGCCACTGAATCCCAAAGTTATCAGGTCAAATAGAATTTGTAAACAGAGTCATGAGAAATTCACATCAAAAAGTGCAAACAGGAAAGGATTAAGAATAATAAAACGCTTGTAAAAAGTAAAATAACACAATCTACCAATGACCCCCACTCCCAAAAAAGTCCCAGAGAAGCAAAACCCTCAGAGAACAAAACACTAACAACAAAAATAAAAAAAGATGAAAACTCCACTTAAGTAGAATAATCATTAAAATTCAATCTTATATAAATATGTGTTCCAAAAGTCTAAGGGACACATTTCTAGGTGTACCAGAAAAATATCTGAGCTCACAGGAATGCCATTAGCAGGTAATGTGGATGTGTTGCCTGAAGAAAGAAAGCCATCTCTTACTGATGTTGCAGGGAGATGCAGCACTGGGAACACACCCCAGTGCACTGGGCACTGCCAGGCATCTTCCTTCTCCTGAACGTGCCTGTGGGACTGATCATGAATAAACTTCTGAAAGAGCAAAGTAGTCAGATTGTGTGCCCTTGAGAGTGCCGAGTTTTAGGGGATGAAGCAGTGGACATATGGGATACATTTTCCCAGAAATGAAGACCAGAGGATATTTCATCGACCTAGACTTACTTTCACAGATCTCATACTGTGCTGTACTTCATCAGATACACTCTTGTCTGGTCAATTATGTCCTGTCCACCCCTGAGAAGGATCCAGGGAATGATCAAACAAGTCCAAGAAGTCAGAAGACATGGAGTTAATTCACTTTGCCCTTCCTCGTAGAGTGAGTCTTGTTTGGGATGTAACTTCTGCAAACATATAACTTAATAGCCCTATCATTTTCCTCATGGTTGTTAATTTCCTATAAACTGTCTGCTGTGTACTGACACCCTAAGCTGGGGAATGCAAATTATTGCACAACTCTTGGTTCCCACTTGTTGGATATTTTTTTACAGCAAACCAACTCATCTGTGCTAATTATTCAGTATCTCTTTCCTTTACCATCTTTTGCCTTTACCCTCATTTTCTTAAGAGCACATTAACTGGTGGTACCTCTTTCAACTATCTCCAGCCTTCCAGGATATGATTGTGGCACCAGGTCAGTGCTTGCATAATTTGAGTGGAAAGGGACCCCATTAATGAAAACAGAATTTCCCTCACTCCCTCCACACACCTCAGCAGCAAAGCTGCTGCTCTGCCAGCCCAAGCACTCTGTGATCAAGGCCTGTGGCATCAGACTGTCTCCTTAGTAACAATTCAGCTAAACTGTTGGGCTGACCGAGTGGTCCCTTGGAGGTTTTCTCTGTCCCAGAGATGGAATAATTTGGGAACTGTATATTTAAAATGTCTACTGGAACAGCTTGTGCCAGAGCTAAGCTACAGTGATTTTGTTTACCCTGAAAATGAAGGAGAAAACTTAAAAATGAAAAGAAATATATGGGAGAACTCTACTGTGTTCTGGTCTGAAAACCAAAAAAAAAAAAATCAATGAGATTTTTTTTTTTCTTATATAGAAACACATTCAGTTTCTGTAATTGTTCCAAAACCACAGGAGTCTGGAACAGGAAACAAGGGTTCAAAAGGTAGACTTTCAGCTGACATTTATCCAACAAATTGATACTATAGGAAAGATTACAGCCTCTAAGGATATATCCCCTTAATACTTTTACTTTTGATTTCCCCAGCCACTTTAATTTCAAGAAGTTCTGTAAATTGGCAAACCTGTAGAGAAACCTGCTCGCCCTTCCCAGTTCTCTGTGCTTTTCCCAGTGATGTGATTCTCTCAATCGCTCACCTTCTCCTCTCGCCACGGGAGACCCAGCAGCCAGATTTGCACAGATAGGTCTCCTTAAGGATGTGGAAGTCCTCAGCTTGTCTCTGTGACATATCTTTATTATTCCAAGTCCTTATGGCATAAACCACCCACCTTGTTTTGCTTAGGCTGCTCTGGGGAGCTTTGCAATATGAGTTGTGCTCATAAGGGATCTGTGTAATATTTGATGAGAAGCAGAGTTGCTTTTAAAGTGAGCTGCCCTCACTAAACAACACTCCTGGCATCTGTGCTGTGCATACCTGTGTGCAAGGATGGCTTATTACTCTTCACAGTGCTTTATACAGCTCCAGGCAATTTTGCGTGGTCCGCGCTGAGACTGACAGTTCCTCCTCTCGTAACCCTCGTCTGTAGTCAGCACAGGTTTTGGCTCCTACTACCACAGCTTTTATGCAATTCAGGAAGTCTTTTCAGAGCTGCAACACATTTTATCCCCTACTTTAGGATCTGTGGTCTGACTTCCAGGTGTGCCCCATGTTGACTGTTTTCTGACAATTTCTACAGCCTAAAGGCAGCTTTACAGCAGCTACTCAGGATCCTTTTCTTTTGGCATTAATTAATCTGTTGGTGTTGCAAGCACCAAAGCAGAGCCTTTCAAGGTCCGTATTCTTTATTTTTGCACAATTTGATGATAGATTTGTGCCTCAGAGAGACCAGGTTTATCCTGCCAAGAAGTCTGGATGCCTTCTCAAAGGTATCCTACTTGTGTTTCCATCTCAACAGGGCAGATATCATCTCTGCAAAAGAGAAAAGAAATTCACTGGTCATACTAATGTTTAAACTTTTGTTAAGTTTTAACACTACCAAGTGTTATGAAACTTTTTGTATGTCTTTTTATGGCCCTGGTACTCCCAGACTAAGTTTATGTCTCAACAGAAAACAGCTAATGGAAAAAAACTTTTTAAGTTGCAGCCAATCTGCTTAGCTCTGCAACAGAAAAATACAAACCTGAGTTCTCATTTGTATGATGCTACTTTTCTCTGAAGTACTGAATGAGACACTTCAAATGCAAGAGGCAGTTAGGATTTTAAAAGGATCCAAATTTCAGCAGAAGTGTTTTGTACCACAACAGTAACATCCATAAGTTAGAATTTATTTAAATTGTTGGCTTCAAAAATATCTTTCAGCAGGAGGTCCAAAATTACTTTATGGTGTAAAACAAAAAATTGTTTTTAGGCACTTCCTGCTATACCAGTTAAGCATATAAAAAAATCTGTCATGCAGAGAAGAGTAAGTTCTATTTAGGTTGGAATTGTTTTTCTCCTGAAACAAAAGCAAGAAAACTGTTTGCACATGGTTTTACAGACAGTCCAATACCTGAATAGTTATGGACATCAGAAGTGAGATTAGATGTTCAGATGATATATTAGATGTGCAGATGTGCTAAGAAAACAGATCATGAAGAGCTGTGGTGGGTTAACCTTGGCTAAAGGTCAAATGCCCACCCAGCTGCTCAGTCACTTCCACTCCTCAAGTGGGCAGGATGGAAAAGTATGAGGGATGAAGTAAAGATAGAGAAAAACTTGCCAGTTACTCTCACAGACGAAAACAGACTCGATTTGCCTAAAATCACATATATTATAGCTATTTTATGTGGATTTAAGTAATGAGAAATGAAGACAAATCTTAAAGCAACACCTTTCATCTCTTGCCCCCTTCCCAGGAACAAGTACACTCCCTCACTTCCTCCAGAGAAGTATAGGATGGTTGTTTATAAAAGCTGGTTTGGGTATTGCTATAAGGTTGGTTGAGGTGGATTTTTTGGGTTAATTAAACACCTGAATCTGGGACTTGCCCTGTGTGGTGCTCGGTTGGTGATGCGCTGAGGATGTGGCTCAGCATCAGCCTTGATCAGTGGAGACTGAAAATCCCTCACACTGTTACTGGTGAAAGGTAAACCATTAGAACAGTATCTGATTTTTTAATAAAAAACAAAACAAAACAAAACAAAACAAAACAAAAAAAAAACCCACCTCCTGTTTCTGTATAAATTGACCCTTATTATACCATTTAAATGCTACATATTTCTCATCTATTTCATCTGTTCAATCCATGGTCATCATATCTAAGACAAACTAATATAATTAAATTTTTGTGCAAATAAAAATAAGAGCCAAAACCTCCAGGTTATTTTACAGTAACACTCACTGAACTGTTTCTTGTCTAAAGAATGACATTTATTTTGCCACATGTTGACAATAAGCAGTGAGCTAAAATAAGCTGACTTACTTTAGTATTTGTGATGTAATGACCAAATTTATTTATCTAAGAGCCTAAACTCCTTTCTGGATATTACATAATTTTCTCTGTTAATCAGGTTGTGGGATTTTTTTCTGGGTTTTTTCTATTTTTTTTCCAATTTTTAGCTTTCTGCAAAGATCCATTCAGATTGATTTCTATTTTTTTCCTTAAATTTGTAAAAAAAACCCCATATACAGAATCACAGAATGGGTCAGGTGGGAAGGGACCACAATGAGGTCATGTGGTCCAACCTCTCCACTGGAGCAGGGTCACCCCAGAGCACAGGCACAGGATTGTGTCCAGACAGTGCCAGAATATCTCCAGTGAGGGAGAATCCTCTCTGAGTGATCTCTTTCAGTGCTCAGTCACCCACACAGTAAGGAAGTTTTTCCACATATTCAGGTGGAACTTCCTGTTCATCAGTTTCTGCCCATTTTCTCTTTTCCTCATGGAAACAGTGGAAGAAAAATCTGTGGTTTAAGTTAATTAAGTACATAGTAAAATAAACAGACAAACAAAAACAACAACGACAACAAACAAGTAATTTGAGATCATTCTTGAATTCAGTTTAAATCCACTGAATAATTCTGGATAAATAGAAAAGACAAAATTTTTTGGAAATTATGGAAAAAATTGAAACAATTCAATTAGTGATTTTCAAAGGATATTGACACTGCTGAAAAGGAGACTAGCCAAAAACAACAACAACAACAACAACAACAAATCAATCAATTCAATCCAATTAGATTCCTAAAATGGTGGATGTCAAAATATCTTCATTTTTTCCTAGTTAGAATAGTTAGAATGCTTAGCCAATGTGAGATTGAGCAGCAGAAAGTCAGTAGTGGAAGGAATGGCTCTGTATCCTGGCCAGATTATGCCCAAAGGGCATATTTGTGTTGCAGTACTGATCTAGTGAATATTTAATAGAGTTGAATATGGAATAAAGTCAGAGGAGATACTGAGAATACCACATAAGATTAGAGCTCACTCTGGGGAAATGGGTAGTGTGGGTTCAAAGTCTTTCAGAAATAAGGAAGATATGAACATGGATCTCTCAATTCTGAGGGTTTTGAGTTGTCTATTTTGAAATACTTCTTCTGGGCATTTCTGTGACTTGTCTTTTTTGTTTTGTTTTGTTTTGTTCTTGAGGGAGGGTGTATATAAAGTATTTTTTTAAATATAAGAACAGCTTCTTAAAAGTATTTTCTAAATATTTTTGTTCTTGGGCTAAAAAAATATTATTCACCTTTTCCTGAAGTGACAAGTGACATAAAAGGACATGCATGGAGATAATGCGGTAATTTGCAACAATATTATTTTGTTGCATATTAAAAAGGTAGGGAAGAACCTTGGTTGCTGTCTCTTGAGAAATGTGCTCAAATTTTAATCCAATGTAACAGAAAAAGTATTTTTGTCTCCCACTAATTAGGAGTTTCTCTCCTCATTATTATCCAGTCCATGCCAGTTTTACTTGTAATGTAAATACTCTGCTTTACAAGGAACGAAAATATATTAAGTGATAAGCTTACCAGAAGCAGACCAGCTTATCTGGAAAAATATAGAAGTAAAATGAAAAATAAGTGAAACGGGTACACAAACTTGCATAAGAAAAGTAATCAACAAGTTCAGAAGATGTTATTTAATCTAGTGTCAAACTAACCTGAACAAGGGTAGAAATATAAAATATATCCTTCTATCTATGTATGGGCATATACATATATGTATATGCCCATACATATGTGTGCGTGTGTGTATATATATATATATGTATAACAACAGAGAAATAGAAAGGAAGTAAAATTTATTTTTGTATGTGTTTTGGATTTTGCTTTATTGTCTCAGCTCTTAGTCCTGTAAACCAGAAATCCATTTCCTTCTAGACAGGATTCCTTATTAAGAAATTGTTATTGTTTCTAAAGTTAAATGGATGTTGTTCTGAGTTCTATGACTCACACTCTTCTTTTTCTGTTTCTTCTCTTCTATTACTCTTGAAAGCATGGATTGCATTGATCCATTTTTCACAGCTTAAACTTGCTGGCTTTGAAGCAAAACACAAATGAGATGGAATAAAATAAAACAATAATTTAAAAAAAGAATAAAATAAAATTAAAAAAAAAAAACCCAGAGTGTGGAATGTGTTTACCTTTACCATGTCATAAAGTTTTTGATTGAGAAACATTACCTGCTGACTGAGACCACCCAGTTGTCCAAATTCAAAGGCTCAAAGGCTTTTGAATCCATTGGCTACTATTTCTAGTTATCTGTTCATTTATTTAAAACAGATAACACTTCATAAGTTATAAAATCGTTATGTAATAAAAAAAAAATTACTTTAGTTCACAACACTTTAAAACTATTGCTGACAGCCAAGCAACAGATATCTCCTGTTACCATGATAAAGTAAATTTGAGTATCTTTCTCAGTTATTATTGAAATAAACTTAGGGGTAAGAGATAGACATGCAGTGAGATTTGACTAATATCTTGGATTTAGAAATTAATTTATTCCTCTCTCCATATGAATGTCTCATAGAAACTGGACAGAAATAATATCAATAAATAATAGTAAAAACAATAATAATAACAGTTCCAAAATCTGTAAATTATATGGATTATTTTAAAGTTAATGAATTGTTAAAAAAAGCAGTTTTTAAAGCTGGGATGAGAGACCTGAACTGATTTCTTTGCAGATTCATTCTTCAGAAGCCAACAAATTTATGTAATGAAGATGTAATCAGGGCAGTGACCTTCTTGCCTTCTTTTAAGTGGAAGCCTGGGTATTAAAAAGTGTTTAATTTATGAAGTAATTTTTTTAAAAATTATATAGGAAAAAAAAATATTTTGGAGGCAGTTCTTCTGGCCTGGTGGAAAAATATCTCTTTGAGTCCAAGTTATTTCAGAAATGGGCTTCCATATTCAAACTATTTTGAAAAAATAAAAACCCAAACCCTCACACCTCTTTCGTATTCAGTATAAATCCTACCCTGGAGGTCTACTGTGAGCTCACAATTATAATTGTAAATTTCCAAATGGAAAGTTTTACATGCTCAGATATGCTTTGTCTTTACGGAGAGACCTCTGGAAGTCAAGATTTGATTGTTTGATTACCTTAAGAAGCATGGGATGAAAATCTGAAACAGCAACCACAACACAACACCCTGCATTAAGGAAAGCTCAAGGCCAAAGAAAGCAAACAAACAAACCTATATGAATGAAACCCGCTCCTAAAATCGTACTTTCTTTTAAAATGTAAATGAAATGTGCTTCGTTTCACTGTTCAGTACTGCTGGGTGGATTTGCATATTATCTCCTTTTCTCTTTTCAGTATCCTCAACCAACAGCTGTGACTTGTCAAAACTTGCCAGCACAAGGGAAAAAGAAAATGAAGGGGCATATTGGAAACTGTGTCAGCTTATCTATCGCTTTCAGTAAAATGTAATTGCTGAAGATCCCATTAAGAGTTGCCTGAAAAAACGTGTTAGGGCTGCTTAAATTGGGGATTTTTTTTCTTCTCTCTCTTTAATAGCAGCAGTGTGATACCTGGGAAGGGCAGAAGGAAGAGAACAGAACACGTGTGCACTCTTCTCACAGGCTCCCTCCCTGTGATGATGAGCCACTGAAGATGATCTCTTTCTCCTCCAGCACAGGTGTTTTGTGGTGCCTTTTATGTTCCTTGCTGCCCTCTGAACCCCTTCTCCAGCTCCTGGCTGAAGCTCACGTTTGCTCTTGAGGCACCTTGTGCTGTACAACAAAGAGCTCGAGGTTCCTGTGTCACCACGCGGAGAGGGGAAGGAGCTGTGCGTTCAGGGAAACCTCTCTGAGGTGACCCTGTGAGAAATGTCCTTTGTGCCAGGGCCAGGGGCCACAGCTGGGCCACGACTGCTGAGAGGGAACCATGAAAAGAGGCTGCTTTTGATGGAGAATTGAAGTGTTTGAGGAGAGGGGCTGAAATCCAAACCTCAGCTTGAGAGCAAAGCTCCATCGCTTTGGCATTGTTCTGTTAGGAGGGGATGGGGGTGGCTGTAGGGCAATGCAACATCTGCTGTCCCCAGTGCTCTGCTCTTTGGGATTTGTGAGATCTGTGGTAAGATCTAGGGGTTTCAGCATTTGTGTGAGCCATGGAGGACCTTGGCTCCTTACAGAGCTGGGAAGGGAAGGGAAGGGAAGGGAAGGGAAGGGAAGGGAAGGGAAGGGAAGGGAAGGGAAGGGAAGGGAAGGGAAGGGAAGGGAAGGGAAGGGAAGGGAAGGGAAGGGAAGGGAAGGGGATCTCTTTCACCCTACAGATGACAGCTCTGAAGTCAGGATGTCAGCAGCTGGGAATGAAGTCTCTGGGTTGCCATGGGGTGATTGATAGAATGTGGAGTTATCAGATTGCAGTACAGAAACAGACTAAGTTCCACTAAATTATCTATGCCTCTCTGACAAATGGATCAAGATTCTTTATGTTTCCTGGCTGGCCTCATTAGGTTGCTATAATTATCGTTTTATTGATAAAGTGCCTGCCCTTGGTGAGACCCAAGGGATGCGGTGCAATTAAAATAACGGATTATGTGAGTGTAAGATAATGTACTAACAGAACAAAACTTGTCTTACAGGAAAAAAAGTAGTTGGGATTCGTCCCTAATACTAGAACTGAAGAGGGAATACCTTCTGAAAGTGAAAAACTCATGCATTCAAATCGGATTTTTTTAAAAAAGAACCTATTTCTCACTGGAATAGCTGAAAATTAATTGTCAAATAACCTAAGTTTTGATGCCTGTTTATCCTATCTGTCTTTATGTTTCTGAGAAAACGCATACACTTGATTTTCCAAATTCTAACTAACTTTGAGCTAACTCCTGGACCTTGAGTTTCCTAAAACTAGACTAATCAAGATGTGAAATTCACTTAAAAATCTGAAATTCCATTAGGTTCTTGCTGAAATATATATGTGATCATACAGGACAGTGATAGAGATCCATGGAGCAATTTAGGTACACAATTGCTTAACTGACAAAGAGAATCAGGAGACTGAAGAGGGTTGATGGCAAGCCTTCACTAGGGGGAACTCGATATTATGATGGTGATAAAAATGCAAGATGAAGATGCCAAGGTTGAGAGGAGTTCATAAAGTTAGGTCAAGTGTGTGGGTTCCCCTTGGAGAGGGATGAGATAAGGCTCCTCTTTCATCACTCATACCAACCCAAAAGAAATCAATAATTCAACAGCAGGAGAAATTCCAAGTACATCTGTTCTTGGTTTGAGCTCACGTACCTCTAGGAAATCACATCCAGGTTTGCCTTGCAGAGTGCAGACCTGTGTGCCTTGTTTAGGAATCTTGTTGGAATCTTGTTCCCATTCTCCAAATTACTTCTGTACTATTTATCCAGTTAATATTTAATCAAACAACAGTAGTTATTTTCCTTCTTAGCTGAATGACCTAACCAATATAATGTAAATTCAGGATTCATTGCAGTTGCTTTCACTTGTAGCCTCCAGATCTTGTCTTTTTGGATATATAGGTAGTATCTTCAGTAGACAGTAAGACAGGAGAAGGGCACTTCAAGCCAGCTGGCAAGGTACCAGGAAAAGGTAGGAATGGGCTTAGGAAGGACCTACAGATTAAATTTTATGTTTCTTCATGTTGTCATGCAAAGGAGAGGTCTCTCTCCTTCAGAGCAAGCTAAAAAAATTTGACATATTAATAATTAATCTAGCAGATGGGCCTTCACTAGGGGTTGAAGAGCCTGCTTCTGTTTTCCTGTCTCTAAGCAATTTGAAGCAGAAGATGCTGAACCAGCACCTTGGCAAGATAAAGACACTTGGTAGCATCATTTCCATGCCTGGATTTGTTAAGCAAAGTTTCCCTTGAAGGTGAATATTGTGTGTTCAGTATCTCCATCAATCTCCACAAAGTGAGTGTGGGGACAATAACTGGAAGGTTACAGCAGCCTGAAAAGATGCTTGAGTAGCCCAGACTAAAGGCAGAAGGAAACTCTCATTCATTTTGGTTTTGTTTTGGTCCATGTAATTATACTACATATTTTTGCTTCTGGGAGATTACTTGCCCTGTGTAAAATAAATATTTATTTAACACTTTCACCTTGCAGGCAATGCTATCATTCTTCTTTTAATTACGATGCAGCTTTCAATAATGATGGGTAGCATTTGGCATGCTGCTTTAAATTCACAGCATTTTGCAAATGTGAAAGGTAGTTATCTGTCACTGACTTTCTGTATTAAAACAAGAGGAACTGGGAAGAAAAAGCTTTGGGATTTTTTTTTCTCTGAAGTTTCTGAAGATTAAAATAATATTTTAGAAATAATATTAATAAACCCTTCTTCCTAGATATTTTTCTGAGAGTAGGTAACTGAACCCTTGGTTTACACTGGAAGTCAAAATTATTTCCATAGAGAACTCTCCTTAATTTCAGCATATACAGACATTCAAAATTGCAATCAGTGTCTAAGCCACCTTTACACCCTGTACAAATCAAGCCAGTTCAGACAGCAGGATCTCAATTCAATCAGCCATGTGCAAGTTCTTGGTTTGGAATAATTTCTGCATTTCTGTCTGGCCCTGTCAGCCTCCTCGTCCCTGTAATGTTATTCTCCCAAAAGCAAAGGGAACCAGGAGTGAAAAGCTCAGGAAAGGAGAATCTGTGAACATGAAAGAAAAAAACAAAACAAAACAAACCCCAGAACCCTAATGACTTGTCTCCCCTTTATAAAACCCTTGTGTAGCAAGGTCCAAGGCTTTGATGGATGACAAAGGCTTTGCAGTTCAGTCCTATAAAACATGGCCACCAGTGGTAATCCAAGCAAACAATTTCTTGTTTCTGCAGGAGTGTGGTTTGCATTTACTTTACTTGGACAAACAACTCATGAGAGAGGGGCACCCTGTAATGCCCATTGACACTCAATAGTGGCTCAGGAATTTAGGAATGAATTTATAATCTGCTGCTGCTGTTCAGGGTACCATTTGCAGTGCAAAGGAGTTAGAGCAGATACTCACTTTAGGCATGATCAAGATCCCAACTATAACCTCTCCCCAGTAAAAAAAGTAATAATAGAATAGGAGAGTATTCTGAAAGCAGTGCAATCCGCTGCATTTTATACCATTCCCTAATAAATCCTGATCATTGACTTGTCTAGCCCTTGACTGATGCCTTAAATGATAGAACCACAGTCATTAAGGCTTGAAAAGACCTCAAAGATTGTCAAGTTCAACTTCCAATTCAACACCGCCAAGTCCACCACTAAACCACATCCCCAAATGCCACATTTATACATCTTTCAAATATCTCCAGGGATGTTGGCTCCACAACTTCCCTGGGCAGTATTTTCCAATGCTTAACTACCCTTTCAGTGAAAATTTTATTCCTTAGATCCAATCAAACTTGTCCCGGTGCAATTTGAGGCTCTTTCCTCTTGTTCCATTGTTTGTTACCTGGGATAAGAGACCAAACCCCACTTGGCTGAAAGCTCCTTTCCAGGAGTTGTAGGGAGCAATAAGGTCTCCCCTGAGCCTTCTTTTCTCCAGACTAAACACCTTCTCAAATCAGTGCAACTCTCCACACCATGGGAAATCATTTCTCCAGGAGAATGAGGTGAGAAATAGTGTCAAAGCCTTTACCAAAGTCCAGCTAAACAACACTGACAGCCTTTTCTTCCTAGAAGGTCATCTTGATTTAGAAGGAGGTCAAGCAAGACCTGTCTTTCATAAACCCACACTGGCTGGACCTGGTCACCTGGTAGCCCCATACATGGCAATGTCATGTCACTGAGGGTGATCTGCTCCACACCCTTCCCTGGCACTGAGGTCAGGCTGACATGCCTGGGGTTCTCCAGAGCCTCCTTCCAGCCCTCCCTTTAGAAGGCCATTATATTTGCTAACTTCCAGTCACCTGGGAGCTACCCAGCTGACCAGGACTGCTGGTGAATGATTGAAGATGGTCTGGTGAGAGCTGCTGGTTCCCTCAGTATCCTTGGGTGGATCCCACCTGGCTCCACAGACTCCATCTGTATAATCTGTAGCAGATCACCAACCATTTCCCCTTGGGTTATGGGGCTTCCAGCTCAGGGGCTGGGTACTTGGAGAACTAGTTTTTTCCTACCAAAGGCTGAGGCAAAGGTGGCTTGAAACATCTCAGTCTTCTCTTATTCCTTTATCACTGGATTTCCCCCTTCATCAAATAAGAGAGATTCTTCTATAGAAATGTTTCTATAGAAATTTTGATAACAAAACAATAGTGAAGCAATCATCAAAATGTCTCATGAGGCTGAAGAATATTAAGTAATTGTCCTTACAACTTTTTCTTGGTTTCATTGAGATATTATTGAATAACTGTGGATTTACCCAGCAGCCAACATCAGTGAGTCATTTGCACAAGTCTGTGTTTTATTAGTAGTTTTGCATGCCATCACACATATAATGAGGCAACACAAACAGAAGTCTTCTGAATCTTTCATGTGTTTCCATTAAACTGATGTCACAACAAATTCAGTTCCACACATCTGTGGTGCAACTGTACTCCTAACATTTTATGAACAATAGACTCTCTTAAAACAAGCCATGCAAACTGATGCCAGGTTGCCAACTGATCCTGCATCTGTTTCCTATGAAATGAAGGGCAGGAAAAAGAAAAAATCACATCTTGCACAGTGGGTTTTTTTTTAATTATTCCCCGGCTTTTTAAAAGCACTGTTACTTCAGCCATCACTGGATCTCACAGACAAACTCAGGAGTAAAGGAACTTGATTTTCCTACATAAAATTTGTTCATGTCACCACAAACACATCTGTGCACCAAGGAAATCTCATCTGAGTGACATAAGACTTTGTTCCCTTCTTATTTCTGTTTGTTAAGTGAAGGGAAATTGGTCTCTTTTGCTTGGTTGTTTTTTGGGGTGGGTATTTTTTAAAGTGTAGCAGTATTAATCCTTATGGCACCATCAAGATCAGAGCCCTGTTGTAGCAGCCAGGGTCCCCTTGTGCAAAGCAGTGAAAAAAACAACATATAAGAGAATATTCTTCATGCCACAATCTTATTCCTTACTATGTGAATGTGCTTTCCAAATGTGTAGTCTTAGCCAGCCAGAGACCAGCACGAATTTACCTGGGGGTATGGTTGCATTTATGGTTTTCTAAGAGCATGGCAAGCTGATTCCCTAAATTAAAGAAGTAGTTTGTGGGGGATTGAGCTCCCACAAACTTGCAGGTTCAGAATATCAAAATCTACTCTGAGAAAGAACTCAGGCTCCTACTGTATCTAATAAGAGTGAATGCAGCTCCAGCTGACCCTTACACTAATACAGCCTGAATCATTTATAAAAAACTTCAATGGGAATATTGACCAGCTTCTATGCACTGCTAAGGCGGGGGAAAAAGCCATTGATTCTATGAAATGTAGACACCTGTACTACAGACCCTAACATTTAGCCAGGAAATTATTTGTCTTCATGCCTGTACTTGTATTCAGAGCTGATACTTTTTGCATTCAATTACAAGTTACATACAAACAATAAAGCCATCTTCATTACTGCAAATCATCTACAAATACCTGCAAAAGCATTTTAGCATACTGTTGAGAAGTAATTGCTGTTTCCTAGCCTCTGCTATCACCTCTTCAACAAAATAGCAAATATTCACTGCCTTGAAGAAAGTTTACAGAATCAAGCTTTCATTAGAAGGATGGGTGATAATAAGAAAACATCTTACACAGATATTATTAGCTATTTTTAAGTTTTTAAGCATAATCTGGGATTAGCTCATTATTGTGGTTTCTTTTTCTGTTGGTCAATATTTAAGAATGTATAAGAACCTTGGTTATTTTTTTTTTCGTGCCTGTAGTAAAATAATAACTCAATATCAGCAAGATTTAAAAGCTGCCCAAAAAATACACTTGGAGGACACAGCAAAAATCTCAAATAATGTATTTTAATTGAAAATGAGAGTACTAGAAAAAGGACACCTGAGGGCTAAGCTACTGGAATTGTATAGGGGGTTTCTTAAAATCAATAATGCTAACCCTGTCAGGACAAATGGAAGTTTTCAAACCAAGACTTGGAAAAGGACAGGACGGAATTCAGTCATCTATCTAAAATGCTTTAGATCTTAAAAGTTTAGTTCAAATTAAATGTTTGCTATGTAAGCATTTTTAACCCACATACATATAGGGAACTACAGTAGCTCTGCTTGTACAACAAAAATACCAACAGAAATGTCAGAAATGTCAAAATGGACTTTGATTTGTTTTTCTATTTCTTTCTTTTAATTTATGAGTTTCAAGCGTAAATATGTATTTTCCTATTTTTGTTTTCTTTTGCTGTTTTTCATAGAGCATCTTAAAGGCGATTGGAAAGGTCCTAATTAATGCTTTTCTGCAAAATACATTATCACATCAATGTTCTACTTGGTATTGAGGTAAACCAGAACAGAATAATCAAATTTCATTCATTATCATTCAGCATCTGTTGAGCAGGGTAGGAATGTCCCACGAGTTACTGGGAGAAATCCCCTTGTGTTTGGACCATGGAGCCAGTCCTCTCTATCCCCCTTGGCCTCCAGAGGCACATCTCACTCTGAAGAAGTGCTAAATGCATGAACAGCACGATTTTCCTTTCAGGCAGAATGCCTGGAAAGTGGAATTGCCATTAACATGGCAATTTGCTTCGGCCAGCACTTAAGCTCAATAGGATAATATTTAAAACATTAACTACAGGCTTCCAGCCGAGCTCTTCAACCTTTCTTTTCTGTCACTTTACACAATACAACTGCTTTATGCTGACTCTCTGCCCTTTCTTCCTCTTTCTTAGGCTTATCTCAATAGACCCTGTCTCAGAGTCACTGAAAAGAAGAAAGAGAAGCTGAATATATCTGACAGCTATTTCTATCAGATAAACTGAAGTTCAAATGACTGGAACTCTTTTGCCTTTCAAAGGCCTTCAGTCCCCTGATGTTTTCTCATGCAATATAGACCTTTCTGAAAAAGGGGGGGGGCGGGGGGGGGGGGGGGGCGGGTTGCTGTCACTGTCTTTGTGCAGTGATGAGGGACCAATCCACCTTTGATTTGCCAAATTTCTGGAGGATAAATACTTCTGCTGTGGGCAAGGGGAGTATGGCATTGCTCAAAGGAAAGTATAACGTTATTGACTGCTTTTCTAAATGTCCATCAAAATAAGTTTTTTATCTTATTTACTGATATCAATCTCCAGTCCTATTTAGGCTGAGATGGTCTCTGTTCTTACAGTGCCAAATAGGCACACAGAACGTTTCCTGTTTGATGGGATTCACCTCAATGATCTTTTAGATTAAGGTGAGTATATTGATTTGAGCTGATTTGTGATAAAAATTACCCTTCAATGGAAACATCTTCTAGCCTATTCAGCCAAAAAGAAAGCACATAGAACAATGTGATATTTTTGACATAATTGGCTTGGCTGTGGCAGACAGGGAAGGTCTTTGAAGTGACCTCCAGGAGGTCCATGATGTCTCAGAACAAGAGATGCACCCTGAGTGTGTTCAGTCCTTTCCCTTTCACTGCAGATGAAGTTTTCTGTGCACATCTACCTTGAGCAGCAGGACATTTTAGCCCCAGCTTCACTGCAACTGCTGTTTAACAAGGAGTGGGCCTGAGCCTCTTGCTGTTGAACTCCAATAAAGTAGAGCTCTGCCCTGTTTAACTTAATTATACTTTGAGTCTGAAGCAAACCCTAAGAACAAAAGTTATAGTTTTGTCAAATTACTCTGGCTACCAAGGTGGTTATAAACTTTATTAGTGTGATTATGACCTATTAAAGTCACATTAACTTTTTAATGTGCCAGGAGTTACCACTGTAATGTCTGATAGACTTAACTGAAGGCTTATTTCCTGCTTTTTATGCTTCAGAAACAGACTTTTACAAACCAAATTATATCTTCTCTGTAATTAGTAAGTTCCATAACAGAATCTTTATCAGTACTTCCAGTAGGCAAGTCTAGACTCCTATTGTAAAAGCTTCTCTACCTGCCCTATAACATCTTGTCTTCCTTTTTTCTGCTTTTTCTTTTTTACTTTTTATTTGTAGTTCCAGATCTTGAGTGTCAGTTTGGGGTATGATGAAGGCTGGTTAAAAAGCTGCCTTGCTGGGTAAAGACTCAAAGCTTCTAAGAGATAAAAGCTTAATTCCTGTCATAGGACAGGCTCAGAGTCAGAAAAGTGCAATGGGCTCATACATTTATTTCATGGTCCAGTGACAATGATGTGTTCAGGAGAAAATCTGGACATCATTAGTGAGAACTTTTTGAGAAGCTTATGAATAAAGAGGCACTTAGCTCTAGTTACAGCAGCTTCATCTGCTGTCAACAGGTACAGAAAGTCCCATATACAATAAGAAAATTACCACCAAAACCTCCTCTTTCTTCTACAGACACAAGCAAAACGTGTAATTGTTCTTTCTTTAGATTCAGCACTGGACTTTCTAATAGAAGACACCTCAAAGACATCTGCTGGCCAGGAATTTACCTGTTCCTCACTCCAGAAGTTCCACATGACTTGGCCATGTGTGCTCACAGCCTAGAAAACCATCTGTATCCTGGGCTGCAACAAAAGAGCTGGTCCCAGCAGGTCAAAGCAGGGGATTCTCCCCCTCTACTCTTGTAAAATCACACCTGGATCTGCTTCATCCTGTTCTGGGGTCTCCAACACAAGAAAGTTGTCAACCTGTTGGAACAAATCCATATGAGGCCACCAAGATGATCAGAGGGGTGGGGTAGTTCTGATGTGGAGACAGGCTGGGAAAGATTACTCAGCCTGGAGAAGAAAGGCTCTGGGGAGTTCTAAGAACACCTTCCAGTACCTAAAGGGGCTACAGGAGATCTGCAGAGGGACTTTATAAAGAGTATGGAGTGACAGGATGAGGGGAAATGGCTTTAAAGTGAAGTAGATTTAGATTAGATATTGGTAAGAAATTCTTCACTAAAATGGAGGTGAGGCCCTGGAACAGGTTGCCCAGAGAAGATGTGAATGCCTCATTCCTGGAAGTGTTCAAGGCCAGGCTGGATGGAGCCTTGAGCAACCTGGTCCAGTGGAAAATGTCCCTGTCCCCCACAAGGAGGTTGGATCTGGATGATCATCAAGTTCCCTTCTAAACCAAGCTATTTTATGATTCTAATCAGAGACACCAGACCATTTTACAAGTATCACTCTTAAATTTAATGTTTAAAATGTTTTTGAACATTTGAAAATTATCTGAAAAGACCTGTACAGAAACACAAATGTTTAAGTACCATATCTGGTTGAATCATGGCCATTAGTAGAAGTGCACACCTATTTTTCAACAATTCTTTTAATCATAATTTACTAATGTGATAATCAAAACTGTTCACAGGAAATGGTAATTTTAAAAGCTCGCCCTATTAAGGATAATTTTCGAATGGTTGAAATGTAAGTTTCAACAAGGTAATGGTTTTCTGTCTGAATTTTTTAAACTTTAAATTTTATTTTGCTAGTAGAAAAAAGTTACCTATGAAATGAAACTGAGAACAGATAAACATTTAGTTATATGATTACTTCAATTCAAAGCTTCTACTTTTTATATTTTAGACAGATATATACATATATATAGGGTTTTGCCTCAGTATGCGCATTTTAACCAAGCATTATTCATAG
Source organism: Zosterops lateralis (assembly GCF_965231275.1). Taxonomy (NCBI): domain Eukaryota; kingdom Metazoa; phylum Chordata; class Aves; order Passeriformes; family Zosteropidae; genus Zosterops; species Zosterops lateralis. The sequence goes on along the minus strand of NC_139762.1, from coordinate 137,582,145 downwards.
TTCAAAAAACTACTTCCAGTTCTCTTTATATACCTTGAAGAAACAAACAAGCAAACAAAAAAAGTTACCATCCCCTTTTTAGTGCATGGATTGGACTGATATTATCAGTAGACACAAAGTTAACTTCTGCTTACCATAAATGAGAAATGCTGACCATCTTAAGAGCTGACTTCTTCTTCATCAAGAAACTTCATTGTTATTTGTTGACTTCTGCAATGCCAGAAGTAGCAGTCATACTTTAAAATCTGTCTGTTCCTATATATTAACACTTTTTTATTGTTGTTCTGAAAGACATGAGCAGGGAATGGATCAATTTTTAGCTCGGTCAAGTTTATCAGTGCATGCTAGCTTATTCTGAGGAATAAGGTTTTTTAGAAAAGCTTTTGATCAAGACCAAAAAGATAAAAGTTTAAGGCCTACACTTTCTCCTTCTATTAAAATTGAAACAAACAAAAAAAATTCTCTAAAAACTTATATAATTTTTTCTAATACCTACATCCCATAATTCACTGATTAAATAGAATTTATGGGTAGTTTAGTAATTGTTTTGGATCTTCCCTTCTTATTTTTAAGTGGAAGCAAAATAGGGTGGTTGAAACCAAAATAAAATGTCTGATTTATGGTCCCTGTCAGGTTTAGCATCTGAAGAGGTCACCTTTCAAGGTGTCTGCCAAGCCATTCCAACTGTGTTTGCCATATCAGAGCAGTATGTGTAGAGACTGGATGTAGGGATTAAAGTTTGCAAACTGGGAAAACCCAAAAATATGCTAACTTTTGTTTGCATTATTTTTTAGGTGGAAAGGACAGCCTCAAGTGCAAGACATTTCATTTTATTTCCTTTTATTTTGATCTTCTTCATCTGCCTCTTCATCATTTTATTTGTCTTCTTAAAAGAAATCTCAGATCCCATTAATAAACAGATTTATCTGCATAGATAAAAGCAAAATATGGTTTCCGGAAAATTGCACCATTCCTCTTCTGTTCAGCTATGAGAGCTGCTGTTAGAGTTCATTGTTGCACATTATACCCTGCTACATGATTACAGAAATAGGTTAAACATATCAAAACAAACTGTTACCTTTTCAATTTTTACATGGCTTCATTTAGATGATCTTTGAGGTCTTTTCCAACCTAAATGATTCTATGATCTCTCTCCAAAATTTATTCTTGTTTGCTGCCTTGAAAATTTAAGAGGAGGTTGGTGTTTGCCACTCCTTAAGCACACCACTGGCTGGTTGATGGCAAATCCCTGATGGCAAACAGAATGGATAATGTACATGGCCATTTTCCCTGGTGGGAAATAGGGTGGGTAATGTTCATGGACATTTTGAGCAGACCGAGGTGCTGCTGAGCCCAGCAGAAGGGAGCAAGGAGAATAAGGGAGGAAACAAACAATGTTTAGCAGATATAAACTGAAATTACTCTGTAAAAAGACAACTTAATGCAATAGCAGAGGCCTTCCTGATAACACATTAGAGGGTTGTTAGACTAATCTTTCTCTCATTAGTTCATTCCCTGTGCTTTGACACACAACTTTAGACCCCACGAGTTAAACAGGCTGAAGCAACAATGGAGTCTTGCCATGTACAGTTATTTCCCACTGCATGAAGCAATTAGGAAACACTAATGAGCATCCCATGAGGATCCCCTGAAAAGCCTCACTGCAGAGTGTCATATGAACAGCAACAAAGAACAGTTGGAAATAAAGTTTAGAAATGTTTCTAAACTTGATCGTGCCTTGCTGCTAGTTGAACCTATAACTGCAGTGCAGTAAGCACTATCAGCTCCTGATTTCCCTGAAGAAGGAAAACCCCGTATAAATCTGGATAAAAAGAAAGTTTGAATGAACTATTAAGCCTCATCCTGCTTGTGGGAGTAACAATAAAGCAAAGGGCAATTATATCAGGGGTTTAATCTGTTGGGCAATAATCTATTCAATTTTGTGTACATTAGTGAAATCAAGACTGGACCCTAAGAGGTATAAAAAAGTGAAGCTGATGGGCATTTGGTGGAGGCTAGGCCAGTATGGCATTGGTGGGCAATGGAAGAAAAGAAACAACCCAGGTTAATTACACAGCCTGGCTTTAGACTTCTATTTGGAGTCCTAAGAAAAAAGGCTCTCAGGCGGTGATTCAGAGCTTATTTTCTATACTGGCTGTATTGAGAGCTTAACATGCAAACTTAGATACAAAAAATACCTCTAAAAAACAAGAATACCCACTTCCTTCATGCTATTCTGCCTCAGTTATCAGAATAATTAGCTATTGAAATAACCATGAAGCTGTTTCTTCTATCATATCATAGAGTCATTGTGAGGGTCTGGCTGAGCTGGGGTTCATTTGCCCATGGACCCCTCAGGGCTGTGCTGGGTATTGGTGGCTACAGATGTGTTGGTAACACACCAGAGTTTTGGCTCCTGCTGAGCAGAGATGGCACAGCATCAGCCCTGCCTACAACATACCCCCCATCAGTCAATGGGGGCAAGATCCTGGGACAGGATGCAACCAGCTGAGCCAAATTAACCTCAGGGATATTCCATACCATAGAATGTCAGCTCAGATACAAAAACTAAGGAAAGGAGGAGGAAAGAGGGACATTCATTATTTACAAAGTTCAGCCTCCCGAGCAACCCCTGCCTGTGCTGAGATCCTGCTTCCCAGGAAGTGGTTGATGGGAAATAGAGGATAAACCTTGAGGTTTTTTCTCTTCGCTTGTGCACATGCAAACTTTGTTTAAGCAAGTCAAGCAAATGCTTAGCAAAAAAGCTAAGCACATGCTTCAGCCTGTGGGAGACTGAAATGTTAGTGGTTAATGACTCAAAATGAGTGTCCCTTTGTGGAGACAGCTTTGCTGAGGCCAAGTTTGCACCTCCTGAGGCAGAGATGAGTTTTCAGTTGTTTGGTGATAAAGCCTCTGGTCAGCACAAGATGGAGGAGGAGATCACCTGTCACTGGAGGTTGCAGTCCAAGCCTTGAGATCAGTAAGATGCAGATCCTGTGAGGTGGAATAGTGCTTTTCATCATACCAGTTATGCTCCCTTATACACACCCTGGTCCCCAGGAAGGTCACTCCACAGGGGACATTCATATTCACACGTAGGCCTGAGGGTGTTCATCCTTTCTGATGGGGCGCAACTGGCTGACATGAGAGACAGCTGTCGTGCCCTAGGAGGAACCATAAACCATCAAAGACTCCCAAAGTGGCCCAGGACTCATTCCTGAGGCTTTCCACCACAGAATGAAAGTTGCCCTACCCCCCTCCAACCTGGGCAATCCCACCAAGCCAGAACCTCTATTAACAGATTGAACTCAGCCATATGGACTTTCCTCACCCCCAGTGGATTACCATCACTCCACAACAATCAAGTCTCATTGTGGGATCCATGCAGGGTGGTAGGTTTCTACTCATATCCTTTCTTTCTCTTTCTTACCTTTCCTTCATATATTTTCTTAAGTGATATTTATATTGCTATATTACTATAGATACTACTAATAATAACCAAAATGACTGCATACCTGCTTTCCATTGTAACCAAATTGTTCTAAAATAAACCCTACATATAAATATATATATAGGAACACTCATCATTCAGTGTTGTCTCACTTGAATCTGCTGTGAGACCTATTAAATACAACCTGGGTTGTCCTTTCCTTCAGGAGTGGGTCACAACGCAAACTGAGTTGTTTCCATTCTTATTTTCTCTCCCCTGCCCAGCTGGGAAGTGAGATGATAGAGCAGCTTAGTGGGCACCTGTCATCCAGCCAAGGCCAAGCCACCACAGCCAGAACCATAGAATGCCATAGCTTGGAAGGAACCTTAAAAATCACCTAGCTCCAAATTCTCCCACCATAGGCAGGGACAACTTTAACTAGATCAGATTGCTCAAAGCCTCATCCAGCCTGGCACTGAGCACTCCCAGGGGTGGGGCATCCACAGCTTCTCTGGGCAACCTGTGGTCCTCGTGGCCCTTATATCAACAAATTTCTTTCCAATACCGTCATGGTTTGAAAGCAAAACAAGTGAGAGGCTCCAAGTCAGAAATACAATTTAATAAGAAGAAAGAAAAAAAAAAGTAAAATAAAATAAAATAAAATAAAATAAAATAAAATAAAATAAAATAAATGCAATAATACAAAAGACCACTGACAGAGTCAGAATACAACCTGAGCAGGGTGGTGGAAGCAATCCAGATGAGGTGCTCTTCCTGAAGCAGTGATCCTGTAGAAAGGTCTGGGAGCTCTGGTCCTCTGGGAATCCAGTGGGTAAGGGCTGCTTGCACTGTCCCATATCCCAGATTATATCCAGGTGAGAATGCTTGGCTCCTCCCCGTGGGCAGAGCATCTCACAATGGGATGATGAGCTGTGAAGTGGGTCCTTGATGGCCCATTAAACAGAGATAACTCCTGGAGGGAGTTACCTGTGAGTCATGGGCAAGGTGTTGATGGGCCATTGGCAGAAGAGAGCCCAAAGGCATGGGGCCTGGGAAACCACGCATCAACAATTGGATTCAACAGTTCATGAAGATGGTGATAGAATACTTTGTGCGCATCCTATACTACAACTCAGGGCAAATATCTAATCTAAACCTACCTTCTTTCAGCTCAAAGTCATTCTCCCTTATCCTATCACTACATGTCCTCACGAAAAGTCCTTCCCCAGCCTTCTTGGAGGCCCCCATTAGGTTGTGGATGGTGGTCTAAGTTCTCCCTGTAGCCCTTGCTTCTCCAGCCCTAACTCTCTCAGACTGTCCCCATGATGGTGTCTTCCTCTGGATTCATTCCAACAGGTCACAGCCTTAGTTGAACGTTGATAGTGCATTTACATCCCATCTAACCTTTTCTTTCAGTCAACAAAGTCTATGATTGAAAAGTACTTGCAGTTTGGAAAGGCAGATTTTTTTGAGGTACCACATGTGCAGAGAAAAAAAACATGATTTGCATCTCCATTCATGAGTCTAGATATTTATGTTGAATGGCTCTTTCTCACCACAAAAGAATAAGGTAGATTAGTTTGGAGGTAATGTGCATTGCAACGTAATTTTTTAAAAAAAGTTAGCATTGCTTTGGTTAGAGAATATATGAAATGATAAGCAATAGTTTGTGTCTGTGATTTGTGAAGTGAAAAGGAGGTTTAAAATCTAAGAAATTCTTTCCAAGTATCTTGGAAATATCAGAGAGCCACAGACAGTCATTATTCGTAATGAAGAATATATATCAAACTAACTTTTGGTTTTTTCCTTTATAAAATTATTTGTGGATTGAGCAGAATCTGGTTATGCCACATTTTTACTTTGGTAAGACTTCTGATGTAGGCTTAGTGGTTATTTTCACAAATAGAAAAATTCTCAAATAGAAAATTTCTCATCAGCCTGAGAAATCTGAACTAGATGAAACTGCCACAGAGTAGGTGGAAAGACAATTTGGAAGCTGCAGTCAGAGATTATTTGTTAGTGTTTCATAGTCAAAACAGAGGGAAGTACTGGGCAGGCTCCAACAGGCATCTGCCTTCATTTTGGAGCTCTTCAATACTTTAGCTAATGATCCAGATGATGGAATGCAAAGTGTAAATCTGCAGGTGACAACAAGCTTCAAGAAGTTCAAGAACAAGACTGGAATGCAAAATTACACTGAGGCACAGGAGATATGGTTGGAAAAACTATGCTGAAATTCATTAGGGACTCATGCAAAATATAACACTTCACAGGCATAATCAGCTGTAAAAAATCAGAATGGGGACCAGCTGCTTGAGCAGCCGTTACACAGAGAAGTGTTTAGAAGTTATAGTGGGTCATAAGTGAGCAGTCATCCTCCTCCAACACCCTCCCTCCATCATGACTGTAAAACCAGTAGCATAACTTCAGCCCCATATGCTGTTATCCCTTCAATTTATTCAGCACTGGAGAGGCCATTTCTAGAGCAACACAATCAAAGGGAGCTATGGACAAAAGCCAGAGGATAGGAGTGAGAGTGATCACAACTCTGAAAAGAGTAATATTTTAGGAAAGACTGAAAAAAAAAAAAAAAAGTCAAACTGTTCAGCCAAAAGAGGAAAAGACTGGAAGCATATTGGTGACAGCCTTCATGTAGGTAATGTGCTGCTGAAAACAGGAAAGAAATAGCGTTTTAGGACCTGATAAGAAATACCAACCTCTATTTTTTAAAGTGAAGTTTAGATTTCAGGGCAAAATTTCTCAAAGCAGTGGAATGGGTTTCAGGGAGTCATGGGAATACTGGTTTGAAAGGATCTCTGCAGGCCATTTAGTCTAATCTTCAGTTCAGTGATGGACTTTTGCCACCATTAACTTTCCTGGAGGAGATGTGGAGTCTTTATAACATAAGGAGCTTTAGAAGAGAAAGAAGCCAAAATGATGCACTTAGCCAAGGCATAGACATCTCCATGTCTCAGTATTTTTGTACTGACTGTTATGTCTACCAGCTGCCCCAGTTAACTGCTTGGAAGGGAAAACGTTCAATCTCCCAAAATGTGTTAATGCTGAGAACTTACTTTTAAAGGAGACTTCTCTAGGAAGCTGCTGCTGTTTTTATTTGGAAGTTTTTATTTTATTACCACCTCCAGCAGATAATTAAATCTCCTTACTACATGGCCATTTTGAGGTGTTTGGTAAGATCAGGCATAACTTTCTGATTTGAGTAAAGTCCAGAACCAGCTCTTTCACTACTGGAAACCACAAAAGCTGTGCAAAATGGCTTTGGCAACTACCAGACTCTCTTGCTACAAATCATTATGTTAGACCCCATTCCTATATGGCATTCTTGGATCAAAAAATCACTCTTATGAAAGGAGATCACACCTGGACGTTTTGGTCAGAACGAAGATGTGAATATTCTGTGGTTTATCCTGTAACAGTTTTTACATTCAATCATATTGTTGGAGGAGTAAATTAGGTCTCCAGGGGGTCCTAATCACTAGGCTACAGACTTATGCTGCCACTTGTGCTCTGCTGGGTTTCATGAATGTCAAATTATTTTGCTATCTAGTAGATTACTATCCTCAGGGGGGAGCAAAGGATGAGAAATATGCAGAAATTCGCTCATTCTCCCTCTCTGTTCTATATCTAGACAGTTAAAGTAGCTTATTCAGAAAATGAGAGATGTAGGTATGAAACTGTAAAGATAGAATTGAATATCAAACTGCACTCTCCCACCTCATAGAAGAGTGATTATATTAAAAATAAAAAAGGCTCAAAGAAGAGAGAAGAAATGAATGACATTCCAAACTTTTGCCTTGTGAGACATTCTGTGGGAATCTTTAATGTACCACATTTTTCCAGGAAGGATCCTGATTAGGCAGCATGACCTGAGTATAAAATATCACAGCCCTACCAGCACAGGAGTGCTCTGTGAAGCTGTAGAGAACATTAGAGCAGCTAGAGAAATCTTGGCTAAATGTGTAAATAAAGTTCCTGTGACATTAAATGCCTCCAGATCTAGAGTAAAACTTCTGAAGGTAAAGTTCTACTTCACATTGTGTAGAGAATCATCACCTCTTGCTTGCTTGGAATCTGACAATTGCATTTGGAGATTTGCAGAGTTTTTGCTGAGAAAAGAAAAAAGGAAACCATTCCCTGTTCACCTTCCGCAGACCTCCCATGACTTGGCCGACTATGATACTCCCACAGACTCAGCTTTGTGTATGAACACTGCAGGGATTAGATACAGAGGCCCCAAGTAATTTCACTGAAATCTTGTTACTCTTTAAGTCTAAATTAGTGCTATGATTGCTGTACAGTTTCTCTGTAGTCAAAGCAGTGGGCAGGGCTTTGCAGAAGCCAGCTCAAGTGTCCTATGGTCTGAATGTCTTTCTGAGATTTTATCTTCCTTCCTGTGAGAGGATGAATCTTGGGCAGAGAAGCAGAGAAATTTGTCCTGTTGTGTTCTGGATGTACCTGGTGGGTCCAGGCACTCAGTATCCACCACACTTTCAGTCATGGAGCATTCAAAGACTCAGAAAGTTTTGAAGATTCTTGAAGTGTTTGGGGTTTTTGTTCAGTGATGGGAATGATTCTTTTAAACCTAAACCTATGTGAAGATATCTGATTTATCTGAAGAGGGAACTAATTGGTCCACTAATTGAACCACATATCCTGCTACTTTTGTGTATGGACTTGAACCTTGCTCAAAATAAAGCAAACCATTTCTATTTATTTTGTCATTTTCTTCACTTCTAGAATCATTAACTTCTTTTTAGGTCATAACTCACAATGTCCTTTTATCAATCTCTCTTACAATTAACAAAAATTATTCTAATAAGTAATTCTCATTTTTATATTGTCCAGTGGGTAGTTTTATAGTTATTGACACTTGTTAAAAATAAAAATAACCCTCCAAATATATAACTAGTTAAAAACCACAGTCTTATGTGTTTTATGATTGTTATTCATTAAGAACAATATTTGCAATTCCTGATCAGTTCAACTTGGTAAGATATTTCTTGGTAAGATATTTCTTTAGAATCCAGTGGAAATGCTTCAGAAAAATAAGACTCCAGAGTACCACACAAGAAAGTCCAGCAAATCCAAATTAATCCCACTTTGCCAGAAGAAACATGGTCCCCTCTTACATATTTTGCATTTCTAAAATAGACCTCAGGGATTTCAGGCATAGCATAAAGAACTAAGTTACCTGTGATAGTACAGGAGACTCTGGATAAATAAATAACTTCTTAATTTTGAATTGATTATATGACATGTGCACAAGTGCATGTGTAGGTGATAGGACAAGAGGGAATGGCTTTAAATTGAAGGAGGGTAGATTTAGATTAGATATTTAAACCAGAATTCTTTACTGTGATGGTGGTGAGGCACTGGAACATATTGCACAGAGAGGCTGTGGGCTCCCCTTCTCTGGAACTGTTCAAGGCCAGCTTGAATGGGGCTCTGAGTAACCTGCTCTAGTGGAAGGTGTCTCTTCCTGTGTCTGGGGCTTGGAACTCGATGATCTTTAAGGTCCAGAAGTGGCCTCATTAGGGCCAAGTAGAGGGAAAGGAGCTCCCTCAACCTGCACACTCTTCCCAATGCACCCCAGGATAATACTGTCCCTCCCAGTCACCAGAGCACTGCCAGCTCATGGTCAGCTGTCACCCACCAAGTCTCCAAAGTCCTTCTCAGCAGAGCTGCTCTATTGCAGGTCAGCCCCCAACCTGTGCTGGTCCTTGGGGTTATTCCTCCTCAAGGGCAGGACCCAACACTTACCTGTGATCCTTTGGCAGAATATTCCTAATGTTAAATTAACATTCAAAATTGATTCTTCAAGAAGGGAGAACTCTTGTGTTGTTCTGTGAAGATCCAGCAGCTACAGGAGTGGGGGTACAGTCCATAAGCCAGATCCTGACCCAATAAGGAAGCATATCAATGCCAACCCATTCCTTCAAGATTTTCCTAGTAAAATGTTCTTGGAACACATACAATTTGATTTTAATGTAATGTCCATCGATTGGCCACTCTAACCTTGAATTCTCATACATGAAGGAGCAAATATTTTTAAAAGGATTTGATACAGAAGATGCAGTTTGTCAGTGAATATAGATAATGTGGTGCAATTGATTCCATTAGGAGATCCACGTCTACATTTGAAACTCAAGTCTAGACAACAGCTACAGCACTGGCATTTTCAAAGTACTCTATTACAGCCTCAGCTGGCATGAAATGGTGTGCACAATGGAGCCAGGGTGATTTACACCTGCAGAAAAGCTGGCTAGCTTTAAAGGTTTGTTTATGAAGGTAAAAAAAAAAAAGTAAAAAAACAAAAATCACTTTTCTGTCTGTTTTTCTCCTTTTTTTTCTTTACTTATTTTTATGATCTGTCAAAAGCCAAAGAAGAAAAGTGAGAGGGAGCACACTAAAAAAAAAAAAAAAAAAAAAAAAAAAAAAAAAAAAAAAAAAAAAAAAAACAACCAAGGTTAGCAAACTATTACTAGAAAATAGCATAAGATAATTAAAATGGAAAGAAAATGCCAGAAACTACTACCCTGCTGCATTCTTTGGAGAATCAACTTGCGGTGGATTAGCACAAATGTGCCTTGATCCATCATCATGTTCTCCAGTTCAGCAAGCACAAACTGATAGTTTGGAATGGAGGTAGCGTGAAGTAAATGCTGTAATTTGTGACTGTGTGACAGCAAATGAAACTCGGCAAGAGGGCCAAGCTATCTGAAGCAAAACAATAATAGCTTGGTGAGCATATTAGGCAACCCCAGAGGAGAGGAGATGAAAGATTCAGGCAATAAGGAGGATGTATGTATTTTAGATGTTAGGCAACCCTATTCTCAAGGCGTAACAAGCAACAAGAACATCTGAAAAGTGCATCTGGGTTGGGCAGAAACATATTCACCCCTGGTAAGCACATTTCGCAGTAATGCCTTGGTGAGAAGAAATAAAAATAAATAGGAAAATAGAAAAGGATTATCACCCTGGCTAGTAGATTCTTTTCAGAAAGCATCTGGCTAAGAGGTAAATAGTATTATGAGACCTTTCCCTAGTTTTTATGATTTATGTGTTTAGTTTCATCAGATCTAGGATATGGTGTTTATTGGGTACTACATGCTCTGAGAATTTATGTTGCATGGCTAAACATCGTGTCTGTATATTTTTTCTCAGTAATCTCTGATAATACCCAAATGGGCTTTTTATTTTAAACATCTGGACAGACGTATGGTTCATGAGAATTAAGGTGCTAAGTGAAGAAAACAGCACAACCATAAACTCTTTCAAATAAACAAAGCTTTCTTTGGAACATTAACTTCTTTACAGAGAAATCTTCTCTGTTCCTAAAAATGTTTTAATGTCTTAATCTCAAGGTAACGCTTTTCTCTTACAAATAATCTCAAGGCATTTAATGGTGCCATTACTGTAGAAAACTATGAGGTATTTGCATAAAAGACACATCACCAAAAGAAATATAGAAAAATAAAAGCTCTTCTTTTTTCCCTAGCTTCTGTCTTTTTTTCATACTAAAAGCAGGAAAATACTGTTCAGCAGGGCGTTCTCGTCTACTCAGTAATAACACTGTCAGCACAGCCATAAAAATAGCTAAAGGTGTAATTTAGGGAATTTTGTCTGCATATTAATAATTGAGTTTCTATTTGTTGATACTGAAATCCAAAAGAGAGGGAAAGTTAATGCAATGTATTTAGTTCTTTGTCTTCATGCTCATGCATGTCTGTGTCAGTTTGTGTCTGCACGTTTGTAGCTCAAAACCGCACATAAAACTGTTCTCTCATGTGAAAATAATAAAAAGATATGCTGAGAATCACTACTCACAAGTCATATAAAGAAATAAAAATCATAGGGTATTACTGTCCTTCCAGAGTATTTTAAAGAGTTGACAACATGCTTCTATTTCAAATTACAGTGATAATATATACACACACATATGAGACAACGTCCTTCAGCAAGATAAGAATTAAAATACATAGAACTGGATAATCTGGTAGCCTTCCCTTTTCGCAATGCACTTGTCTTCGTGAATGATTCTATTTCTATTATTAACTATTGTTTGATTTCACTGAGGAGTTAGCTTCCATTTTAACTGAATCTTCACTATCATAACCTCTATTTCTTCCTGGATTGACTCATTCTCATGTATTTAAGTTTATGAAATGCAGTGCAACAGGAAGGATAAGTAAAGTTTGCTTGGATAACCATGATTGAAAGACTAGAGCCCAGAAAGAAAAGAGTTTGCTTGGTCATACTTGACCTATATTTCATCATCTGTTTTGAGGGGGCTTCTTCTGACTTCCTTAAGGAGCAATTAAAAAATTCTTATCCAGATGTAGAGATTTTTCCTGGTTTATCATGCCTTGCAAACTCACTGCTCACTGGTTGTACAGGCATACCTATGGTGAAAAATCAGATTAGACATACACAAAGGATTTATGCAAAAGTCAATGTTTAGAGTTCTCCAGCTCTCTTGTACTTTGCAGACATTCTTAAAACAGGTTGCCTAGTTTTTAGTTGGATTTTATTTTGGTTTTAGCAAGAATAATTTTGTAAATTTTAAGGCATAATTTTGCTGGAGGATAAACTAGATGGTCTTGTCAAGGCTGCCTTAGTGTGATTCTGAAAGACAGTGATTTTCACAGAATTTGGTCAGTACTGAGCCGTAGCTTAGAAATGAAAGAAACTGCATAATTGCAAATGTTAATTTCCCTTTGTACCACTGAACTTACTTGCATATATGGGAGTTGCTGAGTAATGCTGATATCTTTGAGGTGGTTTCATGCTACTTATTACCATTACTTTTGTGAATAAACCAGTGGTAATCCAGTGGAAGGTCGCTGAGGTGATCTACAGAGCATTGTACATGAAGTCAGAGTGGGGGAAATGGAATTTTGGCTGGAAATAATATTTCCCCTCAGCCTAGAGAAGAGAAAGTTAAAGGTGGTTATAAGGGCTCCCACCATTACACAAATAAAAAAGCTTTTAAATAACACAGATTCAAACTCTTAGAGGTATTAGGGAAGATTAGAGACATCAATTTTCCTTCAAGAAAGGAAATGCTGACTGGAAATGAGGAAAACATTTTCCCTCAAGAGAATGATGAATGCTGTGTCTCCATCTTTGTAGCTTTTGGAAGACTGTCCAGAAAAGATTGTCTGAAATCAACTTAACTTTGGAGTCAGACCTTCTTTCTAATGGTTGAGTTGTGTTAAAGATTTCCAGAGGTTTCTCCCAAAGACTATTAATTTTATTTACTTGAAGTGAAGAACATAAGGCTCCTTTTACAGTCAAAGGGAAGAATATGTTTCTGAAGGAATGATTCCTTCAGTGGCTAAAGAAGGTCCCAAAATCAGCATTTCTTCTAACTCATGTTGTATGGTAAAATATTCAAATTTTTGGCAAAACAAAATGCCAGCCTTCTAGTCTGGAGACATATTCTTTGTAAGGCTTGGAGAAAACATGGGTAACTACTCAACCCTAGTTAAGAAGGGTGTGTTTTCTCTCCCTGCTCCTTTTCTGTGCAGGCTATTTGCTTGGTTGTCCAGGTACTGAGAGGAGAGGGAAAGGTGTGGCATTCAATGGAGAAGAAAACAAAGCAGCCAGACATGCTGTGCCAGCAGCCTCCTTTACAGACACACAGTCTGTGACCCAATTTATGCTCTGCTTGTAATGAAGTAAATGCAAAGTAGCATTAGTAGGCAGCCCAAATGCAATCCTTTAGGCATAGGCTCTTTTTTTACTCAAATTCGCATTCTATTTTGCATCTAAAAGTGCCAGAGGACTGTTGGTCTGGAGATTTAAATCTGTTTTAATGTATAAGGATTGACAAGCAATAAGATTCTTTGCGTTTGAGGTTTTGAGACTGTCTTATTCCATGTAATTTTTAATGAAAAGGGGAGAAAATTAACTGTATGGATCACTGATCTTTTTTATAGATAATATACATTTCTATGAGAAAGAAAAAGAGAGATGGACTTTAAATTTTAATTCTACTCAGCTTCTTACAGCAATCCAAATTTCCAGTATAAAGACAATTCATTCCTTGGAAAAATTAGTGCTAAAAAACTTGTTCTAGGTTGTAAGGACCAAGTGTTTTCTAAATGATATAAAGAAGGCAAGAGACTGCATGTCTGTGCACAAGTTCTCAGGCCCACCCCTTAAATCCAGAATACAGGTTGAGGTCATAACATGCAAAAGAAATCTGGATGCATTTTCCTGTATTTTCTGCCATGCATTGGGGCTGTGTGCTGCCCTCCATATGTAGTTATAAAAAGCTGGCTGAGCAAAACACCTCTTTCACTTCAACCAGCCTCCCAGTAAACAAAAACTATTGACTTTTCTGACATTTATTTGATCCACAGCCTGAGGTGGAGTATGAGCGAAAGCCCTAGATTGTCTCTCTGGAAAGATAGGAGAAAAAGTGTCCTGCTGCTCACTACGTGTTGGCTGTGGTCTGAAAAGTCTCTCAGTCCTTGAGTATTTCAGAGGAAAATACTAGAAAAGTATGGGCCCCACACAGCCAGCTTTTCCACCCAGAAAATGGACACATACTGTTCATTAGGATGGTTGTGTTTGACTTGGTTTTTTTTTTGTTTGTTTGTTTGGGTTTTTTGTTTTTTTGTTTGTTTGTTTGTTTGGTTGGTTGGTTGGTTGGTTGTTGTTGTTGTTGGGGTTTTTTTCCCCCTACTTTCTGTTGCAAATGAAAAATGTAAACACAGTCTGGATCGAGGATGAAAAGCTGATGTTTAGTTTTGGGGGAACCTATCTGATTTAGCTTTGCTTTGAGCTTTTGAGTTTTGTGTTGGTTTGGTTTTGTTTCCTCACCTGAAGGGGTATTTTTATAAGGGTTCAGTGTGCAAGTTGTCATTTTTGTTGAAGTCTAACACAGAACTGCCTCTATTTATTAAAGTAATGTCTTCCATAGCACAAATCTAATATGACAGGAAGGACAGACCCTTTCCTTTTTGGGGCTTGGATTTTATTTATAATAGCATGGTATCAAGAGTTTTATACTAAGCACCTCTGGTCTCAAAAACAAAAAAGTGTTGTTGAGTAAGAATTGGAGAGAAGAACCCAGCTCAGGATTATCTCTGCTCCACCTCAAGTGTCTTCACAGCAGATGAAGCAACCTTACTGCCATTTTTATTAAAAAGGAAAGAAAGGAAAAAAGGAGAATTATCCCTGTTTTCCTCTCCTATTTGGTCTTGTATTCTAATAAATTAACTGATTCTTATTTTGAATAGCCCAGTTCTCATTGTTGTTTATTCTTGCTACATTGATGGCTCCAGGGAGTGTTTTGGTAATGAGAGCAAGTTGCTTTTCATTTTCTTTCTGGTGTGGGTCTTTTGGGTCTCATACACTCTGGAGATTCCTGTCAGTGCCTGAAGAATATTTTCTCTCTGCTTTTTAATATATATTTTTAACAATGCTTTAATAAGAAACATTATGAATTTGGTAATTTTACTCTCTAAATAGACACCTTTTACATGCAAAGCAGACCTCTTATCTAACAGAAGTAAATATATGCAGATAAGGCATGTGAGGACTGAAGGTGTTTATGAGACTGAAAGTCTTAAAGTTTCAAATATTTTGGCTCTATATATAACTGGTTGGCTTTTCTCATTCCAGCATGCTGTAGAAAGTGAGTTACCCCCTTTGGGAAAAGGGTTAGAGAAGGAAAAAACTGTTTATCACAGGCTATTTTGAATTCTTCTGTGGGAAGTTCTCTGCAGAGAGCTGCCCTGCTGTCCTTGTTCCAACTCCTGTGCTGTTGCTGCCTCTCATCTGCCACTCTCTGTTCCAGATATTAAATGGATGGTGCAGTGATTCCTTCCAGGTCAGAGTTGACAGCTGCCACAGGAAGAATACTCAGGAAAAGAAAGAAAGAAAAAAAAAAAAAAAAAAAAAAAAAAAGGCTATAAATGGGGAGGGTATTTTAGTTTTTGAGATACTTAAAGAAAGGACAAAATCACTACTCTTTTCAGGGAACATTTCCTTCACATGACACAAAGCATTGTGCTCTGTCTGACCTGCTGCACAACGTGAGTGACATGGCTAACACAAAGTGACTGGGCTAAGGAAAACCAATGGGATGCAGCCAGAGTGGTTGTGTTGATGGCTCCAAAGAGGCTCCTGGGACTGTCAAGCAGTTAAGCCTCAAATAGACTATTTGCTATGCTGTGGTCCTTGACATTCTCTGCATTGTTAGACAAAGAAGGGGGGTGGGGACAACACTATTTGTCTTTTCACGGAGATTTTTTTTTTTCCCCTGCACAAAAGCATATGATTCAGGCTCAGTTTTTGTTTCGGCTCAGATTATTTTCCAAATAACACCATGACTCAGGAAAACAGTGAATGGTGGGAATAATGTACACCTCCGGAATGCTGTGCAGGAAAACACATTATTTTGCATCCACCACATTAGCTGTACACTGGGCTTTGTTTTTCCACCACATCATTCACAGTACAAATTAATTACACACTTTCAATATGCTGCTTTCTTTCTTACCACACAAGATAATACAATTCTGAACTCATTTAAGCAAAGCAAATGCTTTTCTTCCTACTATGGGTTGTGCCAAGCAGTAAATAATAGTAATCAATAAAAGCAGAACAGAGTTCAGCAAAGTCACTTCTTGCTTTTATTCATAAAGAACCCAAAAATTCCATTAAGGACAGTGTCGGATGTTCCTTTGCTGCTCCCAAAATGTGATATTGGTCAAGACAATTGTTTCTTGAGACAGCCTGACAGTGACAATGAAGATCTAATCTGCTTTCCTCAGCATGTGCCAGAATTAGCTTTTTCTATGGAATAATGGGTAAACTGTGAACACATCTCCTGTGGAACAAGACAGCTGGTTCCAGAAGTTTATCTTGTGTATGGATGTGCCAACAAAGCCCTGATCTTCCTCCTCTTCTCTCAATTTAGTCTCATAAACCAAATTGCAATAGTCTTCAAAGCTTTTCCCTTTTACCACAGTACTTATTCAAATTTCTCCACCAGTTCCCAGCTTCACATACTGATGTCCTTCTCTCCAGATAATTATCTATGTTTATCTACATCCTTGAGATTACATTTATTTTAGCACCTGGGCATTCCTAAATTGGAGTTTTCCTCTCTTCTGGAACACAATAATATCAATGGGGTTGTTAACATCCAAAGAAATACAAATGTTAGAATTTTTCTGCATTTCATTCCTCTGCAATGAAGACTCTTTTTTGGTCAGCAATGTCTGATTCTTGTCAGCAGCCTGTCCCTCCACATGCACCAGTGTGGGCTGGTATCCCTGCCCATGGCAGGGATGTTGGAACTAGTTAACCTTTAAGATCCCTTTCAACCCAAATCACTCCATCATTCTATGATTCAGTTATTAAGGAGGATGGATTTATTTTGTTGACTTGTTTAAGAAGGTTATAGGTAGTAGCTGAGGTACCTGAGGAGGGTGGTAACCACCAAATGCCACCTCAGTCAGAGCAGGCTCCAATTCCAAAATCTCATTAACAACTATATGATCCTAAGGCTTATGACCCGAGGGGAGCCAAGAAAAAGGGAAGGCAGGGAGAGGAAGCTGTTAGTGCAGAAACTTTTCACACAGTCATGCTAGAGAAGAAAAAGGGATTTTTTTTTCTCTACCTTGCTATATAATTGCCCTTCTATTAGATGTACATATCAGAGACCTGTTGTTGTAGTGAGTCCTCCATCACCAAAGTCAACTAATTTGTAGCTATATTTTTATTTCAACGTGAGAAATACAGAACAGAGCTCTTAAAATAATAATCCTAAAATTAGTGAAAAAAAAGCCAAAACATTTGATAATAACCTATCTCAATGTAGGCCTCTCCTAACAATTTGTGCTGGAACCAATTAATTACATAGTCATTAGTACTATTGTGCTATCCTTTCAGATTAGTTTATAAATAAGTGTTTTTTAGTCTAGGAGATAAATTTCTTCATCCTTTATTTTTAGTCACAAAGGCCAAAAGTGCTTTTATAAAGTGCTTTTATATTTTATTTAAAAAAAAATGGACTCCATCTTGTCTTGTATTTAAATGGTCAAGCGAGGCTTTAAAATTAGAAACATTTAGATGAATGACCAGGAATTTTCTCTCTGACTAAAGATTTTTTTTTTTTTTCAGTCTGACTTCCACGTAGGAAATTAAGCAGCTTAATGAGTAGCTGTAAGCTCTGTTCTCATTCTAAATGGTAAAATTTAGGAGGAGAAAGAACAATGTGTTTTTTTAAAAATATATTTATGTTCTTTTCTTTTAGTTTTGTTATCTCCATTTTGAACCTAATCCCCACATCCTGCTACAGTCAAAGGCTTTATCATACATAACAGAACATCTAAAAGTATTAGATGTTGTATTAGACATTCATATGCATCTTTCAAATGCAAGAACATCTTGAATTAAGTTCTGTTGATCTAGGTAAGGTGGTTTAAGGCTGGTTTATATAAATGAATAGAACATGGATTGAGGCTGGGTAGGAAAGCTGTATATTATGTACTAGACACCTCTGGAAAGAATGGTTCTGGCCATTTCAGAGAGACAAGAACTAGACATGAATTCTGAAGTGGAAACAGGGAGAAAAGATTTATCTTGAACTTTGTTTTAACCAAATATCAGAGAAAATGCACAGACAAAAATCTCATATGCATAACTCTTGTTTTGCATGGCTTAGCTTAGTTCTCATGCTACCTTAGAATAGAGTACATCTGCTTGAAGCTTGCAGAAAGAGCTTATCTCAATGCTTTTGTCTCTTCCATGACAAATGTTCTGTCTCCCTGAAGAGATGATTATAAAGCAGAGTACTCTCTTGGGAAGAAAAGAGAAAGGAAATCCTAGATTTAGAGATTTGAGACACCATCTTTGGGTCTGAATGAGTTGACATCCCCTCTGATTTTTGAGAAGGCACACCAGAATTATTTTTTTGGTCTAAGAAATGATGCCAAAGGACAAAGATTTGCAGTATTACTACAGCACAATTTTTAAAAAGGAGCAGCAGTCTGCACTTTTCTGCTGAGAGAATATTTTAAATGATCAAGCTCAAGTGCTGGCATTGAGATTTAGCATCTTGATAGCAGAGAAAGGCTTCTTCACTTGGTGGGTGATCTCTGCTCTCACAGGAAGCATATTGGATCCTTGTTATAGGAATGTTCTTTATTTTAAGACACATGTTGTTTTGTTTACTGCTCGTGTTATGCTGAAATGGAAACATGTTATTCTTGAAGAAAATAAATCTCATGTAAGCATTTCAAAGACCCACAGTGGTTTCACTGGGCTCAAAAGGATATTTATTTTGCTTGGAAGAACTAGTTTATGTTTTTCTCTTTTGCCATTTAAGTGACAGAGGCAAAGTACCTTAATACAACACCATTTTGATTTCCCCACACAGACACACAAAACCATTTCCAATTTTGCATTCAGCACTTCATGCATTCAGATTTTTATTATTGCAATTCAGTTCTTTCTTTTTTTCTCTCTATCCTTTTGTGAACTTTGTAGAGTTAACCATGATTGAAGTTGTAACACTTTCCTACACGTTTTCAATTTGTAAAGGAAAAAAATCCAACAGAAATTGGATACAAGCTGTATGAAGAAACATTTATACCTGCTGAATAATCCTCCTAAGTAGAACATTGGTTTTTGCAGTATGTGTGCCAGGTAAACATGAACAAAAGTATTAATATTCATATTTCAGTAAGCAGGGAGGAGTGAAGTGTAGAGAATTGAAGAGACACTTAAAAAGAAAATGCTATAACTGTAAACTCATACTGCAAAATATTTGCCCTTATTTGATTGACTTTAAATCTATGTAGGCAAGATATCTTGAGTAAGTGCTCACTGAAATATCTTGAATAAGCGCTCTCAAAACCAGAAGGGACCCTGTACGGATTGACAAGCAATTTCACCTTCCAAACCATTTGTAGTTCAATAATGTGTAGGTATTAGAAGATTCCAGAGCACAAGTGATCTTCTAGACAGTGATTGTGAGGGTCTGTTTGATTTGCTATCAAGTGATCTGAATGGATACTACATGTATTAGTCTATTAAAAGGTAATGCCTGGAAGGAGGACAAAATAAACTCTCTACTCTGCCTGCTGCAGAAACTGCTGGAAGGAGGGAGGAGATTTTCCCTTGGAACAGTGGGAGAATTGCTGAGCAGAGAAGGAATGAAAGAGACCTTGAGTAGGTCTGCAACACAAATGCAGAAAGTGAATGGATTGTGGTAGGAAAATCCTCCACAGCAAAGGGCCTAAGGAGGAAAAATCCCCTCAGAGCAGCTTTGAACTTGTGCATCACTGAAGAATACTGGTTAGGAAGAAAGAACAAGGAGAAAAAAAACATTTTGAGGGTATGCTTCATAGTAAAGGATGTTTAATTTTCTTTTATTTAGTCTCAGAATGAAGCATTGTCATGTTCTGATTTGCCCGGTACTTATTTGTGCAGTAAGAGCTGTACAAACATCTTGCCCCACAACACTGACCTTTCAGTCTGGTGTATTAAAACATATTTTGTTTAAAAAAATGTCCCTTGCCAAGCACCTAAGTTCTTCATAATGCCACAGCTTCATTATCATTACTGTGGTGGCAATACTCACAACATCTAGAGGATTTGTATCCTCAGTAACTAACAGAAATGTTCACAAGTATTTCCTGTACAGACATCTATGCTGTAGTCACCTAAATTGTTTGATTTTCTGACTGAATTCCATCACCATTATCTCTATATTTCATCTTGAGGAATTTTCTGTCCAAGAAACATTAGGAAGGACCTGTCTGTGCTTGACCAACACCTTCCACTTCCATAGGACTTCAGTAGTCTTCATGTTCCATAAAATCATTGAATGGTTTGGATTAGAAGGCACCTTCAATATTACCTAGTTCCAGCCCCCTGCCATGGACAGGGACACCTTGCACTAGACCTGATTCCTCAGAGCCTTATCCAGCCTAGCCTTGGACAATTCTAGGGATGGCACATCCACAGCTTCTCTGGGCAACTTTATCCTACCTGTTTGCTTCCAACAGCACTGTGAGACTGTGAGCTCAGACACTTCATCTGAAAATGCAGCAGAATTAAAGCAAGGATGACGTGAAAAGTGATTTAAATGTTGAATTGGTATTTCTAGAATGATAGGTGATTTCTAAGGATATGCTAAGAATATTTTTCTCTAGGGGAAAAACAGAAAGCTTTTAAAGAAATTTCATCTGGTTTAGCTGATTACATTCTCTCTACACTGTGAATTAGATAGATTGCCATCTGTACTTACAGCAGAATAGTCTTCCAGCTCCAGTCAGCAGATACCTCCAAGACTTCCTAATTTAACTGAAAAATCTCCCTACTTTCAGGCAGTGTGTTACTTACCTTTGTAGAAAAGTCATATCCTGTCACCTCTGATAGTGTTTTCTGAGCACCACTGTTCATAAGATTAGGAAACTCTATCCCCAGGAATGAGCAGGTTTTACTACCCCCTTACACCTTATATTAAAATTTACACAGCTATCACATGGAAATTCTGTCTCAATGTATTTTTCTTAGCATGAAAGAGAATGGGGAGATTGCAGGAATTATTTTCCAGTTTTACCTGCATATTCACTAATGGAAGAAATAGGTGCCATTTTGAGTAATATAATAAATTTTTTCCCAAATGGATCTAAATAAAATGGAAAAATGGATGAACTATCGTTCACAGACCATACCAACTGCTAGCAACTTTCTACTCAAAATCAAAAATTAATCCAAGTCCAGCAACTCCTCAGGAAAGAGAGACAGGAGCCACAGCATTCCAGAAATACATAGATTTCTTCAATAGAGAAAGCAACTATGCAGAAAGAGCCTTCACTTAAAGAAATTTCCAATATAAGTAAAGATATAGGTGGAGTCCTGAAGCAGAGTCAAATGAAAGTGCAGAGCAGGTTCTGAGAAAGAATTCGGAGGTGGAGTAATGGATTGATAATAAGTGCTGCAGTGAAATAATCAGTTTTGGGGCTTGGGTTTTGTTGGTGGCCATTGAGGTGTTGATTTTGGGGATTTCTTTTGAGGACAAGTTGGAATACAAATAATTCTGCAAACAAGTCCACAGTTCAATATTCCAGGCTCTGGCTCAGCCAGAGTTATCACTGAAACACCTTTGAAATTCCAGCCATCCTCCTGAGAGGCTAAAAATGTATTTCAAACTGAATCTGCTAAAATTAATATGAGATTTCTTGCATACTTCTTTCCTTTAATCTATATATCTCCCAGCACTTCAGAACACTTGCTGACTTGCTTTTCTTCCTTCCACTTTTTCTCAGGAACTTGTGCTCACCAGTTTGAATGCACAGAGGTTCTCCTGTTTGTTGCTCCAGACACATCCTTCATTTGTTAATAGATTCATTTGCTTGTGCTCCTGATCGGTTTTGTTTGCTCTTGATTCACTCAGAGAATTCTGTGTGTAGCAAGGAATTTGAAAAGAGCATGCAGCTGTTTGCCAGATAAACTGACACATCATAATTTTGTACTTTTAGCATCCTCCTTTGTTTTAGTAAGTATGGATTGTTAATGGATGTCATGAATTTATAAACAAGTACTTTGAGAGTCTGAAGTTCATTTCAGAATTGACTTTCTCACATCTTTTATTTTCTCCTTTTTTTTTTTTTTTTTTTTTTTTTTTCCTTTGGTTGATGTATTTGTGGATTTTGGAACAATCTAATGCTGTAGCAATCATATCACTTTCAATTTGCACAGGATTTTTTTGCTGTCAGACTTCTTTAATGGAATGGTAATGGTTCTTCTTTATACCACGGCTGAAATGTGCTAGAAGCTTTACAAGCAAATAAACAAAATCTGGCCTTGGCTGTTCAGCTGGACTCAGTCCCACACATAATCACTCTAACTGAGCACATAATAATGTCCCATGATTGCACTGCCTTTTGGTAGGGCTTAGATGACAGCAGACTGAATCCTTATTTGGTTGCTCAGCACTGTGGTAGTGTAACTATGAGCAGAATTCTGCTCTTGGGCCTAGGAGCTTAGGAATATGCCAAGCCCCTGGCTTTTTCAGTAATTCCTATGGATTTATTTATCCTAACAGAAAATGCAGTTTACAAATTGATTTTTTTACACCTGCATGGCAAATGTTTTATAAATAAGGAAATAGTCTAAAGGTGAGCAGATGATGAAAAATGAGGTTACAAACCTGTATTTGGGAAGATCCAAATGCTCCACAGAAATAACTTCTGTGCCCCTAAGGTTAGGTGAAAAGGTTATAAAGTTTACAAAACAACCTTCACCTTGTGCATCAGTATTAACAAAGAAACATGTTATATGT
The DNA here is from genome assembly GCF_965231275.1 of Zosterops lateralis. Lineage (NCBI taxonomy): Eukaryota > Metazoa > Chordata > Aves > Passeriformes > Zosteropidae > Zosterops > Zosterops lateralis. The sequence goes on along the minus strand of NC_139762.1, from coordinate 137,559,379 downwards.
GAAATTGTAGGGAGACCAGCACTGCTTGGCCTCTGTGACCACAACTGTGTTCCTCTATTTGATGATTCCAGGGCTATCAGTAAGGACTGGGTCATGTCCTTAGTCTCACTCCTTTTTGCAATGTCCCTGTCACTTTGTAAATAATATCTTACCACAGGAGGTTTAGATAAGATATTAGGAATCTTTTTTTGCTGGAAAAGACTGCAAATCATTGCAGCACACTGGTCAGGGAAGTGGTGGAGTCATCATTCCTGTAAGTGTTCAAAAAAACATTTAAATGAGGCACTTGAGGACATGGTTTAATGATGAATGTGGTCCTGGTGCTGGATTGATGGATGGACTTAGTGATCCTAAAGGTCTCATCCAACTTTAGCAATTCTAGGATTCTATGACCTCATATATGTTTGTTTCTGTGGGATTCTGTGAGTAGGACAAAATTTCAGCACACAGGAGGTCTGAATTTAGCAGTCCAAAGGTCAACTGATTTTTGAGCAGGATAACCTTTTTAATCTTCTAGCATACCATCATGCAACTCAGTAGGATGCAGGTTTGAGCAAAAATCCCAGGACATGCATCACTTCCACGTTTAAGCTTATACCCTGTAGGAACTTGCTCTAATGCCATGTTATTGCTAGTAAAGTTGTCAAGGGATACAATTTAAAACAAGAAGAAGAAACGTTGATTGTTTTTCATTGAGTTTTGTTTGCTGGTTTGGGGTTTTTTTTTTAGATTTGTCTAAAGATTAAATCAAAACGAAATCATGTTTCACAACAAAATCAAAAAAAAGAGTTTTCTTGAAAGGATCTATCTGCTGCTCCATCTCTTGCTGTACCCACATCCTCAAATGGCAAGCACAAGGGGTGGTAATTTGATATTTCATATTCCCTTCATGAAATTTTTCAGGACAAATACAGGAATAATATAAGTGTCAATCCCTTTATCTCCACATAAGCACAATCAGAATAACTAATTACTGCCACAGTATGGCAACAAAGCTGTGTTGTGTCTCACACCAAGTGGTTGTTTAAATATCTCCAAGCAGTAAGAACTCTCTCCAGAAGTGTCAGCAAATTGTAGTCTCACTGTGAAAACTGAGCACACAATTTTCTGTAATTTTATCAGCTCGTCACTCTTGACTGTGAGTGAACATTTGTACCAAGCTGTCCCCAGTCATCTACTGTAATATTCTGTCTCTAGATGTTGTTTCAGGGCTCCATTCCTCTTCAGTGGATAATAATAATAAGGCATCTGTTTTTTTGTGTTCAGAGAGGAAAATTGAAGGTGGAGCTCTGAGGGTGTTGTATCTCTGCTCCTTGGAAAGGAGTATATGATTGTTGTTAATTTGAAAGGACAAGCATGGTGTCTGAGGTGGCCGCTTAACTTTTCAAAGAAATGCAGAATTTCTAAAGAATGCATAAGTTCAGACTGTTTTAGATTAAATCAATGCCTTAGAAATGCTGGGGCTTCAACTCCTTGTATAATTGATGGAAAGGTTTGGACACTTCCACTGCATGACTCAGAGGACACAATTTAGGAAAATCCACACATCCAGGGCTCCTGAGGCTCAGACAACTGATCAAGTGCCTGAAGAATAAAAACATATTATCACCTGTGGATCTTGTTATTAGACTTGATTGCTGCAATTTAGTTGTCTGCTGTTCTGATTGTCTTGATCCTTTGGGGCAGGGGAAGAGACCCAAAGTCTGATGGGTTTAAAAATGCTCAGACTCAGTGGGAATGCCCAGGTACCTCCCCTGAGGACGGGGAGCTTTCAGTTCTCTGGTGGAAAGCCTCAGAAATGAATTTGGGGAACTTTGGGGGGTCTTTGTTGACTTTTGACACCTTCTAGGACATGCCAGCTCATTCTTCATGGATGTGGGTGATGAGCACATCAAGATCAATCACAGATCTGAGGAGTTGTCCACCCAAACCGGGATATCCATGCCATGATTCAAAACTCTTGTGAGAATTATGTTGGGCATTGGTTATTCCCACTGGGACCAGAAAAAATCTAAGGTATAAATCTAAGAGGGAAACTCCCAAGTCATTGCACTACAACTGTCTGATCTTCCCAGGGAGAAATGTGTGAACATCACATACTATGGCTCCACACAGTAACAAAACCTTGAAACTAATGCTGCCCACTTCCTTTGTACAATTTTATATGCCATTAGATCATTTTCCTGTGTTCCTCCCAAATATCTGCACCATTCCATGAATGTCTATAATTCAGGAATAACCATAAATAATTAAATCTGCACAACAATGAGGAGTTTATGAAAGGAACTTGGTCCCTGTGAATTATTCTGTGAAAGGAGATAATGAGTTTGTTTGGTTTAAGTCCACCATATTAAGGATAACAGCAAGTATTTGGCTTTAAACATGTAGTTTCTTGAATTAAGGTTCTGTTATCACGATGACATTAAAAGTGGCCATGAGTGTTTGAAAGCTTTATCACAAGATCAATTTCTATTACTTACTGTAATTGAAGAACTGGGAATGTCTGAGGTGGCCACAGGTTTTGTGTGTCTGTCCTTGCATGCCATATATACAACTGCCTGCATGAAATAAAGTTTGAATCAGCTCCACAGCTTATTTTAAATGTGAATTTTCATCACCACAGTAAGGAACACTGAATTATCTTGTTCCTGGTGGTTTCCAAGGAGTACAGATGATTTGTTTTAAAAGCCAGTAGAAATATTAATTTCTTCTGGAGCAGTCCATTATGCATAGATCCTCCATGCTTATCCTAGAGAAAATAGAAAAAGGAATCATGGGAGTTTTCAATGTATTTTCCTTAACCAAAAATAAATAAATAAATAAATGAAAGACAGAAAGTGCAGTGATGAGACACTAACAAAATTAGCTCTTTTACTCCCAGTGAAAAGGCTCTTTACAAGAGCCCTTCATTTCAACCTTCTCATCTTCCTGAAATGAATTTGTAGTGAAAAGCAATTACAGTGAATATTTCCATATTCCCAGTGCCCCTAAATGTACCTATATTAATTTGCTGCAGTTATCATTGTAATATATTGTGCTTTCTCATATATTTTCTTCTGTCTATATATGTGTGCCAGTGACTGTGTGTTTGTGCTTGAAAATTCCCCAGACAGGGCCAGATTTGACCACCAGGATGATCACCATTGACAACAATTGGGAAATCAGTTACAAAGACTTCTAGTCCCACCTTTAGGGCTGTAATGACTGCTGTCTGTGGAATTAGACTGGGAATACTGACATTTCCACCCTATCACAGAGCTGCTCAGGAAATCAAAACATATCATTTAAACCAAGCTCACAGTTCTGAGGATGCTGTTGTCTCAAGGTGCCCCTGAAGAGGGTCCATTACTGCAGCAGCTGCTGCAGGAAGAGATTTTACACAGTGGATGCAAATTGAGTTAAATTTAAGAATCCTCTAAAGATTTACCAAAAAGATCTTGATTGAAGCTGCATGGAGGGAGAATTAGGTGTAAATGTCTAATTTTTTTTACTCTCAGCAGGAAGACCATGGAGTTAAATGTGGTATCGGGAAAGGAAAAAAATTCACTTACAAGTGATAAATGAGCATTAAGGAAGTGAAAATTTCTCCAACTTTCTTCTAACATTTCACTTCAAATCTGTGGTTTAAATGGAGGGTTTAAGGGCACTGCCAAAGTACCCAGGCTTGTACAGGCCTGATGTAAAGGGTATATGTGCTTTCAGTCTCATCTCAGAAATAACTTTGGGAGTAATGGCTGAAGGTATCTAACTTGACTGAAAGGGTAGAGGATTCATAAATATCTGTAGTCTTACAGGTCTTTCAGGGAGCTGGGGTTAATACATAAAAAATTCTAAATTCCCATATGGAAAGAAAAGGTTTGGTCAGAGTTCATAGCTCCTGGGTCACAAGAAATTCAAGTGTGTAGAAGGAGCAATATTTTAGATTATATTGTATGAGGCAGCATTGGATTTTTGCACAAGCAAGGCTGTTGATTAGAAAGGCTAAAAAAAAAAAACAAGGGAAAGACATGACCTTTCCTATAACTCACTTACCTCATCAACATTGACAAAACATACTAGAGAGGGGTTTTCTAAGCCCTATGACAAATCTAGAAATGTGAAAAAGCAATGTCACCCCTGGAATAATACCAAAAAGGATTTGCAGAGATTAGGAAACTCGCCCAGGGATCAGTCACTTGAATAGACCATGTCCCTTCTCTCTTCTTCAAGTTTGTTTTTTTTTTTTCCCTCAAAAGAATCATAGAAATATTTATTATTTATGTGAAAAGATCTCTAAGGCCATCAAGTCCAACCTTTAATCCATCACCACCAAGTCTACCACTAAGCCATATCCTCAAGGGCCTCAACTACACAGCTTTTGAATATCCCCAGGAATGGTGACTCCACCACTTTCATGGGCAGACTTTTCCAATGCTTGACAACCCTTTTGAGAATCAGACATCACAAAGATATTTACTTTCCTAAAAGTTTCACAAAACTAACAATCTGGGTAAAGTAGGGAGTTCAAATGTTCATCACTTTGTTTCTAGAAATTTTCATGTGCAAACTTCTGTTATCAAACATGGCAGCCTGAATATACTGTCAAACTCTACATTAAGGGCTTGATATAATTGAGAAGAAACTATTTATTGTTAAGTATTTGGTCAGCTGAGAAACACAAATCCAAAACAGCTTCATTAACTCTGCAACACCAAAACTACTGGAGCTCTGTTGATTTTGTATGGCAAAGCAGCCTTATTAGAGCATGTTATTTCTTCATTTTGCTATTTTTTCTTCTGGTGAACATAGTGGAAAAAAAAAGAGAAAGGAAAGAAAAAACATTTAAAATTGTAAAGGAAAGGAATTTCTTTTCCTCTGTGAGAAAAGTTGAAAACTGATGGCCATCTATTTCTGATCATTTTGTTGTTTGTGCTTAACTCTGGTGTCTTTAAAATCAGCTGTCACGGAGCCCACTCTACCTCCACGCAGCTGCCAAAAATACCCGTGTTCAATCTGCTTTTGTGTGGTTTGGATGTTTATTCTATCCCACCAATTTTCCTTCACAAAGCAATGTATTGGCAGCATTTGGCAAAAACTCCTGGGGAAAAGAGAGGCATTGAGACTGGATTTGTATTGTTTATTTGTTTGGGGAGATGGGGGGGGGATGTGGGAGGGTCAAGGACAGAGCAGGAAATTGTTCATATCTCCTTAAGCACACTCTATAACCACTGTCCTTTCATATAAGGCAGCCACACAGAGGGAAATGACAGAAAAATGCAGCAATAATCCCATTGAGTCTAGCTAAGAGCTGGCTGTATAGTACATTCTGTACCTGGGAAATGGCAGATGTCTATACATCCAGGAGTGCAGAAATAGCCATTGAAATTACATGTTTGTCCAGCTAAACAGCTCCCAGACAGAAGTGACAATCATAGGGAGTTATTATTAGATGTGTGGAGTGGTCCCAGCTCCAGCCAGGGGAACCCAAAGCATCTGTGCAAATCAGCTTTGTGCAGGCTGGTCTGTTTGTTCCTGACTCCAAAGGACTTGCACACTGCCCAAATCTGTTTCAGTTTGGTTTTTCTGGGTTTTTTTTTTTCTTTTTTCCTTTTTTTTGACCCACTTCTTTCTAAAAACTCATCAGGTGTGATGGAGAGAAAACTGGAAACTAACAGTGCCATCTAGTGGGTGTATGATTTTATTGTTTAATAGACCTAATTCCAGAAATTAAGAGAGAAAACAAACAAGAGCAACAGTTTCTCCTGGGTATAGGATGTTCAAAGTCTTTTTCTTGTAATCTAGGATTTATATATATATATATATATATATATATATATATATATATATATATATTTCACAAGGGAATCTGAAATAAAAAGGAAACTAATTTATCTCTTTATTTCTCTAAAAGCAGCCTGGACAGCTCAACATTGCTGCATTTTGGACAAATATTTTTGTTGGAGTGGATAACACAGATCAAAATGACCTTGGAAAATGGGGAATGAACAGCCGGGTCAGGTTTGTTTAAAGGTTTGCTTTCAAATCCTGTTTGCTTTAAAAATGAAGCAAACAAACTAAAGCGAAGAGAAAACAAGGAAAGCAGTCTTTATCGTATGGTCTTGATGTTATTTAGGAAAGTCACCAGCTTGCCCATTCATGAGACTCTCTAGAAGTCCCACTCCCAATGCCAGGGACTTTAACTGTAGGGACCAAAGCCCATTCATAGTGGGCAGCTCCAGTGAACCCACAGATCCCTGCTTGACTTCCTAAAAAATCCCCCTCATAGAGCCAGAGCAGGTTTCCTTACCAGCTAAACCCCAGGTTCCCCATATCAGTCTCAGATGTCTCATTTCATAAAATCATTTATTTATGGTGCAATAACACAGAAACAGTTCAGGCTCAATGTCTCTAAGAAGGGTCCCCAACAAGGGTCCCCAAAAGTTTTGGGCTTTCATACCCTCACAGTCTCCTGGTGCAAGTCTTGCCCTTCCTGCTGAGACTTCAGCTCCTGCCCTCTCTCCATGTCCATCCACCTCACTGACATCACCAGTCTTCGTCCTGTTTGTTATCCAAAAGATCAGCAATTCCTGCTTCTGCTGCATCCCCCAGCACCCCATCCCCTGGCTGGCAATCACCCACCCTCATGCCCTCATCCCAAACAGCTTTTGGCCTCTTGTCTCAATATGCAGCTTTTGGGCTGAGCTACTGAGACCAGATATATTCCTCAACAACCTCAGTTGCATTGAAAATATGAGGACTCTGAGAAAAAATGAGAGCTAAAAAATCTTCTAGATGTGCTGAAGTTCATGCTTCTCTTACCTGGGTTTGCAACATGAGCTTGGAAGACTTCTTGAAGGGGAGACACAAATATCTATTTTCGGAAGAGGCTCTTTGTCTGCATTTTTTAGTCACAGATGACAAGTATCTCTTAGCAGGAGGACCATGGGTAGATAAAAATGGAAGTAGTGGAGAAGAAGTGTTGATGGCTTTTACACACTCATTGCCATTCAGCTGATTCTCTCAAAAATGCAGTTTTGTACACACTAGGGGCTTTAAAATATTTTTTCTCAGTGCAGATCCATAAATTTAAAATTTATGGTTCCACGGGGCTTTTTTTTTTTTTTTTTTTGTTTATTTGCAGTCATCTGTTTGTGTGGTAAAAACCTGTCATCATCAAAATGAGACACTGAGCATTTTATTCCCTGTTTGTGTGGTAAAAACCTGTCATCATCAAAATGAGACACTGAGCACTTTATTCCCTGTTGGTGTCATTTGAGATGCAGACCTGAAAATGTGGATTGACTTCTGCCACTTTGAGACATTCCACCGAAAGGCATGATCCTTCCCATCACACCCACCAAACTCACCATGCCATCAATTTTCTGCAATTGCATCCCTGCAACCATGAGACAAAACCAAATTTACTTTACAAGACTTTGTAAAAGTTAGCAGTATTATGATACATCAGATATAAGAGTGTAGCTACAGAAGACAACAAAAAACTGTAGTGTGCGTAACATGTAATTGCACAATCCAAATTAAATTCACATCTGTGTTTGGCTTGAGGCAAAACACCAGAGCAGAAAAATGAGATCTGAGAATGCTGTGATGCTCCACAGCAGATGAGATGTTCCTTTGGAGGAAATGAGCCATCTTCTGAATATATAGAAAAGCGCCTCTTTTCTGACAAAGTGAGTGAGGGCACAGATCAGTTTGGTCTTGTTCAGGCTTCTGGAAAACAATATTTTATACTGGCTCATTTAGCTCTTCTTACCTCTAAAATGAAAACAATCAGCTGTTAAGTCTTTGCATTAGTACCAGACCATCTCTCATTCTGGTTTCCTTTAACAGCTCTTTATAAGATCACAATATCTTCCCCGAAGAACTTAAAATTTAGAGAACAATTAGGTTGTCTTCCTCTTTTCTAATTTAAAAGCAGATGGTTAGCTCAGTTAAATCAAAGTGTATTATAATTTAGGGAGGTTACACTTTGCCATCATATTTGTCTGGGAGATGCAGCCCTCCACGGGATGGATGGTTGCAGCATTATAAACTGATTTCCTTCAAGGGATTTCTGCTGACCCTGCTGAAAAATCTCCCCACCCTGCACAGTCCCAAAGTCTGCAGCAAGAACAGAAGACACTGGACACTGGCTAGAGGAGTCTTGAAATGAGACACTGTGATCAGTCAATCATAGAATCTTAGAATCATTTAGGGTGGAAAAGATCTCTAAGAGCACCAAGTTCAACCATTAACCCAGCACTGCCAGAGCCCATCACTAAACCATGTCCCCAAATTCCACACCTACACACCTTTGAAATACCTCCAGGTTGTTGTCTCAAACACTGCTAGCCTGGTCCAATACTTGACAGCTCTTTCACTTAAGAAATGCATTCTAATATCCACTTTAAACCTCCCTTGGCATAACCTGAGGCCATTCCCCCTTATCCTATTGCTTGTTCCTAGGGAGAAAAGACCATTATGTCCTTATGATTTCAGAGTAGGGTGGTGTATCACAGCAATAGAGAAGCTGGTCATTTATGTAGTACCATGCTTGGTTTTATCTGTTTTGGTTTTGTTTTACTGTTTCCAGACAAGTTATTGTCATTTTCTGTAATCAATATGACTTTTTTATTTCCTTGATTTCTAGGCAGGAAATTACAGTAACACCCCTGAGAGAAGGTGGTGTGATTTTCATGCAACAGTTCTCAGTCTTTCTCCCAGATTCAGCTTCCTTCACAGGGGAAATTGATACTGAAGTAATGTTTTAGTGATTTAAATAGTACCAGATGGAGTTTGCTGGAGAAAAAGAAAAAAAAAAAAACAAAACAACTCACAAGTAGCAATTTACCCAACAAATCTGTTTTGTGTAAACAATAGTTTAGTTCAGATTTTTATATAAACTGATGACTGGTTAAAAGGATTTCCCAGGTGGCCATAACAAATGTAGCTCCTTCCATTAGCACTCCTGGTGCAGTGGGAGAGCTTTTTGTAATGTGAGAGGAATGTGTATTTTAATGGATCATCCTTTCATTCATACCTGCATGGCAACCCACCCTGACACAGACAACAGGTGGTAAAAGCATTTCATGTTTTTGTACAGGGGTGGAGCAGCATCTGTCACTGCACACAAACATGGGCCTTTCCTTAACAAATACTAAAAACCCAATGCAAGATAAAATCAAGGTTCCACTGTGGAAAAGCTTTAAAAATTATTTTGAGAAATTTGAAAATTATTCAGTCTTTTTTGCTCCTAAATACCCTCAGTCAATGGAACAAAACCCATCTGATAAAATGCAAGGTTTCTTCAAGGTAATTCTGGATGCTGCCTCTCCTGGAGGTAAAAGCACTTTGCAATGTGGCTTAATTCCTCTTTCCTCTTGTCTTCTCTTCCCATTCTTTCCTTTTCCTCTTTCTCATCCTTTTTCCACCATGTCATGGAAGTGGCTCTGATTTACTTTGTCAAAAGTTCCACTGGAACGAGAGCACAATGTTGGGTCTTCTTTCCCTCTTACTCAATAATAAGGTAATGTGAAAACTAGTGTGTTTAAAGGGAGGTTACCTTGGGTTTGGGTCTTCTCTCTTTCTTGCAGAGCAGGGTTTAGCTAGGAGGTTTCCAAAACCTGGTCTGAAGTCAGTGTGTGCCTTGGTTCCCCTTGAGAAAACGTGGGAGTGATGGTTCCTTGTGGTGCCAGATTTTCATGTGTGTCTATGACACAAACTTTAGACATCAGCACTTTGTACTTTCAGGCTGGTCTAAAAATAGAGCTGTAACATTCCCAGGAGACTTCACATCATCCCTCTCATACACCTGCTCCAAAGGAGTTTTAGATACCAGATGTCCTCCTATAGTCAAATTCAAGGCCACAGCTCAAAATTGGTCCCAACCTCAACCACTTTGTGCCTGGCCATGGTTTGTGACACTTGTCCCAGAATTGTTTCCACCTTGGCTGAGCTGAGCAGCCCTGGGCTGTTCCCAGCCCTGGAATACAGATTAATTAGGTTGGCATCCCCAGCCAGATGCTCCCATAAGGAATTTTTAGTTAATTTTAAGTCAAAGATGCCTTATATGCAGAAAGAATGGCTTTCCTGCATGTTCTTATCACTACTTCCTTTTAACTGACTTTGTTCCTCCCCCACTACAGAGCAATTTTAGGCCTCCAATGCCCAGTTCATGCCTTCCCTTATGTGGCAAGAAACATGAAAGTTCAGCATTTCCATGGCTCAGTGAACTTCACTCCTAGAGCATTAAGCTTACTGACTCTGAAAAGGTGGCTTTGATTCCTTCCTTTAACATAAAAAAAAAAACAGAGCACATTAAACTCTTGCTTATTGCTCCAGTGGATTTTAGTGTTGTGGTGGAAATAAAAGCTTAGCTAAAGCATGGTGAGAGGCCTCTGCTGGTGCTGCACTGTACCCTCTGGGCACACTTTCCCCAGGGCTATTCCCTTCCCTTTTCCACAGGGTCTGTGCCAGCCCTGTCACCATATCAGCTGGATGCCTTCCAGAGGAGGATTAGCAGCTGTCACAGGGCTGCTTTCCATTTTGTTCCCCTGCCTGAGGAAAACCAGACTGTCAGCCCTGCACAAGCACCAGATCTGACTTGATTCATCATTACCCAGAAACAAATCTCTACTCTTGTATTTAGCGTACGGAAAATTATATTCTACTAAATAAATCAGTCTTTCTTTTTTCATTTCTCTTCCCCACTTGCCTCCTTTCACTCTCTCCCTCCTATGTGTACATGTACGAGCTGCATGGTCTATTCCACCAGCAAATCCTGTGGTAAGCTCTCAGGGGAGGCCCTATAGAGAGAAACTGCCTCATAGTAATTTTTAGTAATTTTAATAGTAAAATTTAGTAATTTTAATTGTATAGTTTGGGATATTTGGGGCAAAATAATGACAAACAACCCTAAACAGAGATCCCTAAATAAAGTTCTGCTAAATGGTGCAGGACTGGGATATGAATCTGGACATGTAGCTGGATTTTTTTTAACCCGTCTTTATTGTTTTTTTTTTTTTTTTTCCTGCTTTTCTTTTTTTCCTCTCAAAATCTTCCTGTGAGGACTATAAGAAAATTAACTGGTCCAATCATAGGTGCAGCTGCTTCAATCTAACCTTCAATGAAACACAAAAGTGAAATGCAACTCACTTTCCTCAGGTAAAACAAAGTTCAAGAAATATTCAGGGCTGATGACAGACTCAGGGCATTAATGCATTTTACCTTCTGCAGTGGCTCCTTCCTTTTGAAAGTTACCAGTCCTAATCCAATTCCAAGAAAAACATACCCAAAAGTGAACCTAGCCTTGAAAGCAGACATCACTGCTCTGGTGAGGGTGGCTTCTCCTTGAGTAGGAAAGCAAAACAAGCAAATTTGCCCTGCCATACAAGCAGCAGCTGTGCTCTCCTAAAGCCACCACAGACGTGAGATCTGTGGAAGGAAAAGGATTTGTTATTTTCTCCCCTCTCCTGGCAGATGTCACAGCAATACAAAACTGTCAAAAGACTTTGGCTGCAATAAAAGCAGAAAAAGAAGTGGGGAAAATCTTTAAAGGAATTAGAAGCAGGAGGATAACAGATAGTTTTTGTTTTCACCACAGCTTTGTGTATGTGTGTGCATGTGTGTACAAGGTCTGGAGAGGAGATAAAAAGACACTTCCTTCTGCTTAAAGCTTTTTTTAAACATGACTTTTGAAAACTTGCTCCTCCCCACACACCTGGTATCTTGTAAGAAAAGTGTTTTTCCATCACAGTGAGATCTCAGAATTAGTGCTTACCAACACAGCACTCACCATCAATCATGCATTGTCCATTCTTTATTGAGTTCCTGCCTTTGCCGTGTCAATATATTCCCATTTTATTAAATCCTCTTGGGTTTGTATTATTCATTCCCTCCCACACTCACTTCCTCACAGTTTGCTCTGGTTGTGGTCTGCAGCTTTCAACAGAAATAGCACAAAACCTCCAGCATCTCAGAGTCAGAGAAAGGAAAAACTAACAACAAAGCAGCAAATAAAGCCATTCATATAATGCCTTTCATATTCCTCCTATAAGAAATTCGCTGTCACACATTGTTCTTCACCCAGACATTATCATAGTTTGGATGGAGAAGGACTGAATGTATTTCAATATCCCATCTCTAATCCCCTAAGATTAAGCTGTAATCATCAGGCAATGAAGAATCCAGAAGGAAAGGGAGGGGAGAGATGGGAGGAGGACATGGACAACTCAGTTGTTTAATTTCTTGCATTTTATGTTAAAAATTTTACATAGGAATTGAATTTTCATTCCCTCTTTCACAAGGTGAGTCCTAATGCCATCCTAAAAGTCTCTCTCTCTCCATGAGAAGGCCGAGCAGAATTCCTGGTATCTCTATCCTGGTATCTCCTGCTAGACATGGAATTGGGGAGAACTGAGCATTCCTTGCAGTATGTTGGAGGATTTGAAGCACTGGATTGCCATAAAAAGTGAACCCTGAGAAGAAATTGAAATCTCAGGGCAGTCCAGAGGTAAGCTCCAAAATCTTTGAGGGAACTGTATTTCAGCCCCTTTCTCAGCACTTGAGTCTTGAGACACTCTGTCTAAGATAACGTCCTTTGCAGATCCCATTATTATGTTCCTACCACTTCATCTTCACTGTGCAGGGAATCCAAGCATCTCCTTCAGGGTCAGGAATTAATTTAGGAGCTGGGGAATCTGAATCTCCTGGGTTTCCAGTGTTCATTTCCTTGTGCAGAATCCTGGAGGAGTGATGCCACCTTTGCTCTGCCCTCACCAGAAATACACGCCAGTTTAATCATTGCTAAGGCTTCAGACAGTACCAGAAGTATTTATTGCAGTACCATATATTAGCTCATCCATATTTTCTGACACAGTTTTACTGCTGTTTGGCAGTGTCAGGAAAAGAGAAGCTGTCTGATAGTGGTGTCTGCCTATAAGAAGGAACTGAGCATGGGATTCAACTCAAAACTTCTCAGAAATGTAAGTCAAACCACTACACCCTCCACCCCCAGGTGCTAATTCACCAGCACCATTATAAGGAAGTACCAGCATCACCCTGCCCTTCCTGGGCTCCCAGGAGTAAACAAGGAATTCTGCTGCTGACTTTGTGCCTGGAGCATCTCACCCTGACCCTGTGCTCAGTGCTGAGAACCTTCCAGCCCAGGAGCTGTGAGGGGACTCTCACACCCCTGTCACAGCTCCACTGACCCCAGCACTGCAGAGTGGGCAGGGAAGACTGAATGTGCTCTCAGTCACACATAGTCACACACAGGGAGAGCAGCAGCAGAAAGTGTCATTACTTAACTTAAATAAATTGGTGCATCCCCTTTCCTTTTTGACCCAAACTGGAAAGGATCCTGCAACAAATAGTCATTTCTCCCACTAACCAACTATGAGACACAGGTAATGTGGGCTCACTAAAGGACAGAAAACTGCTGCTGCTGCTTTCAGACCATCATTTAATTAACTGTGGTTTTCTATTTTTTCTTTTTCATTACTATAAAGTAATGGACCCAGGACTGATCCCTTGGGCTTGGAGGCTTTAAAGACAGTAACAACTTAATGAGGCAACTTACATTGTGTTTATCCTCCCCCAGGTGCAAACACTCCACAGCTCCCGGGCAGGAGCCGAGAAAGGGGCCAGCCCACCCAGGATTTAGGATGCAACTTCGACCTTTCTGTGAGCAGATCCAAGGTAGCCATATTAGCCTGAGGCTTTTTTATCCTGTGTTTTGAAGGGCCCTGGACCATTTTCAGAAATGCAACTGTTTTTGAACCTAGAAAAATTTAAAATCTAGACTATTTTGTCAACGGCCCTTTTCTAACACAGAGAGACCTTTTGCAATTTCTTTTCCATGTCTGAGGCCTTGGAGACGGGTTCCCGGTGAACTATGCAATGATTTTAAGTTAATAGTGCCATCTAGTGATGTGGAAAACAACGAGTCTCAGAGTCACTAGGCAGAGCTTCAGGGCTCCAGGGCCTCCCCAGGAAATAAACAGCTTGTGTAATATTTAATAATATCTCAGGATGACCTCTCTCTGCTGCTCTCCTCTGCCAGGAGCGGGCAGAGTCCCACACACTGCTAACAGATACCCTGGAGGTGGGAGCAAAGGTTAGGAGTCAGTATCCAGACCTTGGGAGAAAAAGAAAACCCACTGAGATTTGTGTGTGAGGTTTTAGGATATTTTCCTTGGCCATAAAAGGAAGGGGAGAAGGTATAAAAATATGATACTGTGATGCTCTTGAATATTTCTGGCACATATATATACACTTATATTCTATATGTGTGTATATATATGTGTATATATATATATGCAACACACAGATATATATTTAAATATGGATATAGATAGATATAAAGATACAGATATATAGATATATAGATAGATATACAAAATATTGCTAAATGCATCTATCTGTAAATAGAAGCATCTGCCTCTCCCCAGTGGCATTTATAAATATCAGTTGAATCCTCGATATTCAGCAACCCCATTCCCAGAGCCTGGATTTCATTAGTTAATTTTCAAACAGGGGGGAAAGGAAAGTGGACACACATGCAGAGTAGCCAATCCTAAATTCATGATCATTTGAAGCTTTTCACTATGGAAATTAATCAACTGCATGCAAAATCTTAGGGACTCTTTAATACACCCCAGAGGTTGAATTTTCAAAATAGGTACACTGAAAGTTTATTCCCACTCCTTTTGTATATTTCTTTTCTGCATATTCTCCATGTGCCTTTCAGAGTTTGCCTTCATGCCTGTCCCTTAAGATATGAAGGACCTGAGGACTTCTTTTTAAGCCCAGAGCATGCAATGACAACACTTTATGTGATTTATTTTAATGAGAAGGCAAAGCACTATTATTTTGCAGCCAGACTCCAAGCAAATCTTTCACTCCAGCTGCTACAGAAGGAGGCTGGATGATACATTTCTGTGCCTTCTTACAGCTAAGGGAATGAAATGAAATAAAAGGTGTTCTCAGTTTCCTGAATAAAAAGTAGTAAAAGTGAGTCTTGAAAGAAGGTTTCCAGGGACTTGAGCCAACACGTTTGTGTCAAAGGTCTAAAAGGAGACCTGACTGCTCTTTACTTGCCTTGTGTTTATTCTGTACTTCATGTTTTGCAGTTTCCCTTAGTGAATTCCAATAGTTGGGGTAAAAAAATCTGATTATTTTCCTTTCCCTGCTCATTATTTCTTTCTGGTTTTAGTTACTGGTGGTGTTTTTCTGTTTGTTTCCTTGTTTTCCTCTGACATGTGCGAGTTTACCCAGGGGTGCATGGTGGGATGTGCTGATGATAGGGGTGAAACAGAATTTCCTCCAGAATCTGGATGGCAATTCTTCAACATGCAGTCAGAGTGGAAATGTTTCTCAGGCTGAATGCAGAAGGCAATCTGTAGGATAAAGCTGTGCAGACCTGTAAATTATGGTTTGCTTATTTATTTTATTTTTTTTTCTAAATCATTGCTGGCTTTGCAGGAGGTGAGTACACTGGCAACACTCAGCATCTCTCTCAGCCTTTTCCTTTGACATGTCATATTTGGAGATTTTGTTCTCACACTGTCAAATTTAAGATTCACGTAGACCCTTTGAAAGTATTTTTTGCTCCAGGGTTTGAAGTATGTTTTGCAGACCAAACATTAATTGCATAGTTTCCTGCAAGTTTGAGGACTGGACTTTATGACCCTGCAAGTTACCTTGTACTCCTAAATTGTTGTCTGTTGTCCTTTTTTTTTTTTTTTTTTTTTTTTTTTTTTTTTTTTTTGGCATAGTTTTCTTTAAATCTTAAAATAGCTGCAGCATCTAGCTCAAAATCTAGTTGAAAAACTAGGCTAGGATCAAAGAAAGCCAGGAGATATATATCCAGGGACTTGATTTCTCTCTCTCCCCTTGCAGTTTGTTGTCCCAAATTGCAGAGAGTAGATGTACTCCTGGAAGACTCTGTCTGAAAGGCTCGTCTGAGGAACAGCACGTGGCTCCAGTGAGGAGCTGCAGGGTCAAAGTGTTCTTTGCATGATTCAAGCAGGGAAATTATGTATATATGTGGCACACAAAGACTAACTGCAGTCCTGCAGCCCCCAAGGATCCTGCAGAAGAACCTTCGTGCACCCTGATGCACTCAATTTGTTACACAATGGGTTTGGGCTTTTAGCATCTATGTGTACCCAAAGGAAATGCCTTTCAGTTATCCTGATCAGTGGGTCTTTGGGATGCAGAGATCAGTTTGAAAGCTCCAACGTTTTGTCAGAAGAGGCAGAGATTTCACACCATTCTGAGTTGCCATTTGCCTGCAGGTGAAGTGCATTGCTGTGCCAATTAGAGCAAATTATGAACGGGGTGACCTGCCATGACATGGAGATGTCAGGCAGGATTTAGTTTGCCTTTGCAGGACAGAGAAGGTAGAACCCACACTAGTATCTACAATTTTCATATCTGGGTTTTCTTCAGCCTTTGGATCTAAGCTTCCTGGCTATTCTTTTATGGGGACATGTTTGGGATCATATCTGTATGAAGTGCTGTATTGCTGTGGGTCATGGCAAATGCCTTGCAGTGACAGGTGCACATATTACCTTCTCTTTCCCTTCCCAGTCTGGATCAGCATTGCACCTGTCCCCAGGGAACAGGCCACAGAGAACCACAGAATGTTTGGGTTGAAGGGGACCTCAAGGGTATTTTATGTTCAATCCCCCTGCTAGACCAGTTTCCTCAAAACCTGAGTCAATCTGGCCTTGAACACTTAAACAAAAAGATAAATATATGGCTGTATTTCCTGCAGATTTTTGCAGTTGATTTTTTTTTTTTTAATCTGAAATCTAAATTGAGAACCAGACTCTATCCCCTGCCCCCAACCTTTCCATTCCCAGATTTCCTTTTTTTTTTTTTTTTTTTTTTTAAGATCATTGGTAAATCCCTCATGTCAGGAGATTTGGAGTTATCCAGTGTTTCTTTGATGTGCTTTCACCTTCTGTTTGCTCTTCAAAGAGAACATCAGACTAATAGGTTGGTAGGCAAAGCCAAAGTGTGTGCCAGCTCTGTGACACACATTGTCCTGTCCCTGAGTGTAGATGTGTGCTCAGGAGCTGTTGTTCCCTGCCTGTCTCAAAGCACTTGTGTCAGGTTCCCAAAGAGGGTTGTGCTGTCACAGGGCTGAGGGAGATGACAGTCTTGTTTGGAGCAGTAGATGTGAAGAATGTCCACAGGGATGAAGTCACTCCTGCACAGCACAGAGCTCTGGAATCCTCTGTGCCTGTCATTTGTCCTGTTGCGTTCTGCATTAATCAAAAGATGAGAGAATGAATGTAATCCTTCTGCACACTCCTGCAGTGAGGCATCTCAAAGGTCAAAACTCAAACACAAACATTCCCACTCTGTCTTAGCCTGGGCTTGGCCACCAGTGCTCCACTCCCTGCAGGTCTCTCTGAGGGTAAAGGATTGGAACCAGGTGATTTTAGGGTCCTTTCCAACACGAATCATTCTGTCATTCTGTTTTACATGAGAAGGATCCCACACACTTCCAGTCATCCAGCAACCATATCTAAGAGTCCAAACATTTATTAGAAGGCTCTAGGCAGTACAGTGGTCTTTAGTTCCCATTTTCAGTCTGTGCAACTGCCTCATATACCTTATGGAAACTTTGAGGTGTATAAAACTTATGTGCAAAGCTATCATAATGCTGAGACTCAAATCTTTTCCCATTGACTTCAGAGGGAGCCAGAATGTGACCAAAAATAAACCAAAGACAAAGACAAAAACAACAAAACCAAAACCAAACCAAACCAAACCAAACCAAACCAAACCAAACCAAACCAAAAAAAAAAAAAAAAAAAAAAAAAAAAAAAAAAAAAAAAAAAAAAAAAAGTGGAATTGTAAATAAGTAAAATCTTCAGTAAACACAGAATGTGTTTTTATGACTGGAAGTGAATGGTCCTTTCAATAATGCCATATCTTTGGGTTACCAAATCCAGTTTTTGAAAAGAAACCCTCTTTGGATCCATTTCAGGTGAATATGGTTAGTCTAATTAGTAATGGGTTTATCACATTCCTCTCTTATTCAGAGGAGAATACATTCTGAAAGGTTGCTGCCTTTGTTTGTGCTCATTAAGGTTGTATGTGCCATTACAATTTCAAAACTTATACTTTTGCTTATTCTAAAAAAAAGAAAGATATCTACTTGGAACAGTATCTGGCATATTCAGATTTTTATATAGTCACACCATCAATACCTCATCTCATTGTCCCTACCCCTGCCTACATTTATAGGGAGCACCTTCAACCCAGAACTAAACAATACTACAAATATCACAATTTCTTTATGCTTTGAGGGCTCTTGATAGAGAACATTTACAAACGTAAGTCTTGCTTTTTATAATACTCTTATCCTCATTTTCAGCTATGATGCTGAGCAGGGTTACAGCTGCCCTAATTCAAACTCTGTCCCGGCAGCTTGGAGGGAGCTGTACAGAACTTTACAGACAGCAGTGGTGGGAATTGATATGGATCACAAGTGCAGAAAAATAACTTAATATTTTCTATTAGAATCATGGAATAGTTTGTGTTGGAAGGAACTTCAAATATTATCTCTTTCCAACCCCCCTGCTACAGGCAGGGACACCTTCCACTGTCCCAGGTTGCTCCAAACCCCATTCAGCCTGGCCCTGACCACTCCCAGGGATGGGGCATCCACAGCTTCTCTGGACAACCTGTGCTAGTGCCCAGTCTGGTTGGTCTTTTTTACTTTGTTACACACTACTGATGCTTTTGGGCCAAAATGTCTTTAAAATATCCATGTGAACTGAAATCAGGCATTCAGGTTCTTAATTTCCCATATTTTTTTTCCCCAATCCTTCCTACAAAAGCAGTATCAAATGAACAATACAATGTGCACAAACACATAGGCAATTACAGTGATACCACATAATTCAAACCTACACATCTCTCCTAGCACCTTGTGCTGGGATAGTAAAGAACACTCTATTCCTTGGGTCCTCACACAGTACAAAAAAGAAGACAGAGGGGAAGAGAAGGACAACGTAAAAAAATATCACCAAGTTCTAATGATTTTAACAAAGAAAGCAGCTGATAGAGGGAAATTGAAACCAAAGAGCATGTAAGGAGAAAAAATAATGCCAAGCATAACATGCTACCTGTACTAAGACCCAGACAGAATTTATTTTCCATTTATTTGAGTGGAATTGGTGTTTCAGAACATAGTTTGCTGCCACTGAAGTCACCAAGAAATTTCATAGCAAGTGAGATTATTATACAATGTAGGACAGCAGGGATTAACTGAGACCATATTGAGGACTCTGCAAGGATGGATTTCCAAGCTCATTTTAGAGTGAAGAGGTGGTAAGTTGACCATGATGAACATTTAGAACAGAGATAACAGGGATAGAGGCCTTCATTTACAAGATATGTGAGCAGCACTGAGGTGTTGGTAATGCCCTTCAATACATCCATTGCTGAGCTAAAATTCTGTAAAAGCACTGGGAGCTTCTCAGAATTAGTGATCCAATGACAGAGAAAGGAGGAATTCTAATTCTTTAACTGAGTGTATAAAAGGGAGAGAAAAAGAGTAAAGAATGCATAAAGTTTAAAAAGAAGGGAATTCCAGAGAGCTTTTTTTATTATTATTTATTTAAAACTAAAGAAAGAGCATATTGTGAACAAAGAAAAGGACACCATTAATGCAATTACAGATTTAGACTCATGTTGTAGACAGAACTGGGCCAGTTGTTACCAGAAGACCCAGCATTCATTATAATTCACTTAGAAAGGAAAATCAAGCTGTTGAAAAGGCAGCAAGCTAGTGGAAGAGAATTAGAACCCAATGAAAAAAAAAAAAAAAAAAAGGAAAGGAAGAGACACAGCCAGGGTTTCATATCTTTATTTTTTTCGCTCCTCATCTTCAGACCCAGCTCCTCAGGAGGTGACACCTTTACTGATCTGTGCCCACGTTCCCTCTTGTACCCTGGAAAATACCCTAAGGTAAAAAATGGGTTGCCAAGTCAAGAGCATTGTTTCAGTAGGAACGGGGTAAAACTGGTCCTGTGTCACTTAGAGTGTGGGGCAATAGCTTCATACCAACCTTTTTTGGCCTGTTCTTGGTGGGAATACTGGCAAATAAGTAATGAAAATGAAAACAAAACAAAACAAAACAAAAAAAAAAAAAAAAAAAAAAAAAAAAAAAAAAAAAAAAAAAAAAAAATAAGGAAGCCCTGTAGCTGGATTTCAGGATGATCTCAGATATGGATGACTTTGTTCTGCATTGATCCAAAGGCCTGATTTCCTAGAGCAGAAGGCAGGCAGAACTCTTGTTGACATAACTTTTTTTTTTTTTTCCTGTGGCTTCATGGGACATTATTTGTGAAAGAATCATAAAAAAATATTAGAATTTAACGTATTTCAATCATCTATGCTCAGCTGAGCATGGTAATTATTTCTCTTTTCACAGGTAACTGCTAATTTAGGTTAGTAAATTATTTTCCCTAAATTCTGCAGCCTGTGTATGTTCAGATAGCAAACAATGTATTTGTTTAACTTCAGAATTTGTGTGCTGTGGGATTGTGTTCTGCTTGAGAGCAACTGCTGCCATTTGAAAAACAGCTGAAAATGTTCCAGACAGAGAGAATGAACCCAAACCACATGGGAGCCTGGATGTCTGTTACTGTGGCCATGGACCTTCTGAAAGTGACTGAAGCCCCCCACAGATCTCAGCACTCAGGAGTCACTCCCTAAAAAGATGCCAGAAGCTTCTCTAATGTCCAGCATAGCCAATGCCACAACTTCAGGATGGACCCAACACTGAAGGGCCTGAGCCCTTCAGTGGCAGTGACACCTCTGGGATGATGTGTTCAGAAAGGGGTAAAGTTACTGCACAACAGCAACTGCAGGCAGAGAGAGGAGGGATAGTGAGAGATGTGGGAGAGAGAACCCTGCAGAGATCCCCCTGCAGTCCCTTCAGGACCCCAGGATGCAGCAGGGGGTGCCTGAAGGAGGCCCTCACCCCGTGGAATGCCCACACTGGAGCAGGGTCCTGGCAGGACCCGTGACCCATGGAGAGAGACTCCCAGGCTGGAGAAGGTTCCTGACAGGACCTGTGAGCCATGGAGAGAGGATCCCAGGCTGGAGAAGGTTTGTTGGCAGGACTTGTGACCCCGAGGGAAACCCACACAGGAGCAGGGTCCTGGCAGGACCTATGACACCAAGGGAAGCCCACACTGGAGCAGACTGTTCCTGAAGGACTGACCCTGTGGGAAGGACACCACTGGAGCAGTTCATCAAGAGCTGCAGAACATGAGAAGGGATCAGACTGGAGAAGTTAATGAGTGGCTATCCCCTGTGGGAGGGACCTTGCTCTAGAGCAGAGGGAAATTGAGAGGAGTTCTCCCTCTGAAGAGGAAGGAACAGCAGAAATGTGATGAACTGATTGCAGTTCCCATTCCCTGTCCCCCTGAATTACTGCAGAGGAAGAGGCAGAGAATTTGAGAGTGAAACTGAACCTGGGAAGGGAGGGTTGGGGAGAAAACATTTTAAGATTTTGTTTTATTTCTGATTTGATTGGTAATATATTACATTAATTTCCCCAGGTCAAGTCTGTTTCCCTATGATGGTTACTGGTGAGTGATCATTCCCTGTCCTTATCTCACTCCCAAGCCTTTTGTTATATTTTTCCCCCCTGTCCATCTGACAGAGTAGCTTTGGTGGGCAGCTGGTGGACAGCAGTAGATGCTGGATGGCCCAGGCAGTTATCTCAATCAGTGTACTCAGAGAGCTGGAGTCTTTTGCCTCCTTTTGTGCAAACTGTCTCTTGAAGTAAATTTGTGTTGCTATAGAAACACTATACCTGGCACATGAATTGTGTTGGCAAGGAAAAAAAAGACACCACATGCATTCCTTTAAAGTTCCTCAGAGCTGACCATGCCTTTAGGGAGGATCTGCTGCAGCAACGTCTCTGACTCGTTTATTTGTGTCATTGAAATCCCTACAGGAATCACGGGGCTGGATGCTCTCCCCCTGAGCCCATCTTCTCCCCCACCAACTGTTTGTCCTTTCCCTGGTTTAGACTCACAGTTGGTTCTGAGAACTGAACTCTTCTGCTAGATGTTTGGGCTATTAAAGTCTTTGATTACAGCCATTCTACCCTATGCCATCTTTCTTTTTATAAGCTTAAGATGTCCATGGCAACATTTCTTTTCAAAGAAAGTTGAGGTAGAAGCTTCCAAATTATTTGCTTCCTCACAGTTATCAGACAAAGTGTGGAAGGACTGAAAGACAGAAGAATCTGCAGGCACCTCCCTGCCATTATCATATCCATATCAAAAATACACCCTTGTTTTGTTCCAGCAAGAAAATTTTCATACCTCCAGTCACCCATACAGTACACACCATTTTTGTTATGAGAGTGCTTATCAACTTTGAACAGAAGCTGACATAAAATTCTAGAGAAAACCAACTGACTTATTTTAGTATGGCACAAAAAGAGTACAGGCTGCACAATGCAAGCCTGAGATATTGATAAAGAAGCAACAGCAATAAAAAGATGGTGTCTTCAGTCTTCAAAACATTAGAAATTTACCTTAGTAATTATGCTTTCACCTTAGTAATGGATTAGAAACTGAGTTACTTCATTATGAAAACTACATGTATTTATATTCATCACATTTTATCAGTTGACAGCAGACACTGAAATAACTTGTTTAAGAAGTTGCAAAGAATATGCAGCAAGCCAGTGGCATTTGTCAGGAGTGCAGTTTGGTAACAACATTAACTACCAGAGATCCAAGATGTGTTTTCTTCAGTTTGCACTGATATTGTTATCTGACCAAAGGCTAAGCAAGTGGAATACACTGAGAAACAAGGAGAGGTGAAGGAACACTGGTAACTTTATCAGAGAAAGCCAGAGCACTGAACCAGCCCATCAAAGAAGGACTAGACCATTGCCCTGGTCAGGAACCCACAATGATGTGCCAGTCCCTCCCCAGAAATCTGTGCAAACTAAAGGAGTTATTGCCTAGAGCATTGGGGAAATGCTTCTTTTTCCACAGTTTTGTGATAAAAGTGCTGAAAACCTGTTATTTTATCACATGACTGCAATGGCACAAAGTTTAATCCATGACTGGATCCCTCTTCATGGCGGGGAGTCAACACTGACATGTTTTGCTATCTATCTTGAAGCTCACTCAAATATGAAACCTTCCACCAGTCTGCTCTACTTTTAGCTTTTAAGACCATCCATGGCAAATTCTGGCGGTTGTGAGCTTCCTAGATTTTTTTAAAGCCTGCCTTGCTTCAGCCTGGCAAACAGAACAACTACATTTCAAGCACTGAGTTGGCCACCCCTTGGAAAATCTTCTGTTCTGAAGTTGTGCTTAAATTGTCACAGATGAACCCACACACAACTCAGGAAGAGACTGATTTCCTTTCTATGTCTGCATCCCAGGACTGCACTGACCACTTCTGTTTTGATTGAGATGGAGCATGAGGGCATGCATTTATGTGTACTGAGCAAAAAAAATTCTACTTTAAATTGTACTGCACATTCATCATCTTCACTGTCCCCAGCAGCTATCCTGCACTCCCAAGGAATGGCCTGAGCTGCAATGAGCATCTATTTTCAGCTCTGTTTTGGAGGCTAGAGCTTAATTTGCATAGATTCTTTAGGGGAAAACTTAGTTCTTCATTTTTATTCCTTGTTTTATTTAATTTATGATATTTTATTGGTACTCTCCAAAAAAATGAAGAAAAAACATTCATTTTCTTCATAAAATACATATAAAATGATATTTCAGAAATAAGGGGATTTTTTCAGATATTAAGCTTGGGATTGCTTCCTCAAATAGTTCTTCAGCTTCTTCCACAAAAGTGTATTCTTAAACATTTAATTTCAGATTCTGCAAAGTAACACAGTGCCATAATCACCATTTAATTGATGTTTTAATCCTTCTGTTTGGCTGAGTGACAGCAAAGGGGATTTCAATTAAACAGCAGTTTTGCTGCGCTAATATTTAAAAGCCCTCTAAAAGAAAAAAAAAAGTATTTGACATTTCACAGCACTGACACCTGCCTGAAAATATCATATATTGTATCTTAATGAAATGTGCTTTGAAAATGCATTTTTATGCACTATACAGCTCTCAGTTGAATTGCAGATTTTTTTTTATCCTTTAAAAAGAAGATGCCAAGACCTAATTGAATAGACCAGCGATTAGGTTACAGGCTTGGTGCATGCTGTTTGCAAAATCCATGATTTTCTTGCATAGTTATGAGAAAACTTCTTTAGCGAGTTTTGCTACCTACTTTCCATGTATAAAATGGAGAAGACTTTGACATAATGATGTAGTCTAATGACACATATGACACAAGGCATAATTTTTGGAGGAGAGGCTGGAAAGCAGCCCTATAGAAAGAGATCTGGGGATCCTGGTTGATGGCAAGTTGAACATTATGGTGCTTCTGAGCTGATCTCCCAGCCAGCCCTGCTCTTCAGATACCATATAAATGAGTTATTCCTTTGGGTCCGGATTTCAGACAGAGACGTGTCCTCGGCTTGGAGAAAAGGAGAGGACTCACACTTGGTGGTAATTAGGAAGGTTTATTCAGGCTGATGGCTCCAGTATGAGTGAGGATTTGAGGCTCTTACCTGCCCTAAAGTAGAAGGGAGTTACTTTTGGAAGTGAGAGGGAGTGACTTAGGTACAGGGGGCATTGACATTGACATTTTGGGGCAAAAGAGGTGTGGGGATACCTGAAGCCTTGGCTGAGTCACCAACTTCTGCCAGGGTACTCAAACACTAGAGTGTGTCAATGGATAAGACAGGATGGACTGGGAGAGGGCTATTGAGGGTAAACGACAGGGATTAGGGAAAGGGGGGTGGGTAGGGATGAACTATTACAGAAACTTAATAACCAAAACCATGCAGAACTTTAGACAACTCAAAATGCACCACAACAGAACATGAGTCAGCAGTGCCTTGGCAGCCAGGAGGGACAACCCTGTCCTGGGGCCATCAGGGACAGCATCACCATCTGGAAAAGAGAGAGGATTGTCCCACTCTGCTCTGGGATGGGGTGACCTCATCTCAAGTCCTGAGGCAGTTTTGAGTGCCTCAGTATAAGAATATAAAGCTCTTGGAGTGTGTCCAGAGGAGATGAGAGACCAGGATGGTGAAAGGCCCCCAGGGCAGGACAGGAGGAGCAGCTGAGATCACTGAGTGTACAGCCTGAGAAGGGATGTTACACTGCACCAAGCAGATGATTCTATAAAAGGAAAATAGTCTCTGATTACTTTTGAACATATCAGGAAGCCTAAGTAGAAAGTTCTGTGCCCTTTTCATTGGCATTGGCCCAGAGCCAGCACAGGGGCACTGGTTGCGCCTAGGAAATGCTTCTCAAAACCTGTAGCTGTTCCTATTGTCAGCGAGCCAAGTTGTCCCTCCTTGGTTGTTGTCTACTTAAGAAGGAGCACAGAGGTGCTCAAGTGCTTCTTGGGGTGTCTTAGTCAGGTGTCAGGTGCTTCTCTGGCAGCTGCCCAAAACTCTGTTATTTTATTTCTGTATTATTTATTATTTTCTCTTTTATTATAAACCTTTGCTTTACAAAACACACCTAAGGAGCTGTCTCCCAATATTATTAAGCCACTCTGGAAGGTCACAGGTCAACCCTCAGACTTGATACCTCTTCATGGGCTCGTTACTGCTGGCCATGTGTAAGGCTGTATCAAAGGGAAGGCTGAGGGTGCCCTCCTCACAGTCTGCACCTTCCTCCAGAGGAACAGGAAAGGAGGAAGAGCTGATCTCCTCTCTCTGGTGACCAGCAATAGGACCTGAAGGAGTGGAGTGGCGTTGTGTCAGATGAAGTTCAGACTGGACTTTGGGAGAATGTTCTTCACCCAGAGGGTGTTTGGTCATTTGAACAAGCTCCTCAGGGAAGTGGTCATGGCACCAAATCTACCAGAGCTCAAGCAGCATCTGGATGATGCTCTTAGTCACATGGTTTAGCAATAGGCAGGCCTGAAAGGAGCAGGGAGAGTTGGACTCCATGACCCTTATGTGTCCCTTTAAAACTGACTTATTCTGTGATTCTCTCCCTCTATATTTTTCCTATAGGCGGTGGCTGAAATTTTTCTGGAAGTTAGCTTTAGCTCAAAAATTAACACGTTCCAGTTATAAAGCATGTCTACAGATGTATTTATCACAACTATCTCATTCTAGTGTTATTTCAGAATAATCAGAGTGCAACTGCTTTCTTCCTTGTCAGCCACTGCCACCTAGGTGTCAGTTCAAACCATCCTGAAACTGACACCAAGATTTGGTCAACTTCTGTGTTATCAAAGAAGACTGAAAGAGATTTTGTTTGTCTTTTCAAATCAGACTATGAGAAAAACATTATTAATGGCTGAAGAAATTAATATGTATTTAACTCTGTATTAATGTAGGATACAGATTCTAATTGAGATCAATATTGCCCTGGAACATCCTCCAAGTTGATATGAACAGCCAGAACATACACTGAGGTGGAGTTCTGTCCTCTGCCATGACCAAGGTTTGATGGGAGTATTCGGGTAGAAAAACAATTCAAGTAAAAAAATTACGTTAATGATTTAAGACTAATACAGACCCAAAACAAAGTGCTGCTGATGGTGTGGGGTATTTACTGTGGTCTCATCTGCAGTTAAGTCTTATACTGTCTTTTAGATTAGAATGATGACTGACAGTGGAAAAAAAGGAAGTGAAATAAAAAAGCTCCTACTTTGAATATGCACATCTCAACAGGGTTGCTCCAACCTATATTTAAGGTCCAACTTAAATTTCCCTAATTAATTTAATTTATCTTTTCTATTTCATTCTGTCTTTATCTTTCCCCTACCAAGATTTTTTCTCTTGACAGATCTTGAAGGTAAACATTAAGGATAAAAAGAGCTTCCTGGGCTGCATAAGAGGAAGCTGTCCAGAAGGTCAAGAGAGGTGATTCACCCCTACCACTCCACTCTTGTGACACCCCATCTGAATTACTGTGTCCAGCTCTGGGATCTCCTGCACAAGAAAGACATGAATCTTCTAGACCAGCTCTAGAGGAGGTCACAAAGATGCTCAAAGGGCTGAGAAAGTTGGTGTTCAGCCTGGAGAAAAGGATATGCCAGGGGAAATTTCTATCACCTTCCAGTACATAAAGTGTGTCTACAGTAGAGCTGGAGAGGGACTTTTTACAAGGAAATTTAGTAATAAAACAAGAGGAATTATTTAAAAGTGAAGGAGGCTATATTTAGATCATAAGGAAGAAAATTTTTACAGTGAAAGTGATGAGGCACAGAAATAGGTTATCCCTAGATGATGTATGAAGGACCCCTCCAAATCAAACTATTCAATGATTATGAAATCTGATTTCCAGAACTTCTTCCTTTAAATCTTTCTTTAGCAAATTTCCCTCTGCAATATTCACTCATTTATTTTAATTAGTGAGAATTCTGTAGCCCACCACAACAAATAGAATCAATAAAATAAAAAGGAACAGCCTGGTCAACATCTTTGTTGCAACTATTTGTTTTTTTTAATAGATTTCCCCCAGTCCCTCAGGAAATGAAACATCCACAGCAGCAGCCCACATACTGTATTGACATATTTCAGTTCATTTCAGCTCTTTGGCTTACTCACTAAAAAGTTTACCAAATTGAGTCTCCAATACAAGCACCCTCTCCCTCACTGCCTTTCTGTTGTGTGTTCATTTGCTTCTCTATTAAGGAAGAAATTACCACATAGCTGCTTTTTGTTTTGCTTCCTTTTGGGTTGTTTGTTGTAGTTTTATTTTTCTTAAGGAATTTTTGGTAGATGTATCTCAGCTTTCAGGTACATCCAACATACTGGTTTCTCATGTGCCTCAAAGAATTTCAGAAACTGCACACTTCATGTAGTACAACTGAGCTTTCATCCTAAAGGAAGCTATTTAGTAAATCCATCAAAGTAATAAAAATAGTAATGACAGGTCGTTCTAGGAGTGATTCTTACTTCTAAGACATAAGAGAAATCCAGGATTATTAACCTTGAAAAATGACAAATCAAAATTAGTGATGTTACCTCACTATTGATTTCACCATCCCTGTTGAGGGAATTCTCATGAAAATTATAAAGATCTTCCAGTGCTGTATTTACACTGTCTCTGAGAGTCCTGAGATTTTCTGGAGTTACTTATGATGGCATATATGCTTCTTACAGAGGTGTATTGGATTATTTCTCTTAAGATGTGACTTAACAAAGGGTAAGGAACATTTTCAATAAAAGACAAGCAGGTTGCCTTAAAGCAATATACAGAAGAAGATGCCCTCTTAGAGAGACTCCAAGGACTAGGACAGCATTGGGAGAAAGTCACACCATGCTCAGGAAGTAATGAAAGAGAGAAAAGTGGATTGTCTGCCTGCCTGCCATGGGGCACATGGGTAGGAAGAGACCTGTTGCCTCCACTTTGCAAAACTAAACTGTCTTGGACATAAGGGATACAAAGAGCAGTGAAAGGGTTTGCTCTGAGCTACAGATGTCTGGAGCATGATGTGCTCCCCTTGATCTTTCAGGTTTCCTGAGATTCACAAATACCTGGAGATAAGGTAGCACAGTGGCGGGAGGGAAGGGAGAAATTAGGAATGGATTGATAGGGCAATTTCAAGGGTGGAAACTGATAGGGGGTTTGGAGAAGATTAATGAATTGCTATTTCATGGAATCATAGAAGGATTCAGGCTGGAAAAGACCTTAAAGATCATCTCATTCCAGCTCCCCTGCCATGGACAGGGACACCTTTCACTGGACCAGGTTGCTCAGAGTCTCATCCAATCTGTCCTGGAACATTTCCAAGGATGGGGCATCCACATCTTCTCTGGGCAACCTGTGCTAATGGCTCACCAGACTCAGTTAAAAATTTCTTCCTAGTGTCTTATCTAAACCTGCACTCTTTCAGCATGAAGCCATTCTCCCCGTATGATATTTTCAGTATCTGTGTCTGTAAAAAGCCTGATAGCATTTTCCTGATAGCAATAAACAGTAACGTGCAGTTGTGTAAAAAGTTGCCATTTCACTTCATCAGGGGCAGTTTGGTGACTGCAGGAATTACATTTAATTGGGTAATTCAACACTCAATTCTTCAGAAAATTTAAAATGCTTTGTTTCATGCTTATGAAAGAAATCTTCACCCAAGGTCCTTGCATATTCCAAAATGAAAACAGTATCTGCAAGGTTTTTTAATAAAAAACATTAGACAAAATATGAAAACATTTGGTGTCCATATTTATAGTTTAGATCTTAATCTTTTACTATATTTCTAAATGCAGATTGCTCTCAGGCAGGTAAAATGCCATGTATTTAATTCCTGTCTTTTCAGTCTGTATTTTAAAAATTTGTATAGCTATTACTAACAAAAGTGGTATTATTTAACAAATACAAAGTTGTTTTTGTCATATGTCATCTTGGATGACTAATATAAGCCTAGTGCCATCAGTAGAACTCCAGAACTTTGAGTGGAATGGGATGCATCTATTCTAATGGCTTTTCCTTTCATGTTTGCTTGAAGCTCTCTTTTTTTCTTATATCAAAACCTCCAGTCTCAAGATGAATCAGTAAAAGCTTCCTGATTTAAAAATCCATTATTGTTAATGGTGTTTATGCAGAATTTTAATTGTTTTATAGCTTCCTATTATTTTGCAGATAGCTTTTTTCATTGGGTTAGACCTCGAAATACACTGGCATGAAGCTTTTAAGACCTGTGTGCTCAGTAGCCATTCAGGGAATAAGTGGATAGCCTTTTTTAGCTGGATGGGTCATGTGTAATTCAGACTATGTCATTCCTATTGGGCAAGATGAGAACAGCAGATGTTATTCTTTTCTGAAAAAAATTCCCTGTAATGGGAAGTAAATTAAATGGAGCTGTTGAATGGAATTTCAGAATAATCTCTTGGTAAAAATGGACAAAATGCTTTTCTTTCTTCATGTTTCTTTTTCCTTTTTTTACACACCACTCCCTGAGTTGTACAAAAAAAAAAGGCAGCCTTCTACAAAGGGCACCCAAACTTCTCCCACACACCTCCAGCCTGCTCCTCCCCACCCCTTGCCCCAGTAACAATGTCATTCTCTTTATATAAGCAAAGCCTTGTATCTCAGGAAATAGCCTGGCTTCTAGAAAACAGCTGAGCTACTTACAGCAAAGTGGATTTGACTTTATCACTAAATCATGAAAAAGCAGGATTAAGGATTGTTTCCTTTTCAATTTCTCAGGCTTGTGCTTCAAAGCATGTGGAAGCCTAGCATAAAGCATGGCTTCAGTGCTGGGAACTAATCCCTTTCCTTTGTGTAGCAGTGGGGAATGGTTTTTCTCCACTCTGAGATACTGCCCTGTATTTACCCATCTCTGTCAGTGTCCCTGAACAAGTTTTCTTCCTCCTTCCCTTATGCCTCACCATGTTTATACCAATCTTGTCCTGTGCTTCCTTCCGATGCCCCAGATAGGCCAGTTGGGGTGGCTTCATTCAGGGGATAAAAAAAAGGCACCAACCTGGTGAAAGCAATCAGGAAACTGCAATTCTTCAGTTTTGCCCCTGATGGGGGTTTGGAGGATGTGTGGGCAATCAGAGGAAGAGCCTTTATTAGGGCCATTCAGAGCATGCAGACATCAAAGTCTCCCCAACACTTCCCAGCTCTGGGAGCCAGAGGTGCTGTCAGCTATCATGGCTTCATGTATTATGCAGGCAGTGGTCTTTGATCAGAGGGAAACTGAGAAGTAAAAGCACAGGAAACAGCCCAAGAGGGTTGCTATGAAGTGAATATCTGCCTGCTCTTCTGCAGTTACCTTCACTTTCAAGGCTCTCCCTTCTGCCTTACCAAGATCCAAGAGCTGGAGACGAGCAGCTTTGAGTTTGATTCCAAGGTAAAGCCTTATGGAAAACAAAAATGCAAGGACTAGGCAAGAGGCGGAGGGCTGCTTCTGTGAGAAACTTTGTGTTAGCTCTTTGTTTACATGGAGTGTCCTGATTTAACAACACTGTGAAAACAGGGAAAATGTAGAGCAGAGGTGAGCAGAGGAAGGATTCCTGCAAATATCATTGTTATTATTTGCTGTTGCCCTACCTTTTTGTCTTGCCTGAACAAAAAATAAGACCATACATGGAGAAGAAAGAAGACTTTTCTAAAGGATGGGTCCTTTCTTGTCCTTTTGCCATTTCAGCTCTGCATTGGCTACAGAGTGGTTATTGCAAGGTGGGAACTGAGTCTGCAAGGGGGGCTTCTTATTTTTCACTGAACACTGGCTTGATGAACTATTAGAAGTCTAAAGATTGCTGAAGTTGGGTCCATCTAGGAGCCACTTCCATGGAGTTGGGTCCATTTGGGGCAGAATCACTTCTGTTTGCCACAGACACCTGGCAATCCTGAATAGCTACAGGAGATAATCAGCAGATAATCAGGCTGCTGGGGGGAAATACACATCTACTGGCTGGGCCATTCAACTGTGTTTATGTCTTAGTCAGGCTCTGACATCACCTTGCTGTATAACTCTGTGGATTTGTTAAAATAGTGCCTGGAATGGTTTTGGTTAGGACCAGGCAACACTCTCTAGACCAGTCCCAGTCATAAACCAGTCAATGAAGGGCCATGAGACATTTCCAAGAAGCACATCAGATGCATCCATCCTTTTATGGAAGGTAAAAAGAGTTTCCCAGGATAGATATTGACTCCTCTTGTCAGTGCCAGAGGAAAGTCGGAGCACATTTAGTGGTGTTCTTGTAGCTTTGACTCATTTCTGCTACGCAAGGACTGGCTAATAAACTGAAACCACCCAAGAGCTGGGCTGGAAATTGCTCCCATCCCACCCTCACCCAGAGCTTGTCCTCTCTCATGCTGTTTTCCTCCTGCAGCCATACATTTTACATTCCCACCTGCAACAGCACAGGTTCATCCACAGGTAGGATGGCGGCATCTCTATCCAGGTTCCAGGATAGCTTTGGGATTCCCCCTAATGATATGAGAGACTTCCAGTGAAAGAAGGCCTCACATTCAGGACCTGACCCTCTGAGATCTTCCTTATGGATATGTTTGCACAGGCTTGGTCTGGCTGGAGTTTGTTATACCCTTCCTAGCAGCTGGTACAGAGGTGTGGTGTGACTTACATTAATGATTAAGCCTGTACTGGTAACACATTCACATTTTATCTATTGCTGAACAGTATCTGCCCATCACCAAGACCTTTCCTGCTTCTCCCTCTGCTCTCACAGTGAAGACGTCAGAAATCGATTTTTTTTTTTTTTTTCTTTAAATTCCTTCACTGTTTTCTGGATCCAATCCCTTTTCTCTCTATTTCCCTTTCTTTTTACCAGAGCAGCTCTGCAGAACTAGGGCAGAAGTAAAGCAAATTTGGGTTGTGAAATGTGAAAAGTGGGGGTCTAGATATTCAACCTATAGCATTCCTTATTTCAATTGTTTGGAGAATGCATCTTAATCAGATGTTCATCTATTTTAAGTGTTAAAATTAGTAGAACACATGCTATCCAACTCACCTGGAAAGTACTTATTACAGCAAATATCATATGCCAACCTGCACCAATAATGATAATATTTAAGTTAAAAATCAACAACAACAAAAGAATGTTATTTGTAAGAAATTTTAAAAAAGAAAAAAAATAAACACCCACCCAGTGTGTTCCTGACTTATTTATATTTTTAAAAGACTTGGTGTCTTCTTTACTTGCTGAGAATAGTCCCACAGCAGATGTCTAATGGCACTTACCAAGGTCCTGGAGACCAAGTTAGTAATAACTAAAAAGTGAAATAACAATAATTTTCTTGGAGGGCCGCTGGGTAAAATCCACCCTGTTACTGTGCAGAGGCTTTTAAGCAATTTTCAATCTGTGCCTCATTACACGGTTAGCAACATGTTCTTTCTCACCCCCAGCCGTTTGGAAGGATAAGCAGGAGTGGAAGGGCTTTTACCTCAGCACTATTTTCAGGGTTATTTTCCCATTTTGTTGTGCTGATGAGGCTTTTCTCTCAACAGCTACAGATTTCATCCTGTGTTGGTCTCAGGGAAGTGAAATCAAACTCAAGAAGGTAATTCAATTGCATGTCTAGCACATGAAAGCTGACAGTTTTCAACTGTGCAGATTGTTCCATTTCTGAAAGTTCCCAGTTGCCTTTGGGTCGTACTTTGAAATCACAGAGACTCGTGGCAGAAACTGCCAGATTTTCTTTTTTAACTTTGTTGAGTTGCAGTGTTTAACACAATGTGGTCCAAGGCTTGAAAAAATTAGGAGATAATGTATTTCAGTAGGTGAAATTTCAGGTGAAATTCTGCTGTTGGTAGAATATACACTGCAGAGTCTCCATGGTTCCTATTGGGCATAATATTTTACTATGAGTCAAAAACTCAGCTTTGGAGACTGAATTTAATAGTATTGCATGTATGAATGAGAAGTAAATAATATATATTCACTGATGATTGATTTAAAAAGGAGGTTTATATTTCAGATACTGAGATAAAGACTGAATGTTGCAAGTCCAGTATGTCTACTTCAAGTGACAAAACAACAACCACAATATCATGCAGGCATGTACATGTTTTTAGCAAACATTTTAATTTCTTCCTTCTATATCAAACTGCCTTGGTATGGGTTGAAAATAATGTAAATGGAAATTTTCCTTAGTGGCAAAGGATTAGGAATATTTCAAGGCATATTCAGAGCTTTTCCTCTTTGATTCATGGTGCCCTTAGAAACAGCAGCATAAATGAGAAATTATTTCTTTTTAAGGTATTGGAATGATGTAGGCTTCTGGTTTTTGAAGGCAAATGGAACTTTGATTTTCAAAGTTACTTGAAGATGAAACTTCAACTAAATCATTCATGTGTTTTGCAAATTTTAGCCATGAATATGTCTTGGGTAAGCAATATCTTTGCAGAAAAAAAAATCATATGTTCTCTTGAAATGACTTTCAAATTTCAACCTACTTGTGAAATTTGTTATGCTTTCAGCTGTGAATATTTCTGCTCCTTCTTCACTCATAGCAGACCATGACCATTTTCAGAGAGTCAATAGCAGCTTCCACTCTCACTTTTATTCCTTATTCTTGACCTTTATTTTAATAGAGGTGGACAAGATTTGCTGAAAGGAGAAAAGGTCACTCCTCTGAGACATGATGAGAATCAAATTTTGATTTGGAAACATAGGCCTATATTAAAATTATGATATTTGATTGAAAGGGATGTCCTAGCTTGCAAAGAAAGTCCTGTAACCTCAGTTACAAAATCACTGACCAAAATCTTGAGGCAAGTTCAGCTCCCACTTACCCTTATTCCAGCCAAAAGGTTGTTTCAGACCATAGTGTTTGGTGGCTGGAAGCCTTTTATATTCAGTGAAATTATATTCACAGCTATTTTTTAAGGGTTTGGTGTTTTTTGTGTTCTATTTTTCCCTTCTCCCTGTACCCCCTTCTTTTTTACAGGCAGCATTTCTGCCCTTTAACCATGATTATTTGCTTTAGACTAAAGCAAAGCTCTTTAGATTTTGAAATGTTTTTCTTCTACTCTTTTCATATTGGCTTATTTATATATTCCTTCATCTCCTTATGTCAAGTAATCATTTTTTAACATTGATTGGACAGGAGTGACCAACACTGTACATTCAGCTTCAAAGGAGATTTCACTGGTAGCTATTCTGACAGATAAGATCTATGACCTTTTCCCTGTCTTTTAAATTAATTATTGTGTTATTTTGCCTTGGCTTTTTGTTGATTTATGTTGAATTTTATCTTGGATTTCCAAGAGACACAATCTTTATTCTTGATCCTTAAAATATTGCATGCTAATCAGATGCAATGGATGGATCTGTGTTTATTCAAAGTTACTTCTTCTCCAGAATCACTTCTGTCCTGTGCATCAACAAGGTACAGTCTGTGAGAAGCTCGTACCTGCTCCTCTGGAGTGTGCCAGAAAAGAAACAGGAGGGAAGGGTCAGGTGCTTTTCACCCACTGCCTTTCTGTTCCCACAGGAAAAGGGAAACTTAATGTTGTTACAAAACCAGCCTGAGTATTCAAAGTACTGTTTTATACATCCATCCTTCTAGACCTTTTTTATAAAGTAATACCCACAGCATAGAAGATATTTTACCTGGAGAATAGAAGGCTCTAAGATAACCTTATAAATAACTTAAGATAATCTTATAAGATAACCTTATTCCAATACCTAAAGTGTCTACAAGAGAAGTGGAGAGCGACTTTTTTGCAAAATCATCTAGTGAGCAGACAAAATGTAATGGCTTTAAACTGAAAAAGGGCAGGCTCATTTTAGACATTGGGAATAAATTTACTGTGAGGGTGGTAAGACACTGGCACAGGTTGCCCACAGAATTGTGGCTGCCCCATCATAGGAAGTGATCAAGGCCAGGCTGGATTAGGCTCTGAGTAACTTGGTCTATGATGTTCCTTTCCATGGCAGAAAGGTTAGGACAAGTTGATCCTGAAGGTCCCTTCCAACCCAAACCATTGTGTTTCTATGATCCCTTGATTATCTGTCATAACCCTTTATATCTGCTTGCTTTTCCCCATTACCTACCTTCCTCTTCCTCTCTCTGTCTCTTCCTTCCTTCCTTTCCTCTGTGATCCCTTTGTCAAAACCATTGGAACAGGTTTTTTTTAAGCAGGTGTGGATGAAGAAAGAGATTTTGATCCAGTGCCTGTAGCACATGAATCCCCAGGGAGGGGAACTGCAGAACTGAGCAAGTGCTTGGGGTATGGCTGGTTCCACATCCACACTTTATATGTCCTCAGACACTGACTGACTTATGAACTTCCCTCTGTCTTCAAAAGTAAGACTTCAGGAAGTTTGACAGCATGAGGGCTTAGATTGTTGAACAGATTAGACATCATAACTATTATACGGTCCTTGTAACAGCAGGGACAGGACAAAATTACTCTGCTTCCTGGCCAGAGCAGGTGGTGCCATATTCTGCCCTGCTGAATCAAGCATGGCATATAATTTACATCTAGCACTGAGACACCTACAATCTTCCCAGAAAATGACATTTAATTTGAGAAAAGTCACAGCTTATTCTGTCAGAATGAGTTGTTATTGCTAAGCATAAAAAAGCCTAAGAAGAGAGAGGGTAACATGGACAATTTGTTATCCACCACGTCATGATCCTGCAGAAAGTAACAGCCAGGAAAGCTCAAATAACTGCCTACTACATTAATGCCCATGCTGAAAGTTATCAGGAGTCTGCTACATCTGAAAGCCCCAAAAGGCCACAGGCATTTTGTCAAAAAATATCAGTTACAGTTTGACAGCCACCAAACAACAAAACAAGAGTGTGTTTTGTCACTGAGATCTGGTTTGGCTCCAGGACAAACCTGCTAAATCCAATGGGAAGGGACAATAGCTCAGGCTAAGAAATAAAAATATAAGTCTGACAGTACTGACCTGTCTGTGGTGACACCAGATGTGAGATGAGAATTTTTTCCGTCAGCTTCTCCAATACAAATGTAATATTTGTATTTGAAAACACAGAGCTACTTCAATGCAGAGAGTGGGTACCCTGAGGGACAGGCACCTTGGGAATCATTTATTACTATTTGCATTTGATGTGTTTGTTTATAACCCCACAAGGTGCATGTGGCACTCTGATAAGTGAGAACATCATCCACCTCTGCCACTAGTGAAGATGGAGTGGATGAACAAGACCCCTGGTGATTTTTTTTTCCCTTTTCTTTAGCTTAGAGTGAGACACAGCCACTTGTGAGCCCAGACTGAATGCAGCAATGCAGGATATCAGTCAGACAAAAAAACCTGGATCTTGTCTTTTACCTATAACTTTCACCTCTTCTATCTTTCCTCATGGCATATAAATTTTAACTTTGTAACATTATGAGCTTTTAATCCCCTCAATATTTCTAATGTAGATTAATGTTGGTTTAGTGTTCAGATGAGCACAGTGGACACTCAGTTGTTCATGCTAACTCCTTTCAGGAAGCAAAATTAAAATATTGCGTGGTTGCTAGCAAGAATGGATAAATGTTTTTTGGGTTTTTTTTTGTTTTTGGGTTTTTTTTTTTTTTTTTTTTTGTGGTTTTTTTTTTATTTTTTTTTTATTTTTTTTTTTGGTTTGGGGTTTTTTTGTTTTTTTTTTTTTTTTTTTTTTTTTTCTTTTTTTTTTTCTTTTTTTTAAATTTAAAGGGGAAAAGAAGAGTAAGAGGAGAATTAACAGGTCACTTTATTACTTAAGAACTCCAGGAATAACTCAATAATTTTAGATTTCTTAGTGTGAGGCATTAATTTCAAAAGCAATAAATGATCATTATAAATTAAGTCTATACTGATGTTGAATTACTCTACTGCTAAAAAAAAAAAAAAGAGCAAATTAACATATCTAATAAAGACCAAGCTTGCACTTTAGTGTTTTGGTTTGTTGTTTGTTGTTGTTGTTGTTGTTTGTTGTTGTTGTTGTTGTCGTTTTTGTTTTTGTTTTTGAGATGTTTTCTCCTGTGCATGAGAGTGAGAATTGAATACCTAAGTGAATTCTATCTCCCCATCAAATTTAGATGAAATTGAACTCCAGCTGAAATGCTTAGCAGGACAGTATAAGCATCATTTCCTCAAGAAAATAGTCTATGAAACAGCTGAGGGAGTATTGAAACTCCTTCACCCTGAGAGAACGAGTGGAGCAGTGATACTTCTTCACCAATCACTACTTCTTTAGGATCAATTGGAAACCTCTTCTCTCTGGACAGGTGGTCAGAGGATATGTTTAATTGATTCCACTCTTCCCTTTTGTCTTGTTCAAGGCAGAGGTCAATATTTGCTCTAACTGAGGAACCATTGAAGAATCTCTGTTAAAAGGCTCGAAAGTACAAAACCTATAAGCACTCTTGTCTCCCAGGAATATTGTTTCAAAATTGCCCTGATGAAGATTAATGGGGTGGTTAAAACATTGTGACATTGTATGAGCAGTTTCAGGGTCTCTCAGTTGTTTGTTTTGTTCCTGCTTGTTTCTCTTGGCACTTCAGTCTAACAATGTACTTGTTTCCTCTGCAAATGATGAGCACTGCAGAAATAGCTCAAATAGTTTTTATAAATGTGTCTGAAGCTTTAAAAGCCTCTGACATGGTCTTGACTGAGTGTTCTCTAACAAAAAGCTTTTAAAGTTTGAGGGTTTTTTATTTTAAATTACTATTATTTATTGTTCTTCATTAATTTCTCTTACTTGGTGTGTTTCACTCCACATTAGGACTGTGCTTTGTCTGGCCTCTGATACCTTATTTCAGCCATTTATCATCTGACTTGGAGGCTGCACACTTGGAGACAATGTACTTACTTAGCTGGATTTACAAGAATATCCTATTAAAAAAAAAAAAAAAAAAAAAAAAAAAAAAAAAAAAGTTAAGGGAAATTGAGATTTCTTAGTGCAGCTCTAAAGGTGCACCACAAACACTTCCATGAGCCAAGGACCACCATGAAGATTTTGCATTCCTTGGGTCCTTTTCTGACTGACCTGTAGTAGAAGATGGGAATAAACCTGACAGATATCTTGGTAGTGAAAAAAAATTTGACTCAAGTTGATTCAGTTCCCCTCTGTAAAAATAACATGAACAAGCAATTTGTGTTCCTGTGGGAAGTGCCCTGGGCAGGAAGGCATTCAGCACTTGATGCTGATGAGAGCAGTCCCAAAGGGGAAGAGAGATTTGGGGGTCTGGGGGTATGTTTTGGTGCTGGATCTGTATCATGGGAACTTCATTATGGAAATTTTCATCCAAGAGAAACTGAATGGCATTGCAGGAGGCTCGAAGGAAGGTAGAAGAATTCTGTCCGAGGATGTTTTCTGTAACTTGAACTTCCATTTTCCTTGTATTCAGTTATGAAAAAAGCCCATTTGAATGCCTTTCACAGGGAGGCTGTGACATACACTATTTTAGGTTGGTTGAAAGAAAGATCACCTTCATGGAATTAATTTCACTCTACATTTAGATCCCAAGATAGAGCAGGAAGTACTGTCTGTGCCCTGAATCCTCCATCCCTCAGATTAAGAGGGAATGGAAGAGGAAGAGCAGTGGTATAATGTGATCTTGTCATTTGCTGAGGAAGTTAGAAGGGCTGAAGCACTTCCACTTTTGTTCTGACACATTTTCACCCTGGATTTTGTTTTTGGAGCAGAACTATTTACTGTGACACTTGAACCTGACCTGAGCTGGTGAAAGTAGTCAAATGGACTTGTTCCATCTCAAGCAGAAGAGTTATCAAGGGTTTCCTAGAATACTTCAAAAGAACCCTACCTTGGAAAGACCTCAGTGTCTCTATCAACTATTAATTTCCATCCATTTTAATAAAAAGAGAAGCAAGCACATAGGTAGCCGTTCTGCTATGCTTAGAGAACAGCCAAGGGGTTACAGAGGAACAGTGAAATGTAGATCCAGTTCCTGCATCTGTTTTTCCAGAGACAACCACACTGGAAGACTTCTAAATAAATACCATGCAAAACCAAAACAAAACAAAAAATCTAGAATTAAACAAAAATAGAAACTTGTTTCTTAACTATAATATCACCAACAGCTGGCTTCCCTATAAAGAGATTTAAGAGGATTTCAGTATTTAACTGTGATTTGTCTTTTTGCTGTTGTTTGTGTTTATACCACCAAAAGTATGGCAACAGAGAAAACAATTGTTCTAACACAGAGCTAATCTTTCTCTGTGTATGAATCATCTCCCAGAAAAGGAAGTGTAGAACACAAGCAAGCCAGAAACCTAAAAAGGTTTCCAGAATGTACCCAGCTTATGCTTTCAGCTGAGCTTTGACATGTCACCAGTAGAATGGATTTAATTTTTCAACCCAAGCTCTAGAACATCATTCCTTAAAATAGTTAGGAATGTTCGAACTGAAGGAGAAATTCAGCCAAGTAGCAGATTTGCTCCATTTCAAATTCTGTACTTGCATATTCTCCACTGGAAAAATACAACCAAGATTTAACTTCATACAAAAAGAAAATTCTCTTCTGGAATCATAGAAACATTAAAGTTGGAAAACACTTCTAAGATCGTCAAGTCCAACCATCAACCCAGTACCAACACCATGTCCAGCACTAAACCATGTTCTTAATTATCATATCTACACATTTTCTTAATGTTTCTTAGGATGGTGACTCCACCACTCCCCTGGACAGCCTGTTCCAGTCTTCAAAAACCTTTCCACTGAAGAAATGGTTTTGATTTTGGGGAGGATGTGTCAATGCCGAAGCTTCACTGGCCATTTTAATGGAAGCTGTAAGAAACAAAAAGTTTGTACTTTACTACTGCCTCATGGCAATTCCTGTATTAAGAACTTGATCTATTGAAATGTTCTAGTTAAATTTCAGGAAGCTCTGTGCCCTTGTGCTTTTTGATAGTGAAATACCTTAATTTTAGCTCAGTTATTTTAATAAGAAGCAGTGAGTTCTGAAGAGCCTGTACTAGAAAAATCAGATTTGTGAGAACTCAGTGTTCATCTTCTGAGAACATCATGATGTAAAGCACAAAGCAATCCATGGGCACTAAGCCACATGCTGGGTCTGAATCTCCAATTTATGTCAGCAGCAATGGGAAAAAAACATAAGGAAACTGTGATTCATTTACCCCCAGAATACATGGTGGTAGTCTAGAAAAGGGAAATTATTTACCAGCAACATTGCCCATCAGAAGAACACAGAGCTTTGCCTTTATGTCCATTCACTCTGCCCTTGGTACTGGGCTTAGCCACGGTGTTACACTTAACCTGAGGTTACTTCCAGCATCATATCCTTGGCCTGTCACAGCCCTGGCAGGTGCACAATGATATTCAAGAGAATGCACAGCTCATTCTATTTGTATGAGCCAATACTGACCTCGTGTGGCTACTGGCAAGGGCAAGATGCTTCTTCCTCAGAGTTCCCTCAGGACTGTCCACTGCCCGTAGGACTGAGAATCATTGTGATTTTTTAAAAGCATCTGTTAACACAGCCTGGGAAACCAACTTAAAAGTAACAAAATACGAATCACCCTTCCCGTTTTCCTTCTGAATACTTCCAGTGGCAAAGCCTTTCCTGTTGTGTATGAAATGAGTTTGCAGGTTATTTGGGACTGTTAATGTCACCCCATGGGTTCACTAGTCAGTGGCATTTCAGCTGTGGAGGAAATGACATGGAC
Source organism: Zosterops lateralis (assembly GCF_965231275.1). Classification (NCBI taxonomy): domain Eukaryota; kingdom Metazoa; phylum Chordata; class Aves; order Passeriformes; family Zosteropidae; genus Zosterops; species Zosterops lateralis. The sequence goes on along the minus strand of NC_139762.1, from coordinate 137,518,230 downwards.
AAGCAGGTGCCAGATTGGGCTCAGAAGTAATATTGAGAATAAGAGCAAAGATGTGATGCCTGTTTAGCCCTGCCAAAGATGTTACTTGTCGAAGCCATTCACAAGGAGATGAGGCAGGATGCAGTTACACAACCACAAAATGCTCTTGGGAATGTTCACATCTAACCCAGACTGAACCAGACAGGGAGAGTCTGCAGTTACTATTACTGGTGATTTAAAATAACTTTCTTTTTGACTAGCTATGCCTCCCTGGCATGTACAGATTGTTTTTATGATTTATCAAAGCTTCTTAAGGATGCTCTTTCTGAGCTGCCTGGTCCTTCTTTACAGTTAGTACAGTAGAGCACAGCTCTAGAGAGGTATTGCTGTATATGTCCCACTTTAAGATCAGACAGGGGTAATCCATAAATAAATCTGCAGCTAAAAAGCTTGTGGCAGCTTTGGATTATACAACCAGGCCAAATGCATGTTTGTGGAGAGATTTTGTACTATTTAAAGTGAGAAAAATTTATGAATTTTATGTCCAAGTTCACCAAAACAATTTGAAATTTGGTAGAGAAATCACCACATCTGTGTAAAACAAATTGATGGGGCATAGTCAGAACTAATCTGTCCTACTGCACAGTGCAAGGCAAACTTCTTGTGGTTTTTATGTTTCTTTTCAGTCCATGCAATGAACTGAATGGACTGAATCCCATGGTACTTATGGGATGAATATATCCTAGATATAGGTGCAAAAATTGCTACTAATTGTTAATTAATGGTTGAATTTGAATGCAAAATGCAGAAGACATAATGAGAGGGAGAAAAGGCAAGCAATTATGAAAAATAGCATTTTCAGTCTGGGTGTTGCTTCTTATTTTCAATGTCATGGCTCAAGGAAGAAATGCACGGGCCAAGTTTCATCTGTCTCCATATGTAGGCAGTTTTGTATGACTATGAAGCTATTATTTGCATACAGTAGATTTAACTGTAAGTGTGCATGTACTCTGTGTGCGTGTGTCTGTGTGTGTGACAGTGTATGAGTGTTTCTCTGACTCAAATTAGAGAGGAAGCCTCTTTGGAGAGCAATAGTAAAAACCTGATCAAGCCAATGTAAGCTCTCAGGAACGATTCAAGCTGAAGAACAGGTTGCTAAAACCACCAACCACCACTCTGTGCATATCAGTGTCTGACCGATGACACTCAGAAGGATGAAATGCAGAAAACCCATACCTACTCTTTTCTTCAGTAATTAACCCTCAATTCCAGCACAATAATTAACTCAAAGTCCAGCAGACCAGTTTTGGTTTGTTTGTTTGCTAATTGCAGCCTTAATTGTATAAATAGGTGCTTAGGTCTTCACTAATTCAGTCTCTTTGAATTTGCCTTTTGACTTTTGAAGTCAATTGTTCATCACACTGGGTACAATTTTTGATAATAGGCTGGGAATAGGGATATGTTTTTGTGGGAAACACTAGCTAGAAGAAAAGAAGACAAAAACTGGAATATAAATATTATTGGAAGGGACACAGGCAGCAGCTACAGGTGTAAGTTACATCTGGAAGAACAGGACCAAAGCCCAACCATCCAGAGGCTAGAGCCACGGGGAACAACACACTGTGTTTGCAAGTGCTGGAGAGGCTTTAGACCAGATTTGCTTTGGGCTATACAGTATTTTACCAAACTGCCTACTTGCATTTGGCTCTCCAACCATAAAGGAAAAAAAGAAAAAAACAGACTGTCCCTAGGTTTGAAAAGAATATAAAAGCTTGAGTAACCCATGCTCTGCTTCATATTGCTCATGGAGTTATTTGTGATTCTCCCCATTTCACAAGGGCACATTTATCCTTTACTGTTACACTCCCCTAAGAGGTTATTCAAAGGGCCAAATCCAGCCTTTGTCCCCTAACTGTCACCTGCTATTGCCATTGAGAAAAAAGAGGTCTTCTTTAAAATATTGCTCTTATGTTAGTTTATTGGTCTGGGATTTCCACGTGTCTATGACTAAAACCTAACCAGGATGTGCACTGTGCCACAGATTTTTTTTGAAAACACTTACTTCATGACACAAATCATGGTGTTTCTTCACAAGGAGTTCCCAGCACAAAATTAGATTCTGATGAGGATATAGTTTACCATATTACCACAATTAGATTCAGAAGAATAGTAAGGGTTATTTAGCAATATTTTTTTTTAATAATGCACTAAAAATATCAATTTGGACCAGATATCATAAAACTGGCATTGATTTGGCTTTCCTGCACAGTTGTGATGAGTCTCTCTTGGACTAGAGAGCACTAGATTAGACCAGAGCACCTGTTTATCTGCTTATCCTGATTGCTTCGAGGTGCATTCTGCCAAATCACAGAGAATATGCCAACTCTTGGATGGAAAAACAACTTGTTGGGATTAAGGTGAGGTCAATTCATTTTCTGCCTGTGAGAGTGGAATGTAATTATAATCAAAAGGAAAATGCATTTAACCAATGCACTAATTATGCCCTGCCTGCTGCTGGCCCCTGTGCCATTAGATATGATTGTGAAATGAGTTAGGATTAAAACAAAAAAAACCAAAAAAAAACAAACAAAAAAAACAAACAAACAAACAAACAAACAAACAAACAAAAAAAATCTATACAGACACAGGCACGACAACACAGCTTCTGCTGACTGCTAATCAGTTTGCAACAGGAAAGCAGCAATGTCCTAAATTTTGTATTCCCTTCCTGATTGTCTAACGGCTTCCATCAACTTCTCAATGTATTTGCTGTCTTTTGGAGTCCCTGGGGATGACAATTCTGAATAATTCTTTTTTCCACAAGAACTGCCTGAAAGGGTGTAAAGCACTAGTTAGGACCGGGAAACTTCTGGAACTGGACTCCACCCTGCTTCCCTTCCATCCTTTGCATTTCTCAAGTTAGATACCATGGGTTGTATCCCATCATATAACACTACACTACCCATCAACAGCCTGTAAATATCTCTGGAGAAAAATTAAACAAATAGAGAGGGATATATCCTTGATAGAAGGATAAACAGATGCTTGTGTTGCTGATGTACAGCCATGACTAATTTTAAGTACAGATGTATTTTTATGGAAATTGTGAGTTAAGACCAGAACTTATGGCTGTAGTCTCTATCTATTTGACTAGAGTAAAAGGAGAAATATTCTTTACTTCTTTGGTTAACTAGTATAGACGTGACCATAGAGTCACGACAAAACAGCAAATCCCTCCAACCCCAGCCCACCAATTTTCATAACTTCCTGGTAACAGTGTGCAGCCAGGTGTAAGGAAGTCCACACTATCACAAAATAAGGGGCCAAAGGAACTCAAGTCTACTTCTGAATAACATTCTTGAAACTCATTCCTAAATATTGAACCCAGAAACACCTACAAAGTGTCCTAGAATTTTCTAATTTTTTGCCTTCAAGGTTTTTCTGTTCTAAGACCTTGTTTCAAGGTCTCATTCATTTCACTGGTCAAAAAAGAGCTCCATGTTCAAGGACTCATAGACCACAATTATTTTACTTAGAAATTGTGTATTCAGTAGGTCAGAGATGGTTTTCATTCTTCAAGCAGAAGGAGAGTCTCAAGCGTAGTATCACAGAATATTTTGCATTGGAAGGGACATTAAAACCATCTTGTTTCAATCTCCCTGCCATGGGTAGAGACACCTTCCACTAGACCATGTTTCTCAAAGCCCCATCCAACCTGGCTTTGAGCATTTACACAGATAAGGCACCAGCCACAGATCTTCATGTATTTCTTCTATTTTCTTGTAATTGAGCATCCTTTTTTCTGCTTCTCTTTATCACTCTCATCATGTTTGCCATGAGCTACATAGAGGAAAGAGGTTGGGGAATTTCCTAACAATCAAGAACCACGGAAAGTACAGACAAAAGGAAGCAAAGATTTTATTGACATTTCTTTACACAGAACACAAGCTACACAAAATGCCACGATAAAGCATATGTAGAAAAATAGTAGAATCATATTGGCACTGATGACTATTCATTATTATTATTATATTATTATTATCATCATCATTATCTTATTATACAGGTTTCATCATAACCATAATAAATAAGCATTAAAATTTCACAGTGGCATTATAGGCTTTACATTCATGATCTTATGTATACAAGGGACCATGTCAGATTTCTTCAGCTTTTTTGTATGGTCATGATTCAAAGTAGTAGATTTAGAAATTAAAAGCCCTTTCCCTTAACCTATAAGGATCTGTCCACAGTAATCCATTGACTTGATCCCTTGGAGAGGTCTGCATTTGTCTTAAAAGACATTACTTTTAAAACACATTTGACCAACTGGAAAATTGGCCTTAAAAAGAACCCAGAACATTTGTTATCTTGTGGTAGTCTGACTTTGAGATGCTATGGATGCTGCTGGTTGCCATTTGTTAAGATCTTGTAGCTGTATAAAGCTCTTCACCAGGTCAATCCACTTGCAGATTTGGTCCATTATACCAAGAGTGTATTTGACCAGCATTTCTCAGGATCAGACCTTTAATAAAGACTTTGTGAATGCTGTTGAGTCTGAACCTACATTCCAAGAAAACTGATTTGCATTTCCATTTTCCTTAAAATATCACAGAATTGACTCAACTTCACATGTTTCCACTTAGTGAGATTAGTTTTGGTTTTTTGATGTAAGTCTCACTTAAATCTTGACAGACATAGTTAAAGAAAATTGAAGTGTGTGGCAGTTGACAAATGTTCATTAGGGAAAGGGAAGTAAATTAGACAGAGGCAGATAGAGCATGTGTTGTAAATCTTGGTGTCTTAAAAAAAATAGTACAGATTTTCTAAGCTCTTAGCCCCTAATTATTGCCTCTTCTGTCTGATTTGAAATCATTCTGGAGAAACATAACTGCCTCAATCAAATATAATAATGTCTCATTTAAAAGTCCAACCTCTAGTTTCACATGACAGAATCAGCTGTACTCATATTCAAACCACAGAAAGGGTTATAATTAAAAATACCATACACTACTCATCTGCAAAGTTCAGCCTCAATATTAAGTTACTGTATAAATTCAAATTTGCAGAATGTTGTAGTTACTGTTACATGCACCAGTTATATCATGCATATTGCTCGCCCTGAACAATCAGCCCCAAAGGAAGTACTTAGAGAAGGAAATATCTCTGATGCTTTGCTTTGCAGCCTTGTGTGCACAAATATGGGCATGAATCCAATGCTAGTATTTTACATCCACTTTGCAAGAGTACAAATGGTTATCAAGTTCAGGGGCCAATCTCTTGATTTTGTGTAGCATTTTTATGATTCAAAACCTCATAAATTTTAAATGCCTAAATTGAAATTACTCATTGAAAAACAGCCCAGTAGTATTTGGCAGTTGTTTATCTGAAAAAAAACCTCAAACCATATTATTTCTTTCAAAAAGCTTTCTATCCTTGCCTTTGTTAACTAAAAATTGTAACAGTGTGCATACAGAAAACAACCCTCAGACCTAATTATTTACAGGAAACAATAGGTTTAATTCCAAGAGGTATTTTCTTAACATTTACTAAAGTAAAAGGTATCTCTTTGAAACACAGGATAAGGATCTTCACAGAACTGTGCTCCTGTCCACTTAATTCTAGTCCACACTTCAGTTGAGGAACAGTGAAGGTCCAATTTTAGTTGTTACCATTGAGCTGGGAATTAATCCAGTAGTGTGAGGTGTTCCATTTGAATAGATACCATAAAAATGTGATTACTTCTGCTGCCACTGTTAACTTTAACCATTAAAAGTCAAAGTCTGATTTTGAGAGCTACAATTTTAATACACTTTGAAGAGAGTGTCATTAAGGTTTACAACATTTAAACCAAGAATAGGGTTCCAGTGCCAAAACCAGAGTAACTCTGTTTGTACATTGCATACAGGGAAAGATAAGACATCAATCAAAACCTGCCTCAGGGATGTGTTTTGTTTGTAAGACAAACTAGAATGTTTAATTTTAAGGGCCTGAATTTGCAGCATGGAACAGAGGGCTAAGAAAGAGGACAGAATTCATCTACTTTCTTTATTGGCTAAATTAGACTCGTCTAAACAACCTTCCTCTAAACAAGAAAGAAAATCTCCCAACAGACAAGTCCTTCCCACTTAAGGCTTGTACTGTTCATTGAAGGTAATTCCTTATATAGAGAAAGTTTCATTTTCTGCTGTCTCAGATGCTGTGGAAAATTGTCTAAGCATAATTGAAAGGTAGAGATTTTTAGATCAGATTTTTTTTTTTAAGGACTTGAGTATATTTTAAAGGAGTTATAAAGATGATTGATGCCATAGTCTAAGACAATAATAAATAGATTCATTGTTCAAGTACAAGAAAACAAGTTTTAGGTTAAGCGATTTCGTTTTTAAGGAATCTTATTATTAGAGAGAAATTGAGGTAGAAAAACATCAACATAATTTTCAATTTACTTCTAAACTTTGTTTTTTGGAATATGCTGATCTGTGTTTTAACTTGATACTTTGACCAAAACTCCAATAATATTCCGGAGCGATTTATTTTGATGAACTGGATAGGATTTTGAAAGGTGTCCTTTTTGATGTCTCTGTCATTACTGAGAGGGGTATGTATATTCCTGTCATATCCGAGGGTTTATCATTGCCTTCTTCTCTATCTGTCAGAGCTACATCTAGACTTTGACTCACCTGGACATCCAAAAAGGAATGGGACAAAACTTCAGTGTACATTTTTTCTTGGCCAAACAAACATAGTAGAAAATGAACACGGAAGACTCTACAAATACTAGTGGGTTTTCAGTGTGGGTTTTGTGTTGGTTTTTTTTTTTTTTTTTTGTTTTTTTTTGTTTTTTTTTTTTTTTTTTTTTTTTTTTTCCCCAGACATGCAGTGGCAAAGGAATACCATGGCTTGTCTAGACTTCTTGACTGATCTTCTCCATATTTCATAAGAAGATTTAACTGCAGGAAAAGGAAGTAGCTGATTTCCCAAACTGGATGCATAGTCAAATATATAGAAGACTAAAATTAGTAAGAAGAGTGGCAAAGCTGATAAATCGTTCATCTACCAGCTTAAAAAATAAGTGCTTGGTTGAAGAGGATGGATGTCAAGGAAAATTAAAAGATGGTGACAAGATTCCTGTCTTAGGAGACAGGGCAGCTCAGTTTGACACATTGACCACGGAAACCATGGGGGTGGGAGATAACACACATCAAACTCAGGACTGCTCAGATAAGCTTAGTCAGCCAATGGTGTGCCAAGAGGTTGACAAATCACTGCACAAAACAACCTCTCCTCTCCAACGAGGTGGATGAAGCCAAGAAACAGCTCCTTCACAGGATCTCTGGAGGACAAGAGACATAAACTGCCCCCAGAAGCAAGAGAAACCTGTTAGGTTGAATGATCACCACCAGCTTCTCCTAAGTGTGATGTGGTATGGTCTATATACACTGTGTAAGGGAACACAAGTTCTCCTCTAATGGGAACAGCACACAGCTCCTATGGGAAAAGACACTTTCTGTGTATATATGTATTTAGGGTATATATCATATGGGAGAGATGACATACAAGAACTATGCCTTATATTAGCATTTTTGCTGAAAGTGATGCCTCATTTTACATCAAAAACATTCCCACTCAGCCTTTCCCAAGCCTGTAGCTGCATATTTGATAGTATCAGAAATGCCTTGGCCTCTTTGCACAGCTGGGAATGATGTACATAGCCTTATTCTATGAAAGTGGCAAAGAGGAAGTGTCCCCAGGGATGCAACAGGTAGATTCCTAATAGCACTTATGTTTTCAGGAAGAAATGACAAATTTCTTAAATTAGTTGCTTGAAATATTGGAGTTTTCAGCACCAAAAGCTGATATACTTATTGGCATAACCCCATTTACGGGATGCATAAAAAAGGCGAGGCCATCACAATATTCTAACCGCCCACTCCAAAATAACAGAGAATTATTGAAGGCTGGATTTATGTGGAGGGTTTTTTTTTCCTCCTTTGGATAAGTTGTTTGTGTTTGTAGCTGATATCTTTCAAACACTGGAAGGCATGATGGATTGCAGGAAGAGTTCACTGTATCACAGTTTCATATTTGAAGAAGCAGAAGAGACTTGAAGACATGAAGCTCCATGCAATTAGCATATAGACATTGGACCCATGGAACATATTTGCATGTGTGCAAATCCTATTCAGACAGATATGGTTAGGTTGCTACTCAGTTAAGAACATCTTGCAGCACTTTGGGTGAAAGTAGAGAATTGAATTTTTAAAAGCAGAGAAATCAAATTTCAAGGTTGTAGCAGAAGTTAATTTAGTCTGACCTTTTGCATAAGAAGAATTTATACATATTTATTCTTTATGCTTTTATCCTGTGAGGGGAAGGCCTGACTCATCTGCATTTAAAGTATTCTAACTGTTTAACACTGATTAAACTGTTCTCATAAGCATTTCTATTCAGTGCATGGATTTCTCTTGAGGAATTGCAGATGTATTATACAGTCTTCCTAAAATAGAGAAGAAACAGCAACAGCTCTGGTCACATTAGGCTTCCTCACTATTTGTGCCCAAAGTAAAAACTAATTCATAGGGGGCTGGAAGATTCCAGTTGTGGCAACAGGAGAACAGCTCCAGCTCTTTGGATTAGAGCCTGAGACAGGGAGAAGATGTGATGAGTGCCAGCAGCCAGAGGCCCTGCTGAACAGGAAAAAAGCACCAGGCTGCAGCAGAGCTGCCATCCAATGAAGTCTGCCAGTTCCTGGTGCCTCACAAACCCAGTTCAGGGTTGAGAAACTGGGCAGGGGCCAACCAAAGATCTCTAAGATGGTGAGGGCTCTAAGCACAGAGCTTCTGAGGACAGACAGAGTTAGACTTGTCTAGCCTGGCACAAAAGACACCCAATGACAAAGACCTTTCTAAAAGCATGGAAAAGGAAGTTGAAACTGTACCAGAAGCAAGAACAACCCCATGGAATAAAAAGATGGGATAAAAAAGGTAACAGAAAGAAGCTACAGCTCAGAAAGCTTAAACTGGATTTGTTGTTGTTGTTGTTTGCCTGGTTGTTTTCCCTGGCAATGATATACAGCAGTTGAGAAGGTATTCCAGAGTAGTTGTAGTACATCACCAGATGTTTTCAATATCCAGCAAGACAAATATATAGCTGACCTTACAATAAGGCTCGTGACAATCCTGCTTTGAACAGGAATTACACAGGGATACTTCCAGCACTTCCTTCTGAAACAAAATATTCTGCCATCTGTAACATGTCTGGACAAGTCCATAGCAGTCTTCATAAAGGGCTGAGAAAATTGACTGGAATGAATGTGTGAGCAACGATGCCCCACTCCTGGATAAATGGAATAGTAGTGCTGGATAGATTTGTTAATCCCTGTCTGACTTCACAGTATAGGGAGGGGATGCAGTCACATTATGGAAAGGGGACCAAGTGAATATGGGAATGTCTGGACAATGCAGAACAGTATTTTAGGGCAATTTAGACATCTCAAAGGAATAGCAAATTAGGGGAACCATGAACAGAACCAGGGGCACAACCTTGCTGTGGGTATGTTTGACCCAAAAGGCAAAACCAAACCAGAGGAGAGTGAACTGCAGCTAAACAAGTCCCCACTATGAATGTCATTACTCCAAACATTAATGGTCTAATTTTTAATTCAGTGATTATTTGTCCTGAGACTGTGGTACTGCAGCCATAAAGCAAACTGCATTAAAGAAGATGAACACTAACTCCAACAGACCTGTATCTATATTGGTTTATAACTTGAAAACAATTCAGTGATTAAATAAACACTGAAAACTTGGGAGAAGAGGTAAATTCAGCTATAAACTGTCAATTAGATAACCTTAGCTATCAAAACTGCTGAGGATACGTGTTGAAATAAAGAAAAGCACTCCATAAGAGTTCTCTATGGACATGACCTTTAGCATCTAAATAACCAGCTGGAGTGAAATAGGTTAGGCCGTTCTGATGATAATTTATCAATGGAAATTTAAGTCCACAAAGAAAATAATCATTCAGCTAGGCTGACACATATTGGCATGCTGAGACTGCCTCAGAAATGCTCCATGACTATTCATTATATATTAAATTTCATGGGATATTTGCATAAGATTTCACAAGAGTCTCACCCTGTTATTAGAAGTTCTCATCTTTCTCCTTCATCACCACTCAGATATTTTTAATTCAGAGGTAGAAAGCAAAATAACATTTTCTTTTTTAACATGTAAAAGCACCAAAGAAAACTACAAATTCTAATGAAAATTTTTGCTTGAATTCCCAGTTTTCAGTGTCTTGTGGTAGCTTTCTCTCTCAAGTGTGGCTCTTTTCTGGAAAGGGAACAGTGAAGAGGATTGGTCAGGGGATATTTATGAAATGCTTTGAAGTAAAATAGTGCTCAGAATTTGTGTAGGTAATTCCAAAGCTCTGTGCTGAGGTTTTAAGCTTTTTGAAAAATAATCCTTTAAAGCTAAAAAATTTCAACTTCCTCCATTGTCAGTGGACAGACCTGATTTTTAAAACAAATTTTCAATTTCATTAAAGAGAAAGTGAGCATTCATTGGAGGGGTGAAAAGACCAATTTCCTGACAGATTTTAAGAGAGCTTTATTAATATCTTCAGTGTTTGCTTTCCGTCAAGATGCGCAGTCAAAACTTGCACTCAAGTATGAAAAACTGAAGATGTCATCCAGTCCATAAATGCTGAGCCTCCTGCTTCTGTCTATGCCTTAAACACCCAGAAAGTGAGTCTTATTATAAGTTTCCTGGACAAGGAACAGAGGCAAATAACCCTGAATGCCATCAGAGCAGGAAACTGGATCACTCCTGCAGACTATGACAATTCCAAAGGTTGTGACAGAAACAAAGATGTTAACTGTGCACTTACTTTGCTAATTTTTATGAAGATAATTCTTGTTGTATATTTCTTTCCATGTAAATACAGATCTGAAAATGGGTCCATGCTGACTACTATACTTTGATGAAGTCCAAAAAACTTAGATATTATTTATATTACAATGACAATGCAGATTTCTTTGCAATTGAGCGGATTTATAGTACTGAGAGGCAACATCCCATTAAAAAGAATAAAACAAGAAAAAGTGAGGGAGGCTATTCTGAGAACCTTAAAATGGAACTCAGCTAGACAGCTACTGCCAATATTTCCCACAATGTTCTGCCAGTAGAACGAAGATAAAATCTGTGTCTTATCATTTGACAGGGATGACGCTTCCCAGATTTTTCTGAGGTTCCACAGGAGCTTTCTTCCATACCCCACAGGATGTAAGTTATGTGGACCTGATCCAAGTCCATAAGCAATCCAACTCCAGCTCTGAAATCAGACTGAGCCATCAGAGAATTCTATATGAATAGGCATGCTGGCATCTTTAGGTATATTTATCCATCATTCAGAGCACTAGTAGGAGTGAAGGATGTCAAAGTGAACATAAGGAAAGGCCCACCAACTCCTGCAGCAATGCAGAGACCTTTTCCCATGTCCATTCTCCCACAGTCATGCAAACAGAAGGCTGGGAATGCTGTCCAGTGCACAAGGCAAGGCAAGAACCTTACACCCGAGTGTAAGAACAGCTACGCTGGTTTCCTGTCAGACTCAGGACTGTGAAAGTTGGTGTGGGACCAACCAGGTGTGGGACCTGGAAATAAGCAAACTTCTTTGTACAGACTATCTACGCACACACAGCAGGCATGTATATAGGTGTAAAGCCACTTCTTTCTCTATGTTTTTCAAAATTTTCAGTTTGCAGGCTCCTGAACATTTTCTACAAGTGGACCAGACCCTCATACAGCACACTGGGGGTTGCTTATGGTTAGAGATTGCTTTTCTTTCCTGTTTTTCCATATAGAAGTACTAGTCCTGGATCAAAAGTGCTGCACTTTTGATATATAGCAGCTCGACCTCCATGTGTCATTATATTTAAAATTCTCTAGACAATTTACTGAGGAGGAAACAAGTTGTGATATGACAGTGCAGATGGCACTAGACTGCTAGGCCAAAAAGTGAGAAAGAATTCCCAAACAAGAAGTGGAAAACACAGGTTTCCTGATAGAATTCATTTGTTAACTGGGTAAAAACCAACTGTTAGCATTTAACAGTCAATCTGTAAGGAAAAAAAATAAAAGAGAGGGAGTGAGACACAAGAGTATCTACCTATTTAATTCAAGTACTGAGGTACTGTTTAGGAAACTTGTCAGCATTGAATCACACCATGGAATTGTTCACATATGATTTCTGCCTCTATGAGGGCACAAGATTTTTTTGTGTAATACTCCTTTTTAGGTGGTTTAATCTCACCCTTTGGTATATACCTTCTTTCTCCTTCGTATTTTAAAAACATGCATTAGTTATCAAGCCAGCCTTTTTCCTTTACTAGCATTTGCCAGTCTGCTTAAAACTCTGTTCTTAAACTAATTTTGTGTAAGTTTTTCTCCTTTTTGTTGTGAGAAAAAAATTAGTTTTACTTCTTTGCAACTACAAATATTTCCCTGTGGCCGTGATGTTTTTTGTTTTCATTTTGTATTCATTTATTTCACTAATCTCCACCATCTTGATCTTAGTTTACTGATGGAAGTCTTGGCACCTATACACAACTTTTTAATTCTTTACAGTCATTGTGAGAAGATATAGAGACCTGTTCATTTGTATTTTTAAACAAATTGTATTTGCATTAAAAAATTGCCTGCCTTCCAAACAAAAATAATTGTGAAGAATTATTCACTTTTTTTTTTTTTTTTCAAAAAAACTCCTGTGACATTGAAAATTTATCAAAATGTTATGAAAATGTGCAAAAAGTTATTGAAATTTGTCACTTTAAATCTGGTAACTTTGTAATAAAAATCTTAATGTAAATTTGATGAAAAAATTAAAAATTGGGAAATACGTTCTTTTTCATACTCTTAAAAACAACCTATATATCATTGCATGAATAAAGTTTTAAATAGTTCAACCAGCCGTAACCATATAATAATTAGGACTGTATATAGCACTGCAAATGGCCATTAACAAAGCATTTAGAGAGTATTGCAGAGGATCTTGAGACATCCTTATTTTTTTTTAAGCTTTCCATAATCCTTACCATTCTATATCTCCAGCCTTTTATTTCTAAATGCTTGGGGTTCTCAAGAGTATAACTGGAAAGATTTTTAATTCCGTATCAGCAAAATAAATTAAAAAAAAAATACTGGGACAAATGTATTAGATACAAATACAAATGTAAATGTAAAAATTTTACCTTTCAGGTTATACCAAACAAAGTCAGTTATGATCCTCTATAAATGTAAACAGAAGTGATGTTAACAGATGCCACTGATATTTTACAAGTAATCCAATATAGTCCTCTTGGTTTGGCAGCTTCTAATTTGAATGAAATTCTTCCCAAACTAAAGTTGGGGGTTTTTATTAGAGACAAATATCAGTATTTGTTCATTCTATGCAAAATATTTTACTCCTTTTCGTTATTTGAATGTACAATTTGTATTTTACAAATTATTACCAGCGATGGAACCATCCAAATATTTTCTTCCAATAAACAGAAAGACTGAAACTTTCATAAATGGTTTTCAGACTTCTCAGTTCATCACAAAGAAGGTTTTAACCTGAGTTCACATACAATTGTATCCTTGTGTGTTAACTACCCCAAAAGTGCTACAAATGTAGAGCTTTGTTAATACATAAATAAGCAGTAAATCAAGGACAGACAAGTTCCTGGTTTAATATTCAGGAGAAATGGGAATTATATTGGTCCAATCACATTTGGAGAATTAACCTTCTTATTCTGATTCTGTACTTCAGAAGTGGGTCTTGTCTTTATGTGGACAAAAAACATAGAAACTGAGGAGGAATATTTATTTCTTCCAAAAGCACCAATACCTGGAAGCTTGAATGCCTTAAAGCCATAGCACTTTATTCTCTGAAAGAGAAATGGAAATGGAAAGTCTGAAAGTCCCACCTGATCTCATTTCTAACATTGCACTCCTTTGGCTAAGGGAGTCTCCTCCACTGAATGGAAAGGTCGGCCTCTGTTACCCTGCACTTCAGGCACTATTTGAAGTAGTTGAGTCCTGCCACAAGGAAAAACTTCTCCAGGAAAAGTTCAGAGTCCAGCACGGCGATGTGGGCAGCACGACCTATCAACGTGTTGGCTGTGTTGGGCAGAGCGTGGAACACATTGTGTCTGATCAATGTGCAGTCCTTGGCCCCAATCAAAGGCTGGAGTAGGTTGTTAATCATTTCTGCATAAACAGGACCTGAAAAAGAGTTGAGATATCACACCTACACACCAAAGTTCCCAGATGCTCTTTTCTTATAGTACCATTTAGTTGCAGTCGCAGTGAGAAGGAAAATGGAAGCAAGGCCAAAATAAATGTAAGAGGCAGCAGCCTGTTGTGCTGCTCCAGGTAGGTGTTTTCTACATAAGGAAAAGGGTCTCAGTTTCACCCCAGGACCTTTTAAATGAAGAACACTAGAAGTTTCTATGGCCTCCTGACTGCAATTGGCTTGGTGTCAAGACAAAAACACTGATAGGTCTCTTTACCTATTGTCTATTGGCCTGTTTGCCAAAAAACTCACCTAAATCATTCAATACTTAAGGGAGAGCATGAGGCTTCTAGGAGCATTTTTGAGGTGCTGTAGCAGGTGTGTGGGACACAAACTGTGTTCAACTTTATTCTTTTGTTCTTGTATTCTTTTCTTCTTTTATTAAAACCTTTTTGCTTTTTCAAGACACACTCCACCATGCCGTCCCGCTAGTTATTTTAACCCATTTTCTGTGAGGTGCTGGACACCCTCAGAGGTATTGAACCCTCACAGAGCTAAATACATTGGGCTCTTTGAGAAATTCAACAGCAGTCCAGTTCAAAGATTTGCCAGGTGCCAGAGTGATGCTCATCTAATGGAGGCACTGGCCATGAGGAAAGATCTGCTGAAACTGCTTAGCATGGAGCTTGGGACATCCTCAGCCTTTCCTCTGTCAGTGAAGAAAATTTTCCTGCTTCTTTTAGGGGAGTGGGGTTGGACTCACACTGCCTATGAATTCAAATGTGAGAGGGTCTGGCAGGACACAAGTCCATTTGAGTTTCTCTGGGGATTCTAATCCAGGAAGGGCGTCATCTAGAGACAGCTGAGGTGTTTATAGGGGCAGAAACAATGGCTCAGGAAACATTTACAGATAAATGATCCGATGCATTGATAAATGTACTGATCTGCCTCCTGCTAGGTCAAACATGGCCCTGAGGAACAACCATAGGTTGTCCTCACTGTAGGTGAGCTGAAGAATTTTCTTTTAATTCATGTCTGAGGTAGGATAGAAAGAGCTGTCAGTTAAGTAAGAGGTGTGAAGGCAACCATGCTGGTTATTGGGCCTGTGTGTCTCTTTATGCTTCCAAAGAGTATCTCCATTTCTAGGTACTCATGTATGTGAAATGGGGATGAAATTGCACTGAACATTATTCCTGGATGTGGTATCAAACTGAAGCCATGAAACATTTTATAAATGAAGAAGACTGCTAATAACAAAAGCAATACACACAGCCTGAGCTCGCAGGAGGGCCTCTGGTGGTGTGAGTCCTGATGTGTTTTACAGATTTTATTACAAAACAATATGATTTTAGATCTGTCCCTTAAATTATCTTGCAATCATTCAAACACTATTGAAAACAAAAGGAAAAACCCCTTACTTTGGATGTGTTGAGAAGGATTTCATTATGTGTAAAAAAAGGGAGAGAATACAAGTAAATCAGTAGACTACAGAAAAACATTGTCAAGTGCTAGCTCTAATATCACTTAAGAAAAAAAATAAAATTAGAGGGAAGGGGAGAAAGCAGTAAGAACCCTTTGATTATGACCTGATCGAAATTTGTTTTCATCAGGCAAAGAGCTTCGTGAAAAGCTTCTTTTATTGATTTCAGTAATTTCCTGTGGGAAGCAAACACTTTCTTCCTTATCAAATAAACATTTGAGTTTTCATCATGTTGATGAAAAATGCTTCTAATTTAATGACCTCAGTTGCACAGAAATGCAATTCTTCAACAGCCTTGGAATATATAAAAGATCTTAAACATACCTGTGTGTCTGTCCTTAAGTGCATTTTTGCACATTTCTATTCTTGCTGAATGAAAAGGTACATATCTGTCTTGGGGTGAGGCCACTAACACAACATTTTTAAAATACTGAAGACCTGTGGCAAACATATTAAAAAAAAATTAATCACAATTAATCACAGTGATGAAAATGTGTCAGCATGACTATTTCATGTTCAGAGGCTTTTGAAAATCTACAGTGCAAAATAGATTATAATTATTAAAACATGCAACACAATCTTAGAAAGATTCATAACAGCTTAAACACATTTCTGTTGCTTTTGTGAATTATTTGTTACTTATCAACACTCACACAGGTTAATTGCATGTCAAAAGGAAAAGTAAGAACTGTCTGTAAAAAATAATTATTTTATTAAAACCTTATTCTTGGAAATATTTACACCTCTAAATAGGATCAAGTTCAAAAATAGCAAATTAGAAACATTCTCAAACAAAATAGAGAGACGGCGAAGAAAAAGAATTGATACAACATCAGACATTGGTGTTGAGTGAGTTTTAGGGTCCATCCAGTCCCTCCATGGAGCAGTCACTTGACAAATCCACACTGCTGGTACATCAACTGAAAACCCCAAATCCTCCCTCTTCCCTGGAGATGATTGGGGCACTGATGAGCCTATGATGTTTCACCTATCTATGGTTTCTTGAGTTCTCCATCACCGACATTTAACAGAAAGGTAAGAAAATGGACACTGATGACATAAACTACTTGCTCAGAGAATGTCTTGAACATATAAGAGCTGTGGGTTTGTCCTTCATCTTTCCCTCTCTTTTATGGGAAAGTGGTCCAGGACCAGAGCCAGGGTGGATGGGGCTTTTAGCTACCTGGTCTAGTGGAAAATGTCCCTGCCCCATACCAGATGATCTCCAAGCCCGATCCATATCTCTGTGATTCCACAACTATGATTTCTAGACTTTCATAGAAAATCTGACTGTCACTACCACAATGAAAAGCCTTTCCAAAACCTGACTTAAGGTGTTTATAATTTTGTTCTTGCACAGTCAAACCAACTGAGTTTGCAACTTTGGTCTAAAGTAAAAGGTAGGAGAGGCCCCAGTGAGTGTTACCATATCTAAAACCTTATGTGAAAAGGTTCAGTAGGGAGGAATATTTCATTCTGGGTTTTGGTTTGGTTTTTTATTTTCACAACAATCATGAGGAACATTTCTTAAAGAGATTGAAAGGTAGCAGGCACTTCTATTTTAATAAAATAGTCAGAAATTGCTGGAGCCTTAAAGAGTCATCTGGAAATGTAGGCACAACTTCTTCTGACATTTCTCCCTCAATGGATTCTCCCCACTTCTTTTGGGAGCAGGGTGCCAGAGTAGGGACATGTCTCTGTTTAATCAGTGTGCCAGCTCATACATCCACATATAGACATATCTACACCTTCAGATATTTTTCCTAAGCATCTACCCAGATGATTCTGACTTTACAGACAACTCTCATTGCATTTAAATTTCTGCTTTCTACATTTTCAAGGACAACACCTGCATTTGTAGCCTCTTATATCTCCAGTCTACCAAGCTAACAAGCAGCAAATTGCTTTGACTCACTACACATGCTTGGGAAGTTAAAAATATGTACATTTTGAGTAGACCCAATTTTATTTTAACTTGACAGTAGTAAAGCAGTCATCAACTGTATGCCATGGAAATAAGAACTAGGGAATCAAAGGAAAAAATCTAAAAACACTATTTTACATCAACTTCCTGTCATTGATTGAGTTATATAGCATGTCCGTAAGATTTAGATGTTCTATTCATATTAACATGGTCTTTGTTTTCTATTAGCAGTGTACAAAAGTATGAGAAAAGTATTAAACTTCAAGTAGTAACCTTGTCACTAGGTACTTAGCACCAGTTTGCTCACACACAATATTAAAAATTACTCTTAAAAGAAAACAACTGTTTCAACAGAAGGATTATGCTTGCTTTCTTTTCTTAAGAAAACCCTGATTTATTTCATTTATTCATGACAGACTAAACAATAGGAAAAAAAGGTTCTCTCTTCAGACATCATTTTTCTAGTGTGAGGCCATACATCTCTCTCTGTAATACAGAAGTGTCAGAAAAGACATGAATAAAACTTGCTCTTGATCTCACAGAGTCATATTTCCTAGAGACAAGAGATGTTAAAACTTACAAAAAAATAATATAAAAGGAAAAATAGTTTTCATCTCATAGCATAAATTAAGCAATGATGGCCTGTCAAGAATGATGTTTCTTGCTCACAGAATATAAACTTTGGTGCGTGTTTACTGCAGCACAAAAGTCTTATTTAATGCTAACAGTTTGGCAAAAACATTTTCTGATAACTTTCACAGAAAAAAATGCACAGATGAAATTGATATTACATTTTAGACAGGACAGCCCTTCTAAAAAGTGTGTTTAAAGAAAGATCATTAACAAAACACAGATTTTCTTTACTCCCTGGAGAACAGGCCAATCCAGCACAAGCCACTGGAATAGCCCTTGGTGTTTAGAAAGGCACATCAAGCCCTACTCACCCGTTTTTTGGCTGAGCTGATAGAGGAAACACTTGCGCAGATCCGCGTTGTCCCTGAAGGTCAGTTGCAAAAGCGACCCTGACTTTTTCAACTTCTGCATTAGCCATAGACCTGGAATGAAAATTGGTGCATGTTTTTATCCTTTATAAAGTGTCAAGAAGGGGAGTTAAAGACATGTGCCTACAGTAAGGATAGCACTGTAATTTAGTGGAAGCTTTGTTTGTTCTTGTACTCCTAATCAATAGGGAGAAAAGTCTAAAGGTCTCACAGGATAGAGGAAACAGTTTTAAACTAAATAGGGTAGACTTAGGCTACATATAAGGAAGAAATTTTTTACAATAAGGGTGGTAAGACACTGGAAGAGGCTGTCCAGAGAGGTGGTAGATGTCTCATCCCTGAAAGTAATCAAGGTCAGGTTGGACAAGGCTTGGAGGAAACTGATATAATTGAAGATGTCCCTGCTCATGGCAGGGGTGGAACTAGATGATCATTTAGGTCCAACTCAAACTATTCTGTGATTCTGTGGTTGTCTCATGGTAACAGCAAAACACACAGGAAGACTGAAATGTGGGACATTCCATTTCCATAATAATGTCTCTTTTTCAGCCATGGAGGTGCCTCTCTTTGTTTGCAGCAGAGGAGAAGTGGAAGACTAAGTGCAAACAGGTTCATCTCTCACTGCTGCACACCCCTGAGCTTTTCAGGGAGCAATATGATGGACCTTGTAGATATCGAAATTGCAATTTTTTCTGTATGGGTTTGAAGTCTTCAGCAAATATTTTCCCCAGCTTCAAGGTACAAGTCATTCTACAATAAATTCCTACCTCCACTTGTTGCCCTCTCATGCACTCTGCCATAGACCACAGCCAGTCAAAGCTTTCCCATCAGCTCTTACCTGTACTAACCAAAGTGCTGTTGTTGTAAAGGGTTCCCAGGTGAGGCCCAGACAGGGACAGGAAGGTGTGTAACTTGTTGAGGTAATAGCGAAACCTGGGGCGAGTTAGTACAGATCGAATGATGACGTTGCCAAGGGAATGTCCAATAAAACTGTTGGGAAAAGGAAGAATTACATTAACATGAGACCCATCTGTGTTTTATTTAAGATAAACATAAGGCTGATACAAATGGCTCTGGAAGGAGGACTCTGTCAGGGTCAATAAGATCCTTCAGTTATCATTTAATGTTTTTTTTTCTGCCTACAAGATTATCTTTCATATGAATCTTTCTATTTCATTCTCATCTACAAGAATGTAAAAAATAATCTCACTGATTCAATGGCTTTTGACACAGGGCACTTTAGGAAAAGCTAATTTCACTGGATGTTGCTCATGTAACTCAAACAGTTACACACTATTTGCTGTCATAAAGCTTACCTTATTCGGGATATGGAGAGGTTGTACAACTGGATATGCTGAATAATTTCATCCAATAATCGGTCAGTCATTGTATCAAAATCAGCAAAAGTATCAGTCTGTTGAAAAATTAAATGAGTTAATGAATAAAAATATATTACACTTATTGCAGACTGATGTTATTTTCAAAGTCAAATGCAAGCAGAAATGTAACCACCAGTGTAAATTTTCTTTGTATATGCTCAAGGGGTAAGAAGGGAGATTTTTCTCAGTCTCCAGATCCTTTTTTAAATTGAAGTTCTCCTTTGAGACAGGTTGCTGAGTGATTCCAGAATCATAAGCATGATGCTAAAGCAGCCTGACTTGACAATGATGAGAACTGCTAATGCTCAGCTGCTCTAGATACCAGGCTCTGAACATGGAAGAAAAGCTTTTGGCATCTAGGATTCAACAGATTACTACAATAAAATACTTTACAAGATTACACATTGACATGAGGGTTATGCTGATGCTAAGGATGTCATCACAAAATTATTTGGCCATCTTAATCAAATGCTGTGTGTTTGTTATTCAACAGTCATCAGTAAGAAAATGAGTGCTAGAGACAGACGAATAATTTGTTGCTCCCAACAGAACTGCCAGTTGTGAGACAATAAAACAAGCAATATATTTTCAGTCTATACAATTACAGGCAGATTTTATTCAGAACTTTGTAATTTGGCAATCCAACAAGACTCTAAATCAAACTCGTAACTAATGAGATGCCACAAAACAATAATCAAATCTTGGAACAGCTATTCAGAGCAAAGATATGAGTAATTAATGCTTTTGAAACATATCAGTAATTAATGCTTTTGTGACACAACTCATCTTGCTAATTGCAGCTCTTGCACAGGAAAACATGACGATATTCACTTTGCAATTCAGACTTAAAATAAATGTTCTCATAAACTACAAACAGTCCAGTAACCTTCTGCCTGTTTGTTTTGTCTGCATTGATAATTAATGATTTCCTCCTAGGCTCATTATCTCAAACCTTTTAGGTTATTTAAAAGTCCAAGAATATCAACCTGAATGTGAATCATAAACAAAACATGTCAAGCATCAAATTCCACCTGATGATATCTCCATCCTTTACTCTCATTTCAGCCTGATTGAGTTTGCCAAATGCATCACAAATGAATACCTAAAAAGGTGATTTGAATTTTCCTCTATGATGCAAACCATCTAAATTACTGATTTCTTGGGTCATTTTCAGTGTGGTTCTCAGAGAAGGGAAAAACAGTGACAAGATGCTTTACAACATTAAAACAGCCATCAGGGCACCCAGGTTCCACTTCCAGTGCTAAGAAAACTTCCCCATCTTCCCAGACAAGATCTCTAAATAGTTTCCATTATGGACTCTGGATAATGTTAAATACAGATGTAAGATGTTTCATTCTCTGAAAACACTCTCTTCTCTTGGAAGAGGCCTTGATGGAATTATGCAGTCTTCTCCTATTGACTATTTTCACCCTGTTTATATTCACTGTCCAGGCCCTGCTGCTGACAGGGCTGCACACTGGAAGGTGGCAAAATATAAAAGCTTTTGAACAAAGAAGGTTAGAAAGTTTTAACTCAGGTTTCTCAGGTACTCATAAATCAGAATAACGTGTCTGACTGCACAATGAAAATCCTTATCTTGTGCATAAAGTTAGGCCTTAGGTCATAAATACAGCTCCACTGCCAAGCAAAGCACAGGATTCATTTTTGTTTCTCTGCCTAGACCAGCAATCAATTTTTCTGGTAGGCATATCTTTATCATTCAAGGAAATAAATCCCACAAACACTGCAACAATGGAGAAACAATGGCTGAGGCAGCAAAGGGAGCTGACAACACCTGCTGGATAGTCCACATCCTCCAGAGAATTTAGCATCAGTAAACTTGCTGCTTTCTGTTGGTGGTGTGTTGCAGAGTCACCAGGCTGCCAAGTTTGCAAACTGGCAGGATAAATCCCTTTTCTTCCTCTAAGGTCTAGTCCTATTAACTGCTAATGTCATTGTCTTTGACTTTAATGCCAGGAATATTTTCCAATAGAATTGAACACCCTATCAAATTAGAGAGGAATAAACCAGGACTTTGCACTAACTACTACATACAATCCCCTGAATTCCCCAGTGCTTTTGTTTCAACTCAGCTGGTGAAAAGGCTTTTGCTGAGGGAACTATTTCAGCAATTGAAAGGAAGATAGAAATTAGCTCTGTACTACCTGATTTCTTTCAGACATTAGGAAGTCCAGTTTTCCACCAGGAAGTCCCAGTTCTATAAAAGTCTTTACCAGCCGCAGATCTGCACTGTTACCTAGGAACAAATGGTACTTTATAAGATGCAATTCAACAGAAAAATAACCAATATAGAGTCAATTTAACACAACAACCTGGACACCACAGAGCTCTTGCTAAGTGCTGCTAAGAATGTTATCAAACCTCAGGATCATGCATGGGAACAGCAAGAGAACAGGAATTCCCACAGCCTGCCCCACGTGGGCTGGAGCTCACCTGCTGCATAAATGGTGGTTAAGAAAGGGCAAGGATCAGGTCCAGAATAAATCTGTCCTCTATTTGCTGAACAGCAGAGGGAAGACAAAAAGACAGCAAGCTAAGGTGAGGCCTCCAGGGACACATCAATTCCTGTGCTGGGCTACAGGGCTGTACCCTCAGATACAGAGGGGCATATCTCATGTATTCACAATTAGAAGTGGTGCTGAAATACTACCAGAATCCCATATTTTGAGAGATGCCTCATTCTGAACTAGGGAATTCCTAAGTTTTCTGAAATATTTTGTTGGTGAAGAAGGTACCACTACCTCATGAGAAAGGCATTCCTGCTACTGAGATACTCAATGACAAACAGTCCTGGCTCAAGTGGGTGTTTTTTTGGTTTTTTTTGGTTTTTTTTTTTTTTTTTTTTTTTTAGATTTCAGAGCTTCTACCACTTCTTCTCTGTAGTTTCAGTGTTAGCATGTACATCTTTCTAATTGATATCAATAATTTGTAAAGAGAAATTTCACATTTATCATAACTGTTTCCTGCTTAGAAAGCACACACATAAAAAATCCCAAGACCTGCTTCCTCTGCAGTAAAGAATGATTTTTATTCTCTTGTTTTATAAAGCCAGCCACCATCTAATCTCTAACAGCGTTTTGAGGGGTTAAATAACATTTCCCTCCTGGGGATATACTGCAAAACAACCAAGCATCTCTGGAAAGACAAGGAGTTATTACATTGCACTCTTCTTGTACAGGGGAAGGCTGATGTGCTTTCGGTGTAGATTGCTGTTAAAAAATAAAATAAAAAAAAAAATAAAAAACCCAAACCAGATAGCAAGACCACATATATTAGCAACAATACTTAATATTCTTGTAGATCCTTTACTAAAATGGACTGAATAGCATAATAAGGAATAAATACTTAGCTAAAACAAATACTGAGACTCTCCATTCTTTCATACTTGCTGAACATCTGTCTTTTTTTTTTTTTTTTTTTTTTTTTTTTTTTGTGTGTGTGTGTGTAATTTGCACCAAAATGACTTACAAACAGCAATTCTTCCTGGCCTTACCATCCAATCCATGGACACAGACAACCAGGTGAATTCCATCTTCCAAATTTTCTTCCTCTTCCTCTGGTGGAAAATATGGGATATCAGAAGCTAGTACAGATAAGTCACTGTACAGAAATCCTTCAATCTTCATTTCTTTTTTAAATTTTTCTTTGGCCTGATAAAAACTGGAGAATACATTAGTTAATCACAATAGAAATGGGTGGTCAGCAACAAACCTTCAAACTAGAAATGAGGAGGCTTGTCTTTCCAAGAAATTACATTTTCAACTTTCAAGTAGAGACCTGGATGCAATTTCTTATCTATTAGGACTGAGAGAAGTCAGAAAGAAGGGAATAAACTCTGTTTATTTGTAATTTGTCTACATACAGGGAAGAACTAAAGTGCATTAGTAACTCACACTTGCCAGAGGAATGAAAGTAGCAAAAAATAATTTTATGGTAGCTCATAAAATGAGACTTGGGTGCAGAATTAGCAATTTTGCCTCTTAACAATGTTACTGGCCTTTTAGGAACTGAAATGCAAAATGTGTAGTTTTGCTCCCATAGATGCACTGATAGTCAGGTAGAAGGTATTCTCCCCCTTCCTCAAGCTAGAGTTAAGGGATGCACCTCATGGTGTATATATTTTGGGGTTTTTCTTTGATTTTGGATTCTTTTGAAAACATTAAATAGCATTTAGAAGAACATCTCAATGCTGAAAGAATTAAGATAACGTCTTTCCTACTAAAGGTCTAAAATTTGACACTAGAATTCACCCGGAAGCATTCTGCTGGCTGAGGATGCCAAATTCTTCAGTGGCTTTTTGACTCAGAAGAATTATCCAGAAAACTTTTATCCAGATTTTTAATTCCTAAATTATCTGGACAAGTTTTACTTATCCAGACAATTTAGGAATTAACAATCACAATGTAAGTGTAGAATTAAGTAGAAAATGGGGATGGACAAGCTTTGGAAATATAACTTTTAAAGCTTGAGGATCTCTTTAAGGCAATTTGATATAATCATAGAATCATTGAGATTGGAAAAGACATCCAAGATACTTAAGTCCAATGGTAAGCAATTATTTACATTAGTCCAACTAATTTTAAGGGACACAAGAATGAAAAAAAAAGAATAGCTTTTAGGCCATGAATCTAGAAGCTTTGGATTCATGTGTATGAATGCATGCTCAAATGTTCTGTTTCACAAAGAAGAATTAAATTCTGTGCTTAGATTTGTCAGGACTTAAGTATGTATAAGTAGTAGTTTAAGTATAATACTTCAGGATGCTTTCAAAATAATAAAAACAAAGTCATGGGTTGAAAATGAATGTACAATGAATATACAGACAGGCAACATTTTGGGCAGCTGAATGGGTTGAGAAATTTCAGTTCCATTCATTTTCATTAGCACAGCAGAGGCACCAAACTATATTAAAAAATATAAGTGCTGGTGTGCCAGTCTGTAAAACGGGCCCCTGGGACATGGAGGTCATGATGTGGCACTTTTGTGTTGGGCAACGATGCAAAAACCAAAAGTAATTCCTCTCCTCCAGCTATTCATGGTTTCAATTCTCCCATTTTCCCAGTTTGAGAAGGTGAAGTTGAGACATACCAGCCAATCTTTCCTCATTTCAAAACTCCCCATTTCATACTTTAGATATTGAGTGCAATGATTAAAGCAGAAGAGTAAAACTGTGGCACTGCCACAGTGATCTGACTATCAATACTCTGATATGGGTAGCCCTGATTTCAGGAAGGAGGTTCAGCTTTCAAAGATTATTTAGATACCTAAATCTCACTGTTTGTCATAAGAATTAAGGACCTGATGTCTTTGGCAATCTTGGTCTCTCTGTGTTTTCATCCTTCCTGTCTATTTAAATCACTCATCCCATATGAACCATTCGTCTCTTTGGATTATTTATACTGAAATTCCTCAGGCAACTGTCTCAAATGCAAGCTTCCTGTATACCCAGTGCATTAGGGCCCTGAAGTGTGTCAGGGTCTCCTGGTATTAAAGGCTACATTAATGAAACAATTAGTCATTCTTACTTCAGCATCCTTTCATTGGTCTCTTCATCCATGTCCTCTGAATTAGAGCAGACAATGCCAAAGGAGCCGAGCGGCTGGCGCGTGATGGGGAACGCCGCCTGCTTGGCCGAGGCGCCCGCCATAGCTGGGGTCTCTTTGAGCACAGAAGAAAAGGGAAGACAGGTGGCTGTGCAAGAGATGGACAGGTTAACCACATCAGCAGCCTTCCTGCTTTCCAGGGCTACTCCCTCTGTCGTGGCCAAAGGAAACCCGGTGCCGTTCGCTATGAGTTTATTCTCTTGGCTGTTGGGCTCCTGAGGATGTTCAGCCTGGTGGGACCCTGCAGCAAGGTCTGCTGAGGCAGATGAGTCATTGAGCTCAATTTCTTGCAACCCCTGCACTTCTGCATGCACTGCTGGGCTCTCATCAGCGAGGGAGCTGCCACATTCTCCTCGCAGTGAGCCAAATTCAGTGGAGGTGTCTGAAGGAGCTGCAACAGGGTAGCAAAAATCTGGTAACACCTTTATGCTTTGTGAAAAACTCTCCTCTCCTGAAATGCTACTATTGGAAGAGCCCTGTTGTATTTTTAAACTGTCCGGCTTAAGTTTATCCTTTGGATCCTCAATGTATGTATCAACCTTATCTATATTTTTGTCCAAGTAATTACAAGCCCTTGGTGTTTTTAAGCTGCACTCACCATCGCTCTCCAGTGACAGGCACTCAGAGACATTATCTTGGAGCTGCTTTGGACAAACGGGTGGTCTTGTGTTTTCTGAACTACAGCAAGTCTCTGGAAAATCTTTCTCCTCCTCCCCTTGTAACTCAGTGTTACTGCTACTGTGTTTGAGGAGGGGTTTGGGATGTCTTCTGTGTTCTATCTGTCCACGCTCAGTGGCCATTTGACACTTGGAAAAGTCCATGATCATTTTTCCATCTTTATCCTCTGTTTCCATGCATCTTCTTAAGTTTTGATCAGAATCTCCTGCAGTGGCTTCAATGTGTTTTGATATATCCACCTCCTCTGTGGGCTCCTCTGGGCTACTGATCTGAGGAGCGGAGACAGATTTCGTCAGCTTGGTAAGCTCCACTTCCCTCTCCTCTTCCTCAAAGGGCAAAGAGCTGATGGATGTGAGCGATGCCTGGATGCCACTGGGCAGGCTGGTGTTGCTCTCGGTGTGGCCGCCCTCCAGGGAATTGCGGTGGATGGCATGTCTCCGGACCAGGTGGTGCAGAATCTCCCTGTCGCTGGGCAGCTCCAGGGCCCGGCTGCGAGCATCAGACCACGCCACAGAGCTGGGTTCACTTTCTATGCCTGAATCAGATATTATTGAGGAAGATCTTTTTATGGCCCCTGACATCAGGGTAAATTCTACGCTCTCCTCACTTCGTTGCTCCTTTGTGACCGATTTCACTTCACAGCTGTGTGCGGGCCAAGCTTTCAAAACAGGGAGGTGAGCCTTGGTGTCTGCATCTTCTGGTTTTCCAAGGCTGGTCAATTCGTTCAGTGCAAGCTCAGATGACGTGAAGTTAGTTTCAGGGTGACCAAATTCATCAAGTTCATGCATTTCAGTCCTGTCTTCCAAGCCATCAGTTCCACATGCTCCACACTCATACTGAGCACTGACAATTAGCATGGGCTCACTTTTGTGAGAGTCCTTATTGCTGGGTTCCATGTCTCCACAGGTAACATCCACCCCAAGTCTATTGTCTTTTAATAAAACTTCCTCAGATGTTTTAAAGTCTTCTGACATGTGTTCTGTATTGCCTGGCTCTGAGTCAGAAATAGTTTCCTCTCTTGAAACAAAAATATTTTCAGGTTTCCTTTGGCCTTCGTTGTTTATTGTACATACCTGAGATGTGGAGTGCTGGTTAAAACCCTTAGCAGCAGCTTCAGTACTGCTGTGTAGGCATGAGGGATTCCTGTTTATCCTGTCTGTGTGTATTAGTGGAGTATCTTTCCCAAAGTCTTTCATTACTGCAGTGGCATCATCTGATGCACAGTTTTCATTGACTAGTTTTACATCCATTTGAGTATTTGCAGGAACCTCAAAATCTGGGAAAACTTCCTCTGGAAAAAGAAAGAAAAAAGGAAAAGGAAAAGGAAAAGGAAAAGGAAAAAAGAAAGAAAGTGGTATTACCTGTAAGAACAGAACAAATCACCCCAAAGAATTGGGAGACTTTGAAAAGGGATTTAAAAGTCTAAAATATTATTCTATAATTTTATATTATTAAAATTATACATGCATTAAAGGCGTATTATAAATGCACATGCCAGAGTGCATTTAACTAGAACTACACACACTGAACAGTTATAGTTAGGCCAAAGAGGGCAATATTAATAAAATACAGTTTCCTCAGTATAACTATACATATACTGCTAGTTTTTAGAGCATAGGTAAGCAAAACAAAACAGGTACTTCTTTGTATTTCTGGTGTCATTCAATATTGTTCATAGTATATCTCTTCCTTTGAATCAGTTAAATACTCAGTTTAATAATTTAAATACCTTTAATGAGCATTGTGACAGTTTAGGCAGTACAATAACTGTGGAAGAGGGAAGATTTTGTATCACAGGCTGTATTCACTAGACTATGGACACCCATAGTATTATTATGCTTCCTTGGTAATCTTAACGGTTGAGTGAAAAGGAAAAAAGGTAGTAAGGTCTATGAGATTTTCCTAAATAACTCTGGAACTAAATAATTTCTTAATTAAAAATTTGATTTGGATACTCAAAGGGCAAGATATTTTTTGGAAGGCAATGCTGCTTTTCAGGGAGTGTGAGGATTTACACTGAAATTGTGGGGTTTTGTTCTGAGATTTCTTACCACTAGATGTCATAGTGGGGATATCAGTCTAGTGTTTTTTCTTTAAATTAGTACTGTAGCAAAAACCCAAAAGATTTTATTTTCTTTCTAGATTTTTCCTCCAGCTCTTTTTCTAAAAAAAAGCTTAATTTAAAGATGAAAAACGTGAAGGGAGTTAGGGAAAACACTAAAATTCAGCTGTATTACCTAGGGGGGGGGTCACACTCTTCTGAGTTCATAAACCCAAAGGGATGTGAGATCACTTATCCTGAGCTGGGGAAGTACCTCCCTCAGCTCAGGCTGCCTCATGAAGCTGTGCCCAGTGGTGTTCCACTCACCTTTGCAAGGCATGTCTGTGTACCTGTCCTCAAAGATGACTGGGAGGGTGTTGCAGTCGCCGTCGATGTCCAGGCACTCGGCCGGCAGCGGGGGCATCCTGGTGAAATAATCCGAATTGCGGATCTCTGTAGAGATCTGGGCGTGGCTCTGGATCCTGGCAGCAAAGTACAAGTCAAATGGAGAGTGCTTTAGTAGCTGCTGTGCTGTTTCTCCATCACTCCTGCCAGCCCTATTATGCAGGTAGAGGAGAGAGTCAATGTGTTTAAAGGGAAGCAGCATTGTGTGATGGGGGGTACCCAGAACTCTCAGAAGGTTTCCATTTTTTCTCTCAGTTAGAGATATCTACAACTTGCACAATCCCTTCCTGAAAAATCTCAGTGTTTTTGAAATTATTTCAGCTCCCACTGGCACAGGCTCCTGTTAGCTGCCATAACCCATTGCTGTCCTCCCAAGGGTCTCAGCTGCTGGCTGGGATTGGATCCCTCAGCTGGTTTCTGGTCAGGAAATGAGGTCTGTCACTCTGGCTGTGGTCACGGTTTCAAAACCCAGATGCAGGAAGCAATAATCAAAAATTTGGTTGAGCAGTACAAGGAGGAACAAAGCCAAGAAGGATGCGTGGCAAGTCCTATTTCTCACTTATATCAGACCTCAGAGCACTCACAGAGAGGTGTCTCACACCTGTACAGATCTGGAAGAGCTAAGGCACATTACTCAGCCACTGTCTCTTGACAGAATCACAGAACCATAGAATAGTTTGGGGTTGAAAAGACCTTCAAGATCATTTAGTTCTATCCCCCTTGACGTGGGTAGGGACACCTTCCACCAGACCAGGTCACTCAACCTGGCCTTGAATACATACTTTCAGGTATGGGGCAACCACAAAATTTCTGAACAACCCATTCCAGTTCCCCATCACCTTCACAGCAAAGAATTTCTTTCTAACACCTAATCTAAAGCTATTCTCTTTCAGTTAGAAGCCATTTCCTAGCACTACATGTCCTTGTAAACAGCCCCTCTCTGGCTTTTTTGTAGCCCCCATCTGTTTCCAATATTTAGGCCACTCAAAATGCTGCCTGGCTCTCCTCAGTGAATGTGATATTAAACTGGCAGATGAATATGTGTTTGGCTATAATAAATACAATAATTTTTATTTCTGGTGAGCTTTCCTATTTAAACATCTGTCTTCAAAAATGGGCAAAGCATGAAATACAGAGTAAGGCAAAAAGATTTTCATTGATGGTCCGTTGAAAGCAAATCTGTTCTTCATCTTAAAGCCATTATCCCTTGTCTGATTACTACTTAATCCTGTGAGAAAGATGAATAATTGATATAAAGTGAGAGAGGAGAAATATTTTTGTCCCTCCTAAGGAGGGAATATGACTCCCAAGAGGCCTCCACCCTGTGCCACATCCATCCTACTAGGAATAGTGGGTCCATTCTGCCTGAGCAGTCAAATGCTGTCAGGTAAATATGTGCACAGGTTCACACAAACCCACAATACTATGGGAGGCAAAACCCAGCTCCTGTCTGGTAAGAGGGAAAAATAAAACAGGGGAAAAATCCTTAGTGCTTGAGGTGGCTGTACAGCACCTGGCACACTGAGCACTGATCTCAGCTGGTGACTGTGAGAACCCAACTAATAATCCCTACTACCACTCCCAATATCAATAATACTCTAACAGCCAAGACTCTATTTTCCCAACTGCATCAATCTAGAAAATTCAGGAAAAAAACCTGACTCTGCAACTTGGCCTGTATAGACCAGATTTTCTAAACAGACCAATTAATAATAATTTTATATTATATATATATATTTAAATAACTTATCCTTCTTGATAACTACTGAGAAAAACATTGAGCTTGTCTGTAGGAAATGGGCTACTTCTGTGACTGCCTGGAGAAATAGAAGCACTTCATGCAATTAAGTTTTCCTCTGTGAGGGTTATATTTGTTTCAATGGGGCCATGAGTGTGTGTGTCCTCACCCCAGGATCTTGACATGGGATTTTCCTTGTCCGCAGCTCCCTAAAATCCTGACATGGGAGAACCAAATGAAAACAGCTGGGACCCTGCAGCTATGGTGCTGCTCTAATTTGGCAGAAAAAGGCAGTCTTGTACAAGCCATCCACTAATGAAATCAGGGCCCTTTCCATCAACACTGAATCAGCCCTAATGTCCCCAGTGACAGCTCTGAGAAAAGCAATTTTCTCTTCTGCACTAGGTCAGAAGCAAACGTCTCACTTAAAAATCATCATTGTGACAGGACCTGATGTCATGGCCTTTCAGCCTCTTCTGAAAGATGGGTTTCACACTGGTAATGTTGTGGTCTGCTCATGGTGACAAATAGTCTGGATAACCTTCGTTACTCAGAATTTAAATCTGAGCATCCTTCTTTGAACTCTGCCTGCAGAGGTCAGGTCATGAGTATCATCCAAATCCTCCACTTGGGTTCATAGGCTAAAACCAACGGCAGGATTTGCCCTAGCTCCTCACACTTCACAGTTTGGTTACAAGCAGGAAAATTTCCAGCAGAAAGAAATATTTACCTTGGAATGGTTTAGGGATGGTAACAAAATTTGTAAATGTAAAGATTTGTTGCTTTTAAACAGTTATTTCCCACTAAAAGTACCAGTACTGGATCTGGGGCATCTGGTTTAGGAAGTTAATTGAAGAATAGGAAATATATATATATATATATATATATATATATATATCTTGAAATTAATTCTTTCTGAGGCTTGCCTGATCAGTCACTTACTTTTGAAACTCATTTCAATAGGTTTACAATATGGAGCTAAAACAGAGACAATGATCTCTCTCAAACCAAATTTGTTCACACCCTCAAGAAAAAAAGATCTTATTCTTGATTGCAAAATATTTTAAAATAATTTTTTTAGTAATCCCAGAGACAGAGGAGTGTTAACGGGTTACTTACAGGCCTTCCTGGAACATGAGCACAGCAGGTTTCTGGTGCTCAGTGTAGAAGAAGGCTTCTGAGAATCTTCTCACCTGAGAGAGACAGACACAAATTAAACCTAAGATCTGCTGAAAGGTGACAAGTGCCGTCAGTCTCAGAACACAGCATTGACTATCAGGACCAGATTCATTAGTGTTGACATT
The DNA here is from genome assembly GCF_965231275.1 of Zosterops lateralis. Lineage (NCBI taxonomy): Eukaryota > Metazoa > Chordata > Aves > Passeriformes > Zosteropidae > Zosterops > Zosterops lateralis. The sequence goes on along the minus strand of NC_139762.1, from coordinate 137,486,400 downwards.
AAAAAAGAGTTCAATTCTGCTTCATTTTCCCAATCCAGCACAAAGCAGCTGTTGTTGCATATTTTGCTGCGAGGTAAGAAGACTCCCTTGACAATAAATCAAAGTTTGGTTATCTGCATCTTCTGACTACTTTTCTAAAAGCTGTCAAATTTACCATTCTGCCCTGTATTGTTGAAGTTGGGAAGATTTATTCCTTTCCCAGTGTGCAAAAAGAAGTAGTTGAGTGACTTACTAAATTAGAACAATTCATAATTGATCATCTCTTCTATGGGAACATCTGCAGTGACTCTCAAACTACCATGACAGCAAAGGAAGTCTTACATATCAGTCCAGAGGAGAATGAGCTCTATCACAGTAAAAACACACCTGCCTATGTCATGATACAAACTCAGAGCTCTTCAAATCCCTTCATGGACATTAGATGTGTTCTGTGTTAGATAATCAATTACAAAAGAGCCACGGATCTGAAGTGGCTGGCAGAGCACAGAGTGTGAAATAAGCTATAAAAAATTCAGTGCTCTCATCTGCCCTGGAATAAGCTTTGAGTTTAAATGAATCAAGCATAATATGCAATCAAATGTACTGAACTGTTAAACTGCAGCCCATACAATCCTAATAATAATTGCAAAAGTGACCTCTGTTCTAGGGACAGAAAATGGCAGTGAAAAGCATATGTCAGAGCATCTCAGCATCTCCCTAAATCCCAGCTGTGCTTTAGCAAATGGCCTTACTGAACAAAGGACGAGCATCCCTTCAAAAAGGCTGTGTCTTAACAGTAGGACTTTTCCTTTAGGGCTCTTGAACCATCTTACAGGGGTGAAAAAGTGTAATTACACACAGTTTATATGGGGAGGAACCAGAGCATATGAAGTTCTGTAATTTGACAAAGATCAAGAAGGCAGCTGGCATCAGTCAAGGCTGGAACAAACCACAGGCTGAGATTCACCTTGCTGGAGCCGAGAGCACACAAAGTTGGCTCCTTGACTGAAAGCCTCTCAGATCCCCTCAGAGTCAAGGGAGACCTCATCAGACTAACCAGGAGAGTTTCAGCATCAGGCACTCAGCCATCTCTTCCTGAATTTTATGCCTCATTTTTGCAACCGCCAGGGGAGACTCGTTCTGGTCACCCTGACCTCCAGAGACTTTGACAGGAGCAGAACATAAGCTGAGGTGTCAATACCTACACTGCACACTCCTGATGCATACACAAGGTGAAGGCAGGTGAATCCTGCCCTTTTCACTACTGTCCCCACTCTAATGATTAGATCAGACTTTGAGTTCAGCTCAGGTGATGTGCTGACTGCTGTCTGGTCAATAACCAAGAACATCCTGATGGGAGACAGAACACTTGCTGAACTAATCAGATAAGCAGATCTGACAACACTTGCCCAAATGACAAGTGGCTTTGTGCCTTCTTTATTACCAAGTACAAGAAGCAATTTCAACATCAACAATATTAATATTTTGTTCTGTGCACTACTTTGTGAGAAAGTCAAATAGCTATATACATGACAGTGAAGAAAACAAATCCATATTCCTTATAGTAATTTTGTGAAACAAGTTGGGATTAAATTGTATTTTTTATATTTGCAACTGTGATATTTGGATTTTTTAAAACAAGTGTTCATGATTTACAGATATCTATCAAGTATAGGTGACATACACCCCTTCCCACCCACCTCCTTTTCTGTGTCTGATCCTGGTGTTCAAAGTTACATATTTTATATATCACACCAATTCAACCATCCTCATTCCAGAAACTTAAATCTGTAATTTCAAATCCTGGGCTTTACCTCTTCTCCCTCTCCTCTTCAACTCTAGTTGTGCTGACCCCATTTCATGTAAATAGTCACAGAGGAAGTATTGGATTGGAAATACACTTCCAAATAAATCTCTAACGTTTATCAGGAGGTGACCACTACTGAATTTTCTTTTTAGCTTCTTAAGATTACCCTTAGCATGTGGTGTTCCTGAGTCAGGTAAGCTGTGACTTCTGGATGTAGTGTTGCCACCTCTAGGAACTGGGTCCACAGGGCCAGGAGGTGAGAGCAAAGCCAGGCCAGGTCCTTGCTTATCTGTTCTGCCATCTTCTCTGGATTGCTCAGCAGCTGAAGGACAGAAAGGAGATTATGAGATCAATAATATTATGGAAAAGAATCAGTTTGTACATAAGATTAAGTCCTTTCAGAAACAAGAGCAACAAGAAAAATTTCTCTTGATTTAGGAATATTATTATTAAAGTTACCATTTTCAAATATTTTACCCCAAATAAAGCTGGTGAGACATTTTATTTTTTTCTATTTAAAATTACAAATTTTACCTCAAATGGTCTCAGCTATGCAATTAGAGAGCAGGAAGTGGGAACAGATAATTTTTTTGCAGACACATTACTGCAGGTGCAGTAGCTGGGGGCGAGAAGAAACATCGAAGCATGTGGATTCCAAATTATCCACCAGATGGTGCTGGATGCTCTGAAATAGTAAACCATGGCCAGACTCTCTCAGCAAATGAGCCCTCTCAGCCATGTCACTTGGGAATACAGATGGGTGATTGAGGGGGAACCAAACAAGAAACCTCACACCAAAACACCGTGTCCTCAGCACATGCTGAAAACAGACGTTCCAGAGTGTGCTGCTGTTCACTCTGTGTGTGCCCACTGTCGTGCCCCTGTGTGCCCCCAGCTAAAGCTCTGACAGAAAGCAAAGTCTCTGCACACCAAACTTCCTCATTTCACAATTTCGTAGAATCACAGAATTGTAGAATGGGTTGGGCTAAAAAATCTTCCTCCAACTCTCTGCCATGGGCAGGGACACCTTGCACAAGACCAGGTTCCTCAGAGCCCCCTCCAACCTGCTCTTGAACACTTCCAGGGTGGGACATCCACAGCTTCTCTGGAAGCTGTGGCAACCTCTGCCAGTGCCTCACCACTGACAATAAAGGATTTCTACCTTATATCTAATCTAAACCTTCCCTCGGTCAGTTTAAACTATGCCCACTTCTCCTAGCCCTACATACCCTTGTAAATCATCCCTGTAGCCCCTTTAGTTACTGGAAGGTGTTAAATGCTCTCCCTGGAGTCTCCTCCAGGTTGAATAAACCCAACTCTCTTAACTTGTCGACTTCCTAATTTTTTTAATGAGAGACAGACATTGCATTTTACCTCCATGTTATTCACTGGGTCTTTTTTTTTTTTTTTTTTTTTTTTTTTTTTTTTTTTTTTTTTTTGCTTAGGACTGCAGTCTAGCTGAGAGCTTTTCTAGCTGAAAGCCTGCTTATTTTTCACATTTTATTATGCAGGTAGTTTCCAGGTTGGTGACACTGCAAACTGAGCCATGATTAAAAACAAATTGTCTGTGTGTGAGAGAATCAGAGAAAATTTGTGTGTGGATAAAACAGACATTGTCGCTGTGTTTACATTGTTTGGATGCTGTTCTGTTTTAATGACTTGTCCAAAATAGCACACGCTCCAGCACCCAGTCTGGTACAGGAAAAATCAGGGGGATGCTGGGAAACAAAAGATCTTGGTCAAACATTTCCCTTTGCAGAGTCAGGGCACTACTTCATTTATGGCATCCAATTTTATATGCTGTATGTCAGTTTTAATTTTTTATTTGTTAAGTCAGTAAGCTGTTTCTTACATCATAAACTGAAAGCTCAGTCTTCAAGCAAGATGAATTATTAATGCAAGTCACTTTAGGAGTAGGTGTGAGATGGCTCTTTGTCCAGTGTGCTGAGTATCAAATGTTTGAGTTTGTCAAGGAGGGAGGGAGGGAGGGAGGGAGAAAGGAAGGAAAGGAAGGAAAGGAAGGAAGGAAGGAAGGAAGGAAGGAAGGAAGGAAGGAAGGAAGGAAGGAAGGAAGGAAGGAAGGAAGGAAGGAAGGAAGGAAGGAAGGAAGGAAGGATTTCTAATTTTGAGAATCTTATTGCACTGAGAATTAATCTAAAGGAGACTCAAGACTGTGTTATCTGCCCTACACCCTTACAATTTCTAAATCTAGTCAAGATGAGCCAAATAAGTTATGCTTCTCTAAATCAATTTTATGTGAAATCACATTTCCTTCAAAGTATCCAAGTCAGGACTTTAAAATAATAAATTTTTCATTTGAAAGAGTTTTAAAACCATGGCTGACAAACATTAGCTCACAGTTTGTAACAGGAATGAAAATGGACTTCTCATTTGGTTTGAACTCATCTTCCCCCCATTAATTGTTACCAAATTCACTTTCCCAGGGAATTGGTAGAATCATCAACCCTGCAATTGTTCAAAAAATAAGCAGGTGCCACATTATTTATATGGTTTAGTGGGAACTGATATTGGGTCAAAGGATGGACTTGATCTTGGACATCTTTTGCAAACCTAATGATTCTATGATCATATGATAAATAAAATATATGAAATATCTGATTTTTCCAGTAATCAGCTGTCTCTTGCATTTGTTCCTAGCACTCTTGATGACTTTTCTCTGTTTCACTTGAAACAAACTTGGCAGAAGCAAGTCCAAGAGAGTAGTTCAGTCACTTCTGTGCCAAAATCACTTTTTTGCTCCCATGATCCTCCAAACACATTCAGATTTTTTTTATTTGAAAGTATATGGTTGTACAACCTGCCAAAGTACCTTTTCTCCTGTCAGCAGAAAAGCAACCTACGCCAAGTAATTTTTTTTGTCATCCTTAAACTCAGTGTAGGCTCCCTGAAGGATGCCAGAATAATCCAGCTGGTGGCTTGTTAAAAGTGACAGGAGCACCTTACAAGCAACTAATCAAAGTTATGCAAAATAGTTCATGGAAGAGAAACACTAAACAAACTTTCTGATGACACCAAATTCCCTTTTTCCCTGCTCTGATATAACACTGGGCTGTCCCAGTGCACTTGAAAAATGGACTTGAAAACCATTATGGGCAGATTCTGATGAAGGAAATACCTGCAGCTCCATACAAAGCTGGGATAACGTCTCTTCCACAGATAGCTCCTCTGGGAAAAAAAAAAAAAAAAAAAAAAAAAAAAAAAAAAAAAAAAAAAAAAAAAAAAAAACAACACATCAGGTTTGAGAACAGTGGATGTGAAATATTAGTTCTCTGTTGTTTATTTATGAAAGAAATCAGTCATTTGGTATTCTTCCTGACAGAGATGTTTCTGTTTGGGTGTGGGCACAACACAACCCACTTTGTACTCCTGCAGGTGCAACTTGTGCTTATGCAGTCTGGACCCCTAAATCAGTAGAAAATGCTGGGTTTTTTGGTGACAAACACAACAGAATTTGACTCTTTGTTGACTCTCTTCTACTAGAAGTTTGGTTTTTAGCCTTTAGTATTTATGGACAACTTTACATATTCTGAGCAAATCATGTGCAAGGAATGGCTGTCCCTGTGCTACAGAGGACTGTGTATCAACATCAAATTCCTGACTAGCAAAATACTGGGCATTTCTGTACTGCCTTGGGAAGTTACCTCACCACTGCAAGCAGCAGCATTTTGATGTAATCCTGAGAGAATCCAGCACAGGGACACTCTGCTTTAAATGCAGCACAAACTATCAGGAAAAGGAGGACATCAATCAACTTCCCAACTTTAGCAGCTTGATTTTGCAATGCGGAATTTTCTAATGGTGTCAGTAAAGAAACAAAGCAGGAACAAAGCAGAACAACTTGCAGACCAATCCCCTCCTCAATCCCCAAATGTCTCTTCTCAGACAGCATTAATAAATAGGAAAGGACATACCAAGATGGTCGTGCCTTGAAAAAACTCAGTCTGAGCTGGTAAAATTTGGAAAATAAATTCCTATTTTTTATGTCTAAATTAAGCTACTTTCTTTTTAATTATACTGCTCAGGAAGCTAGGAAAAAATATAAATAAGGAAGTGTGCAGAGATTTATATTCTAGGATTTATCTTAACCTTCTGTAAAAATTGATGAGATTAATCTGACCAATATAGATGTTACTACTGAATGATCCATTTACATTCTTCCCCTGGTCAGTGGAGAGATATAACAAGTAGAGGGTGCAGTTTATGCCATTCCAAGTTAGAAAGCACTACCTGTGTTAGATAACATATTTTTAATTGGACATGTTTCACCTCAATGAATGTAAGGAGACAGATACATAAATTTGATTTATATTCATCTTACTGCATGAATCTTACACCCCATAATTTTACTGACTTTTGTGACAGGTCTCAGAAGATCAGCCTTAAAACCAAATCTTTAGTAGATTTTCAGACTGTGAATAAAATGATGCAAATAACACTCTGCTCAGGAGGCTAAAAAGGGTATTTACATCTTGCACATTTTCATGTGTTACAAGAAGTACACTTGCAAATGAAGTGCCTGCTTCAGTGCCAATATTCATTTCAAAACCAGGAAAATGATGTTTAGAACACAAGTATGTGCTCTAGGGTGGTCCCAGAGTTGTGGCCACTCATCCATGCTCATCATAGCTCTGCCATCTCACACCTATAACCCTATCTGGGCGAACCACAAATCCTCTGTTATCTATTCCTGATTGCCAAGATCCATGAGGCAGTTTTGTTACATGTTATATTCTGTCTGAGAGCTCATAAGCTGCAAATTAAAATGCTGTTTTGCTGGGGGGGGGGTTTGGGTTTTTTTGGGGGTTTTTTTGTTTTTTGTTTTTTTTTTTTTGGGGGGGGGAGTGGGGTGTGGTTTTGGGTTTGTTTTGGTTTGGTTTTTTTGGGGGGGGTTGGGGGGGTTTGTTTTGTTTGTTTGTTTTTGTTTTTTGGTGTTCTGTTTTGTTTGGTTGGTTTTTTTCCTCTTGTAGTTGGATTGAATAACACACTGTTATCTACTTATGACTTTTAGACTATCTTGAAGGGAAATATATGTTGAGGAACAAGAGATGAAGTGGAAAATAGGATCTATCAGGTCCACAAGTGTGTGAAGCACAATGCATTGTGTTTGATAGTTCTTATATACTTGCACCATATTGGAAAATTTTACTCTCTTTTAAAACCTGCTGGCCAATGCAATCGACCCTCCTAAAGTAATTATCTCTGCAATGTAACAAAACTGATAACTTCAAAACCTGCACACCACAGAAATACAAAACCACAAAATCACAGATGTGAAATTATGAAGCACATTCCTTGAATTCAAAGAAAGAGGCGAGATAGCAGGATTTGAATGAGATTAATGAGTCTCATTTTCATGGGATCTCATGCTGTCATTACAAAGATGACTAAACACAAATTCCAGAACTCCATCCTGTAAATTCAGCCAGCACTTGCACGTTAGACCCAACAGGCCTGACCAGCCAAAAGAACTTCAGCCAAAAACCCAGAAAATCTATTAAAAAATTGAATTAGGAAGAAAATCAGAATAATTTTGAAGAGCAAGTTGTAAGTGACAGTGGAGAAATATATTATGAGTTATAAAGAAGGGAGTATAATTTAAACCCACTTGTATCACCTTTCAGATTTTTCTTTTTATTTATTAAAAAAAGTTTGCTCAAGAGAAACAAAAAATGTTAAGAGTCTTCCCAAGATTTCATGGCCATTCAGAACTGAAAGTTACACTTTTCAAAATGCAACTGAAGTCAGAAATAGAAATGTAATGAAATATTTTATCCATCTACACATCAGGCCACATCCTATGAAAGGACTCACATAATCTGAGGACTCAGTCATCTTCAACATCAAAAATAAACACTTAGCAGAAAACACAGATGAAAATCCCTTTAGGTTTCTGAACAGACCAAAAGTTTTGGTACTAAAGTATTTGTTTAAAAATGCAGCACCATAAAATATTCAGTGATTTTAAATGCCTTTTCACTTACCCAACTTCAGCTGTGGTAAATCAGGAATCTCATTCATTATGAGGGTGTAGTACGTGTGAAGACCCCTTTGAGCATTCAGGAGCAGAAGACAGAGGTCCTTATGCCACTTGTATGCATGCTGCATGCAGTTTTCAGACGGGACATAAAAGCTGCCCTGTGTAGCAAAAGTATCAAGAAAATAAAGTAGAGAAATTAAAATTCATGGTCTCCATTTGTGTGACAAAAACCAGGGGTTTGTGTTTCCACAAAAGCCCAGTTGTGGAAAGTATTTAGTGATAGGACAAGGGATAATGGCTTTAAACTAAAAAAAAAAAAAAAAAAAATTGTAGGTTTAGGCAGGATATTAGGAACAAAATGCTTTACTGTGAGGGTGGTGAGGCCCTGGCACAGATTTTCCAGAGATGATGTGGCTGCCCCATCGCTGAGGGTGTTCAGTGCCAGGCTAGATGGGATTTGGAGTAACCTGGTTTAGTGGAAGGTGTCTGTGCCCATGGCAGAGGGTTTGAACTAGATTCTATTTCAGATCCTTTCCAACCCAACCCATTCTTTGAGTCTTCAATTCTAATCAAGCAGATGACACCAAAGAGAGATTTTAACCATCCCAGCCTCCCAGTCACCCAACTAACTGATGTGTAATCGAAGAGTATCTCACTCTACATGTTCACTTTGCCCAAACCATAACTAAGCTGTGAGGTCTCAGCAAGGCTGTCACATGAAAAGACCCTCAGACCAAACAGTCCAACAGAGATATCTACCTCTGAATCCAATGAATTTAATCCATCCCTCATGTCCCAGTGTGGAGTCTATATCTCTCCCCACAACACAGAGAGTCCTGTGTGAAATACACCCCCTCTGCTGGAGGAGGAGGAGGAGTGGAAAGAACTATAAAGATGTCTACACTGACTTTCCTTTTCCCTCCTTATCACCTCCTGCAAAGGTTATAGCTTGATGGTACCATGGTGTGCTTTGTCACTTCTATTAGTGAGCAAATGCAGATGTCATTGCTATCCCATCAGCAAATATGAGCCACTCTGTTCCCCAGGATCAATGTCTAAGTATATTTCATTATGTCAATATTACATACTCTTGTGGGACAGTGTAATTGGACAGATCCCAGCATGTTTACCACAAGTATTTCCCAAACCACACTTTTATACTTAGAATGTAAACTCAGTTTTATTAAGCTACCATAAATCTGAAGTTTTCATTTCTGTCAAAAGATGATTGTCTAAATCACTGGTATTGGAAATCTGAACTGCTTAGATTTAAAGTGAAACTACTTATTAATCCCTGGCTTTGTGAAACATGGACAGTTTCCAACTTAGTCCATTGCTTATCGCTGCTGGGGTAAGAATACAATTCCTACAGGCCAGCCAGGTGCTGAATCCTTTTTTCAACAGTCCCAACATCTGCACATCTCCAGGAACAAAGGAGAAGAACCAACCACATGTCAGTGCATCTCCTCTGTTTTTCTGCCTTTGACTTCTCTATTTCACATATGATGGCCTGAGCCAGGATGTTTCTCTCAGCTTCTCCTGAAAATCTTCAAGGAGTAAACTGCAATTCTGTGGTAGGCACAAAGGGAGCTGCTCTCTAGACCTTCAGAGAAACAGCTGATGATAATTTACAGAGTTGGATGTTCTTCAAAGGTTTCAAAATCTCCAGCCTCAGCATGAGTATTTTTTACTCTCACCATGGCCAAAACAAAAAAGGGAGCAAATAAGCAATTAAGGTAACAAAAAAGAAATACTGCTCAAAACAATAGAAAATTGGAAGTAGATTGATGTACAATGTTACAATGTTGTGAAAATATGCCCTCCTTTATTATCCACTGCTGATTTTTTAAAGCAAAAATTAATCTGGCATTTAAATGCTACACTGATGAGAAGAAGGAAGAAAGTGAGTTAATTTCATAGCTTATATGAATGCTATGACATACTGTTGTGCTTGACTACACTTTAATGGGTCTATTTTCAGCCATTCCTTGGCACAGATTATAGTTTAAAAATAAAAAGTAATAGGAAAATGTGCTTGCAGGTGGGCTTAAAACTTGTGTGAATTAATGTTTAAGATATTACTCAATTAAGCCTAGTTTTGAATGCTTTAGAGTTTGTCTTCTTATCTTATGGTGCTTTTTCAAATTTGTCCTCATCTGATTTACACTGGACAATTGACCACACGTTCTAAACTGCAGACAAAGAGTTGGGAGCACTGAGTACAACCACAACAGGCAAGTAACATTTTCTCCAGCATTTCTCTCCATTGCAATGGAGAGAAAAAACTTTCTTCAAAGTACTGTAAGATGGGGATGGTACACCAGTGTGAATAGAGAGCTGAAAAGATTGCTCCAAGCTCTTTTCTCTTCCTGTCCCAGCTCTCTGGGAAGGGTGACTGTGCCAAGGAAAGGTGCTGTGCTTTGAGACTGTCATTGCATGAGAGGAATAATGCTACACAGACCAGGCTGAGCTGTGCATGTGTAAGAGGGTATATCATTATGCATTTAAATTCTATTAAATGGCAAGTGGCTTTGAAACCCTGTTGTTTAATGGGAATATCCATCCTAATCTGAAAAATGTTTTTGTCGAGTGGAAAGTGAACATGACAGAAAAAAAAGTGACAAGATCCAAATTTCTGGTTCTTCAGTGATTTAAAAGATATTACTGCTCTCACAGGATTACTTCTGCTTCTTCTGAAAGTTGTCACACACATACAGGATGCAGAGCAGGACATTACAGTGATTATTAAACCCACCTCAGGGACAGTTTAAACTAATGTGAACTAAGGTCTGTGCATCTTCATCTGCAGGGACCCCAGCAGGGCAGGCATGTGTCAGATGGTGCCATTATAAACTGCTGCAGCTAAATCAGCTTATCCATCACTGTTCAGTAAGCTGAGAAATGTGGAGAAATGCCTTCCTCTGGGATGGTCCGAAGATTGCAGACCTTTCACATTTGCTATTTTAATTGCCTCTTCTGTGCATTTTTTTCAGGTGATTCCCTATTTCCTTGCCAATAGCTTGAAACATGGATTCAATAAAATGCTAACAAATGGAGTTTGGTAACAAATATCCAACATGCTTTTGTAAGGGCAAACACTGCTGCAAAACCAGCCCTCAGAAAAAAAACAGTGGCTATGACCCATTAAACAGCTACAAAGTGCTCAGCTTTCCAGGTTTTCCAGCTCAAGATGACAAATACTGCTTTACTTCTGGTTAAGACAAAACTCTCATCAAACCAAAAAATAATAGTGAAGCTGACAATCCCACATTGCACAAAGCCTGATGGCTGCTCTGGGCTTGGAATATCTGTTGTAAAAGTACATATTGGTTTCCTTTGTAAAGATTCTCGTGGCCTTTTGAGCCAATTCCTTTGGTCTACTGCTATTTTAATTGCATTAATTTGTAGGTAGGCAGATTATTCTATGTTGATTGTAAAATGCATCTGTGCTGATTTCCTTTTCCAAGGCCCCCTCTGGGGGTAGTGATAAACTGCATCTCTGCCTTTTGCCCTTTTCCATTTCTGAAAATTGTGGGAGGACATGAATTCCTGACAAATTTCCCTTCAAGACTTAAGACCTAAAGGTACTCTGACAGAAAAGATGGATGACAACACAGAAGCATATAGTACAAAACACTTTTTTCTATTGTGCCAACATCATTAGGGCAAAATAGATAAAAAATTCTCTTTAGCCCTCCCTTTGTTCTAAATGTACTTATAAAAATATTTTATATTTTTTAAACATGAGACAAATTAAATTCTCCTTGAGTTTTGGCTGTTCTAATTTTCTCCCTGCATAGCCTTACAACACCCTTGTAGCCCTCCTGAGTTTCCTGCAACTTCTTCCAAAGGTCATAAACTCTGTCTAGCTAAAGAGCTCTGAAGCTCTTTCCTCATGAAGAATCCTAGGCATATAGGCCTAATTTGTCCATTTCCCTGTTTCCTGTGATTATCATCAATCACAGAGTCATAGAATGGTTTGGATTGAAAGGGATATTAAAGATCATCTAGTTCCAAACCCCAAGCCATGGGTAGGGAGACCTCACACTAGATGATCACATAAAGAAAAACCTAGACAAATGTGACATAAAAATGACTGTCTAGTGTTTTGGAAATGTAAAGGCTTCAGTTAACTTTGATCAGGATGTGGAAAATTGGACCCCAACACTAGACCATCACTGACCCTCATCCATTTATCTTTCAAGCTGGTCTTCTGCTAGATTTACCCAGCCAAGTAAAATAACCTTCAGTACCAACAAGCCCAAACAAACTAAACATTTTTGCAATATCCCTGTTGAATACAGCCTTTTAAATGAATAGGTTCCCTGTGCAATCCTCTTATCAGTCAACAGATTCCTCCTATAATTAGACTGTATTGCTTCATAAATGTACTTTTCCTTTATAATAAGAGAAAGGAAAATTACTTGCAAAAAGCAAACACCTTCATCAAATAAGGTTCATGTCAATTCATTATTCAAATGCAGATAACAATTGGTGGATATTCATTAACTGTGTCCTACGTCTACCCAATATCAAAAGGCACCAACTGAGTTTTCTGCTTTGTAATGTGCAGTAAGTAGCTTGTATTTGTTTTGCAATAAAGCAATTTCATGAGCTGTGTTAACTATGTGCAACGTTCAACAATAGCACTAACAACTGGTAAATGAGACTCTTTATGCTTAATCTACCTCTTAACGCATTTCACAATTCAGATTCAAATTGTTTGTCGAGAATTTTAATATACTAAAAAGCCATTCCAGACTAAATAGACAAGTTTTGCAGTCTCCAACTGTTTCCCAGTAGCAGAGAGAGCTACCCCACCCTACCTGATTCTGGGAAAAAACTACAGAATGACTTGAAACTGAGAGATAAATCTCAGGCCCCCAAGATAAATGTAGTTTCTGAGTTCACAGCATCTGCCTGTTTGTCTGCAAGCCCAATTTAATTGCCTAATATGAAAATTTTATTCTGGCTTCAAATTCAAGGACCAAGGCTTTACTCTTTACTTTGGATGCTGTTTTCTAAGATAGGAGATTTCCTGTTACCTGGTGGTTGGAAATAAAATTATAGTTATGTGTTGAGCTAAAACTTTAGTGTTTCAACTTCATTAGTGAAAATACTTGAGCAGTGGTGGAAGAAAGAAAAGTTTTTATTCCATTTTCTGAAGCTAGTTGCATATCAGAAATTATTTTTATCTTAAAGAGGTTATCATGAAAATACATTAAAATTAACACTCAGAGAAGACTGAAGAGGCAAGGAATGTCTTTTGTGCCATTCTTACGACAGAAATTACATTCAATTTAAAAATAAAAAGAGGATCTAGATGACTGAAAATGAAAAAATGTTAATGATGATATTTCATGAGAAAAATGACAACCAGACAACTACAGTAACTACAACAACAAGGAATAAATCTGCATTTGGGTTGACTAAGAATAGTTTTATAAATATGTATGGGATATATAGAAAAAAAAAAACTCATGTGTATACACATAGAGTCATTGTAGAGGTTTAGATTGGATATTCAAAAAGATTTATTCACTAAAAATTCTGTAAGCATAAGAACATGTTGCTCAGGAAAGAGGTGGAATCACTATCCCTAGAAGTGTTCAAAAATCCCTTGGATATGGCATTTGAGGACGTGGTTTAATGGTATAAATGATGGTGGTGCTGAGTTGACAGCTGGACTTGATAATCTTAAAGGTCTTTTCCACCCCTAACGATTCTATATGTGTGTATATGTATATTTACATCTCCATTCAGCTATGGAAAACTGCCAAACCCAAACAACTCCCCCTCATTAATTCGTTCATCAATACAAACATCTTTTACATTCCTGTGCCAGGCAGTGAAAAATTATTGGCAAATCTAAAAAAAGCCTCGTAGTTCAAAGACATGGAAGCCCACAGAGGCCAGATTGTGGATGCCATTCTGTAGTGACACTGTTTCTTCTCAGCCCAGTTTTGGGATTTAAATTTATTTTTTTTTAACAGAACAACCAAAAGATACATATAAGAGGCATGGGACACAAATCTTTGTCCTATTTAGCAGAAAAACAATACATTTCTCTTTCTCATCTGACAGCAGCAGATATGTGAACACAACATTCCTGAGGGGAGGTGACACTCACATAAGCCAGCTGCTGTAAATCTCTTTCCTCTAATATCCACCAAAGGGAAGACAACATGCTTATAGGCCAAACAGTTATGAAGAAGTGAGAAAATTAATATTTTCCATTGAAAAAGTAAAACTGAGGACCAAATATTTAAGATAAATAGAAATAGTGGGCTGGGATGTGCATATTCTATCAACTTAATAAATTGCTTTGTTTGTATTGATTTACAAGTCTGTATTCGATACGTTGGTTCATTATCCAAAGTTCTACAATAAAAGTAAAATCGTTATGTTATATTTAAATTCTATTTCAGTTACACCAAGAACACTAATCCAAAGCTTCAATAACAGGCAATAATTAGAAAGGCATTGACAATATATCGAACTGTTTATGTTATGCCTCTCACTAAATCTGTTATGTAAGGAAATGTAGGTTGGGATTTCATAAATACAATTTGACATTTATGTTACCTCTAAAAATTAGAGCTACTTTGTTAAAATCCCTGGGATAATAATGCAGTAGAAAACATATTTGACATTGCAGTCAGATTTAGTGACAAGTTCAGCGATAATTTACACTTTGTACAAAATTTGCAGATAGAAAATATTTGATTTGAGACCCTTGAAAAATAGGAACCATCAGTCCTGAAAAAGAGCATTTTCTGAACAAAGAGAATTCTCCTGATCAGCTCTAATGACTGTGTCTCATGGTTTCAATACTATAAGTCACTGTTCTAAAGAGAGGCTGTAGGTTTGTTACGTGCAATTGGCCAAGGAAGAAGGAGTGGCCGGGAAAGTATTTTTTTTAGGAAAATTACCGTCTAAAAATATCATTCTAGTAAATCAAAAATGTTTCACAAATTGCACTGATTTCCCTTAAAATTCTTCTAGGAGAAAAAACATTGACAATGTTCCAAAAGTCTCAAATTGACCTGCTAAAAAGGAAAAAAAAATGATTTATCATTTTAAATAAAATTTCTAGCTTTTTTTTTTCCTTTTTCACCAAGATAAAGTTCAAATAGCAATATATTTTAGAATTTAAAGGTCAGAAACCCCCCCCAAAATACTTCAGTTCATACACAGATGTTTTGGTTTCTTGTTGTTTTTTTCCCAGATTTGAAGTCTATTTTGAACATCACTTAAAAAACTGAACCTAGTGACTGGAGGCTATGTTAAATCCTATATATCATCACAAGTGTCTACAATCATGATGGCTCTTCATGGAAAAGCACATATAGGGTATTCTATAGAGGTTCTTGAACAATTCTGATTATGATAGATAAGAAGGGGAAAAATCCTTTTTCTCCACCTGATCTCTATGATTATACATCACCACAGGGAAAATTAAAGCCATAAAAACATTGCTTTAGCAGTAAATTAAGCACTGGGGAAAATGTCTCCTGAAAGGCAGAGCAGTGTCTAACCCAAGGCATCCTTCTTCTAAAATGAGCACTGAATCATCTGGTACAGGAGAAGTTGTATGAATCATGTATCATAGAATCACAGAACGTCCTGATTTGGAAGGGACCCATTAGGATTATTGAATCCAATTCCTAGTCCTCAACTGCCTCTCATGTCTTCCCTGTAGACCCTTTGCTATCTTGAGAGCCCTTTGCAATTTTCACAACCCTCCTCTGGGCACCCTGAAATACCTTTATATCTTTCTTACATTGTGGCACCCAAAACTGCCCCCAGGATTCGAGGTGAGGCCACCCAGCCCAGAGCAGAGCAGGACAATCCCCTCCCTTGCTCTGCTGGTGATGCTGTCCCTGATGGCCCCAGGACAGGGTTGGCCCTTCTGGCTGCCAGGGCACTGCTGACTCATGTTCAACTTTCCACTGACCAGGATCTCCAGGTCCTGTCCCACAGCTACTTTCCAGCCTCTCATTCCCCAGTCTGTCTATACATCCAGGGCTGACCTTGTTAATGTCCATACTGCTGGTGATTTCCCATTTCTCTGATTTGACAAGGTCTCTCTGCAGGGCCTCCCTGCCTTTGAGGGAGTCAACAGCTCCTCCCAGTTTAGTGACATTGACAAATTTACTCAGTATTTATTCAAGTTCCCATCCAAGTTGTCAATGAAGATGTTGAGGAGAATTGGGAAAAGGATGGAGCCCTGCAGAATCTCACTATTTACACTGCCAGCCTCATGTCACCCTTTCCACTACAACCCTTTAGATCTGCCTTTATTTACCTCAGTTACATCTATGCGTGAAAATGACACATTAGTCCAGATCTTCATATTGC
Organism: Zosterops lateralis; assembly: GCF_965231275.1. NCBI lineage: Eukaryota > Metazoa > Chordata > Aves > Passeriformes > Zosteropidae > Zosterops > Zosterops lateralis. The sequence goes on along the minus strand of NC_139762.1, from coordinate 137,470,255 downwards.
TTTTACAAAGAGTCTGTGTAGGAAACATTCACAAAGCACATTGTGATATCTTTTGGCTAAGACACGATAGAGCAACACTGAATAATTGCAATTTTATGGTGAAAACCCACCCAAAATATAAAAAAAAGCCTGTTTATGAAAAAAGGGGGCAGATTAAATACAAAGATTTATAAAAATATCTTTTTTTCTATCTATTTATCTATCTAAAGCTGGCCTTTATATGTAACTTTAAATTAAGTATTTATTAATACATACACATCTGTGGCACAAATTCTGATCTCCTAACCAAAACTAATGCAGTGGAGACATCAGAAAGGGCCTTAATACATTGTCCTTTCTGATTAAAGAGAGTCCATGCTGCCTGCCCACAGATAAGGAAAGCAAATCCACTCCTGTTTCTCTGATCAAACAAAGACCCCTGAGCTGAAGAGCTGCCTTGTTATTACTCATCTCTGCAGGGAACAACATAAACCAATAAATTTTTAAAAGGAGACTTGTTAACATCTTTCTGTCTCTGCCACCTGTATGTTCACACACACACGAAAGGAGACCCTGTTCAATGATATTAACACAATTGTGCCATTACAACTGGCATTCAGGACATCAGAAAATGCTAAAAAAGTTTTGATTCAACTTGTATGCCTAGCAACAGGGAAGGATGGGCTGAGCTGTGGCTCTGGTTGAGGTGGAGATGATTTTTTTATGTTATGTAATTATACAGGTTAGCAGCTAGCAGAATAGTTCTCTTTATTAGGTATATGAAGGTATTTATTAGGTATATATAGGTCTGATATTGGGTATATTAATAAAGAGATAAGTAATTAAATAAATTATTTTCCCCAGGATTTTATAGATTCTTATTGGCCTTGTTTAGAAAAGTTTACACTCTAACTACATAGGAGTTAGTGACCAAAGCTCTAATGCCTGTCACAGTTTGCTTGTATAAGAGTGGTGAGATTAGTATCCAGCAAAACTTTTATATGTAGACCATAAACATGTCCAGCTCAGCTCATCCTCCTGGACTCCCTTCATAGCACAGAGAGAGAAACAGGAATTTTTGGAGCACAATTCATCCCCTCTACTTCAAATGTTGTTGTAGAATCATAGAATGGTTTGAATGAAGAGACCTTAAAGGTCATCCAGTTCCAAACCCCTGCCTTGGGCAGGGACACCTTCCACTATCCCAGGTTGCTCCAAGCTCCATCCAACCTGGCCTTGAACACTTCCAGGGATGGGACATCCAGAACTTCTCCCAGCAGCCTCTTCCAGTGCCTCACCACTCTCATAGGAATTAATTTCTTCCTAATATCCAACATAAATCTACCCTTAAAACCACTCCCCCTTGTCCTATCACTTCACATACCCGCAAAAACTCTCTCTTCAACATTCTTATAACATACAATTCCCTAGAAATGCTCCTTGCTTTCCACTGTGTATGAAAGGAAGGGAATGTGTATGAAGGAAAATTAAACTAGAAGCTTAGAGGCAGATAATTCAGAGTTGTGAAGAGAAGTTGCACCCCAGTGCTCACTTAAAAAAAAAATAAAAAACTTAATTCATATAGTTTTGAACAGATGAAAATAAACGTGGAGCATCCTGAATTTGAATAGGTATTTCCTTCCCTCAGATAGAAGAAATGTTTCAGACATCATGATTTGGATTTTTCACTCAGCAGTACTTGCTGACTCTAAGAAGCTGACTGTCAGCCCCAGAGCATGTAATTTTGGGTCTAGTGTGAGCTTGGAAAACCTCTTAGAGAAAAATTAGGAACTGAAGGGACCTAAGAGAGAAGTGAAGAGGTGTGGAGGGAGGGGAAGGACTCATCCTGTCCTCACAAGACAGAATGGCCATGGCTGATACAAGAGTTGAAGACACTTTGCCAATCCACATGGGCCAGTGTGGACCTCACAAACAAATTAAACTCAGTTCTCTTGCAGGTGCCATTTCTCTCATGGTGTGTGGCAAAATATGCTATCAAACACAGTGAACTTCTATCAAAATGCGTGTACCAAAGTACTTGGCTCTGTGTTGCCTTCTGAAATACAGACATGAAGCAAATGGTCACTCTGACATGCTTTTTATTTAATAAAAGCAACAAGGACTGCAGTTTCCTATTTAGAAATGCCAGGCTCTATTATGTACTGACAGTCGCTGCCAGAGAGAAAGTGACTTCAGGCTTGGATCTCTGTTCACATATGACAAGAGCTACAGGAATAATTGATTTTACAGTTCACTGCCTAAATGGGGAAAAAAGAAACGTGTTAAGTCAACTTAGAAAGAAGTATTTCCTCCTTCAAAGTGAAATGAAACACCCTTTTAGGTTGTTTTTTTTGTGGTTTTTTTTGGGTTTTTTTTGTTTTCTTGTTTTTTTGTTTTTTTTAAAGACATTTTCCTCAGTGATTGCAAGCTATCTAATCCTTGTGGCTTCACATTTCAAAACCTGCCACTTAAGCACCACAACAAACCTTTTACAACTTTATAATGAGCTACAAATACAAATTAAATCATACCCCCAACCCCCCTGTACACTGTGGATTTAAATAAATTGACATGTGCTGAGTCATGTAACATAGCACAGGATGCCATAGCAATTATTTAATGTGGGGAGCAGTAAACATTAGGGTATAGAGGAGGTTTATATGGAAAATATATTCCAATATATTCTAGTATATGTCTATTTCACAGTTTCCACAGAGGTAGTGGACTGAACTCAGTAGTCGCACCACTCCCTCCTGTCTCTGACTACAGTCTGGGGTTTCTTTCTTGCCAGGGAAAATGACATGTTAGTGGAATATAATACACAGGAGGAGAACCAGGCTGACACTGCATTGTCTGCACATCAGTCAGATTCCAGAAATAACCCAAGTCTCACTGCACTTGTCCCACTGATGTTCCATTTCACCTTTCTGAAATTTGGGTTCTTTTTAACTTTCCAAAATGTTGACAGGAGCCGCCTCAAAATTAAATATCAAAGTGATCAAATATTTGATGAGTTCTATTTCTAAGTCACAGTATAATCACTGGAATCAGACTGGTCAGGGTTATCCTGACTGATAACCTGCCCCTAAGCACAGGATGCACTGAACAGTTTTGTTAATGAAATGTCCCTATTGCAACCTCTCTGGCTCTGTTTATGCAGAAGGTCATGGCAATGAAAACTTATTTGGGGCTATTTGAAATTTCCCAACAAGTTGTGCTTGAGTTGTGTGAAGACTTTGAGCACATGAAGCACACAAAGCTGCCATTTTAAGCTTAAAAGCTTAAAAACTTGACATCCTGCTAATCTCTTAAAACTATTCTCACCTACAGATATGTCCGTGTATGGGGGAAGAATTGCTTACTTCAAACACTGGAGCATCATTTGTGCAGAAGGAAAGACTCAAAGGCAAAGACGAGGATCCTCTTGTCCAAAGAAAGGAATATAGAAAGAACCAGACACAACAAACATGCAGAAAGGATACTAAAGAGATGATAAAAATTAAGTCTCACTTAAATGAGGTGATGAATTTGCTCTTTTCCTGTTCACATTTTGTAGAAGAGACATTTATGAGCTAGATGCTTCCACAAGCAAAATCCGAGGACCATTATTCAAGCATCATATAAATACAATAAAAAAATAGGGTATATTTCCTTTTCTTGGGAAAACTAAAATTCAAAGAGTCCATACACATTTTGGAAAAAAAAAATTAAAAAAAGTCTAGATCCAAGACTATATTCCACATCAATCTAACAGGCTGAGCTTTTGCTTTTACCAACACTCACTGGTATTAGTTGTGGGGAACATACATCTACTGTCTAACAACACGGCATGGTGCCATCAAGAAACTAAAAGAATTTGTGAATTATTTTAATAACAATGGTATAGACATGAGTGCCTTGGGAGTTTTGGTACTCCTGCCTATTAGCAGGATGTTTATGAATTGCACAATTTGCTTTCCAGGCTACTGCAGCAGGTGGCCAAAATCACTGAACCCTGTCATTTTGCTACCACTGGCATGGGTTCTAAAATTATATAGGTATGATCTGAAAATAGGTTCCTAGTAGGTTATTTCAGCCCTTGATCATCCAGACTCTCATAGGAGGGAAGAGATACAGTGTCAACCATGCCCACCCAAATCTATTTATTGAGAGCTTTGCCCAGAATTCAGTTTAAATGCCTATAATCAGAGCAGTTGCCGCATAGTGGTTAATTACCTTTGTCTTCACAAATGGAGATAAAAAAATGAAACAATCACAACACTATTTCTGATCTTTTCTTCATCTTAGCAAATTTAAACATTAGCAACAGTGTCAAATAATGGCTAAAGAGGAAATACTTAACTGTCCTTTGACAGTGAAAAATTACTTCAACCTTTATGAGTTCATTTTTAAAGCAGTTTGACATTTAGTTACCAAGGCAGAGTTTTTATTTTATTGTTTCCTTCAGCCTATTACACAGCCACAGGTGTTACCAAGTAGGTTCCTAGGATTCATATGCAAGTGGAAAGAATTCATGTCTCTATTGACAGGACTGTTATTTTTTATTATTGTTTACAAATGCTCCTGCATATCCCAGACTTTCTACTTGGTTCATGATTGACTTCCATTTCTCTCCAAGGAGGTGAGTAAAAGATTTTGACTTCTATAATCTTTGTCAAACTGGAGCAGAAGAGAAATCCAACAAGTCTTGTGTTTTGCAAGCAATCACAGTCAAGTATTTGATACTCACAGAGGAGACAGAGGTGAACAAAGAAAACAAAATAAAAGCCCTGACAGCTTCAGAAATTGTATGCCTTCAAGCAAAGTCTTCCTCGAATTACCCCAATATTGGTTTATATCACAGCCCTCTCAGTTCCCATCCTTTCAGAACAAGGACTGTGTCAGTGCTGTCATTTTGCACAATTGTGTCAAATCTTGCAAAGTTCACAGGAGCACCTTCCAGCAATGTGTTATACCAGCTCTCTTATGGTCTACAGAAATGGGGAGAAAAAGAATCCTTTTTTTCAGGTTTAAATGTGCCATTTTTCAGGTTACTTGAATTTTGTCCATTATTGTATTGTGAAAAATAATCAACAGAAGATCTGTTGTGAGAATATACTCCAAAGTCTGCTGTAAAACCAAGTCAAATCAATTTCCACTACTTCCCTACTTATTTTGCTCATGATAATTCTGAGCCTCAGAGTCCCATCACTCAAGTAATTGAAGTTGGTCAAAATGACCCAATGAGATGCATTAAATTTTTCTTTTAGAAATGTTTCAAAACCTGCTTTAATGAGTATTATTTTATTAGTGTTATTTTATTATTTTATTTCAAATCACACTCAGAAAAAAATCATTTACAGCCTGAATTAAAGGCATCTTCCTTTTTGCCAAAATTATTCTGCACAAAAATTGCTCCTCTTTGGCCCAGATACTGTAATGCTGGTCTGGTTTCTTTGATGTGGGGGATGTAGTTTCTATGCCTTTTGCTGCCAGGAAACAGCTCAATATATAAACCTGTGATTATGCTAGATTCCTGAAATCTTCACTTATGACACTCTCAGGCAATGAATCATTTATAGGTCTTTCACATGCATGCAAACATAAATCAAATGGGAAATCCAATGATAAAATAATATACAGTCCTTTTTATCACTGCAGAAATCTACAATTTCTGTTCTAACACTGAAACAGAACTAATGGCTAATCAGAATATTTCCTGGGTATGTTACTTTAAGGCAATTACATTGATACGTTATAATTTACTGCAACAAAATAGGGAACTTTTGAATAGCTGGAACTGTATAAATTTGCATAACTATTACATCTTCACAGGTTCATTTTCATAACCCCATAGATACCTCCTGTATTATGCATAGTACATATACCAGCCCTCAAGTAATTTACACTCAAAGACAATCAAATTTCATGAGCTGTGAGTAGCTCACCATTTTTTTCTGCAGGGCATAATTTTATGGTTTTAAATAAAATACTTCTAATGAGTTCAGTAGCGGAGAAAGAGACTGATTGGCAGCTCTGGAGAGTTGAAATGTATTTGTTTACAAAAGAAACACAATGTGTAGAGCAGAACCAGAGCTTTTCCACCCACATGAACATTTTTTAACACCACCTTGGAGGTGTCCTGCTGTCCTGCTCAGCCTTTCACCCCTGCTTCTCATCAGCCAACCCTGTCTGCCAGTGCCAGGAAGACCTAATTCCAGCAGAGACATTGCAGATTGCATCCAGACCCAAAAAAAGCCTGAGAGATGGCAAAGACTTTTGCTTTGGGTCAACAAAAGTAGATACATGGTGCTTTCAACTGACTTTATAGGGTTTTTTCCTACTCATGGAAAGAATTTGGGAATATCTTGGGAGATCTTATAGCAGCCTTTAAATACTTAAAGGCAAATTGTAAGAAATATGGGGACAGAATTTTTAGCAGAGCATGTTGAGATAGGACAAGGGGTAATGGTTTAAAACTAAAAGAGTTTAGACTTAGACTAGATATTTTGTGATGAAGGTGCTGAGACACTGGGCCAGATTGCCCAGAGACCTGGTAAATATCACATCCCTGGAAACATTCAAGGCCAGGTTTGAGGGGGCTCTGAACAACCTGTTCTAGTTGACAATGACCCTACTCATTGCAGGGGGGTTGGAATAGATGATGTATTAAATGTTCTTCCAATCCAAACCATTCTATGGGTCTGTGAAGAAGACAAAGAAGGAAAGTGATGGGTAAAGGCTTATCTGACTTGGCCTTATCTGATCTGCTCAGAACCAGAGGCAGCAGAACAATACTGCAGCTCCTCCACAATTCATGACACACCCAGATAACCTGGGATCATGCAGGGCTGAGTGCACAGTTATTAAGAGTACATCAGACCCTATTAAAATACCATACTGTGGAGCTGCCAACAGTGGAGGTAAATACTGTTGTAAAACTAGGCTGACTGAAGGTTTGATTTGTGAAGGTTTATGCTGGTAAAGTAGTATAAGCTCATTTGCCTCTGTCTGGCTTACTCTAAATAAGTCTTTAGACCCATATTCTCACCCAGGTGTGTAACTCCATGAATATACACTTTTCCTGGTTATGCAAAGAGCTTCCTTGAAGCATTAACCAATTTTGATACAAATTTCTTTTCTTTTTTGTCATTCATCACTGGAGTACAGATTCTGGATATGTGAATAAGTCAAATCATCTTCAGAAGTTATTCTTGTCCTGAAGTCATTCTAAAATTATTCTTATTTTACCATAAAGCTACAAAAAATGCTTTGTTGGCTAAACAGAGGTGAATAATGCTATTCACCTCTGTCTGGCAGTGCTTTTGAGAATCATAATACACTGACCAATCTCTTTCTCTTAGCCTATTCTTATCTGATTGCCACACTGCCCAATCTTGTCAGATCCTTGGAGAAAATATGAGACCATTTGAGTGGGATCAGTTGGTTATGCACAAAATGATGTTGCAGGGACTGCACTTCCAAGTGTTCCTGCCCAGCACTGCACCAAAGCTTACAATTCTTATCAGCTGTGAAGCTGTTTCTTGGGTCATTATGACTGAGGTGATAGCTGTGAGCAGAGGCTGAGGCTTTTGCTGTCACATGAGGACTTGTTTCCACAAAACAAGCCAAAGTGGTTGGAAAAAGAGGGAATCTTTTTTCTCCTTCCCCAGTCCCTGAGCTGCTGTCTGGGACACTTTCCAATAGCAAAGGGCTGGCTTTCAGAAGATGGATCTTGGCTGTGCTGTTGTTGGCATCTCTGATCACTCTGGAAAGACTGTCAGCTCAGAAGCTGAGAGTTGTTTTGGTCTTCCTTCAGGAACTCTCTCATCATCAGTCAGTGGGAATTATTGTTCCTTAGGAGCTAAGGATTAGTGCTCCTCAGGGCATATGAACATGATTTTTAAGCAAGGTACCACTGGAAAAAATGCTGAGAAGAAATGAAAAGCAAATAATAAAACATTCTTTCAAAAGGTAGAGAACAGCCAAGTCCAGTTCCTGAAGTGAGGAGTAAAAAGTCTGTTGCCACTGCTCCTGTACTTTACTTCAGGGAAGAAAAGAAAAAAAAAAAAGGTATTGAAGGAGCCCCTTCCTATAAAATTCCTGAAAAATCAATGCTGGAATCTCCAGAAAGGAAAACCTTGAATTGAAAGAATGCCAGCCAAGTGAATGGTACTAACGACATAAATGGATTTGGACAAAGTGAGAAATTATGGTGATGGAAGCCAAATAAATTCTTCAGTATATAACTGTAATAGTAGCTGTGAAAGGGAATAAATCCTCCATGCTCATTCTGCCTTTTACCACACTACTCACAACTCTCTAAATTAGCCATAAAAATCCTTTCAGTTATATATGTCTAGGTGAGATTTGGAAAGAGAATGCAGCAATCTGATTATTTCCAATACAGAAACAGTGCATAAAAACAGCAAAAAAAAAAAAAAAATACATATGAAAAGAACAACTTCCTATGCAAATTCTATTGCTTAACAAAAGGAATAAATTATCAGTCCAATATGAGCAATTCCCTAGAATTTTGTCCAGAACAAGGCACCATCACCCTCCTACCTGGAGTCTCACAAGAATCTCCAGTTGGTTTCATTACATTTTCATTGAATACTCATAGCAAAAAGATTGCAAGGCTTTTTTAACACCATGTTTCAGGCCTAAACCCAAAGTAATCTCAGTTTTGAACTCTATAAAAACACAGATCATTGCTTTGCTATATGCTGCATATGTCGGATCAGACAGTAAGAACCACAAAAATGAAATATGCCAGTGATTAAAGAAACCAGTTATTGTCACATTATTAGTTATATGTTTTCTGCTACAGCTAGGAAATCATTTAGTTCTTTCTAGAGATCAGCCATTTATCTTCAGGCAACCAAAGATTAAAGACTTCATCAGTAATTATCACAAATAGTGCCTTAAACATACTGATTAAAGATACTTGTCATTTTACCTTATAAAGAGTAGTATATCAGCTGTTTTAGTATTTCAGAATAATTATGTGTTGGACATCTGCTGGAGTCCCAGTCACAGCTAACCACCATTTGCTTCAGCAAGACACCCAAGGAATCTTTTAAAACCACCCATAACAAATGCGTTCTATCACATTAAAGAGGTGTTTGCCATTAAACACTCACACCAGAGCAGAGAAGTCTGAGATGAAAACTAAAGACATTTCCACAAATAATTAAAAACTCTAGATGAAATTCTGATGTAAACAACATTTAGCAATTATAAGAAAAAGCTATTTTAAATACTGGGATTAAAAAAAAATTAAAAGCAGTAATATGTATCAGCAGTCTTAGAACCACAGAATCATATCACATTTTACAATCCCCACAATGGATATGTGAGCTCCTCTGTGATGCACAATCACTACAGAATCAAATAATGTTCTGAGTTGGAAGGGACCTACAAGGATCATCAAGATGAAATTAGAAGTGAATGGCCTGGACAGGGATCAAACCCACAACCTTTGGGTTATCAGCCCTATGGTCTAATGAACTGAGATAATCTCAGGGCCTTCCTACTTCAAGAGCTGAAAAAGTTAATTATTTGGCCAAAGAGCCATAACCATAGAGAAGAAAAGATGACTAAACCACAGATGACTGCTATGAGACATAAAAATGTGGGTTTGAATAATGTTTTGGTGCTAGGCTAGAACAGCCTAGGTTTTGCATATGTAGCTGAAAAGATGAAAATATTATCAAACTGTCTGTGGAAAAGGACTCTTATCATCAATAGATTTTATTTGAATGGTACTCCTGGTTCTTGTGTTATGCCAGGCATAAACCTCAGGTCTTTTGGGATTGCTACATCAATGCTAGATGAAAGAAGAACACTTCTCATCAAACACCAGTGCCTTATTAATGAGAAATCATATGATTAATCAATTTGATTACTTAGAAGTCAATTTATCTGCAGTGCAACTGCTAGCCAAGTAAAAATAAGATTACTGTGAGTACAGTTTATTAATAATCCCAGTATGCCATTGATTCAACTTGATTATAACACAGCAGGCATGTGATGCACAATATTACAAAGACATTAAACCAGCCTGACAACAGTGAATACAGAAGAGGTTCATGCTACAGGGTAAGGCACAGAAATCCTGAAGTGTAAGTGACCATTCAATTTGCAGATCTGCAAGGAATAGTTTATTTTATTGTGGATAAATAAAGCTGCTGTGATTTTCCAGTATCCAGCTCTTAGAACAGTCGATATCACTTGAAAGAGTGAGTCAGTGTGGAGTTGAGACACAGATCTTGTAACATCCAAAACAACCCCTTGAACTTTCTCACCCAGAAACACAATTTAGCAGACACAAAGGGGAATTCAGGTTCCCCAAAGGGAAACCAGTCACACAGAGCTCATGAAGCTGTTTCACTCCACTGGCGTCTCCCAAGAGTGCAGTAGATCTGATCCTATTTTGAACACATATAGAGTGATATATATTCCCTGTGAGCATAGATTATGGGCTGAAAATAACTTGAAAAAGTTCTAGCACTTCTCATTATTTTATAGATTTTATTATTCTGTAGATTTTTCCCTTCTAGTTTGTTGACCACAAAATTGTCTTCCTTCATATTTCTCTGACAACACAAAAATATCTTCTGTCAATAATAAATATCTTTGTTGTCGTAATTGTGCTTAAAGGGAAAAGTGTAGTATAAATATAGAAAAGAATATTAGAGAGGGAGGCAAGAAGGAAAGGAGAAAAAGAAAATCCCTGTTTGCTAGGTAGTGGAATAGGAAGAGACAGAAAGACTTAAAAAAATCACCTAGGTTTAAATAGAATTAGTTATTATAATTACCCTGCTAAGCAAGGAGATGAGGAAAGTGTAAGTGATGTCCAGAATTCATTTGGTGAGATCTAGGGAAAATGCACATGTACAATCCAAAGCTGCTGGCATTTAATTAGTCTCCACAGTGAGAAGTCACAAGTGCAGAACGAGGAGCCTTCAGGATCTGTCATTAAGCAGTGGCACCTCAGCAGCCCAAACACAGAGGATTAGGGAGTGGAAAGAAGGGTTGATTGATGCAGACTATGTTTAAAAGTTAAGGCAGTCAATTGTCATTTCAGTGAGGAAAGAGCAAATCAGTGATATAAAGTAGATGAGCACAGTCAACCTGTGGGCCTAAAAAGAGCATTAACTCTCTGATGCATCCAAATCCTATCAGGAAAGGAGGGTAAATGGGAAGTATGATCTATATATGATATATCAAGGTAGGAGTCTTCTACTTTGTATTCAAGAGGTATCTGGACAACATAACTTGGCAGTTTTACCATCATATTTCGGCACATTTCTGGCTCTCCTGGGAGTTTAAGGCTTCTGTAAATCCAGCCACCACTCTACTGTGTTCAAATCTTTTCTGAACCTTGAGTGGTGAATTGCCATTGTTTAATATGGAGGAAGGTTCTTTCATCTCACAGAAGCCTCCCCTGGTCTCATTCCCCTCAGGTACCAAAAGCCTTGCCACATAAACCCAAAACACCATGCTAGTAATCCATCTACTGCATATGATGACACTAGTGAGAACAAAATTTACTTTTGTGGTCCACTCTCCTTCTTGAATTTGTAGAATTTATACTAAATCTATGAAACGGAATAAATTGTAGAGTTAGTAAGCCTTCAGACACCACAAACTACAACTTTCCTGGGGTTTTATGCTAGACTTGGGAAAAAAAAAAAAAAAAAAAAGGTGCATTAGCAATGATTTAGAGTTCCTACACTTTTCAAACTTCTGCTCATTTGTAATAGTTTGGAAAGAAATCTGGAAAAAATAATCTATCCACAGCTGTCAGCTACTTTTTGGTTTACTCAAATAGCTAAAGCTAAAATAAGGAAAGTCTTGACTGTTTGCAGTCTTACAGTAAAATAAATAATCAGATTTGGTTCCCCAGAAAAGATACTAAATAGAAGGTGCTTGCCCAGGAGATGCTTTTTAGAGCTTAAGCCTGGAGACTTCTTAGTTCAAGGAAAACACAGAAATGAACATGAAATGTAGAAGGAGATGAAAATAGAACTAAACAAAATTGAAAACAGGATAAACCAACACTAACTCTTCCATGGCAGTTTATGACACAAAAAGAAACTAACCAACATCCCTAAAAAATTGATTTTCCCATGTCCTGCCTCTCAGTGAAGCTTTGTCAGCCTTGGAAGACCAGATCTAATAATGTTTCACCCTAGATTTAGCCAGTTGCATCAAATCAGAATAGTTTACAGACAGAAATATGTGTGGTATATTTTGAGTTCTGGTATTCAACAGTTACTAATTCAGACATGCAATAGGGAAGGTATAAACACAAATATACATAAAGTAATGAGAGAGGTCTGCAGTTTTCAGGGGTTTTTATTTCATGAAAAGGGTATTATCCATTCTCTTGCCCACTGGCAGTGATGCAAAATTCTAAAAACTAATTGAAGTTTAACAAACACATTCAAACAACCTGGAGTAGTATCCACAAGTTTTTAAAGAGAAGAAAACTTGACCCAGTACAAAGTACTGCAGCACTGTAAGAACTAATATTATTCTTCTTCCTTCAATACCTTACAACCTGATATAAACTTCCATTTAAACCAGCAGTCAGTCACTCCTTTGCTTGGAGTTAGGTCTAGCCCCACAACAGTTTCTTTTCTAGCCCTGAATTTTTATTTCTTTATGTTAAGCCAAGAGAAAACACCCTTTGCTCATTATTGTGCATCAAGCATAGGCAAAAAGGCCATCATGGTCTATTAAGTGAAACCACTCAGCTCAAGAACAGATGTCACGAGTTATGGAATTTTCTGAAGCTAAGCAAATGCACATCTGGCCATGTGGACTGTGCAGCATTATATTTATGATGGTTTGGTGTGTGGTGACTGCATTTATGGTGACTGCAGGGCAGCAGCGTGCTAAAGCCAGTTCTTGGTAGAGCAATTTCCTTTTGGTATTCCATGGTTCATCTACTAGGATGATAATAACTGTATTGGCTCTGCCTGGGATGCGTTGGTGTACACCCCACACCCCCAGCAAGGGTTTCCATATAGAGAAAGGTTTAAGACTCACCCCTTGCATTTCTTATAAAGAAATGTATTTGCTGTCTCGACAGTAATTGGCTCAGTGCCAGCCCAGAGGCACTGATTGGGCTTGGAAAGTGTAATTCAAAGCCTGTTGCTGATTTCATTAGGCCAGGGGCCAAATAGCCCACCTGAACTATTGAGTACTAAAAAGAGGGAGCAAAGAAGCTCAGCACGTTTTCGAGGTGTTTGTTGTAGCAAGTGCATGAGGATCTGTCCTATACTGTGCTCAGCTATACTCTTTGTATTATTTTCTTTCATTATTAAAACACTTTTGATTTTTAAAGACATATCCAATCATGCTGTCTCACTAATTGATTTAAGCCATTTCCCTGCAAGGGCTGAACCCTCAGAGGTATTGGGAACCCCAATAGGGATGTAGTTAACTTCCCTCATGGCACTCTTCCCAGGGCAGTGCTGGGCATTGGTGGCTACAGAGGTGTGGGTGACACTGCAGGGTTTTGGCTCCTGCTGAGCAGAGCTGGCACAGCCCCAGAGCTGTCTCCAGCACTGTCCTATCAGCAGGGTGGCAATGGGTAAGATTCCTGGAGGGGACAGAGCCAGGCCAGCTGACCAAAGGGATATTCCATACCATAGGATGTGTGCTGAGCAATAAAAGCTGAGGAAAAGGAGGAGTAAGGGTAGTATTCACTATTGTAATGTTTGTGTTTCAGAAAACCCACTTCACACCCTGAAGCCCCACTCCCCAGGAAGTGACTGGACATCACCTGCTGAGGGGAAGGAGAGAATGAATCTTTTGTTTTCCTTTGCTTCTGCACATGGCATTGATTTTGCTTCATTGAACTAACTTTATCTTTACCCACAATTTTTCTGTAGTGCACCCTGTCTCGTTGATGAGGGGAATGATGAAATGGCTTGGTGAGCACCTGGCTTCCAGTCTAGGTCAACTCACCACAATTATCCTGCCATTTAAAAAAAATAGTCTACAGAGATAAGCAGAAGATAGAGCTTCCAGATAAGGAAGTAGATTGAGAAGAAAATAAGGTTTTTTTTCTAGTTACAACAGACCAAGATTTTTTCATAGAGACTAAAAGCAAAAATGGGAGTGGAGAGCTTTCCATTTCTTTTCAACAGAGACTTGTCCAGAGGATAATGAAAACAGGCACCACTCTCCAAAGAAGCCTCTTTCTTATGAGATATACAGAGATTGGCCTAAAATACAAACAGTTATTTAAATGTATGTGATGTGACTGTCAAGCAGAGAGGGAGAGGTTAAGGTCAGTTTGTTTGCCAAAAGCATACACTGACCCAATGTTTGGGAAAGCAGCCTCAGGCCAAACATTCTCTCAGCCCTGGTCAACTCCCTGGTAGTTCCTCTGCACCAGGTGCTCTAGGCTTGCACATTTTGAATATTTATACAGAAAAGCTTTGACATGTTGGAAATGTTGAGGGAAGCTGAGGGCAGCATGTTAATCAGAAGCCTTGTATCAAGGTTTCTTAACAGGTTAATGGTAGCAATATTCTGGAGTGAGTTTCTAGAGCTGAGGAAACATTTTTGACAAAAAAAACCCCACAAAAATAAACCCCTAAGTCTAGCACTTAAAAACATAAAAAAAAAAAAAAAAAAAAAAAAAAAAAAAAAAAAAAAAAAAACCTAGGAAAAAAGATCAATGAAAAATCAATTAATCACTTTAAAACAACCAACTTTCTCTTTAAAATTGCACAAAGAGCTCTCCTTTTTTACCTGGGGTTTGTAGCAAGACCAAGACACACACCAACTGTGGGACCTGCCATGAGTAAGTCATTGTGTGTAACACCTCATCACCAACACACACAATATATATTCTGGACAAAAAACCTTCTTTCACAACATCCTTTAATAATAACTTATATCCTCTGAGTGTCATAGATAAGAGCTGAAAGCCAGGACCTGAAGGGTTGTTCTTCCAAAAAGATCCCTCTACAGGAAATATAAAACTGTGACATGTTCTCCACAGACAATGTGGACATTCTGTGTGATTGAATTGAAGTAAGACATTGTTCCTCATCCTCCTTACCTCTGAAGAAGTGGGTTTGCAGTAGCCAGCTCCAAACACCAGATTTTCTAATGACATACTGGACTGGTCTGGTCCTGCCTCCATGTTCCCTTTACCAAGCCATGAACCTTTCCCTGGACGAGCGAAACTACAAGGAGAAAAATTGAGAAGAAAAAAGTAATCAGAGGAGCAATGTTATAGAAGAATCATTGTTGTCCCAATATTATTTCCTTGCTTAGAAAAGATTTACAATTTTGGTGAGTTTTGCTTTTGTTTATTTCAAGTTACACTGTAAATTCACATTTTCCTTGAAAATTATTATTGTCCAGTGTGCAGTACCTCAGGCAATGTGAATGGAGTTTGTTCTCTAGGCATTCAATCTAGTGGTTTGAGTGTTATCTTTAACTCACTTCTTTCCCTGCTGTCTTACAGATCTTTCCCCAGCTTAACATCTTACCAACGCAACCTTTCCATCTATCCACATGGATCACATTCTTATGCAACCTCTCATCAGCTTGCAGCTTGATGGATGCAACATCTTTCTCTCAGCCTTTAACCACATCATCCTTCCTATCTAAGATGTGCACGACCTCTCCTAACTACCAATATCTTTTCCAGCTCATCCCAAACTTATTTTATAGATTGGAATTTTGGTTGCAATTTCTCAATCTCCCATGGCATTAGCTTTCAGCACCAAAAGGATAAGACCTCACCCAAAAAACTACTTCTTTTTTTTTTTTTTTTTTTTTTTTTTTTTTCTGGGTGCAACGTGATTTCACTGTTATCCAAATTCTTCTGCAAATAACTGACAGAATGTAAGTTGTTTTATTCTCAGTGCTGACAATTGTGGTCAGTGCACCCTTCTGGCTATATTTGTACATTTTCCATTGAAGACCAAGAACCCAATGAGGGTGGAATAACCTGTCTGGAGTTTACTCAGCATCAAGCCCACCAGAGCATTGATGCACAGCCAGGGCTCATACTCTGGATTAATCTGAGCAGTACTTACACCCCAGATAATGATGTGGCCTGCTTTTATATTCATTGGAGAGGAATTGGCATTTCCAGCATATGATTCATCTCTTGCTGAAGCGGTGATATCAAACAGATCAGAGGCATTTTCCTCTCCAAATATTTAATTGTAATTGTGGATTGTAAAGAGAGGCTGGATGACTGCCTCATCAACAACTGGAGATGAGATAACCCCGCTGTTAGTCCCTCTGATAACACATGCCATGCACAAACTACATCGGGATTCCGAGAGGGAATCTACTTGTGAGGAATCCAATGAGTCAAATTACAAACTGTGATCACTAAATTGCAATGCAAGTAACCAGAAGGGTTCTTAAAAACATACAGGCAAAGGTGGAACTGAAATAATGAACTGTAGAGAAAAAGAGAAAACACATTTACTGTTTGTACCAAGGGCAGAGGTAATGCCACTGTCTTTCTGCTACAGCTCCCAGACTGGGATCACCATCCACAGGTATCTGATGCCCATCCAAGCATCCCAAATCCCATTTTACCCAGGAGACCTTGTCTTCTTGAAAAATAAAAACTTCCAGGATGAAGAGCACAAAAATCCTCTTAAATGTGCCAGAACTAAAAGCCAGAGGGAAGTGCCATCCCTGCTGCAGTGCCCCTCCAATCCGAGGTCATTCCTTTATGTAGATTTGTATCACATGCCCACATCAGCTCAAGTAAAACTAATGAATTGATATCTACACCTGATCCAGTTTTTAAGGACAGATTAAAGTGGTGAGTTCTGTGCAGAAACACACAGAAATGAACAGAAAACAGAATCGTAGAATCACAGAACAACCTGAGATGGAAAAGATCCACAAGGATCACTGAAATCCAGCTCTTGACCCTGCACAGGGCAGCCCCAAGATTCACACTATGTGGCCAAGAGCATTGCCCAAATGCTTCTTCAGCTCTGGAAGGATTTATATTAAAGATAGAAACAAAACAAAACAAATGAACAACAAAAAAAAAAATCATTAAAAGTTATACAATAGGTGAAGTTGTGGTGTGAAACAGAATTGCAGCATAGGAAAATGGATCTCAATCAAAATCACAAATTGGACCAGTTTCAGAAGGTTAAACACAAATCTCTGTCTTGTCTGTAGAACAAAACTACTGCTTGTTTTAGATAAATATTGGCAAAAAGGCCATTCCATAAGAGAGAGGATGGGGTAGAAGAAATCAGCAAACATCTATTCTTGCTTATGTATATTTTATTTTATGTGATCAAAGCAATTTCCAGCTGGTTGCTTTTAAGCAGCATGAAGCCTTTCCATGTATTTCCTACATGCACCATTTAAGATGAAAGCAATAAATAAATAAACAAATATACAAAGCTGTTTCCAACAGACAAGAGTTATACACCTCTCTGAATAATTTCAGCTTTTGTTGAACGATGTGTCTGCTGTGTTCTGCTGGAAAGGCTCTAAAAACCAAAATAAAAAATGATTGCTGTGGTATCAGAGAAAGAACTTAAACAAATGTTCTGTGCCCATTAGAAACTCCTCATTTGAATATGAGCAAAGCTTTCAAAGGTTTAAAGGGAAAGAAGAGCACTTTTTAATCCCTTTTTTATTTATCTTTTGCTTTTACAGCAGAGAAGAGTTTTTAATCTGTTGGTTTTATGGAAATTGATTTCACATAGCACTGTAAAACAAAAACCTTTTTTTGGGAAACATGCCAAAACTTCATCTGTCTGCTGAGAGAATTTAAGAGGAAGGCTTACAAACTGCTGAGTCCCTCTAATGTTTTCTGAACTACATTATGCTTGAAGAAAAATTTTATTAGCAATAACAGGTTAATTTGTTACTTTTTTTCCCTGTATTTATTACTTCTAATTATTTCTGCAAACATGCTCATTTGTATGAATCATGGACCTTGGTTACTTATGTGTCCATTTGGACTATCTATTTAATAACACTGATTTAATATCAACGTTTAGATCCTTATCCAGCATGATAACCTCAGCTTTTAATTGGAGTCAGGATAAAAAAGGTCAAAAGAGGTAATATGCATGTGCCCAAGAGGATTAAAATGTGTGCAGAACTATTAATATTTTCAGTGAAATGTTTTATGGGATCTTTTTGAGCTGGCCTTTTGATGACCTTATCCATGAGACCATGAGGGGTGAGGCCCTGGCACAGATTGCCAAGAGAATTTGTAGATGCCCCATTCCTGTGAGTTTTTAAGGCCAGGTTGGATGGGGATTGTAGGAACCTGGTCTAGTGGCAGCTGTCCCTGCCCATGGCAAGGAACAATATGATCCTTAAGGTCCTTTCCAACTCAAACCATTCTATAATTCTATGATTTTATGCCTTTATCCTTCAAAGGAGCCTCACAATTATCACAGTAGTCATCTGTGGACACACAGTACAGTAAACTGCCTTGAAAAGTCCATTTCTTTCCCTTCATTACAGCCTGCAAGAGCCAGCAATCAAAATTTAAGACCTTTCTGACTCAAAGGTTATGTTCAAGCAATTATTTCCAGCAGTCATGGTTACCTGCTACGAATTTGTGTCCGTGACTTTGTGATTTATATTTTTGGCCTCTGTAACATCTTTTGGAATGAAAATTGCACATCGTAATAAGGGCTGAACTTTCTGGTTCTTTTGAACTTGCTGTTGCCGAATTCATTGTGGCAACACTAGGTTCTTGTATAGCACAAAATATTAAATAATCATTCCCTGTTTTTTTCTCTTCTGTGGACAATTCTCTTACATACATATGAAATGACAGTTTCCTAGCATAACAAATTGAATGATCTTGATAAATGTTAATTCAAATGTGCTATCCAAGCAAATTGAAAAAAAAAAATATTAGGGCTGTTTAATAGAAGATCATGTTCTGTTTCAGATTAATCAGCCCAAAAAAGACCTCAAACCTTTCTTTCATTTTTAGTTTTGTTTTGGGGCTTGCTTTTTTTTTGGCATGGAAATGTTTGGTGGTTTGGGGCTTTATTTGTAAGTAAACCAATTTTTTTTTCATTAATCAAAGTTTTTAGTAGAATGGGGATAAAAAATTGGAATCTGGTTTTTTTTTCTTGGAATAAAAACCTATCTTGCACTATATGAAATTATTGAACTGTAAAGAAAAAAAAAAAAAACTAAACCAAACAACCCCCATACACACACAATGATCACATTTCTAAGAAATTCTTGTCTTTCTAAGGCAAGAAATTACAATCTTGTGAGTAAACCAGAAATGAACTTGTATCCCATTTAGGCCAGATCCTTGGAGAAATCACTTCTATTTCCCTCAGTCCTTATACATAAAATATTACTGCTTTAAAAACAAAAATATAAGTCAGTCCCATAGAAATAGCCTAACTCAGCATTAAACCCTCGTGGTCCCCACTATCATCTGTTTGCATTTCACCAGGAACTGCCTTTTCCCACAGATAGGGAAAATTGTAGTGACAACACCAATTTCCCTCATTGATTTAACTCAAAACTTTAACATAGCTTTTGGCAAATTACTCCTGGCATATGGCCACAGAGTACATGGGTGATCTGTTATTTATTTTTAAGGATAATCTGTGGATGTTTACAGATTGTGCTCCTCTAGACATGGTTGTCTCTTACTCAAGGGGTTTCAAAAAGTTTGTAATCAGTGACTGTAAAATGTTCTGAACTTTTTGGGAGAAACTTATAAGGTTTATTAAAATAAAATTTTAATGAAAATAGGTATCTCTCCTTAGATACCAAACAGAGCCTGGGGGGAATCTGGTTTGAAATCTTTAGTGATTTTGACTGCTGGAAAATGCTGGCTCATTTGTCCTGAACTTAACCTTAGTTGCTATAAAGGTTGAAAGCAGATAAAACCATGTGGTGATATTTAATTTACTTTTGAGTGGGATTTTCTTCTTTTTAAATTTGACTCAGAAATTGTCATGTCTTTCTTATGTGATTTTTTCTTATGTGATTTTTTTCTCATGTGATTTTTTCTTATGTGATTTATATGATTCTCACATATATGAGAAATATATGTGATATATTTCTCAGCTGGTATATTTGTGATATATTTCTCAGCACAGGAGAATGGCATGCCAGAATGGAGGTTTATCTTTGCAGGTACATAACAAACTATCAAACAAAAGAAAATTCAAAAGAAAAATCATCCCATTATTATAGGTGAATTCTTATAGGAAAATAATATAAACGAGTATTGTTCTAATAAACATATTATGGAAGGAGTAGCTCTTTACTGCATAAAAATTCTCTTTTTTTTTTTTTTTCCCACAGATTAATTTATTTGCAGACAGGGTGAAGAAGGAAAATAAGTGAAGAACTTTAGTCCCCAGTACAATATTTGTCCAGTTCCAGACACGAGCTGACCATAAGTAGGAGTCAGCTGCACTTCCAGCTCTAGAGAAATGGACCTGCATTATCTGCACTCAGATTCAAGGTACACAGGGCAGTACAGTGTGCGTATCATTTATAGATGGATCAGTTGTGCTTTTGAGGAACAGGAGGATGCCTAGAAGCAAATGAATTTAGGTGAGATGTAAAACTGCTCAAGAAGGGCCAGGGTTGGCCTAATTCCTCAGTGCAGTGATGCAGAGAACTAGATCAGGCCTGCATCAGCAATCTTTAAATACTTTGTGTTCCTTTGAGTCTATTTCCTCTTCAAGAAAGGACAAGGTAAAGGCATTGAAAAACTGAGTGTCTCTGTCTTGGTTGCTCCACCAACAAAAATTGTATTATATTTTTTCCTCATACAAGATTTTTTGTTTCTCAAACAGTAATTTGGAGATGAGCAATTGAACATTCAATGTTAACAAGGAAAATTCTGAAAGCCTACATTGTTATTTCACATAAACTTATATATTAAAGTGAGGAAAAGAATAGGAAGTTTAGGAGAATCCAGAAAGCTGGGAAAAATAAACCTCTTTCTTGTGTAAACAAGAGGAAACACGTTTGCCAGCCACCCATGGCAAAGGATCTGCTTATCTGCAGCAATTTCAAGTTTGCCTTTTTTATAAATTTCCTTGGTAGCTTGGGTTTTTATTTTTTGGAAACAGGGAAAGGCTCTATAGAATTAATGAACCATGTTTCTTGTGTTTGCTTCCTAAGTGAGTCCAGTAGAAGCAAGGCACTGTGCTTGCAGCATGCCTGAGACTAAGCAGACCTCTACACCACAGGCACACACATTTTCCTTTGGGAAAAAAACACAGAAATAGTTTTTGAAATCTGAGTTTTGCTGGAGCAAAGTGTCTTTTCTAACAGCTGCAGCTGAGCTAATAAGCACTGGCTGCACTTACAGTCCTGGCTGGGGACAGGGAGCTAAGGGAGAAGTCAGTGCCTTAGGCCAGAAACCAAACTCATCCATACAAATGAGAAAACTGGAGTCCAAAGTCCCCACTCCTCTTCCTCCTCATCCTCCTCACTTTCCTCTTACAAGTGTCTGCTCACATTTAGCCCCTGGAAGAGAATGGAAGGTATTTAGGCTGTTTATGGAGGCCAGTGCCTCAGTAGGAGGGCAGCTTCAAGCTTGAACATTGTTCTGTTTTTCTGGTTATGTTGACAGGCTCTCCCTGCTGATCTCCTGTCAGCCTGGGTAAAATGAGGTTGCCAGGGGAGAGCCCTCAAATTTCCAAAGAGAATTGTCACTTGTATCATACTAGGATGTGGCATCCAACTCCTGCTGTAGGTTCTGCTCTATTTCTCCCACATTCTGAAAGTCTGCAATATTACTCCATGATCTGCAGGTGCCAAAAGCACTAGGTGCAGACTCCACAGCCAGAACAGCAGCTGTCACTGCTCTGCCAAAGCACAGCTCCAGCCCTGGTGTCACAGTGTCCTGCTGTGCCTTGTCAAAGGGTTTGGGTTTAGGGCAAGGTGAGGGAAGCAGTGCTTCAGGTCAGGACAACAGCTATCACAATCACTGAGCCCTACATCCCAGTTCTCTCCTATTATTCTACTCCTGCCTGGAAAGAAAAGTCTTGAACTTGGTCCCTGGCAGTCCAGCTTCCTGAGCTACTCCTGGGGTGCTTTTTAGAGAACTCAAAGATCTCTAAGGGATAGAGAGAAAGAGTTTTTAACCAAGCTCTGGCTCAGTGCTCTGTAAGGACAAGTAAAAGCCAAGCAGAACCTTCCGTGCTGCAGAGAGATGAGGCAATCCAAGGACCAAAACATCACACCATGCTTGTGGTCATCCCACCTGCACAGTAAATAGGATTTCTCTGGAGATCAGTGGGCCCATAAGACCCTCATGAGGTTCAACAGATGCAAATGCCACCCCTGAGCTTGGACATTCTCAGAGTACAGACTGAGACTCATTTGGAGGAGCCCTGAGAAGAACTTGAGGGTTCTGGTGGAGGGAAAACTGGAGATGAGCCAACAATGTGCCCTTGCAGCTCAGAAATCCAACCACATCCTGGGCTGCAGCCAAAGCTCCATGAGCAGCAGGTAAAGGGAGGGGATTGTGCCCATCTGCCCTGCCCTTGTGAGATCCCACCTGCAGAGCTGCATCCAGCTCTGGTATCCTCAGCACAGAAATTATGGGTTATTGTGGAACTCTCAGAGCAGACCCAGAGGAGGCCACAAAAGTGATCAGGGGGCTGAAGCATCTCTCCTCTGAGGACAGGCTGAGAAAGTTGGGGTTGTTCTGCCTTGAGAAGAAAAGGCTCTAGAGTGACAATGCAGCACCTTTCAGTACCTCAGGGTAGCTTATAAAAAAGAGGGAGAGAGGTGTTTGACGAGAGGAAATGGCTTTATACTGAAAAAGAGATTTATTTCAGATTTTAGGATGAATTTTTACTGTGAGGGTGTTAAGGCCCTGGCACAGGTTGCCCAGAGAAGCTGTGGCTGCCCCATCCCTGGAAGTGTCCAAGGCCAGGTTGGATGGGACTTGGAACAACCTGGGATAGTGAAAAATGTCCCTGCCCATGGAAGGGGAATTGGAACCAAAATAACTTTAAGGTACCTTCCAACCCAAACCATTCTATGATTCTGTGCTAATAAAGCTGGAGATGAGTTCACTCAAAATCTGCCTCATCCCATTCCTACCCAGACTCTCTCTTTCCCAGTAAATCCACAAAGCCATTAGCAGTTTCCATGAATTTGGACCCTGTCAAAAAACTGTGTTACACTTTTTAGAAAAGCTGAATCACAAAATTTCCATCCAGATGCCTGCAAAGGATCCCAGACATGTGAATTTCTCTCAGCCTCAGGTTGGTAGAGGTGAGGGCTTCAAAGTCTCCAACCTAATGTAATATTTATTATATCAGAATTTTTAACCAGGACAAACATCAATATCAAAATGTTCACTTGACGAACAAGCAGGAGGTAATGGAGGCACCCTGGAAAGGTTTCCCCAGCAGGATCTGTTTGTGAGTATGCATTACCCTGAAGGGAAAGGCCTGAATAGGTCTTGCTGGTTTTCCTCTTTAAACACAAATAACATGGAAGAAATTGAACAAGAGTATCTAATTTATCAACAAAGCTGACAAAATATGAAAAGCTGAGTCCACAGGGTATATTTGAGCTTCAGGCAAAGTGGTGTTGCAGGAAAACTTCAATACATCAGTGAATTTCAATTTTACATAATTATTTTCAGGGTAGGTTTAGAACTGTTGCAATTTTATATATTTTTGCACATATTTTACATACTGTTGCACTTTACATATGAGTCTATAGATATGTGTAGGGATAATGTGTCCATGCACACAAAGTGTGAACCATGATGGGGCAGTTCAAGGTAGCAAATGAAACCACAGTGAAACACTGCATAGAGCTTTTTTTCCTTCATAATGTAATTATCTCCATCCTTGGATGTGTTCAAGGCCAGCCTGGATAGGGCTCTGAACAGCCTGGTCTAGTGGGAGGTGTCCCTGCCCATGTCAGGAGGGCTGGAACTAAATGATCTTTAAGGTGCCTTCCAACTCAATCCATTCTGTGATTGTATGATTTGGGGTTTATTTTTTTTCTGTAAAGTGATAGAAAAAAACCTAAAAAGAAGCAAAACAAAACCTCTCTAGTCATTCTGGTTCTGTTGTGCTATGAAAAGAAATCTGATTGTATACTTAATTTTTTTATGCCCCTAATAAACTCCAATGATAAATGATAAAAAGGAAAGTTCTGAGCAGCAGGAAACCCAAATAAGTTTTAATTGGCTGGAAGAGCCATTTATTTTACATTACTGTCTTCATCCTGATTTATACTTAGAGAATGCAGGATATAAAAACTCTTTGGGTTTGGAATATTTATCAAGAAGAAGATAAATCCTCACTATCACATTTTAAAATGATTTTATGGCCTTAAGCAAATGAGACTGTATATTGTGTTGTCAAAAATCTTCATTCCACCACACTAAGTAAATGCATTGTACACTTCACAAGTGCCCACAAAATAGTATTTTAAAAGCTATAATAATCTGACTATGGAACAGTTGCTCATCATGTGGTTTATGCCTAATAACAGTAACAAGGCTGTGCAACCCCATTCATTAGAGGATAACACAGAACTGAAAACAGTCATTAAGCCTCTTAAGCTATTGTTCTTTCATCCTTTCCTATAGCAGAACAATGAGTAAATTATCAGATCAAAACTATCTGGTTTGAAGTAGTCTGTTACAACCCAATTCACTGTTTAAAAAGTCAACACACAGAAAATCAGATATACAGCAGTTTCCTGTATCACATCAGCAGAGCACAGATATGTCAGTCTGATCTGCTGATATGAGACACATCCCTGTCACATCTCACAGAAACATAGAACCTTAAAATGGTTTGGTTTGGAAGGGACCTTAACCTGGAAAGGTTTCCCCTTCCCTAAAGGTTTTCTAGTTTCAACCTTCCTGCCGTGGGCAGGGGCACCTTCCACTAGACCAAGTTGCTCAAAGTCCCGTCCAATTTGACTTGGAACAATTTCAGGGGTGGGGCATCCACAACTTCTCAACTTCTCACAACCTCAGGCTCAAACTTTTGCAATCCCAATTCATTCTGTGGTATCAGGTTCAAGCAATGCCTTTACCCTAATGGAGAACCGAAGCAAAGAAGTATTAAGTCCAAACACAAAACCCGAGGTAAACAAACTCTACAGATTCATTTTTCTTCTCTGACACCATGCTCTTTGATAAAAATGAAATTTAGAATGTTTACCCTGTAATGTAACAGTGAAAAGCCACCTCCGTGGCACCTCCCCCCAGACCACCTTAAAAACAAAAAGAGCTCCATTCAAAGAAGCCCAGCACCGCGCCCCCCCCCACCCCCAACAACGGAGCAAGAGAGACCAGCGGAGCCGCCGGCGCTGCCGCCGCCGGAGCGAGAGAAAGAGGGGCCGGCCGTTTCCCCCGTGCCACCGCGGAGCTAGTTCCCAGTGTCCCCGAGATTGCCGGGCCCAGCGCTGCCCGGCACAAGAGACCCTGGCCGCCCGCAGCCGCCACCGACGGAGTGGGAGAAAAAGGGACCGGCCCCCCCCCTCCCCAAAGCCCACACGTGGCTCAGCCCGCCCGCAGCCAGCCGCCGCTGCTGGATGGCGCGTCCCCAAACGCGCCCGGGCCGCCGCCTCGCTCCAAAAGAAGGGAACCCACGCCCGCCACGTTCCACCCCCACCTCACAAGCCCCGGCCCGAACCCCCGCAAACGTTGCCGCCGCTGTGAGGCAGCGTGAGACCCCCGAGACGCCATGACTGCTGCAAAACTGCCATGCGGTCACAAGAGTCTCCAGCTGCCCGCCCAGGCCGACCCCGCATGCAAATAAAGGACCTCGAAATGCATCTCGGGATACCGTTTAATAAAACGGTATTTTTATTTATAAAAATAAAACCAAGCAAAATTGAAACGCACAGAAACCAATGCTAGGCCGTGTGGACCCTGGAGTAACGAAGAAGCTAATTTCTCCGGTTTTTCTTACTAGCTGTAAGTTAAAAAGACCAAACCAGAGATGAGACCCCCGGAGAAAACAAAAGAAACTAAGAACCCTGGGGTTACTCCCAGCGAGGGCGGGTTCTCCAGCTCTGATCAACTCTCTGCAACAGAGCTGATAAAGACTCTCCTCCTCCACGGCGCGCACGGGCAGCCAAAAACCCCTCGAGCAAATATTGTAAGAGCTGATCAATAAAGGCATTTTAAGGAGATTAATATTATCTCCGCCCATTTTATTCATAACACTCTTCACACAATATTTGACAAAATTAAGATCTCTTGGTCATTTAGGAAAAATGACTTTGCTGGAGTTAAGGAAAGCTGAGAAAATCTGAACACTGCATTTTGCTTCAAAACCAAAGGAGTTCCCCTACGCCCAGCTCTCTCTATCTAAGGTGCTGATAAGACTGGGCTCTAAGCAAATTGCCAGAAAGACCTTTGTTTCCCGTTACCTGCTCTAAATATTAGAAGATATTCACCTCCAGCCCTGTTTTACTTGAAGGAGTTCTGAATTATTTTCATTATGAATCAGATAACATAAATCACACCTAGACCCCATGGCAGCTGGTATTATATTTGACTTGTGCTGCACAGTCAAACCAGATGATGCTGCAAAGGGAAAATCCTGTGGAGCTTTAGCCAGCACTGACTCCTGCATCCCTCCTCCTAACCACTTTGTGAATTATATTTATGCACCGAGAGCATGGATGAGTGCAGCTGTCCTGAATGCTTTACAAATCATCAGAGAGGAAAAATACAAATGCTTTTAGTTGCTTTTAGAGTAAAGAGGAAAAACAACCAAGGAAAACACGATTTACACTTTCCTCATTACAGATGGGGAACAGACATCAAGATTAATGCAAATTCTTAACCTCTTTCCCAAAAGTCTGTAATTTTTTGACCA